>NC_079335.1:121908309-123108309 GCF_029582105.1 Oenanthe melanoleuca | reverse complement strand
GAATGTGATCACATAAGATTTAACAATCAGCACATGATAACATCTCAAGACTGCTGACTTCAAAGGAGGAAAAAATTATTTCAAATAACATTGCTAAACTTCCCTGCAATCTGCCTAGTTTTGGAGATTGCACTTCAACCTTTTTCCTTTCCTTCTTCTCTGTAGTTGTTTCTCTTACTTTTTAAATGTATGCTATATATGGAATTAAAGATAATTTCTGAGCCTGTGGTTAAATGAGAAAAATATCTTTTAACATTATTTATAACAAATATCCTCCTACTGTATAATATTCAACTTATTTTTGGGGAAAGAAATTTGGTGGCCGGCATTTATAAAAAAAAGATGAATCATAAATGTATTTTACTAATTATATACAACTGCAAATAAATTAAGTTCATTGAACTTTAGTGAATGTTGAGAATTAGTTTTGTAACTATAGGACACCCCAGTAGCCAACAGAAACCCATATTTTATGATCCATTTTCAATGTGTTATTTGAAACACTTTTTCAGGTTTACCAAGTAGCTCCCTAAATAGGCACAGCTCCATAAAATGCCAAGTGTAGAGAAAAGAAAAAGAAACTGAACCAAACTATCAATACTATCTCAGAAACTTTACCACACTTACTAATTTTCCTGGGATTTCTCTTATTGAATCTGTGCAGTGTGTCTAGACAGGCAGCACTATCATAGCACCTCATGTCTGGTTCATGTTAAATCTTTAGTAAGAACAATATTTTCAACTGATTTCCAGGCAACTGCAAAGACTACAAATGGCTTGAATCTCTTACCAGATGTCAGGTTATGTGGTCATAACCCTCTTCTTTTCCTGACCCGGTTTGATTAGGCTAATTAATGCCAGGATTTGCTTCCAGCAGTCTTTGCCATCTTAACAACTGCTCAGCCTGGGAATATTGCTGTGAGGAGAGTGCAGAGGGGCATGACTTTTGTGTCCTTTTCCTTTCCTTACACACAAGAACAGAGCTACTCTCAATAAATCTGTGTGACATATTTTATCATCCTTGACACCAGAACTGGGGGAGCAAGAGTTTCCCTGGAAGACACTATTTAGTTCCTAGTGGAAATTCATGTATTTTTATTCTGGGAGGTCTGGCCTGCACATTTTAGTCCTCATGGCTGGTAATGTGTTTTATTTCAGGGGGTGTGAGTAAAGCTTACCTAATTTTCTGCTGCAATGCATCATCTTCTTTCCATATCTGTTGAAACTTAAAGGCTTCCTGCTAGACTTGTTCAGCTGTGGTGTGTTGAAGCCTGAGCAGACAAGTGTGCTGGAAAAGAAGGCATAAGGATAAAAAAGGTCAGGAAAGACACACAAACCAATCAGAACCAAGAACTCTGGTCATCAAAGGAGGCAACCATCTATTTGTTCTGCTCAGGAATTATATCAGTAGTTCACTGTTTTTGTTTGTCAATAATTATCAGATCTTATTATCTTATAATCTTATAATACTGTACATTTTAGATAAGTCTTCCAGGCCAAGTAAAGAAATAAACATTTTGCCTGTAAATCAGAAAAAGAGAGATATTCACAGTGCTTCAACTTTTGTGTCTTTGAGACAAAACCAAATATTTATATGAAGCCAGTTTATATGGTGTTACAGGGCTGTCCATTGGTTTTTAGGGGCTTTGAATCAGGCCTACTATGAATTATGTCTTTGTTAAGGAATTATTTTATCAGTCCTTTTCCTCTATTCTTCTCCATTTCTGTACCTATTTTCTTTAAAGTAATCACATTATGTTTCATTGTCATGCTTTCTGGTTCACTGAAATTCAACACTAGAATTACAATACAGAGTTGACAGAATGCTTCATTGATTGTGGTGGAACCTGCCCATGGATCTGTTTTAATAATCACAACATTTTTTTTTAAATTGAATTTGTTCTGTATAGTTCATTAGAAACAATTCAGCAAGAAAAATCTATTTGGCTGAAACTAGAGTATAGATCTGTTGAGGTTTATTCACACCAAAAATGAGGAATTTTATAACAAAGTTTTAAAACATCATATCTTATGTCAACAAGAAAATATACTTATGAAATTATCATCAGCACTAATCAGAAATGAAAGAACATTATCTTCATGGATACAAACTGACCCAAAGAATTTTCAGGTCACTAAATTTCCTGTAGTTAATCTTGTTGTTAGTCAAAGTAGTCTAATAAAATTTTATCAATATGATGTTATTTGGCACCCAGTTTTGAATGGAACCAGAAATTAAAAAGTATGAGTTAAAAAGTAGAGCTCCCAAGGTGCAAAAGTGTTTCAGATGTTCCTGAAATTGCTCTTGATTTACATTATTAGAAAAGAAGAAAAATGTTCTCAGCCATAATTCCATAAATGGAAATCTTCAGACAATATATAAAATTGTAATGAAAGACAGACAGATGGAGTTAATTTTAAATTTAGAAAATGTGTATACAAAAACAAAGAAGTAGAATTCCATATCCACAGAGAGGTCTCATATTTCAATGCATGACACCTTAGATATCTTTTTTTCACACAGCAGCTTGCACAATTTTCAAGTACATAAGTGAGTATTTAGGCCTTGCTGCTGAAAAACAGTTTGAAACAACAAGAATTTTATTCACAAAATATTTCACAGAATAGAGGAGAAAAAGATAATTTTCTGTCACAAGACAGAGGGATGATAAAGGAATGCTTGAAACACAAAAGAATATGCACTAAAACTAGCTTGTTATTTTTGTCATCTGATATAGACCGAATATCATTAAAATTCCTGTAGGCTCTAATCAGAATTTGAGGGTATGAATATTTAGCAAAAAAATGTGGAAGTTCCTTGTGTGACTTAAATGACCTACAGACTATCATTAGTGAAAAAAAAGAACACACCCTCCTTCCAGTGAATCCCCTCAAGCCCCAACACACATACAAACACACAAACACACACCCCAGAAGCTGTTTAGAAATGAAGTAATATATATTGCCTCAGCTAAGTGAACAGATCATGTTATGCACTACAAGTTATTTAACTTATCTTGACAGTCAAATGTCCTTCCTTTAAATCTATGTGACCCTTTCTCGTTTTCTTACAAGGATTTCCATTTTTAGTTCAAATTGATGAAATTTTCCCCCTCCCTCACCCCATTTCCATCAGTGAGAGTTTAGCAATTAGCAGTAGGTGTAAAAACAGGATTTTAGTTGGTGTGTGTATGTCCCCCAATTCAAACCCACTGATCCACCAGCAATTCCCTTATGAGATAATTGAGTGAGGTCAATGAGAGCCCATTGTGGTGTAATCACTGGCTGAAACCATCGGTGTCAGACACAGCTATCACTCCTGGCTGCAGGTGTGCTCATACACGGTGCCATGAAGGCTGTGCTTGCCAGAGGGCTGAACAGTGAACTCACAGTGTGAGCTGCAGGGCACACTGGGTCTCTAGGTGCAGAGGGAAGTTACTGGAGTGGATGGGAAGGCTGGACCATCCCAGGGTTTAGCTCTGCTGCAGCCATCCCTCTCTGCAGGTTTGTAAGCTGGCTGAGGAGCTGTTGCTCTGTATCCACTCACACACAATCCCCAGAGCTCTTCATCCTCTCAATTGTGTGCAGTGTCTTGCACTCTTTCAGCCATTTGAAGACTCTGAGTGCCACACAGGGAAAGTTATGCACCCTTTTGCACTGAATGACATTGCTAGCATCTCCTTCAAATACCTTGCATTTATTCTTAGGGGAGAATTGTGTGTAGGAAAGCATTCAGCCGTGCTAGGCATTTGGCATTTTTTTTCCAATGTACACTCTGCTGCTTTTTTTTGTGTTAGAGTTTATAAGGTTGAAGAAGTGCATGTTGACCTGGTCGTTTCCTTGCAGACAACAGAAGAAAAGTGTTTTTTTTGCAAGAAACAATTACAAAAGGAAAGGGCAATGGCTTTCCTGACCCATTCTGGTAGGGCACTTCATTCATACAGATAATGGGAAGGAAGGCATGCAGCATTTGTATGTTGGTATTGAATCATTGGTGAAGATGTGGTGTGATGTGATAAGAGAGTGGATGAAATTGACTCAAAAGAAAAATCATCAAAACACACTTTCAAGCAGAGCTCTTAACAGAGTCTATTCCTGTATTCCCTTTTATAATTAACATCCAGTTTTTATCAGGCTTCTTTCTGAAGTCTAAATAAATGCCCCTATTGTGTGGCTTCTGGCTTATATCTTGCAGAAGACACAGGTTCTAGTTCATCATTAAAAACAAATCCTAGTTTTATGAGCCATATAAAGAATAAGGCTGCCCATGGCTATAATTGAGTTGCTGGGTTTTATCTCACTACAGTCTGTTGGGTGTATCTCCAGCTATAAAACAAGCAATTTTACAAAGACCCTGCAGTGCACAGAGCAAGACTTTTGGCTTTCTAGTTATTTAGTTCCCTGTTTTCACTGTTTTTTTTTTTTTCAGAGGTATCAGATGCAAATTAGTTTTCTAGTTTCTCTTATCTCTTTGTTCCTTCCAAAGCTGAGATTGATAGCTTTAAGGAGATCAAAGTCAAATTTCAAATGTATCCCAAATTGATAATCTCCAGACTATCATACACCTTGTACTCAGAACAAAAACCTAAAATCCATAATGACATGAGCATGGTAAATATGGTTATTCTGTTAGACTAAGTAAAAGTAGATTATACATGTTTTTTAAACTTCAAAGGCCTGTCCTGTTAGTCAGGTTTCTTTAAGGTCTCAAAGGCACTGTGCACTCCCTTTTGTGTAAGAAAAATAAAAGACACTGCAGCAAGAACTTGAGAGGATCTTTTTCCTGCTAACATTGCAGTTTCAAAGATAAATGGACAAAACATTGTAAGAAAAGAAGAGAAAAGTAGGGGCATTTATAGTTTATTTAAAGCAAATATAGAAATCTAATGTGCATCAAAACGTGTTTTTACTTTATATCTGATTGCAATAGCTATTAGTCTGTTGTTTTAGATATTCTGGCCGAACAGGTCTGTAAATAAAAGAGACAAAACCGATGGGCCTTTATATTCTCTTCCTATGCCAAGAAAAATGGAAGAGATGAATGCTCATTTTCTGCACAATCTGCAGGTCTAACCCAAAGGCAGCTCGCCCAGACACTAATGAGCAATGACAATGTTTCCTGCTGTCAATGCTTGGGGCTGGTGTTAGAGACACTGTGGTGGGGGCCCACAGAAAGCTGCATGGCCAGGGACGTGTCAAAGCCATCAGTGCAGGTCGTGTGTGCCCACACACTGTCCCCAAAGAGCCACTCCCTGACGGTGCCCAGGCAGCTGCAGGTGGCACCGTGCCAGCCCTCCTATCCGTGAGCAGGCTGCTATGAGTAATCCCAAGCTAAAGGAGAGGTTTTGGTATGAACTCAATAGCAAAAAGTGTCAGGAATAGCTACATCCTCCCTGCCAGGAGAGCCTCTGATTTTTCTTTCACACAACAATTTTTTTGTGGAGTGCTCAAAGGTAGATGTTCGGAGAAAAATAATTTTTTTGATCCTTCAAAGAGTCCTCTTCCAAACTCTTCTCTTCCCAAATTAAAGGATGTTTGTGTGTATATGGAGGCGAATGGTAGAAAATAATCCTATTGTTCAGTATAGATAAATATTTCTGTGATTTGTACATAAAAGCATTTGCTTGGGATAGTGCATGGTAATCTGTTTGTGGGCTCAGAAATACATTATTTCCAGCAACATGTCTTCTGGTATAGCATCAGGTGACAATTTGATCCTGTATGGGCTTACAAAATATATGTTTTGTTATTCTCTGTGCAGTGCTGGAAGAACCTGTGTATTTCCCCTATGGGAAGTCTATTGTGATGCAACAGATCTTCTCAGACAGCACTTCTGGGAAATATCAAAAACTCTACACAGCACTAGAGATAGAAGAAATAGAGGGGTTTGAGTGGTTTTATACTCCAAAAACTCTTAGAGAAATATATTCTGAAAACACTAGACTGTCAAAAAAATTCCCTTCATTGACTGGTGAAAAGCAGCAGCTATCCTCACGTTGCTAACTGCTGTGTCCCAATTCCCACATCTAAGGATAAGGAAATGCATTGGTCTCTCTGGTGTAGTCACTGAGCTGAGGTTGACAGTAAAGTTACAAATTGTTGTCAGTTGCCATTATTTGGTTATGTGTTATAACATGGCATGGAAAAATAAATTCTTAATGGTAAAGTACCTGAGAATTAGTGACTTTTCCATATGCACTGAAACTGATTCATGATCATAACATTTGAAAAAAAGCTGCATCTGTGCCAAAGTGGAGAATATCATCCAAATAAATTAGTAAATCTGATTACCTCTGAAATGCAACTAGGGTCTAAATAAAAGTTGAAAAATTAAGAATCAATATTTTTGTTTTCAGTGCATTTACTTAATAGATGATAGAAAAGGAATAAAACTTAGAGGAAAATACAGAATAAGGAGTAATTTTCTCACTAGCCACCACTTTGACAAGAATTAGACTCTGCTTCACATGACATCCTGTAGCATAATCCCCTCCTGTCACACCTTGGAGCTCTGCAGAACTGGGAAGAATGAATAAGGTGGGAAGAAGTGGGGAACTGAGCTCTCATTTTCTTACCCCAGGTCTGCTGACATCTGTCTTCAGTTACACAGGTGGGAAGAAGGGACTATACTTGGACGTTGCCAAAATGGCTCTGAAACATCACTGGTGGGTTTGCTCTGCTGGTTCCATCTGTCTGTGCCTCAATGCACATGCAAGGTGTTTTTAAGCCACCTGCTGTTGATACTGTGGTTTCTTTTTTTTTTTTTCCTCTTTCTCCTTTTTTTTTTTTTTTTCCCAAAGTGGCATTCAGACTTGCAAGATCAAAGTATTGATCAAAATTCAGTGAAAGGCTTAGCATTATCCCTAAACCTTAACTTGCCTATCTAGATTCCCATTACACTAACCCCTGATGGGCTGGGACAGTTTCTGAAGTATTCATTTCTCACCATGGTGACACTGCTATTATAACTACGGATGCTGCCTTTGATCATAACAAAATTATACTGACAATATGGACTTGTTTTTTCTATACTCACTCAAGACTTGGACTCAGGTGGGCTAAAGAAGGTTGAACTGAATAACATTTTGTTCCTGCTTTCTTTTATGATAGTAAAAGGGAAAAAAAAAAGTAACAGGATGTAAAATCGACCACAAGAGGAACTGATGTGTGCCATCAGACACTAGAATGTGCCCAGTAACAAGGGCAGAGGAACACAACTGTAAAAGCTCTAACTGTTCTAATGTCTTCCAACTACTGCAGTGCCTGTTGTGCAAACTGAGAATTTACTCAAATAACAGGTTTTTCACTGATTTTTTTTTTTATTTTTATTTTTTAAAAGGACTGGTGAGAAAGAACTCAGTGTCAGAGGAAGAGCCTCAATGAATAATTGTAAAGTTCTGATAATTTCTATATTTTTCTGTTTTTTTGAGGAATCATTAATCACTTAAGTCAATAGTGATTTCTACCAAAACATGGTTTAAATTTCACTGTACAGGGATTCTCTGTTGCATCAAGTATTTTCAACATTGAAAAATTAAATATGAAATGTCACCTTGTATGGTAAGTTTGCAATAATGGATATGAGACAGAGAGTTTTTTTCACGTGTAGTGTTCCTTCTTTCAAATATCCTATTCAAAATTATGAAAAATATAAGAAACTTCAGGAAGTATTTTGAATAATCCTAAGGGAAAGGAGATGCCAGGATGGTTCATTCTCACCCCCAAAATATTTTTATTTTAAACAAAACCAAAATAAAACTGTGAATTTTCTGCTTGTGCGATATATACACAAAAGTTTAGGAGGATATAGGTGTTTGTATATGCATACATATATATGTCCACATAAACTAAGAAAAAAAATGTAAGGAATCAATTGTTATCACATCCATATTTTAAAAATTTAATTATTTAAATGAAAGTTAAATGAAATAACAATGAAATAATTATCATAAAATCAACATAATAAATTATCCTTATTTCAAAATATTGTTAATTATTTTTACACTAAGAAGTGAGAAAAAAGAAACTTTGGAAGATTGATAATATACAATCATTTATGTATGCATGAAAATACAACTATAAATATGGAAAACTACTTTGAAATGAGCCATATGTAACTCCTGGGAGAAAAAAATAAAGCTTCCTAAACATAAATAATACAAATCTAAAACTGCACTTGGGGACACCTTCTATGAAAGGTTAGAATTGCTCATCCCAGAGCTCTCCATGACATGGCAAGACATTGTCTGCAATTCAACAGCCTTTCAGCAAAGCAAGTTGCTGTCAGTGATGTTACCAAGTGTGTTTAGAATTTATGATATAAATTAGCTTACTGGTCCACCTGTGATTGTGGAAATGCTTAGATTTTCCTGCTTGGAAACCAGAAGCCAAGGAAAACTGTTTCTTGGAGGGATTTTCCAGTCAGGTACAGTTGTGCTTTATCACTTCAGCTGTAGCCCCTGAGGTACATATTCTAGCTCCAATACCTACGAGGACACCAACATAAAACAAATGACTAAAGGATTGGTAAGGACTGTGTCTCAGGCCTGGCCCACTGGATTTATGGCAGATAATTCACCAAACATCTAATCTAAAGAGGTCACAGAACATCAGACATAGTCAAACCAGAGGTCAGCTAGCCTTCTTGGCCATAATAGATTATTTATACCTTTGGATCTCCCACAGTACTCTGTCAGCACGTGATATTGTTAGGTGGGTTACAGCAGTGAGATTCCAGAGCAAACAAACTGGTCCTGAGGTAAGCATTACAGTACAGGCATTGCTAATTATTTATTTCCTGCTGTTAAGCAGAAAACAGGCATGACTGCCCTGACAGCAGCTGCAGCATTACAATGTGTGAAACACTGTGAAGTTTATGTGCTAGCTGTCCTGGAGGGCTCTGGGGGCATTGCAAGCAGGTAGACTGGTTGTCAGAGGAGCCTTCTGAAGAGTCCTAGTGCATCAACAGCAATTAATGCAGGTGGTATTTTAGACAAGGGAGCTAATGAGCTTTAATATGCATGCAGGTGAGGGAGTGCTGAATCAGTAGAGCCATTAATGAACCTATGACAGCCTAATTAGCTACAATTTAAAATCTATGGAATCTAATCAGAAGAGCTGAACACTGCTGCAAATCTGTGTATGAATGAGTCTTTCTAAATACTCCAATCTGTTGCTTAGTCACTGATTGATAGTAATTGCTTTTTTTCCTCCATTGTGTATAGGAAAATGCCCAATTTTGCTCTGATAGAGGAGGACACAACATTGAAGTTAAATGCCTGAGATATTTGACTACTTAAGTTTTAATCAGGAGATGTTTAAAAAAAATCAAAGTAAAATTAATTTCCAGCCCTGAATATAGATGATTAAAAATACACCACCAACTTTTCATGTATTTGGCAGGCAAAGATTATATAGTAGTTAATCAACTCCAAATAGCTTATATGAAATTAAAGATAGAACTACAGCTGAAGTGGCATAAAATACACATATTAATATAAGAACTTCTTTATATAGGAGTGTTATTAAACTCCTTAGATGAATGATTTTAAATACAACCAAAAAAGAATTTTCCTATAAAAGGAGAACAATAATATCTCCTGAATGTTGTTATTAAAAAAATAAAAAAATAATAAGAACCTATTATAACCCTATTACAAAACATTATATTTTCATTTTCCAAAACCATTATGGGAAAAATAGTAGTATACAGCCAACACAACTAAAGGATATGTCCAATACTGGTATTGAGATCTGAACTCTTCTAAATGAAAGGTTTTATACCTGAAACACTATGAAGTTTTCCTTATGTTGATGGCTCAGATCTTAGTACTTTATGAAGGTGAAATCCCATGAGAATTTTCTTTACTAGCCAGCCAGAAACCTCTTGAAATAATACAAGAGCAGATAAACATTAAACTAGTCCGTAGAAAGTTGCTGAAGAAATGAGAACACCTTTTTTTGCATCAATTTACCAACCCTTGGCATCCTTAGTAAACATTACTGTACTGAGTGAACATTTTAATTGGTTGTTAAAATGAATCTACAAGGATTTGCTTGTTTGAAGTCTTTGCTATTTTTGCTATTTTGCTATTAATTGAGGTCATAGTGTTCTATGTCACTACTGACATTTTCATGTAGATACAAATTATTTGAAAACAGGAAAAGTGTAAAATAGAGTTTTAAGTCACCTCTAATGGCCATGAACTTGAAATTGCTATTTCCTGAATATTACTATTGAATATTTGTTGAATATTACTATTTATACACAGCAGGTTGATCAAGAATGAAAAGGAGAGGAGAGGATGATGAAAAGTAGGACTTGGGAGGCAATTTACACCTTAATGATTACTCATTTTTTCCCAAATTATTTGAGATGACCTCATGGTCTCTTTCTTACCACCATACAGGTGAATTAGGAAATACCAGGGGGAATGTACTGTAAGGATGTTCTAGGAGAAGCTATTAGCAATGTTACTTGCTTCCTCCACGGCCTCCAAGTGACTGGATTTCAGGTAGAAGTTGG
Source organism: Oenanthe melanoleuca (assembly GCF_029582105.1). Taxonomy (NCBI): domain Eukaryota; kingdom Metazoa; phylum Chordata; class Aves; order Passeriformes; family Muscicapidae; genus Oenanthe; species Oenanthe melanoleuca. The sequence goes on along the minus strand of NC_079335.1, from coordinate 123,097,784 downwards.
TTAAGAAAACAGCATTGTTCAATATTGTAAGTTTTCTTCCTATAATTTAGGTTTGCCAGAGCTGAAAATGTATTTTCACTGAGGCATTTTTTAAAATGATGCCACATACTTTTTCTCCAAGATGTTCTACAAAACTTAGTGGGAAGTCAGTGAGAAAAGGCTCAGTTGAGAGCCTGCTACCTGAGAAATTCCTGGAGACAATCACAGGCTTCAGGGCAGTTTGTAACCTTTATATATATATATATATATATATATATATATATATATATATACAAAATGCACTCAGTTACGACACCTCAAACAACTCTGAATTAAGAATAACACTGAGAGAATTGCTGACTGATCTCAGACAAATCATGGACAGAAGAAATTATGAAATTCACAGAATTAATAATTTGCTAGGAATTATTTCCTTGGCTATAATCATCACTGCCACCCACAAATAATTTCCTGGGCAGCAACACCAGCTTTACTGCAGATGGAACTTCATTTCTGGTGCTGCTTTTTAAGATCATAAAGAGATTGAAGTTTGATTTAACATAATCCAGCAGCACAATCCTCTTCTTTTGATAAAGTGATCAGCCACATTTCAATAGATTAAATTTTATACACATTTTTTACCTTGCAGTTTTAGTTATTGAATTATACAACAGACTAAGAAGCAAATGAGGAGTATGCCTGATCCTGAAGCCTTTATTCATGCAAACAGTAACTTTGCTTTACTTGTGTGCAGAATCAATTCTTAAGAGGTTCTCTGCATTTGTTTTAGCTTTCTCTAAAAGTAATTAAATGTTTTAATGTCATGGACTTTATCATAACCACATTTTCACACAGTAGGCTTTGGTCAATGTTCATCTTTTTCTTATCTCCTTTGCTCTCTATGTTTATGCACACTCATCTATTTACATTTATGGAGGTATTTACTCTGTATATAATATAAATTTATCTCCCCTGTTTTTTTAGCAATGCTACTTAGAAGGCTCAGTTCTCAAGTATCATTATTGCTAAGACCATACGTATTTTTCATTTAATTTTTTCCTTTTTGTCTTCATACAAACAGATCAGAGCTTCTTATCAATGTGATTATTTCACCCACATCAAGAAGGAAAGTCCAGGGCTTGAATTCTTCTGGCCTCAGTGGGGAAGGGTAGAGATACATGGAATAAATATTACAGTATGTAATATTACAGATGACTGAGAGTAGGGGTTTTCCTGTTCTTACTACCACAGAAAGTCTGGCATGCTGGAATAGAGGTGACAGGCCCTGGGAGGAGTCATGGAATCTGATTTTTCTCTTTGCATAACATCAGTAGGCATGGTGGGTTTTCAAGGCTTGGAAAATGCATGGATAGAGCATGTAGCCAATCTAGGTCTGCTGGAATGCAGCAGAATCACTGTGTCCTTTATTGCCCCAAGCCTGCTCCTAAACACAAGGGGAGTTTTGGGCTATCTAGATATTAAAGAAGCTCCCTGTGTTGACAAACCTAGCTCACAGTGGTGCAACAAAAATCCTAGTGAGAGATGTAGAGCATGAGTATTCATGAGGTTCAGTTTTCTTGCATGTGAGGCAATGGCCTGGAATAAAGATCCTGGGTGCTCCACCTTAGTGCAGCAATGCTGGTTGATCATTGCTGATTTGTAAAAATGAGTGATCTGTGGAGCTAACAAGTATATCTGAGCTTGCACAGTAGATGGGAAAATCAAATTGATAAATTTAAATGACTGCCTTGTCACTTCTACCATGGTGCATCAGAACCAGATGCACTGGCACCAGTGGAATGAGATAACATTGTAAGAGGATGAGACATTGCCATGCTCACACTTGGTAATTAGGCAGTCTTTGGCTTCTTTGAAGATACTTTGCTTCCATGCAACTTTGGGTACCACCCTGACACAAATACAACTGAATGTGAAGGATGACAGATTCACAGTGAAAATTGAGACTTTGCTGGAAAAGAAATTTTAGAACAGCTGCATCACTCTGTCCAAAACAGGCTTGCAAGAAATTGAATTAATGTTATAATTTAATTTATAGAGATCAGCTATTAAAAGTAGTGAACTTTAAACTTGAGGTAGCAGAGGCCTCTCACAGGCTTCTGTTTAAATGTATATTGGACATACTTGTTGAATGGAGCCAGGGAATGTGACATTATGAAGAGTGAAGCCATTGGCAAATAGAGCTGTCTTTATGCTCAACTAATGCAAGGCAAGCTATGTAAAACCATTTTAAAAGGACTTTTTCTTCCCCTTTGTTTGAAAATAATTTTATTTATTTATTTCACACAGTGGAAATTTTAGTTTTTATAGTATATCCTGCTGGTGCATAGTTTAATAAATTTATTTTAAGCTGTTTTGGTAAACTGTTTTCTTTCTGTACATCTCTGGTGATGAATTTTTTATTAAATTATTTTTCAGGTGGCTGTTCCAGTATTTTTCTTATTTCCTGCTGTGGAGATGAGTGCTCTAATAAACAACTTTTTGAAGTGGCTAGTTTTGCATTTTTTTTCCCCTGTATCCTGCTGTTAAAGTGCTGTAAGCTTGTTACGTGTTCATTTGTTTTAAATAGCTGCTGTTCCTTGCTTTTTAGAAATTATTCTTATACATTAGCCTTCATTTTGAGAATTTTCTTATCCCTTCTAAGTAAAACCAAATAGGAAAAGGCAGTGGAACAGACTTTTTTAGAAGTGTTGGTATTGCAATTCACAGGAATAACTAACCTGAGGACTCAGTAACAGCATGTAACTCTTCCATGCCAAGGTATTGCAGTGACCACTTAGGTTCAGGCTGGTCACATTTTCCCAGTTTAAAAGCATTCTCATTACCTTGGTGGAATTCACCACAGATGGGGAGCTCATGTGGAGCTAGGACTGTTCATCTGATCCATGGTAATGTTTCAAGACATGCTAACTCAGCTATGGATTTGAATTCTGACCTCTTTGTTTCAAATAGTAAAATCTGCCATGTTGAAACTATTCCTAAATTTGAGTTCCATTGATGACTCTCTTGTCAATAAGACACAATTTCTAGAAATGTTGCCACATCCTGTATTGATTTTTACAACTTTTGTGGAAACCTGACCAGTTTAATATTTAATTTTTTAGTGAAAGCTCTAATTTTCATACCCCCAGAAAAGGACTTAATATGGTTGAATAATTTAGAATAGAATTCAGTATTTCATGTGAGGTTGGTAGTTGATACATATCTTTCACTGCAATTGCATTGAAAAAAAAAGACAAGTTCACAAGTTCCTCCAAATGAAAAAATATTTTGTGATTTATGAGAAAAAGCAGTTAAATGAGAATTCCAGTATTCATTCAGTCCCTCTAGTGGACTAATAGGATTTTCTTAGCAGACCAGAGCTGTCAAACCTATAGTCAATAGCAGAATCAAAGGAATAGCACTGTGAGATCAAAATGCTGGTGTGAGTAAAAAGGGAGGATTAAAGATACACAATTATGAAAATAAGGAAAATTCCTATAGATTTTGAAAGACTTCATATCAGTCAACATAATTATATAGAGGGTCCATACACAGTTGAAGCTAAACATTTTGGTTCTGAATAGTCTCTGGGCCTTAAAAAACCAAAACAAACTACAAAAGAATCTCAGAGGTGTGAAGTAGCCTAACTATTTTAGATCCCTACTTGCTCTCCAGAGGCATCTCATGCTGAAGAGAACACATGGATACTTAAAATTTTGAGCAAGTGAATGAATGTGAGACAAATCCTACCTTTTCATGGGATTATGTGAACCTGGGGGAATTACATGAGAAAGAAAAGCAGCTGAAGTGGCTGCTGTCTACAGCCACTTCTTAGGTTAGGTCTCTCTTCTGTGTTGTGATTATGCTGGTTCACTGAATTTGAATGAAGTTCTAGCAGCTCTAAACTGAAGAGGCAATTCAGTGTAGTGAGGTGTTAATAGTTGTTTATATAGTGTCAGAGCTGGTTTCAAAGGGGCAGCTTAATTTAACTGGCTTCTGCTTCTCTGGTGGGCGCTGGCTCATGATGGACCACAGTTTGCCCATTGAGGATGCACTGTCTGCTTTTATCTCCCCATAAATAGTTTCTGTGCAGTACATAAACCAGTCCTTGGACAGAAGTAGCCATAAACAGCACAGTGATCTGTTCTAACAAGTTTTCAAGCTGTTACTCTGCCCAGAAAAGATTAAGACAGAGAGGAAACTCCCTCATGCCAGATACTAGACAAAAATGTTGAATCAGAACATAAAAATTGATACTGTGTCTCAGGGGTACACTTTTGCAGGCCAAGAACCTGAACAACTAGAGCTCAATTTATTGAACCCCTGCCCTAGTTTTGCTTTGTGTTTTATCTCTCTAAAATATATTTACTGACAGATTAAACCATACAGCGCACTGAAGGGAAGAGAGCTGTTCAAATATTCCTGTATTGAGCCATTCACCCTACTATGGTGGGGATTCAAATTCTTTATATAGGATAGAGAACTGAAAAGTCAGTTTTCTCTTAAGAAAAGGGCATATTGTATTAAAAAAAAAATCTAATTGCAAAACTTGCTTGGAGAAGACAGGCAAAGCTTTGCCTTTTATATTAAAAGCATAATTGCTACTTTGTATTTGTAGAGAATTTGAAGAGTCTTTGAAAATAAAGGACTTTTGAAGGCATTTATTTGCCTTAATTTCCATTTTAATTCCTGTCCTCTTAAAATTAACTCCTGAAACTCAATTTAATGCTGCACAGTATGCAGGTAAACAAAAGACATTTGTCTATCTGGTCTTTTTCATAAGGACAAAAATCCCCTTATTACTTCAGATTGTGTGTACATTCTGACATCAAATTAAAGCAGATTGAAAAGTGCTTTCACTTGTGGACCAGGTCCTGAGGTGATTTAAGTAAAATTCCAATTGTAGTTTGAAACAGTTTTCATCACACAGAATGCAAAACTTTTTTTCCCAATCAAAATAAGATGAACATTTCTAATGACATCTGAAAAGCAGAAGAGATGGAAGTTGGAGTTAGAAAGAGGTAGTGATGAAGTTTTTCTACCAGAAGCCACTCATCTTCAAAAAAAGAAGTGGAAAGAGACGTTTTGAAAGTCAAATCATCTGTCAGGAAATTAATTTAAATGAAAGCTAAAAATCAAAAAAGTTTAAATAATTCTTCAAAGCTAAACATACCACTCAGGATGAGCTCTTCTTGATGTTCTCTCCTCAGCTTGAGTGGAAGCACTGTAATTTCTTATCTGGGCCTCAGCACCACTCTAAATCTCATCTTTTGGTCTACCAAATTTCTTGCTACTTCATAAAATTGTGTTTTCAGATATTTCCTGATGAATGTGTTGGCAGAACAACAATTTGTCTTGTGTTATCTGCTTATACTTCTTGTGAAAGGAAGTTTTAGTATACTAATTATAGTTAGAGGGCTCCACAAATTATTTTATTTAGCTCTGCCATCACCAGCTAGATGTATACAGGGCATGAATGCCTATGCTTAGGAAACCAAGAAAAAAAAAAGTTCCTTATTGGGGAAAATGGAAAAAAACAGTTGCTTGAATATTGTGGTGATCAGCTGTGGTACAAATATATGATTACTGGAGATCAGAGTATATGCCAAATTAATTTACCCTGACACTTGAAAAATTGGTTTGTTTTTATGCAGTGTGAGCATCTTACATCTTTAGGACAAGATATTTTGATATCATTTTTGACTAGAAGAAAACTTTTAGTCTAGACTATGTAGGAAAATTTATCAGTGTATGAAAAAAAAATTTTATAGACTTACTGAAATATTAAAGCTGTGACTACTGCCAGAGATATGATTAAAAATACAAAAATTTTTCAAAGACTGTAGCTATCATTGCAAAGCAAATTAATTTGAACCACTAATAATACCATGCATTACCTTGTGCTGCCTCTGTCTTTCTTTTTTATTTTTTTCTCACTTGAGTATGAAGATATCCTGTGTGATTGAACTATCAAGTACTGAAGAGTCAGCATTGCTACTGCATTTGAAAGAGCTACGATGAGAACTTTATTATGCACATCTGAAAAGCAAAATCAGTAATTACAAACAACTTACAGGACAGCTGAATGTAGTTAAATCATTTACTTGCAATATACCCACAATCTTAAAATGCTTTAATATATAAAAACATATTCAGCAGCTGCAGTGCTTTTATCTGACACTTATTCTTGCCTAAGCTTATGGAAACTCTGCTTTTTAGGAAGGTGTATGTGTTCCTTTGTAAGCAAAGGGCAACCACAGGGGAAAGGACATCTGTATGCTGGACAGTTTCTAGAAGCTACTCTGGTCCTGGTGGATGGAGCAGAGAACTGTGGAACACATTGCAGACTGTGTTCCTTTCATCACCTTACAGATCACCTATGTGATCTTTAGTGTAGGGAACAATGAGGTTGTTATACCAAAATGAACTGCCAAAACAGGACTGAAACATACTGCTATTAATGGATAAGACAAGTGTGAAGATACAGAGATAATCAGAGATGCATAGACATCCCTACATACCTCTCATCATGTCTACTTATGGCTCATTATGACTGTATTTCCAGCCTTCTCTCTATTAATATATTTGGGCTTGGAATTTTATTAAAAGTTATAAGAAGCAGGAGACACATACCTTTCACATGGGACATGTTTGGTTAGACAAAAGTTTGGAATATTTTTCTATGAACAGATGTTGATTCATATATCATAATTTTAATGGTGAAATTTCTTGAATATCATGTATTGGTGCCTCCTCTGAGGGATACTTATTTCTGTTTAAAATCAAGCCTCTGAGCTCTTCGAAATATGTGGTTATGAGGAAATAATCTGCTGGAGGCTTTGAGACTCAAAACCTGTAACCTTGGGAGATCTCACGTCTGCCTTTCAGCCAACAGTATACTCTGAAATAAAGCTGCATAAGCAGCTGTAAATTCAATCTTACTGTAGTTTACTGCTCTATTCTTCTTCAGTGGTAATTACACCATGGGAAATAACTATTTAAATGGCATCTTGTGCTACGATTACATTTTTCAAAAACTGATTACAACATACAAGAAAATTTTCAATTTGAACTTCCAAGTTTTAATTTAAAACAACTTTATAGTAACAATTTAGACCTAAGATGTACAGACATTAAAGTGAGGGAAGTTTCATTCCAGTTATTTGTGCTACATCTACATAAAATTATTTCTAGTATTTCTGAAGATTAAATTCTGCCAACCAATGACTAATCATCGGAATTGGGTAAATACTTCATAATGAGCAAGTAATTAGAGAAAAGGTGTCCTTTTTAGTGAACTACACACATGCACATTTGGAATTTCTTAAACTAGATCCCTATTAGATCCCTATATTCAATCTTACCTTCCTTTACAAGCAAATCTCCCTGGCCATATGAAAAGTCTGGCAGGGTGTACTGGGAGGTAACCCCTTACAAATGTCATGTATTCCACACCTACATGACACACGATCAAGAGCAAAATGATTACCCTTAGTCAAGAGATAAAAATTCCTTACTGCATACCCCAGGCACTTGCCAACACTCTGGGAGAAATTCACAGAAGTATTTAACAAAATTCCCAGTGATTCTAGCGTTCTCCTTTGGATGAGATTAGGCTTGTGGTTGAGACCATGTGGTGACATTTGCCTCAATTGCTGCTGCTGGATCACTGACTTCTGCAGCCAGGCATCCAGACTGCCAGAGCCCTAAGATGGAATAGGATGCTATTTTAAAATCCAGCTGTTGTGGCTTGGCTGTCCTGATTCATTCAGTTAAAAGTTTAACCTGGGTTCACTTCCTTAAATTCTGGAGGGAATTTAAAAAAGAGGGATGTAACATATCATGGCAATGAATGGTAGTATTCTGTAATGTTGAGATTCAAGAAATCATTTTACAAGAGTTACTTTCACTATGAAAGATGCCTTATAAAGTTAATATTTGTTTTCTTTCTTGTGGTAAAAAAAAAAAAAAGTATTTCTCTAGATACCATAGATAGGAATGTATTTGGGTTTGCTTACATATGATTATAGACATTACTTTTGCAAGATGACTCCAATAAAGAAAATGATACAATTAGAAGAATGAAACATGTATAATAAGATCAATAAAACTACTTTCTGATAACTTCTGAAACTTTTTGAGTTTAGTCATTCACCACATTACTACATGGATAAAGTCTATGGTAGCATAGGAAATTTATTCTCCTTTCATTTGAATCAGATTACTGACTTCAATGAAGTATTTCTAAATTTATATTATTGTTAAAGGAGAAATGTCTTGGTATACCAGTTTTCACCATATTATTACACGACAATTGATGAATTGCTGCTTTGTAACATTTTGTCACAGTTTGGTAGGAATAATAATTATTTTACATCCAATCACCATAAAATTACTTTTAAGAATTTGGTATAATAATCTTCATACTGACTAGTCAATTGTTAATAAAAAGTGGCATTTGTCCAAAAAACAAAAGGGGAAAATGTGATTTGTTTTTATATTCGGCATAGAAGAAAAATGTATTATCTTTGGCTTCCATAGACTGATCTACAATCACATGGAGTGTCAGGTAAAAAATACCAAAGAAGTAAAATTTAAATAGAAGTACAATGTAAACTCAAACAATGAACAGCTGTTCTGTGAAAAATATGATATACAATACCATTATCAGTAAAAAAGGTCATGGGCTTGATTTTCAGCCTTAAACAGACTAATCTGACCAGACCCATCTGTGTCAAGTCCTCCAGGCAAGAATATTTTTTGTTGAATGACATTTGTCCAGTCAGCAGTGAAATGGGTACCAGCAAGAGCCAAATAAAGCAACAGGAGATCACTCATCAGATATCCTGGAGACCCTCTGGCTTAGGGGCATTCCTCAGTAGGAGATTTTCACCACTTGCCTGTTACAACACAGCATGCATGGACCCATTTGTAAAATAATCACATTCATTGCAAAATCTACTCTGAGTGTGGCTGCTGGTCCACGCTGTAGTAGAGAGTCATCATCATCATCATCTGCCCTGTTCAAGCAATTTCAGGGGAATAGGGCATTACAGATCACAGGTGAAAATTATAAATATTATCTTTCTGTTCACTTCCTTGATGTTAAAAGGAACAATTAACAAGGTACTAGGCAGGAGTCCTCCAGTAAACCACAGAGAGGCTATGGTCATCATAGCACATTTTAATATCCAAAATATTTTGTGTTCACTGCCGAGAAAAAAAGTAATTGTCTGTGATTATTTTAGAAAGGAACATGGCATGCTATTACAGTCCAGTGCTTCCCTTATTTATATAAGAAAAAGGCAAGGAACAAACAAATTTGCCAAAAGCAGGGCAAGAAAAACATTTTCTTCCTCAAACTCAGCTTCCTGTTATTTTAACCACACAACATATGGAAGAATTGTGAAACTGAAAAACAAACTGAACACACTGATGTAAAGAGAACAAAGAAAATACACTACAGGATTTTACTGTGAAACATGTTGGTTTTCTACCAGCAAGAAAGCTGTATGTTAATTGTGCTACGGGGTAACAAAGATGTTAACCAAAACTTTGTTTCTACTACAGTTGATTACATAGCATCCAATATCCTAAGAATAGTCCACTCTGAAAGAAATCTAAAAAATATTAAATTACCTAAATTATCCTCAGAGCAATTTGTCTCTTTGAGTACAAACATAACAGTAGAAGTAGTTACTAAAATGAAGAAAAGGAAATCAGATGAAGCTGCCAATTTTAATGAGTCTCAGTAGTACACAATAAACCATGCCCACATTTCCTGCTCCCCACCACTGATTCTTGTTTTGACTAATTTGTTTAGGTGTCTCCACAGAGGAGCTAGATATCTCAATATGACTACAAGAAGATCATTTAAAAGACAAATGTCCCAGCTGCAGATTTCTTTCCTACCAAGGATAGAGACAATATCACCCTTATTATAGTAAAGGTAGTCTCCTATCCTGCTTCACAAATATTTAATTGTGTGTATATGGGGACAGTAGTAATTCTTTAGGATGACTGTAAAGGCACAAAGTATTGTTGAAGTTTGGTACTTTTTGCTAGGATTCATAGAATCCTTTCCACAGACATAGAAAACACATTTGGGTTCAGGAGCTTCATTTATTTGATAACACTTTATGTATGGCACATGCCTTGTGGTCCACTGGTAGAAAATCAAATCATTTTCTTGCTTATCCTCTTGCCAATGCCAATTCAGGCAAGTACTGTAGTCACTCTGGACTACAGTTCCTAAAGGATTGTCATCTAGTTTCAGTACAGTAACAGGTAAAAGACATCAGAAAGAGATCCAGGAATCTGCAGATGGTGCATCAGCTTCAATAAGGATATACAGGGAAGTTTTGGCATCAGGCCCTCGGTAGAAAGGGCCAGTTCACATCAGTTTAGCCTGCAGTTGCCTAAAACTAGCAAACAGGGAGAGTGGGATTGTATTTTCACCACAATCACTCTCTTAAGATTGCCTGTAAGTAAACCTCATCTCCTTATCAACCTTTTTGAATTTTTCTGAAAGTCAGAGGTCAAAACCCCCTAACATTTAAAGACTCATAAATTCATGCTTCTAAAAGAAAGCAAAATATATTTCTGGGCAGCCTGTATCAACTATTAATATAACTTGAATGGTCCTAAGTCTGATGATGCTCCTCCAGAGGACAGTATAATATATAGGAGTAGACACTACCTACTCATAGTTGAAGTTACCTAACAAGGAGACAGAAGGGAAAAATGTGGACTGGATAAATAAAGAAAAAAATTTTTAACCATGTGGGTGGTCAAACCCTGAAGCGTGTTACCTGGAGAGTTAATGAAAGCTTGATCTTTGGAAGTATTCAGTACTCAACTGGACATGACCCTGTGCAATGTGCTCTAATTGCATCCAATCCAATTCTGTCAGGATTAGGGGTGGGACTTGGACCCCCAGAAGTTCCTTCCAAGCCCAATGTTTTTGTGATTCCAAGACTAATATGACTATATATTACATTATTCAGTAATTTAGCTAGAAAAGAGCAATCTTGAGTTCTAATTACTGCTCCCCAATTCTTATTTAAATTAAATATTTGTGTAAAAAATACGCATTCAATGTAAAACCAGAGAAGTAAATGGGAGAGAAGTCTTTTCTTCAACATCTTCATTAATTACTTGGATGCAGGACTCAAGATTTACTATGTAAGTGTGCTGATAAGACTAAATGGGAGGATCCCTTGACTTCCTCAAAGGTAGAGATGCCCTGCAGAGAGACCTTGACAAATGAAAGGACTGAGCAATCACCATCTGTACTAAGTTTAACAAGGGCAAAGGCCACATTCTGCACCTGAGATGAGGCAACCCTGGATGTACAGACAAACTGGTGAATGAGATGCAGGAAAGCAGTGCCACAGAAAGTAACCTGGGGTCCTGGTTGACAGAAAGTTAAATGAGAGTCTGCAGTGCCCTGGCAGCCAGGAGCAACCAACCCTGTCCTGGGGTGCATCAGGCACAGCATCACAGCCAGGCAAGGGAGGGGATTGTCCTGCTCTGCTCTGGGCTGGGGCAGCCTCACCTCCAGTGCTGGGGGCAGGTTTGGGTGTGTAATAGAAACAAAGCTACTTGGGACAGTCCAGAGAAGAACCTTGAGGAGAAGCCACGTGAGGAGCAGCTGAGATGACTTGGTCTGATCAGCCTGGAGAAGAGATTTGAGGAGAGACCTCACTGCAGTCACAACTTCCTTGTGAGAGGAAGAGGAGGGGCAGGCACTGCTCTCTTCAGTCTTTTAGCCAGTGATGGGATCTGTGTCAGGAGAGGTTTAGGCTGGATGTTAGAGAAAGGTTCTTCACCCAGAGGGTGGTTGGAATGGGCTGTCCAGGTAAGTGATCACAGCACCAAGCCTGAGAGAGCTCAAGAAGTGTTTGGACAATGCTCTCAGGCACATGGTGAGGTTTTTGGGGCTGTCTTGTACATGGTCAGGGATTGAACTTCAGTGATACTTGTGGGTCCATTGCAATTCATGATATTCAATGATTCTGTGATATGGGCAGATTCAACTAAAGTCTTTGTCTTATCCTCTTTCAAATAGTCATTTAAGAAAGATCAAAAGTGATATTCTAAATAATCTAAAATAGGAGAAAAGAATTCTTACCTAGGAGGAAGAATTCAAATCTCCTTCAAAAGGCCTGACTATTATTAGATTTGTTAATTCTGATAGCCATTGGGTTTGCAACGAAAGGGAAAAAATAAACTCTCCATCATTGAGCAGGGCCTCATCTATACATCATTAGAAAAAAAAAGTTGTTGTTGGAAATGCAAGAAAACCATTTAGGGCAACATATATTCTCAGAATTTTGATGGAATCTAGACATGACTTACGGTATTTACTTGATGCTTTAATATTTGGGTATCAGGTCACCTGAATTCTAGTGAAGGAAAACTCAAACCTTGTTCCTTTGACTTTGCTCATCAAGGCTACTCAGGTTTTCCTGTATTTCACTTTTATGTACTGAAAATACTCCAGATTATTTACCATCAAAAGTTTAACAGTTTAATCAATTTTCTTTTTTTTTTTAGCCTCACAGTTCTTCATTTAACTGGTTGCTTGTTCAGCTTATTATTTTTGTATTAACCAGCATTTCTGGCTCACTAATTGTTTCCCATATGGCCACCAGTATCAAGTGATAGACTCAAGTTTTCTGCAGCCAACATAAATTTTCTTTCTGTAGAAAGCTACTAATTTGCTCAGAGATATCTATCCAGATATTCTGTCACGAACTCACTCTTGTAAATTGACATTTTATTTTTCTATTTACCTTCATCCTATACAAACCCTTACTGTGTGACACACTGGTATCTTGTGTTTTATGGGTGTTATATCCCTCATATTACCTTCTAAAATGCAGGTACTATTTTGTCATTCCAGTGATGCTCACCTGAAATAATTTTAAACTCTTTTTACAGAATCTTTGATTTTATGTTGCAGTTATTTCATAAACCTAGTATGGTCAACACTTCGTGTCCATGCTTGGACACAATTAATTAAAATATTTTGAAATTTTTTTCATTTGATTACGAAAAATTATGTTTCTTAAACTTATTTCTGTTAGCCATCTCATGATGTCTTGATAAAAAACCCCAAAAAAACCACCAAACTGAATTATATTTAATATAAATGCAATATTATTCTCATTTTATGCCTCACTTCCTCTTCTCATCCCTCATCATTCATATGCCTAATTTTATTTTTGGTTAAATATACTTTATAAACTATATCTCAGGTTTCTGTTTTTTTAGCAATTCTGCACCCCATGGACTTCATGAAACAGCTTTATTTGCTACTCAAAAAGGACAAGAAAATTCTCAAGGAATTTAAGTACATACAAGTTTTTTTGGGTTTAAAATAAGTATTAAGACTTATAATGCTACAACTCTCATTAGAATAAATTTGAGAACCATAATCTGATTAGTATATAACCTTTCAAAACAGAGAAAAAAACTTTATATATTTGCTACCAACATTAAGAGCCAGTGTTCAAGATTTATATACATGGAGTTCTAAGCTATTTGTACATATTGCTAGGGGATTTCCTAATGTTACACTTTTCTTCTTTGTTCAAAACCCATTGCAATGAGTATTGAAATGAAGATGACAAATCTATTCCAAAGCAAAACTAAAGGCACCAAAAGTGTTTTATTTTTCCTGAAAACAAAGACAGATATTTGAAGAAGTGAGAAAAGAGAATTGTCTTACAGCAAGACCACACTGAAAATGTACTGGAAGTGGTCCTCAGCAAGAATATGTTACATGCAGGAAAAGTTTGTGCTCAGCCTCTTTCCCATTATAATTTTTCGTGCCAGGTTTATCAAAAAAAGACTGAAGAGAGGCTTGAATCTAAGTTTTCTTTAGTCCAGGCAAAAGTATGCACACAACAGGTTTATCAGACTTGCAATGTGGTATGAAAATGGTCATTGTTATAACTGGATATATCCCAGTTTACTCTGGGACATACAAATCTTCAAGGCAAGGAGTTTACACATAGCAGAGCTTATGAATTGTAGAGAATTGTGGTTGAGACTCTTTAGGTCTTTCAGCAACGAAAAATACTAAAATTATAGATTGAATGTACTGAAAATTCAATGCTTAATTTCATTTTCAGATGCAAATTAACTTTTTCCTCAAAACAAAGTTTTATAGAAAATTTAAATTTTGAGAAAAATAAATTTTCTCTCAGAAAATCATTCATGTAGTGTTTTCCTCTTCAGCCTTAGGGAAAATTAGCTACTAAAGTAGTTTTTTTATTGCAATCAATAAGAAAATTATTGACAACATAATTGTTATAATTTCTCAAGTCATTTTTTTTCCATTACTACATCTCTGGAGTTTTGAACACATCTGTGTTTTTTGTAACTTAATATTATACATTAGTTTGTCATACTATATTAGTTTGTAATATAGTGGTATCTTCATGTTTCAAGTGAAATTGAGTTTCCACTCTGTTGGACATTTTACTGCTGTACAAAAGAAATACTGGATTTGGAAAGTCACTATTTACATGGCAATGGCAAAAGTTGGCCAGGGAAGTAGACAGAGAAGACTTGCTACTGATCTGCAGAATCTCTGGCATCAAAAGGTAGAGAAACCACATCAGGAAATCAGTAGCATTCCACAGACTGCATTTACACTTATTTCTAATACTTCTAATTTCTAATATCTGATAATATTTCTTATATTTCTATTTCTTGGCCCATAGAATGAATACTACCACTGTTCCTTGCTGTTAATTCTTTACTTTTCTAATGCTGAATTGCCCAATTTTTGTTGAATTCATTCTTTCCAACCTTGTTTCCCTCACAGAAACTTTTGGCCCTTTTTTTGGAAAGAACTTCAATTAGAAGGAAAGGCAAATAATAAATATAAAAAAAAAAAAATCTGTTCAACCAGAGTCAGAGGTAAGGTTCATATTGACATGAATAGAAACAGTTGGGTCAACACTCAGTGCTTTTTAAAAATCTCATTTGTCCAATGGCTTGTGAACAAAGGAAAATTTTGTTTCTAAACTGTTAAGTAGTGAATCACAGGAAAAATGAAAGAAAATGAAAGAAATCTTATAAGAAATAAAAGGCATTTCAGAAACAAAATTGAATAGATCTGTTTTAATAAAAACTTAGAATTTCAGTAATTATGCTCTAGAACATGTTTTTGTTTCTGTTGATGTGCAGCTGAGTGTCACTGTGCTGACTTATGCTGAGAGAATGGTAAGGAAGCACTTGACACAAAACACTTTAAGTTTTTGTTACCTATCCTTCCTATAAAACTCCAACAGGAAAACCTCTGAAGTTTTCAAATGCAGTAACTAAACTGGGAACAGAGCCTTGTAAAAATGTGTTCTCATGACCAGCCTGTTCTTGCTAGTCTGTAAAAAATTTAATATAGAGTTTAACAAGACATCTGAACAGGAAAAAATCTCTGGAACTTGCCCCTGTACACTTTGTCTCTCTTTGTCTCTCTTCACACTTGCTAGAGTAGTTCTTCTTGGTAGGTATTTTCTTGCAATGCTATTTTTTCCAACAGCAGTTTGTGCCTCCCAGTATGACAGTGCATTCTGCAGCACAACTTTTTCAAGACCTAGAATTTACCTAGTTAGGTCAACTAGTGATAGCCTGAGCATGATGAGCTTTGATGAGCTCTGATGAGCTCTTTGTAAGTATAACCTACCTCCTGAAAACAAGTTCTTTTATTGAGAGCTGTCTCAGTGTCATTGCTTCCTCTTGCTACCATTTTGTACAAGACTGGGTGCTGAGGGTGTTACCTGGACCTCCATGAGAGCATTGTGTTACAGAGCAAGGTTAACAGATAACTGCACTCTCTGCTACCAGCTTCTCACCTGATGTGGCAGAATAGACATGCACACAACTATCTCTGGTTTATCATCATGGGAAACAGAAAGAAAAAAGAGAACAAGATAAGTAATTGAACATTTATGGTTTGATTATTTTTAAAACAAATTTATGGAACTTGGCTGTCTTCTTAACTTTAGAAGTTTATAGTTTTATGTGTAAACAAAGATTTGCAAAGAGAAATTAAGTGATGGAATTATACTCAGTCATTCAGTTATTCAAGCCATGAACACTGCTAGTTCAGGTAGAAATCAATGTTCTCTGATCTTTAGGTTTTTTGATTATCACAAATGTATTTTTGTCTTTTTTAGTGCAGGTGAGAAAATAATTTTTAATAAAATTTGACTATGGTTATTTCCATAATTATTCACGAGCATCTCACAAAACATTAACATATATGAACATACTTATGGTCGGCATGGAGAACTTAAAAAATTTATTTTATATATTTTTTAATTAGGGACAAATATATAAAACATCCAGTTCACAATGAGTCCACTGGGACTTGGTCCCTAGCAAATGGGATTATATTTGTAAATTCCTGGTATTAAAATACGCAGGTGGAATTATAGCATGACATTATCAACCTGTTTCAACATGAAAACATGAAACATCAACATGTGTCAGTTCAAAGTGGCCAAATTATTAGTTCAAACATTTAATAGAATTTGCATAAGTAAAATAGAACAGCACAGTCAGATTTTCCAGAAGATCCTCTACAGTTCCTGAAATATTCAAGATCTTTGGCTAAATTGTTTCAAATGTTTGAAAATAATTTGCTAGGGATAAACCCTCTTGTTCCCTAAGAAAAGCAACTTAAAATGTGCTATCTGATCTTAAGCCTGTTTAGGATTTTATGTTTCTGTTTAGAATACTTCAGTGAAACAAGAGGACAATTAAAAGCAGGACTATTAAAAGCAGGAACTACAAAATTTAAAAATTAGATTTTTGAAGTATGCAGCTCTAAAATTTTTGGTGTAAAGTTCTGATCTTTTAAGGGTAAATTCTTCTGTTGACAGTTGAAGTTAGGAGCATATATTTATGACATTAAGCTGTTCAGATCCTTGTTCTCATTGTAGAAGGCTTTTAAAAATGAATAATTTTACATGCCCTATCTATCAATAAAAAAACTAATGCAACATTAGAATTTTTTAATTTTTCTTTTTAATTCTTAAAAATGTTGTGCTTGCATTTCCATTTCCTACAAAATAGGCAAAATGTGCATCTTTTTCTTTTGTAAACAGAATCAAGTTTGTCACAGTAGGGAAAAGAATTTTTTTTAAATGCTAAAAGATTTTTCAAGTAATTTGACTTGATAGATAGACTTGGTATATGAATATAGACTTCTTACATATGAGTGGCATTGCATTCATTTAACAATAATGAGAATTTCCTCTGACTTTGCAACTTAAAAGAGCAACATATCTGTGGAAGGGAAAGATGCAAACCTTATTTAAAGTCTTTTTTTTTTTTTTTTTTTTTTTTTTTTGGAAGACACAAAGCACATTTGCTCATTTGCATAGGACTAAAAGAATCCTTTATGAATAACAGAGTATTGGTTGTTTTGGTTTTTTTATTGTGCTGGTAGTGCATGAGATGTGCCAATTGATTAAAGAGGTTATTCTTCTTATTTTCTTAGTTTTTCTTGTTTTTTAATAGGGAACAGATAAAACTGTATTCTGAAAGTTAAAACGATTGGCTAACATGACAATTAGGTGTAGAAGGATTAGCAAATGTTAGAACTGCTGCTCCTTGTGCAAACATAATATATTAGCAGTGTGCTTGTGTGCTGAGATAGCCATTACTTTTCATGAGACTTTCAGGATTAATTTTGGAAGGAGATATTTTGAAGTCAAAACTTGTCATTTGAAAATGTCAAAACAAAAACTTTTAGCTACATAAATTGAGAAATATTATCCAAACATAGAGCAAAAAAAAGTTGAATTGCTCAAAACAGAATACACAATATCTCTCATCTCTCAGAAGGATCTCTGCACCATGACTCAGAGAAAATGAAAACCTCTTTTGTCACCAAGACAGGGAGTTTTCACTCCTTCCTCAAATATCAGGTTTTGTCATGCTTTATACCTTAACTCTAAAAATGAGTGTTTGAGTTAAAGAAATCAAAGGGTTTCTGCTGGGGACTTTTTTTTTTTTTTTTTTTTTTTTTTTAATTTTTTTTTTTTGTTTGTTTTGTTTTGTTTTTTGCTTCTTTTTGGTTTTGTTTTGTTTTGTTGGGTTTTTTGGTTTTTTGTTGTTTTTTGTTTCTTTTTTTTTCTTTTATGAAACAATATATATTTATGTGCATAATAAATATGGGAAGTCAGTTGAATGCTGAATACTAAAATAATTTGGCTGTGTCATGAAACCATATGCATTAGAACTAATATCAATTTAATATGTTCTGTACTTCTATTTGTCAAGGATTTGCTCTTTAGGTGAGATTGCAATCTTTGTATATTTTACATGTTGATTGAAGTAAAAAAAGTATTTCTCCAATCAGCTTCAGATTGTTTCTAGTTCACTTTTAAAATAATTTTGTTTGTTATTTTATAAGCTTATAAACAGTTTTGGTAAATTCTGTTCCCCTCACAAAATAACTATTTTGCATTTTTCACACAGTACCTTTCACTGACTAAAGGGAGGTAGCCTAGATAACTTTAATGGTTGCTGCCAGATGTCATGAACCATCTTTAAAAAAAAAAAAAAATAACCCCAAGATTTCTTTGTTAGAGGTTATTAACAGGAATACAGGGAAATATATAGAGGCTTGACCTCAGGGGGTTCAAAGAAGCTAAATTAATTCTTTGTTTGCATTCAGAAAAACAATGAATTGGGAATCAATTTTGATTCCTGGGAAAGGTTTCAGATTTTTAAGGTGCAATTACTTCTGTTCTATATTTCACTTTCTGCTACTTCTGGTTTGCAGAAAGTAATGGCACCTTGTGAGATGTGAGTCACTGAGGGAGAATAACATATATGGAGTAAAGGAAAAAATTACCCTTCAAAGCTACTGGAAAGGGTATTGCTGAGACACTTCAAAAGGAGGCCCAAGGGTTAAGCTTTTCACTTCATTAATTTTAAGCTGTTCTCTGCCTGAAACCTTGCAAATTTCTGATAAGAGTTGTAAAAACCAGGTGTTTGTTCTAAAACTACCCTACCATAGCAGTGAATATTTCCCAGATAAAAATTAATGAAGGGAAAACTCATAAATGTGTCAGAAGAAGATAATTATTATTTCAGATACAAGCCAGATGCTCTCCACTGCAAATCAAGTAGGAGTAAGAGTCTCAGTTTACAAAAGGCTTCTCCAATCATGAAAAGGAAGATTCTTTACTGGTGGACTCTAGGTAGCACAACTCTGACCAAGAAAGTTTGCACTCAGTTCTAGGATGTTACACTAAGAAATGAAAAAACCTATTGGTATTGTATTGATGGTATTGGCATTGATGTTGTCACCTTGGCATATGGATTCTAGTCATTCTGGATAAATTTTATTGCCACCCAGAAAAACCCACACAGCTAAGTTTAGTGCAGACAGTTTTTGTCTAATTACAATGTCCATTTGATTACTTACACTTATTTGTATTTGGCTAGCCAGAAATTCTGGAAGCAAAAGATTATGCAGTGAATTTTAGCTACCAAGTGCACAATTTACTTAGTCTTATGGCACTGAAGACAGTTTTAATGTTAAATCTCTTCACTGTCCCAGCCAGTCCACCTACGTGATACTTTTAAGCCTGACATATGTGTCAGAGCAAACACCAAAAGAAAGTAAAAGAAAGCAAAAGAAAGCAGTCTTTTGGGAGAATCACTTTGTGCCTTTTCCTTATTGTCCATAAACACAGATTTTTCTGATGTTAGCATTTATTGTGGTTTTCCATTTTCAGGCAGCTTTGGCTGTGCCTTGCAGCACTACACAAAGGCCCAAGTCTGCCCTGCTAAAACTGCATGTTCATCCTCTTGGGCTGCAGAGGATGCAGGGATGTCTAACTCCAGCTCAGAGGATGCAGGGATGTCTAACTCCAGCTCACTGGATTGGGCTCATCTTTCCAAGCTGGCAGCTTGTTAGCCTCATAAAAGGGGTCTGCAGACCTTGGACATATTCCACCTTGTCCATGCCCTGTCCCCTGTCCCATTCACCACCCATCCATCTCTTGGAGCTCCCACACTTGGGATATGCCATGGCTTGTACTGCAGCCTGGTAAAGTGGCAGCACTGAACTTTTCTTCTACATTTGTTTAATGACTTGCTCATTGTATTTAAACTTTAATTATCCATTCCATTAGCTCTCATTAAACCTCTTTTAGTAATTTTGCATGTATTATTTTATGGTTATATCTATTTAATTTCTACAGTTCCATAAATATATATATTTAGCACATACATTTATATAAAGATGTGTATATAATGTAAGTAGTGTATTTATGTATAATTAAATATGATATAATTTACACACACACACACACACACATATATATATATAGTACACAGAAGTACATGTATTTTATTTGAACACTTCCTGGTCAAAAGGAAGTATGAAGTCAATCTCAGAGAACATGTGGGTATGATGATGCCAAGAAATGGTAATCAACAAGTCAGAGAGCAGGATGATATTTAACAAAATAACAGCTACCTATCATAAAATGGTGACCTTGACCTAAAATGGTGGCTGAAACATGAGCAGGTGTTCTTCCTGCTGAGCTGGTAGAGGATGTCTGGTCCTGGGCATGACTTCCAAGGAAAACAGCCCCTGAAGCTGCTGGGAAGGAGACAGGACTTCTGTGAAAAGGTAGAGATGGGGCACCTGATACTTCTTGTCTCATATATTTGTGTAACCTACACCCACAGTCCTCAGACTGCCCAACAGGCAGAGCAGGCATGGGTCCTCATCACATCCACTGGCAGTGAGTGATGTCTCTCTTGACTGTAAATGAAATTATAGTTCTCATCTGCTCCCTAGTGCTGTTCACATTGTCAGTGTTGCCTTCTGTTTTCTAAGGAGCTGTGGTCTACTTAAATTTCAGATCAAACTGACAAAGAAAGTAGCACTGACATCAGTGTTGACGTTCTTTCTCCCTTGGACATGTGAATTTCAATATAAAGGGAGTTTCTGCCACTTTCCCTATGTACATTAGAGCCAATTAAGCATAGTGAAAAGGTGTGTCAGGTAATGGAAACAGAGCAGGAGCAGCATAACTACAGTTTCTTGGACTTTAGATGGGCTAGATTTTCCAGAGTATATTAGGTCAAAAGAATATTTTTAAATCATTCATGATAGGACTTATCCTCTATTCATTATACTTCACTCCATTATACTTTATTCACTGTATGCCCATTGACACTAAAGGGAATTCGTATAGGTATAAGGGAATAAAAGAAGGTCTTGTATTCTGCTCTCCTTTTCTCTTCAGTACAAAATTTCCACTCTAAGAAAGTGTATTTCATTTTTAAAAAGAAATATTTATTTTCAAGACAAAGCAATGTATTTCATTGAACATTTCCATTCTTTATATTGTTTAGCAGTGTACTGTATGTATTGTGACAGAAGTACTTCTAGAAAATTTTTGACCTTAAAATAATTCCTCTTTAAGTACAAGCTTGCTGATGTTATGGTGCTGTGAATGAAGTTTATGCATGACCACACTTGACAAAAAAATCACCACATTTAGTTCCCAGTAGAAAACATTAGTCTACAATTTTTGAAGGATGATACAGCTTGTATAGACCCAAAGTACTCAGGGTGTTGCTTAAAATGCCACAAAAATAAAGCTTGGAAATAAATTTATCTTATAGAATAATAAATATTGCTTTTAAGGAGAATTTTTAGATACCTGTCTTTGACTTAGAGGTAATTAATACATTATGTTTCTGTCTGACCTCCCCTCTTTCTCGTGACACCTACTTTATCAATATGTTGTACTTTGTCATAGTGTGCAGCATTAAGTAGTTCCAGAGTGTTGTCAATGTCCATTATAGGTCTTGTTGCCACAGTCATTAATCAACACCTTTTTTCTATGCACTTCCATCCATTACACAATCCTACAAACACTCACATAAAATTAAAGATTTATGGCATATTGTCTAGATGAAGGTAGCCCAAGCTCTGACTCAGGTTTTATCCAAACTCAGTGAGCAAGAGAGGACAGAAGGACTACACTTACTTACCAACTTAATCAATGCTTTCCTTGATGCTTGATTAGTTTATTCTTCTTTTAACTTAATTTAAAACCTGGCCACAAGCTGTCAGAGCACAGTAGACCAAGCACTCAAGGATATGAGACTTCCTACTCATGTACTACCTTGCTGATCTAAAATGAGCAGTAAGTCTGACATACTGGGTCTAGGTAATTCCTCAGTACAAGTTCATCAAGTCTGGTGAGTCAGAATTCCTCCTTGACAGCAAGATAATTATCACTTTCCAAACTTTTAAAAATCAGCCAAACCTAACTTCATGTAGGTGACAACATATTTGAGATTTTTTTTCATTGAGTAATGGATGTGCCTTGGGGCATCAAGATTAATTTTACTTTCCTCTGACAGATTGTCTTTTTCACCTCGTTGTTGTAAGGGTTGTTTCAATCTGTATTTAAACTCCTCTTTAACATTATTTTAAATATCCCAAAGGAGACTAACCTTTTGTTGAGTCCAGATATCACAGAAAGAATAATAAGAAATTTTCTTCACATACTTGTGTATTGGATGTAGGTGGCAAGGGGTTTGTGGCAGGGGTGTCTGGCTGAGCGGTGACCTTGTGGTAAGAGGCCAGGGGCTGTCCTGTGTGAGACACTCCTGGTTCCAGCTGATTCCAACACTGAGCTACAGTGCTCACAGCTCACAGACCATCAGCCAACCTAGTTGCAACTCTGGGAAAACATGTGCCATTATTTTAAAGAAGTATTGAAAAAAGTGAGTAAAAGAGGAACCCCAATATTCTGGATCTATTAGATCAGCATTATTATGCAGAAAATATAACAGCCTGAAAATGTGATTATTCTGGAATTTAGATTCATGGCTAGAGGAAAAATCTGCACCAAAAGTTACCATACTGATATTGAGAGCTTTGGAGAGATTTCACTGATTCATCTTCTAAGGCAGACAGGAAAATGGGTACATTAAAACTCCTAGAAGTTATGTGAAAGCTACATTAACTACTACTGTATAAGGCTGTGGTTGGCATAATGTATTAGCTGGGCAATATTACCAGCTTGGTTTTACTGTCTTTTTATTCATCTGCTTTCAAATAGACTGACAGAAGTTATTGCTGCTTTCTATTTCTCTCAAGGTCTGTCACTAATTTTTTTTCCCTTTTTCTTGGATGAGTGTAGCAATAAAAAATGGCTTTCCTTGAAGCGATCAATTGATAGGTGTAGAAAATGAGAACAGAAAAGGACCCTTTTGAAAAATGGCACAAGTAATTCACAAGGACAATATTTTAAGCAGCTCCCAGAATTTCCTGTCAAATGACTGTGTGAGACATTGATAGTCTTGCTTTGTTTTATGACCTCTTTGTACATGTTTAAGAACAAATAAAGGATTTTAGCCTTCCCCATTCTGTTAATACTTTACTTATTTTGGCTTGATTAACTGTTCATAACAAACTTTGTACAGAAAAGAACGATATTACAACTGCACTATTTGTTTGATGGTGGGTTTTGGTGACATGATGGAGCTGTAATTTAAAGTATGTTAATGAAATCCCTTTCTCTTCTGTCAGCTGAAAGAAGCAATCATAAATACATGCCCAGAGAATAACCAGAAGGGATTAATGTGAATACTTATTGTTGCTTTGCTACAGAGAGTTGTACCATGTAGAGAAGTATTACAGAAAATTAGTACATGAAATAAGGCTGAGAGACCTGGATTTCTTGGATGGTGGCAGACATGTTCAGAATGTGAGCAATGAACAGAGAAACTGATGGATGTATAAACACTGTCCTATAAGACACTGTCAGATTGTTTATTGTCCCATAAGGTCTGTCTTACTAAGACTAAAATGCTCAGTGATAGAAAACTAGGAGGTGGTCTGATACAGGAAGGTAAGAATTTTAAAGGAACTTCATTTTTTTTACTTGACTGCAAGTTTGGCTCAGTGAACTCAGATTTATGTCAGGATTAGAGCTTAATGGCAGTCTGTGTCCTGCTACTATCTCAACATCCACCATATAGGACTGTCAGATATGAGACCTGTGAGAGGATTGTCTGTGTCAGATGAAGTATCTGCAGGCTGTTCCTTTCCAAAATAAAGCCACAACACAACAGCAGCTCAGACTGTGGTTTGCATTAATTGTTGTGGTCAAAGAACTCACCTTTACTGACCATATAAAAAATGCCTGTTTTCCCCTTTTGCTGTTAAAAGTAAATTTATGAGTTAAACAGGACTAAGTAAAATGGATAAGGAATTGTGCACAGGGTTCTTATTTCAGTGATTTGGTTACTCTACTGTATTAGATCATATTAGCACTAATTTGTATGCCAAGAATGAGTCTGTGTGGCACTGGTATGTAACTGCACTACATGAGGATTAGGCATGACTGAAAATTTCCACCCTGTGATAATTTGCATATTTAGTTCTTATGGAAATTGAATGTTCTATTGTCAGTTTTCAAATTTTACTCCACAATTTATGAGGTTTTATTTAACTCCTAGTTGACAAAGTTGCCACAGTAAAACTGGCTAACTACACTAACAAGATCTTTGTGAAGTGTTCCTCTGTTTACTTGAAGGCAGGTTAATTTTCCTATAAATGTCTTAAAAGAATAAATCTGAAACTCATTACTGACATTGCTGCATAACTTTCATTAAAAACTTATCTCAAGATATTGCAATCATGTCAAGACTGTACAAATATTGTGCTTATTATTTGAACATTTACTGATAGTATGAAAAATAAAATGTGATTTCATACAGAACTAGATTAACACTGTGTAGAACAACACCATTTGTTCAGAAATGCATTACTTTAAATGTTAAGTGTTTTTAATTGTTTTTACCTAAGATTGATGATATATCTGTTTTATTTAAATTTAGCTCCTAGTAGAGTCACCAGATGAGTTCAGACTGTCACTGCTCTTACTGAGAACATGGATACAAAGGTTTCTGTTCATGTCAGCTTTGTCAGTCAAAGGACTGAAAGGTTCATTTCCAGTTTCATATCTGCTGCCTGTTATTTAAGTTCTTATTGTATTTTTTAGCCAGAGGAACTTCCTCTTGTACATTTCTTGTTCATTAAAAGATTTTAAGGATCAGAGAATGAAGGTGTTTTGGAAGGTTGTCAATCTTTTCTCTGAAAGTGCATCAATGACCTTTTATTTGGTATAAATGAGCAGCCATGGTTTTGATTAAGAACCACACATTGCTGGAGATGTAAGTTCCTTATCGATCCACAGGTCAAAGCTTCATGGCTTTGTTCTTTTTAACCCTTAGAAATAATTCAATTTGTAAGATGCATGAGTCCTGGGTGTTCACAGAGACTGTTTTTATCACCAGGTAACGATCCACTATGTGCATGAATGCTTCGACATCAGTTATTTCTAATGGAGAGATGATAGCGAATCCTTCAACCTCATTACAGCTAGAGTTAAGAAATGAATGATTTTCAAAGGGGAGACCTCTGTGGTGCAATCACAATGATGTGGCTTGGGGATGTTCCACCCCAGAGAGACATCTGTGGTAACTGTAGGTCTGCCTAACTTTTCTGTGAAGAAACCTCTGGTTGTGATGTGGGTTAGGTGGAAAAGGTAAGAGGCCATTGAAACAGTGTCTTGAGCTGTTATCCTGTGCTGGATTTTACTGGGAGAGAGTTAATTTTCTTCAGTGTAGCTGATATGGAGCTATGTTTTGTTTTTTTGCTGGAAACAGTGGTGATAATTCAGGGGTAATTTAACTATTGCTGGGGAGAGCAAAAGGTCTTTTCTGCTTCTCATACTGCCCACCAGTGATCAGAATGGGAGGGGGGAAGGGACACGAGAAGCTGGGAGGGGGAACATTCTGGACAGGTGACCACAGATGACCAAATGACCACAAGGATATCCCACACCATATGACATCATACTTAGTATATAAAGCTAGGGAAGAAGGAAGTTGGAACAGTCAGAACAATAGAATTTGTCTTCCCAAGTCACAGTTACATGTGATGGAGTCCTACTCACCTGGGGATGGCTGAACATCTGCCTGGCCATGGGAATTAGTGAATTAATTTAAATGAGGAAGAGAAAAAAACCAAAACAACAGTACAGAATGATAGACTGCTTCTCTTTTTACATTATTTTTTCACTATTTTTTGTCCTATAAAGTGCAACACAGGACTAGGATGGCTAGTTACTTTCTCTTCTAGTCACAGTTCAGGTCTGTCAGGTCTTCCTGTGCTGTGACTTTAAAACCCTATTTTTTACCCTTTTTTTTTTCCTTTCCAGGCTGGACATTTTTTATGTCAATACTGTGATATCTGCTATACCTTTAAGCATAATTACCTCCTCTAGACTTCTATGTGTTAATAAAATCCAAGATCTTTCTCTATTTGATGATATGCCTTATCTTTGTTTGAATCAGGAATGGCTCACTGACACAGTAAAACATCTATGAATATATGTATAATAATCAAAATAGTTATCATCTAGGCTTGCACATCCACCCTTTTAATTTCTTTCCCCTTCTCTACCTTATGTCAACAAATTATTTCTCTGTCTTTGTTCCCTCACTCTCCCTGAAATCTTTTCAACTGTGAGGGCAAACACCTTTTGCTTTAGACTTCAGCCTGCAATATAGTGGTACAATGTACTCCTCTACTGTGTCTGCACCAGAAGTTGGGGTTTTGGTAAGCTACTGGATAAAACCAAATTATATCTTCTATATCTTGTAATTTAATTAGTGTTTCTTTCAAAGTCAAAGTGACTTGTTTTTGTTAGAGGTCTTCACCCACAGAATACTGTGGAAGCACAAATGAAAAGAGGTTGAAAGAATTTATGAGAGAAAAATCAATCAGAGATTGCTGAATACTAGATGTGGTCTTCGATTCAGGAAGACCCTAATTCATTAAACTTTGGAAACGAGGAGATCTTAGAACTCTGTGGTGTTCACATAATCTTGCCTCACCTTCTGCTGCTGGAAACAAGGTAAGAATGGACCTTGACTTGATGCCAAAATTCAGTTATTTATTTCTCATATTTTCTCATGTATAATAAAGAAAAGCTGTGCATGCATAGGCTTATATAAATTTTGATTAATTGGTAATTTTTATTACAGTTACATTTTCTACTTGGAATGCAAAACCTCATGAGCTGATACCTACAAGCTGACTATCTAGGAAACAGGTGCAATGCACAGAAGGAGGGACCAAGATTTGGCTTGCTGTGATTATTTACAGTTCAGAACCATATTGATGATGTTTTTACCAGCCTGGCTGAAGCTGCCTGTCCTGGACACACACACCAGGGATGTGTGCACAGAGCTCTGAGGTTGTCTGAGGATCTTGTGTCTGCTCTGCACAAAGGGTGCTCACAGTTTATATTATGGTTTATACCATATCTTTTCCATCATGAAAGAAAAACTTCAGGCATTTCAGCATTACACTCAAATCTGTAGTGTATCACTTCAATTACAGAGACTCTCTAAACACTACAAGTACCTCTGCAGCATAGAGCTGCCCCTGTAGACATATTCTGTATGCCACTTGTGACAGGTTCATGGCAAGGAGAAAGGAAAGCCAAATAGGAGAGGAAATTCAAATCAGTATTAATCACCATTAATCAAATAGTATTATAGGGAACAGGGAAACAATGTGTGAAGTGATGAAAGAACTTTGACAAAAAAGTTCCTTCTGAGCTTCACTCAGGGGAATTGGTTATTCACAGCAGCAAAAAGGGTAAAACAGCATCTGGGAAGAGAATCTGGGAAGCCTCTCAATGTGAGAAGCAGTATAAAAAAAGGAAAAGTAGATTTATGTAGGGAAAGATTTATGTATCTAATGAACAAAAAGTAAAAAAGTAAATGCTGGGTGACAACTGCATAGAAGAACTGGTATGTTTGATGGGATGAACTATATGGGTAGGACCTATATAGGCAGTTTACAGAATGAATTCCAGTGAGAAGCAATGTGAGACTATGTACACCTGTAAACTAAATGTGTCTGGGACTGAGCTTTTGCAATGAGACCAGCAAACTGTGTCCATACCAATAAATGTTCTTGGTTTCTTCAGGGGGTAGTCTCATCCAAATTAACCAATGTATTTAATATTATGTTCATGGCTCATTTTAACTTGAGAGCAGTGCTCTGAAATTTGCTAAAACAGTCTTATTTGGCCTGGAGGGAATCTGGGCAAGAATATCCATTCTTGCCCAGATTCCAAAGGACAGTTTCAGTGCTCAAGAATGTCCCCATGGCTAGGTCTGTACCCCAGTAGTCTTTAATTTACTAGCAAAGATAAAGCTGGAGAGTAGGAAGATAGACTAATGACTAATGGTTGTGATGTGACCAACAAAGAGACTACAGTTTTAGTGAAAGAAATTACCACAAGTGGAAATACAAAACACATATTTAGAACATAAAAACCTGAGGAAAAAAGAATAGGAAAGCTTAATGTTAGTACAAGATAAAATGTATATGATTCTGAAAGATTTTATTTCTATTTTTTTTTTATAACTCTGATGGTGGAAAAGTGAAAACATTAAGCATTTGAGACTTAGGTATATAGGCAGACATCTAGAAGAATATTGAAGAAGAGGATGATAGAAAGATGGATGAAAATATTTAAATTAAAAACTCTTTAGGACACAGATATATGATGCAAATGAATTATATGTTAAAGAAAGTCAGAAAAAGCAGGGATGTGGAACTCTGATTTTTCCAAAACATGGAGAGATTATCTGTCAATTTAGAGTAGGAATAAAAGAATGACTTTCCTGGCATGTGTAAGGCCATGAATTATATAGGAGACAACAGACATGTGAGAAATAAAAAAGGAGGAGACATGAGATGACTGGATCTTGCTTGAAATGTAGCCTTTATACAGAGGGCATCAGGATCACTGAATTTTTCAATTCTCAGCCTCTCACACTTGAAAGGGTATTTCTTCAAATAGGCAACTATATGTACTTGAAATCAAGGGTTACTTGTACAGCTGGGGATACAGTCAAATGCTGAACTGTGCTTTCTCTTTTAGTAAGGATGAAGGTGAAATTATCTCTTAAAAGTTCATATATTTGCACTGTTCTTCCTATGACTGCTCACTAGTTCTTCCACAGTTGAGAAAATAAATGGGGAAACAATATCCTTGCCACATTTAGAGACACTAAATGTTGGCAATACACAGACCAATGCAAAGAGAGTGACAGGTCCATGCTCACTCAGAAGCTGTTTCAGCTGTAATTCATGAGTGCAACAGGATCACACCAAACTCTTCAATCTTCCTTTGAAATATTAATTAAAATAGTTAATTTTCATTGAAAAGCACTGAAGGATTGTGCTTTTAGAATGCTTTTGGAAAACAAATGTAATGACCTCCTACTAAATCACTCCTTTTATTTCAGTTAGAAACTTTTTTCTATATTTTGTTAGACTGATAAATTAATAATATTTACAGTCATCAGATCAACTCAGGAGGAGGTTGTATTGCTCCAAGTGTGGTGATTCGAGGAGACTGACTTTGAATATTGGCTCTGAACTCTTCTCAGCCAGGCTGTAGCTTTCATCCAAGACATTTAGAAAAATGCAAATCTGCACAGTCATTCATTTCAATAGCATTCTTTTACAGTTTTATTGTACTGCTGCTATGCCTATAACAATAAATATTTCTAAATGACTTGACAATTTGCAGCTTTTTAAAGGGGTTAGTCAAAAACGGCTGAATTCCAAGTTCAATTAACATGCTATGAACCTGGCAAAGAGCACACAAAGGAATAAGGGTAAGAATTTTAAAATTATTTACTTTACAGTTGTCCCCTCTGGATAGTCTAAATTAAGCACAGCAGCCACTAGGCAAAGCACCCCAGGATTTTCTCAAACCACTTTATTCACCTGCTGTTTCACTGAAAGTTGGAGCTTTCCCAACCACCCTGTAGGGGTAGCTCATCACTGTGTAGACAACCTTGGGATCCACATGCTCAGCTATAATTTGATTCTAAAGCAAAAGGGAAAAAAAAAAAAATAGATGATTAGAAACAAAATATTGGAATTAAAATTTGACCTTTTTCATTTGGTGGCCAGAGAACAATTTGCAGGATTAGAGAAAAAAGAGCTTTTAAACTTCCTTGAGATTGCTTTATATATTTCACTAATACAGAGTTTATGCTAAGAAATAAACCACTGCATACTGGTGAAATAATACAATAAATAATATCATCCAGGGAGGCCCCAGAGAGTTGAAAAGGAGTCCTAGGAGGATATATAGACTCTTATTTAAAAAGAGTTAAATCCAAGTTTCTGGATTGCGTATAAAGCCAGTTTTTAAGAGTCTTTTTCTCACATTCCCTAACTAGATAATTGTAGTGATAGACTACTGACAACACAGAATTACTATACCCCATTTCAATTCAAACACTGACATTTAGAATGCTAACAGAAAAGGTGCATGAAATAAACTGCATGACTTTCTATGTTTCTTCCTAAAGCTCACATTTTTGAGTCTATAAAAATAATCACTAGTATTTTTAAATTATTTTATAGAATTGATTCCTGACAGTTTGTCACTTTCAGAGCATATAGAAACAGGATATTCAAGATGTTTGCAAGAGTAACTGAAAGGTGAAGTCAGGGATGTAAACCTGTAACAAACATATGAATCAAACCATTGACTAGAGGTTGATATCACTACCTAGAAATAATTTTTAGAAGTAGTTGCTGGTATCAACAATAACTATGTGAAATATGACAATTGATTAATTCAAAAAATGAACAATATTAAAGCATGTGACAAATTTCAAGATCTATACCATGTCACACGTATTTACTGACATAAACTGATGATAGAACAGATGATATTCTTCTTGCAATTTCACATGCTCTTTGGCACTTTGTTCACATTAATCTTCATTAGGGTGTGGTATAGCATCAGATCTTTAAGCTACTGCCAAATCTTACTATATTTTCCTATTAAAATCACCTTGCTACCTTGAATGCTAAAAATGAAAAAAAAAAACCAAAGATACAAAAACTTCAGGACAAAAACCAGTATCTCCCTCTATAGAAGAATTATTAGCATTTTTCACTTTTTTATTGGAGGGTTTCTGATTTTCTTTTGTTAATCCTCATAATCTCTTGATCACAGTAATGAGATTCTCTTTTCCTTTAACTTAATTTCTTCTGAACTTACATTTGAATACCTCAAAATTCCCCAGAAGAATGTGTAAGATGGAAACAAAAGATGGGAAGTTGTTTCACTGTTTTATTTATAGCAGATATATCAGAACAAGTATCACTGTCTGCCCTACCAGTTTTTTTCTTCTCTCCTAAGAGTTACATGGATTAGGAGTCTGCAATAATTTTGCTGGCAGATCCTTCCTCATTTTTTACATACAAATAATAAAAGAAAAGATGAAATAAAACCCCCAAATCATAAAAAAGCCAGGCACCAATCTAAAAATAAACTATTAATTTCATTACTTTGGAAATACATGATGGAAAGCTGGATAAGGGTGACAATAAACATTAATCAGGAAAGTGAGGACTAGACTAAAGGTTAGGGTCAAGGGAGCCACAAAGCCTGGAGCTCCAGGGGCACTGGGGATGCAGAAGGTGTGCCAAGGGGAGCATGGCACAGCTCCCTCTCCAGCATCTGTCCCATCTGGGCTGTCCCTGGTGCTGTGCCAGTCAGCCTCACCCCTGTGTTTGTGACTATTCTTTTGAGGCCACTAAGAAAGTTGGTGAGTAGATTCATGTTATATCAAGTAAAGTATTTTTTTTTTTTACATTGCTGATTTTTTGCTTACTCTAAGCAAAAGTAATCATATCTTTCCCATACAGGAAATCCTCTTTTTTTTTTTTCCCAGTAGTTGTTACTGTTCAGTGTGGGCTGGCACATGCAACTAAGCCTTCTTTCCTGTGTTTTTACAGACACCTTTTTTGATTTTTTTGCAGTATCTGCCTGTCTTAGCAGAACTAATTTTTAATATTACTGTGGTTCTTGTTCAGTCAAGGAATGTTTGTATTTTACCTAGGCCACACTATATTCTATTTACTGTGGTTCAGACACAAGGTTCCTGGTTTTCCAGTCAAACAACACAGCCATATCACAATTTAAGCAGTGCTGTACTCTTTGTTCTTTTTCATAACACCAACAAATTTTAACACATTCATCTCGTTTTACTTTCTTGACATGGATGTACTTCCCTGTGTCAGTTTTCCTTATGATAGCCAATGGCTTTTGCTTACTACAGGTGAGTATATAAGAATAGCATGTGTGTTGGTACTGATCTTACCCCAAATCTTTACATATCCTCAACTCTGTATTCAGCAATACACTTACAGGGACATATAAGACATATTGTACAATATTTCCATGGACAACACCTCAATGCAGTAGTAATGTGTATTAAGTCACTAGGAAATAAATCAAAGAATAAACTGAGGAAAATATTTTCACCAAGGATGCAGTAAATTTTATCTGTAAAATCAATAATTGTTACTGAATTCCAAGTTTGGCTTTTTTTTACTTTATTTCTGCATTGCTGTTTATTTGTGCTACTTGCTCCTCCCTAATGTTCCTGTTCTACGTAGACAAATTTTTGCATTCTTAGCTCTAGAATTTATGATAAAAACAACTTTAAAGACAGTGAAACCAGATCATAATTTCAGCCATTCTGGGGCTTAACAAATAGAAGTTCATGCACAATCATGACTTTTTTTACATCAAATCCTTAATGACAATTACAGTTTGATGTGCCTGTGAAATCACTAGGTTTCTTTCAAGTGCTAAACTCTGTCCCCAGAGGTGGAAAGCTTAAAATAATGGAAAGAGTAAGGTTAGGAAAATGTACTTGGACAGTGTCAAACATATAGAAAATGTCTCTGAATCCCAGGTTACTTTAGAAATCAAATGCTGCTATTTGCCAAATGATTACTGCTGTCCAGATAATAAAATTTCAGTTTGTTCTCCAGACTCCCTTTTGACCAGGGAATACTCTGACTTTGGTGAGATACCTGTCATTTGAGAAAGCTCTTAGCTTTTAGCTACTGTTCGTATTTTCAGATTCATGTACAGGGCTAGTATCTTGTAGTATATGGTATTTTCCAGAGGAGTATTTTGCATATGTTTGCTTTTTTATTTTATCATTCCTTCTAATCCATTTTGTAGATATAAAATCAGCAATAGATATCAAGAAGCTAAAGCAGAAAGACTAAGGTAAAAAGAAAACCACTGGAAATACATTTAAAGAAAACCTTAGTTTTTACACTACACATTATACAATCCCTAATGATGTTTTACAGCCTAAAGATCAGATATTTTATCTTTGAATCCATCTTTTTCTGTATAGTCTAAGAAGAAATAAGTTGTTTGGTAATTTTAAATGTAACTTTTAGAAATGTGCATCTTTAAAGTCAAGTTACAGATGAACAGAATTAATCTCATAATGAGGGAGAGTGAGAGTTAAGAGTCATAGGAATATTCAGGCTGTGGCACTACTCACTGTTTCCGTCTGAGTTAAATAAAAATTCTTCACAATATGGCTGGCAATCACCAAACCTAAGAAGAGTAACAAGGGCAAGTGCTGGATTCTGAACCAGGGACAGGGAAACACTGATTGTGTCTATGGACTGGGGAATGAGCTTCTGGAGAGAAGTGCTGCAGAAAGGGACCTGGGGACCCTGGTTGATGGCAAGGTGGACATGAGCCAGCAGTGCCCTGGCAGCCAGGAGCACCAACCCTGTCCTGGGGTGCATCAGGCACAGCATCACAGCCAGGCAAGGGAGGGGATTGTCCTGCTCTGCTCTGATCTGGGGCAGCCTCACCTCCAGTGCTGGGGGCAGGTTTGGGAGCCACAATATAAAAAAGACATTAAACTGTTAGAGAGCATCCTAAGGAGGGCAAGGATCTGGAGGGGTCTGTTCAGCCTGGAGCAGACTGAGGGGAGATCTCACTGCAGTCACAACTTCCTTGTGAGGGGAAGCAGAGAGACAGGTACTGAATTCTGCCCTCTCATGACTGGTCACAGGATTTGAGGAAATGGCATGAAGATGAGTTGGGGCAGGCTTAGGTTGGATATCAGGAGAAGATTCATCACCCAGAGGCTGATCAGGCATTGGAAAGGCTCCCAGGGAAGTGGACACAGCACCAAGCCCGAGAGAGTCCAAGGAGTGTTTGGACAATGCTCTTGGACACACGGTGTGGCTCTGGAGGTGTCCTGCACAGGTCCAGGAGTTGGACTTAATGATCTTATTGCATCTTTTCCAGCTTAGCATATTCTATGATTCTATGAATACTGTTGTGAAGAATTTTAAAGCTAGAAGCAAAAAATAGAAATTAAATCATATAATCATTTACAAAATAAAATTAGTAACTGCCAATTCACTGTCAAAGGCTGAACTATCTTATCCTTTTGGCTGTGGTGTTACTTGTGCACAGATCTATGGAATCCCTAGGTACTCAATTCCCTTCTTTATTATTTTTTCCCTATATCTTTCTGTTTTATTTAATTAAACTTAGCACCTTCTACATTAGCATACACTCAAGGATTGGGTTATGTCATTACTGTCAGTAAATGGCTCCACAGATTTTGGCACACCGTTGGCATACACTTCCTGCTGTTCTGACTCCCTTATTACTAAAAGACTATTGGTAGATGGATGTTAAGTATGAACAAAAATGTAGTAGCCAGTATTACTGACATTCATTCCTGAAAAATAAATGGAATATGCCCAATTTAAATGGGCAATACAGTCAGAAATCAGTCTGAAAATTTTTCTCATTGTTGAAGCAACATAAAAAAACTAGGTTAGATTATTCGTTTATATTTCTTAATATTTATTTATAGTGAAAAGTTAATCCCACCCTTCATATCACATACAAAACCCCCAGTGACTTTCTAAAATTACTCCAATTACATTCATGAACAAAAGATTTTCCTGGTTCACAAGCAGATTTTCAAATTATGTAGGAAGTGGGAAGTATGCAGCAGAAACAAAATAGGTTACATCCAACAGCTTTTCTAGCTGAGCTAACACTGTTCTCTTGCTGGCTTGGAACACACTGTTATGAAGCACCACAGTGTTTGGCAGGATCTTGATCCTTATAGGACACAGCAGATATTCTTATCCAGTCAAGTAACAGTTATATTATTGCTGGGATCAGGAGCAGGTTAAAAGAGAGATGTGGTGTCCTTTGGTTTCCTTAACAAACCTAACAATTATATTTATATTTCAGGTCTTGTCATAACACTCTCTCTGGACAAATATTTCAAAACCATCACACTCTGAATGCAAATCTAATTAATAGCCAGACAGTCAAATTAATAATAGCCACATTACAAATATACTCATTTATTTATTTGTAGAAGCCACTGTAAAGTGGTAGGAAAAAATATACATGGATAAAGACAGATGGTGAACTTTTGGAAAGTTTCAATTGCTGCATTCTTAGTGCTCATAAGTGTTGAAAATGTAAAAATTTATGAACTAAAATATGAATTTTGGGAAAAATCTTCATTTTCCATGTATTGTTCCTGACAAAACTCTTTATATTTATTAGGGAAGTGACATAACTATGATGAAAAACAATAAAAATGTCCAAATTTATTTTCTTCTGGTCACAAGAGTCGCATTCTTAGCTTCACCTCAATCCACTTATCAAAAGAGGAAAGGTTTCTCTCTTGCCCCTTTTTTTCCAGCTGTTTTCCAGAGAAATTGGAAATGTGATTCTAATTCTTACTGCTTGAGGAAAACACTGAACAAAGAGAAGTGCTTCAGCTGTAATGCTATTTTGTGGAGCTGCAATA
The DNA here is from genome assembly GCF_029582105.1 of Oenanthe melanoleuca. Classification (NCBI taxonomy): domain Eukaryota; kingdom Metazoa; phylum Chordata; class Aves; order Passeriformes; family Muscicapidae; genus Oenanthe; species Oenanthe melanoleuca. The sequence goes on along the minus strand of NC_079335.1, from coordinate 123,061,997 downwards.
AGTATCTCTGGTTGCATTTCTTACTAGGTTCAGATAACACCTGAATATTGTGGTATGCACCTTCTAGAACATAGTCAGAAGTCAGGCAATGCTTTGCATTCATGGTGATTTTTTTTGTCATTGTATTTCTAACACTTCCCATCATATATTTTTCACCAGAACTTGTATATGGTGTTCTTCACGTTAAAATATTCATTATTTTTCTACCTAATTTCCAAGAGTAAGAAGGTTAAATTCCTGCTATCACTTAAAAACAGCAGCAAAAGCACCCTAAAAATCTTCTTTCTCTAAATAATTTTCTAAATCTAGGAATACAGCAAATATAAAAAATTTGATATTTTATGGTATTTCACAGCAGGAACGCATTGTTACTGTCTAATAACTAGAGAAATTTAGAATATGAAACATGAACCCTAGGAATAATGGACATGCATGCTACTATTGCAAGTTCTATGCCAGAGGTGTTCCAGAGGCTTCTATACTCACTATGAATCCTTCTGGGGACAGATTTTCTGTTCTGCTGGCATTTCCTTCATCTGTGTGTTTCAATGAGTATGAACTGAACCATTCAAATGGGGATCTAACTATCATGTTACATGATCAAGGACATTGAAATTTTAATACTAACTTTACCTGAAGATGTAGAGGTTGACACAGAGGCTGAAACACTCCTCCACAGGACAGACTCTCTCATTAACTATAGTGGTTATTAGTCTGTATCAAGCTTTCAACAACTTCAGTTGATAAAAGCTGCAGGAATATTATACAGGAAAAGTTTACTATCCAATGAACACCTTTTTGGCTGGTATAAAATTCAGAACAATAAAATTCCAATCCCTGTCTAGACCTTCTATATGACAGTGCCAGTAGATACAATAACTGAAAATTATATACAAGTATGGATTTTAGAAAGACAAACAATTATAAATACTATATCAGACACTAGATCCAGAACTCATTCAAATGTTATATGAAATGTGGATCCAAATCTTACATCTTGTGTGCATTTAAAGTCAGAAGTTATAAATATAGGAAATTCTGAGTGTTCTTCATCATTGTGGTTCACTAATGTAAGCTCTCACCTCATTCCCACCTACAACCTGCCACTTAGTAATTTTTTGATGCTACTGACACATGAAGGAAATTCTAAATCTGAACCTTCAACTAAATGTATTCCAATTTTAAAAAGCCATGCAAGGCTTTGTGAGCACTAAATGGTAACAGTTCACACAAGATGCAATGCTCTTCCCTTCCCTTAAGTATTCCACTCTTGAATGTCTTCCCCCAGAAAAAGAAAAAAAGACATTTTTATTTCAGCCTAGTCTTTCTTCCTAATAGTCTTCCTGGAAAAGAAACTATGGAGACACCAGGACTTCACTTTCTCAACTCAATTTCAAAAATATTCTCATAAACCAAGGGAAGTCACAACTCCCAGCCAGGGGTATCTGTTGCCAACATGCCATCCAAGAAGAAATATATTCAGTTTTGAAGGTCCACAGAGTAGGTTAAAAAACAAAAACAAATGTAAGCAAAGATGAAACAAGGTTAGCAACAAATAAAAAAGGTTAAGAAAATTAACAAAATTGTCAACTAAGAGGCCTAGAATTTCCTCCCTAGATTCATATGGATTTAAAATTAAAAAATAAAAAGTTTCTTGAGACTGTTATCAATTCTAATTTACTTTGTAGTTAGCTGTTGTTGCAGTCATAAAAGTTAGTATAATAAAATATTTCTTACAGGATGCAATGAGCAAACAGGATCTGCCAGGAAACAAGCATGTCCATCCAAAATTAAAATAATAAAAAAAATACAAAGAATATAAAATAAAATATTTATTCCAGCCTAATTTATTTGGATCACAAAGAAAATGAAAGCTTTTCTAACACTGCAGCTAACAGATGACAAGATTAATATTCATTCTAGAGAGATGTCCACCACCAAAGTATGTGTACATATATTTGTACTATTAAAGCCTTATTTTAACCTTCCAAACTCGTCTGACTTTGAATTTAAAAAAAAAAAAAAAAAAAGGAAATTAATCTCTTGGCTTAATGGCACAGAAAGGTAAAATTTTGACTTTGCTAGTTTATCTTGCAACTGAGTGACATAAAATGCAAATTTCTTGAACAAATATTCTGAAATGAAAAGTCATAGTGTTTCATCAGAGAAAATCAGTTAAAACATTTTGACTTTATTGAAATTATTTCAGCTTTCTTTAAAGAACTGTTATTGAAACCTAGCTGCTTTAATTTTAATGAGGTGATGTTCTTCAATGAAAACAGTATTATCTCAGAACATGCTGTAAGATTTCAATTTTTCTTTTCACATCTGATGCAAAAGTGCATTTGAAATTAAGAACTTACAACAGGAGACAGAAAAGTGTTTCATATTGCCATAAAGCTTTGCTCCCATGGAAGGTGTCCTGTTCCCAGCTGGAAACTGAGCACCACACAGCCTCTGACTCAGCCTCCTTCTCCCTTCCCTCCTGCCCAGTGGAACAGGGAGAAGAATCAAAGTAGGTTGAGATAAGAACAGTTTAATAGGGAAGGCAAAAGCTGCACACACAAGCAAAGAAAGACAAGGAATTAATTCACTGCTTCCCTGGGCAGGCAGGTGTTCAGCCATCTCCAGGAGAGAAGGGCCCCAGCACATGAAATGGTTACTTGGGAAGACAAATACCATCATGTCAAATGTCCCAACAGCAGCTCTTTCTTCCCCACTGCTTTATACACCCTGCATGATGTCACAAGGTCTGGAAAATCCCTTTGGTCACCTGGGGTCACCTGTCCCAGCTCTGTCTCATGCTTTATACACCCTGCAAGATGTCACAAGGTCTGGAATATCCCTTTGGTCACCTGGGGTCACCTGTCCCAGCTCTGTCTCATGCTTTATACACCCTGCAAGATGTCACAAGGTCTGGAATATCCCTTTGGTCACCTGGGGTCACCTATCCCAGCTCTGTCTCGTGCTTTATACACCCTGCAAGATGTCACAAGGTCTGGAATATCCCTTTGGTCACCTGGGGTCACCTATCCCAGCTCTGTCTCATGCTTTATACACCCTGCATAGATGTCACAAGGTCTGGAATATCCCTTTGGTCACCTGGGGTCACCTGTCCCAGCTCTGTCTCATCTCAACCTCCCACGAAACCCTCACTTCCCTGCCAGTGTGGCAATATGAAAAGAAGAAAAGGCTTTGGCTCTGTGTAAGCCCTGCACAGCAGTAACAAAAACATCTTTATATTATTCAGCACAAATCCAAACCACAGCCTATACTAGCCACTGAGAAGAAATTACCTCTACCCCAGCTAAAACCAGCACAGAAGGAAAGGAGACATTTCACAAGCTATGTACATGACTACTGCTTCAAGAAATTTGTTTCAAGCCGAGTCACATAAGAGTGATGGTGATTTTAACCCTTATTATAGACAATTGTATATTATTTTTCCCATCTGTGAAATGTAAAACATATGTAAAATGAGAAGAATAAGGGCATCTACTATGAGACCCTGCTTATCATTCTATTTTCTGTATAAATTGTACTCAGAAGAGCTTTACAAATTTCTCTTGCTTTTTGAGAATATCCCACCAAAAAAAAATATTTTGCAACTAGCACTGAATTAAATCCATTGTGTTTTCCTGTGACACTGATGAAGGAATTGTGTGCTATGTTTTCATGACAAACACATCATTAGTGTACATACATTTAAGCTGATTATTTCATTCAGCAAGAAGGGACATTAGGGTTAGAATGATACAAAAGCACAAATCACACTTGATGTTTCCCAAATACCAAGCTTTGTGTGATCCAATCAAGATTTCATCAAATGTTTTATTAAACTCAGTCACGAGAGCCTTGCTGAAGCCAGATGATCTCTTATTATCAACTAGGAGTAAATTGCATTCATTTTCGAACTGAATTTCAATGAAACTCTTCCTAAAATACTTGGAAGCTATAAGGGGGTTAACATATAAAACCACAAAATTGCTACTGTGTTTCTCCCTAGAAATGAAATTGTAAGCAGAGGAAATCAGTATTGTAAATATTAATGATCAGAAAAAAATTGAAGAGTATGATACTAGAAATATATGGTATGATCACTAATCACTAAAGAAATTCACTTTGATTTGCTCCTCATTTGTATTACAAAAAAGTATCATTTTAAATTGAAACAAACAATAAGAAAATGATTCCTGACTAGGGAGATAAATTGTGTGTTAGTAAACAGCATACAAATGCTGCATGTTTCCTCCATAAAAAAGTTACATTTTTCATTTTTTATACATAAGATGAACAGGGGAAAGACCTAAATGTACATATTCAAAAGGACAAATGAGCCTCCCATTTGGAGGGTGAGAAAGAAAATGCTGAAAATAGGTGTTTCTGCAGCAGGCCTTCCTGAAATGGACCCTATGTTAACAGTAACCTGTGCTAGATAAGGTGGATCAAAGCCAGAAAGAGACTTGCCTTTCCACCACATTCCTAATTCTACACCTGAGGTATGCATAACCTGAAGATAAAAGAATTCCTAATCAAGGAAAAAGGGCATTTCTAAGCCCTGTAACGTGCACTCCAGATCTGGAAATCATGGCATTAATTTAGCTGAAGGTGCAATTGTAAGAATCCTGCTTTAGAAACTCCCTTAGATATTTACAGAACAATGCACAATGGGGTGGGGATCCAGCTCAGGCAAACCTGGTTCTTTCTCATCATTTTTGCTCGTGTCTGTGCATAGACAGCCTGGTTTTCATCACACCACTCACACCAATTAAACCTTTCAGCAGGCACTGGTAAGGCACAGCCACATGTCAGTCAGGTAAAATAATGTGTTTACAATTGTTTCCAAACTCTGTTGATTGTTTTTAGCTTGGGCCACACTGGGCACACCTGGCAGGATGGGGAAAGCAGGATCACCTGCCTGGGAGGAGACCACAAACCGCACTGTACTGATATCAGGAAGAAAAGTGGGGCCAGAGATGAGAGGAGACTCCAAGGAGCCATTCTTGGGGAAGAACCATGGGGGAGAAGCTTTTGGGGGCCCATAGCAGGAGATGTGCTCTTGGGAGGAGGCACTTCATGCAGAAGAGGAATACCTGATGGACAGTGCCCTGCACATGACCCATGGGAAACAGGGAAACCCAGGGACTGCAGCCCATGAAGGGCGTGTGCTGGGGCTGTACACTGAGAAACACACAGGAGGGGGGATGCCTGGTACAGAGCAAGCAGTAAGAAACTCTTACACACAACTCCAGCTTCCTGCCTGGGCATTCATGAGTTTAACCCACAGTGAAAACAAAGGTGATAGAAGAAAGGAGTCAGGAGAGGTGCTCAGCTTAAGCAGAGCCTGGGAAGTGGGGGAATAAAGGTGTCTAACTGTTTGTATCTTCTTTTTTACTTCAATTACAGATCAGTGATTAGAAATTTATATTAACTGGAAATTAGGAATAAGGAATTAGGCTAAATATCAGCTCCCTGAGGGAAGTCTGATTTTTCTGCAACACATCCATAAGTTCTTGTATTTTTTATGGGAGTTTCACTGTCATTCAATTGATAAAATTCATCACATAGAGGATATAAAACTGCATTATCAACTTAATTATTACCATTAGTCTTCCCCTGGAATAGGTCTGATGTATCACTAATTTTAAATATATACTCAAGTGAAACTTATGGCCCTGATAATCACAGCAGATGTTCAGGACTGTTTGCTCTTCATTCTTTTTGTTTACATTATATTGCAACAGTTCTACATTTTTACAGCAGATACAAACCTGGAAGTATGTCTTGCTTCTCAAGCACCAGAATGTACAGAGCATCACATACTTCTAGCACTGTGTTCAAACCCTTAACTGCAAATTGGAAATTTAAACTGGGCACTTATTTGGAAATTGAGTGTAAAGAATGAAAAAGAAGGAGATGTCTGACTTGAAATAGTGTTATTAATGAGTAGCTGATAGGCCACAAAGCATTTTCTATCCAAGTACACTGAATCATTCAAGTAGTGAAAAATAAAGCAGTCATTCTGACTCTTACTGCAGTATAGCCCCTCTTAGATATGACTTCCTAAAGCATAGATCATTCTGAGACTGACACCTCAGCAGGTTGAGACCACAGCTTCCCTAATAATCTAATACAGTAGCTACAGCAAATTGATAGGAAATGGTAAGGAAATAATAACTGATTAAATGGGAGGTCAGGACAGTGCAGTTTCTTTCAATGCTGATTAAAACAAACAAACCAAATATTACTTGGGATTTAGGAACAAAAATTCTTTCCCTTTCAAAATGCAAAGAGTCTAATTAGACAACCATTTGAAGAAACAGATGCTTAATTTACTGTTGGATAGACATTACATAACAGTAGAATCACATTAGGAATTTCTAGTGTCAAAATTTTTCCTGCATATCTTATTATTTATTTCTTCCTCAGGGAAGATTTAGGACTCCTAAATCACTGACAAAACTATCCAAATATCTCCTTTTATAACCAGGTGACCCTCCTGGTGGCTGAGGGGAAGGCTGTGGATGACTGGAGTGGATACCTGGACTTCACCAAAGCCTTTGACCCTATCTCCTACAGCATACTCCTGGAAAAGCCCATGGCTTGGACATTTTCATTCTTCACTGGGTTAAGAACTGGCTGTCCAGCCAAGCCCAGAGACTGGTGATGAATGGTGCTGCATCCAGCTGGGGCCCACTCACTGGTGATGACCCCAGGGATCAGTGTTGGGCCCCTTCCTGATTAATATCTTTACTGGTGATCTGGATGAGGTATTAAGTCCTCCATCAGTAAATTTGCAGATGACACCAAGTGCTGGAGTGCAGGAGGGCTCTGCAGAGGGCCCTGGACTGGCTGTATAGATGGGCCAAATCCAACAATATGAGGTTTAGCCAGACCATGTGCCAGCTCTTGCACTTTGGCCACAACGACCCCCTGCAGCACTACAGACTGGGCATAGAGTGGCTGGACAGGGTCAGGAAGAGAAGAACCTGGGGTACAAGCTGAACATGAGCCAGCAGTGTGCCCTGGTGGCCGAGAAGGCCAATGGCCCCTGGCCTGTATCAGGAACAGTGTGGCCAGCAGGAGCAGGGAAGTCATTCTTCCCCTCTACTCAGCACTGCTGAGGCCACACCTTGAGTGCTGTGTCCAGCTCTGGCTCCCCAAGGAAGGACATTGAGATGCTCAAACACATCCAGAGAATGGCAACAAGGCTGGTGAAGTGTCTGGGATAGAAGGCCTCCAAGGAGTGGCTGGGAACTGGGCTTGTTCAGCCTGGAGAAAAGGAGGCTCAGGGGTCACCTAATCACTCTCTACAGCTCCCTGAAAGGAGGCTGTAGCCAGGTGGAGGCAAATCTTTTCTCCCAAGCAACCAGTGACTGGATAAGAAGACACAGTCTTAATCTGCATCAGGGGAAATTTAGGTAGGACATTAAGAAAACATTCTTTGGAGAAAAAGTAATCACTCACTGGGCACTGGAATGGGCTGCCAGGAAGGGGGTGGGGTCACTGTCCCTGAAGGTGTTTAAAAAAGGACTGGACGTGGCACATGTTCTAGTTGACAGTAGGGTGTTGGTCATAGGTTGGACTCAATGATCCCAAATTTCTTTTCCAACCTATTTAATTCTGTGATTCTGTGAAGTGAATGTGAGGACCTGGAAATCCTGACCAGGCATGTCATTTTTTACTGTCTGGAAATTCTTAAGACCTTAGATGAGGATCTCTTCATAGATAGCCAGTACATTCCATTACTTGTCTTAGCATGGGATATGAGTGAGAGATGCTCTCATTTGTCATTCTAATTTAGTCACTGTTTTTTGCTAAAATAGTAGAAGACTAAACCTCAAATTGGGATACTGTTTTGAAAATAGTCTGTTTTTTCATGACAAAACATTCCAATTCTATATACACTCAATGATAAGAATGATTTGAGTTGGAAGGGACTTTCTAAAGATCATAATATCATATTCTTCTGGTGGGAAGTGGGGCAGACACATCTTTCACTGCACCAGGTTGATCAAAGCCCTATCCAACAGTGCTGTGAATGTTTCCAGGGATGGGCCATTGGCCATGGGGCTTCCACAACTGCTCTGGAAAGATTCTTCTGAGGTCTTGTCACCTTTATTGCACAGCATTTCTTCCTTATACCCAATCTAAATCTATCTTCTTTCAGTTTAAAGCCATTACCCCTTGTCCTGTTGTTACAGACCCTGGTATAAACTCTTCTTCCACCATTCTTATAAGCCCTTTCTAAGCATTGAAAGACTGCAATAAGATCTTCCCAAGCCTTCTCTTTTCCATGCTGGACCTAGAAAGAACCTAAAACAGTCTGGCCTGTGCAATAGACTGTCTTGAATGATAGGGTGGTTTTTTGTTTTTGTTTGGGTTTTTGGTTTTTTTTTGGTTTTTTTTTCTTTTTTCTTTTTTGCTTTTTTGTTGTTGTTGGTGGTGGTGGTTTTTTTTGCTCTTTTTGTTTGGTTTTTTTGCTTCTTTTGTTTGTGAGGGTTTTTTTTTTTGTTTGTTTGTTTTTTGTTTAAATGTTGCTAGCAATTTTGACAAAATACTATGAACATCCCCACTCTTTTATTCCTTCAGGGATTAAATGTAGTAGTCAACAAGTAACAGCTTAAATCAATAAATCTCCTGGAAGCAGGTGAAGTAATATCCCCACTCTCCATAAGGAATTGGAAATTCTTAGATTTCCTATGCTCAGTGGTAGCCAAGTTCAGTTTTTTCATCATCACAGGCAAGGTTTACAGTAAGTCCCACCTCATGATTGAGATTTGTGCTACTAAATGCAGATTTCATACTGTGGCACTTCCTTTCATTTGTTTTTTGCAGCAAATCTGAGCAAAAAGTAAAGATAACTCATCACTTCTGGCAAAGAAAGGTGGCTGCATGTTTCAGGTGTAACCTGCTATTTGTGACTAAGTACATGAAACAGAATTGGTTCTGTTTGCCTGACAATGTGAGACAGTCCAAGTGTTATGTATTTCTGAATTCCACACGTTGAGTTTGTCAAGCATACAAAATACAAGTAAATGTTTTTTTCCAAGGCACAGCTATATAGGCATATATATAAATATATAATGTTGAAATTCTCTAATCTAAGAAACTGTTTCAGTTCAGCCTAAAACAAATGTGATAATAATATATGGTTGAAAGTTACGTGGATAAATGATTACTCTTTTGAAGAATTAAACACTTGAAGTTAATTGTTGTTCCCTTCTTTCAACTGCATGGATAAGTATTCAAAAGGCACAAACCCTATATTTAATAGTTTACTTATTCTTTCACTTCTTATTTTTTCACTTCACTTTAAGAGAAAGAAAAGAAGATTCAAGACAGAATTTAACAGGAAATATTTCTGCAAAATTTTCCTAAAACTAAGACACTATCAAAAACATTGGTTCTAGAGCTGTCATTTCTGAAGAGAAGTTTCATTTATGTGAAGTTTGGAACCTATCTGAAGTGATTCTGGTATGATCTGAAGTGCTGCAGATGCTGTACATGCTTCAGTAAATAAGATGCAAAACACTGATTAAGATTGTTTCAGTCATTTAAATTCTTTTTCTATGTTGATTTTCAATGTGCTATAATCCCTTTTGTAATTTATGATGAGACATTTTCAATCATCTCCTTTTTTGAGGTCACAGAAAATTTGGCAAGGAAATGTCTGGATTTTTAGTTTCTGTTAACAGAAAAATCTACTTTGAAGAGGTCACATAAATCCATGAGGTGTAGGAGATCACTGATTTATTTTATTTCATGTAATGAAAACACATCTGTGGAAACTGCAAATTAAGTTGTGATGAGGCCAAGCACCCTGAGGAGTCAGAGAGAAGGATGGTTATTAGCAAGGAGCAGTTAGGAAGCAATCATGCTGTCCTCTCTTTCTGTCCATATGAGGCATTTCAGCCTGGCTCTGGAGCAACAACCTCATCCCAGTGGCTGAAGTAACCACTGATGCCACTTCTGTTTAAAAACCAAGATCAGGTTCACAGGTGAATCTTTTCAGTGCAGACTGGCACACTTAATGGAGTCTCAAATTTACATATTTTCTTCTTATGCTGCTCTTGGACATCCACTGACAAAATAGCTTTTAGCTTCTGAACCAAACCTTTTAAGAATGACAGAAGTACTGATCTCATCTGATCTCATCCTGATACCATTGATATAAACAAGAGTTTGGCAATTTAATTTCAGTGGGAAGATGAGATGGATTAAGCAATGGATATTAATAAAAATAGACTATTAGTAGAATTTAAAATAAAACAAGTATTCTGTTTCAGTGATAGATTCTGAGGAAACCTAAATACTTGGGTGAGCCCTCCATAATTTAAAGTCCTGTATTTGTTAAGGTACAAGGAGATGTTTTTTGCTTTGTTCATCAGAATAGAAGATTAAAGAAATAATTCTGCTGTTGAAAAAGAAACAACTAGATAGAGAGCTACCCTACTCCTACATTAAATTCCTAGGAACTCAGTCTGGGAGTAAGGGAACATGTAGAGAAGGTAAAAGATGAGGTGCATATGCAGTATTGTATCAGAAGGAAAGATCTAGAAAGCAATCCTTTCATTTACACATTAATATTTTTCTTTCTAATGCTTGAAGAAAGTTCTGACTGAGAAGACCATCCCTTTTATAGACAGGCATTCTTTGCATTACCTTAATTATGATCAGGCTCTTGATCCCAACATATGATCCTTCCCACCTCAGACAGCCAAGCTTACAATTTTATTTCCAAATATGACCCAAGAAAAAAGATCATAAATTAATTCTGAGATATGTCAGTGCTCCTGGCATACACTGTCTGTCTAATCATCTTCCAACAGAGGCAAACAGTTCATAACTCTGGTTTACCTGGATACTTAAGTACAGAAAGAACTGTCTTACCAAAGCTTTGCAGGCTGTATCAGGAAATCTGGCTAAGGCATTCTTAGAAAAAGACTGAGTTAGCTCACAGCACACAGGCAAATTTTGTCTTTGCAGGAGAAATCTATCTCCAAAATAAGTAGAAAGTATGTTACTTAGTTTTTCAGGTGTTTCAATTATATTTACTGGAAAGCATCACTAGCCTTAATATTTTGGAGCATTTATTTGCTAAATTTAGCTTTATGAAAGTTAATCTTACAATATGTATTTTGTTGCATCTCCCTTTCTAAATTTAAAATGCAACAGAAAGCTCCACAGTGGATCTTATTTTTTCTCTCAATCCCAGACACCAAACTCCTAAAGTGCATAAACACTGGCTTATTTTCAATAGCACACTTGAATCTTTTACTCATCTCACACATGCATGCTGATACATTTTGAAGCCAAAAGATTATATTTGTCTGAGCTGGATCCTCATTAGTTTCAAAGAAACTTCCTTTAGACCAGTGAATTTGCACTGAATTCAACAGCTGATCATCTGGTCTGTAACTGGAGAGTGTTAGACTTATAAATAATAAAAACCATTCAAAAGAGACCATGCAGACCTGATTTTTCTATAACATCTTAAAGTAGGATAAGTATGGCTGAAGTTAATGGAGTGAACACTGCTGTACAACTGATGGCAGGAGATTATAGGAACATGAACTGTTATTTCCCTTCATTTGACCCATCTTCTTCCATTTCATCAGGCACTACAGGAAAGAGACACAGGAGCTGGGAGCACTGATGTGCCATGCCAACAATCTGGAGTGCTGCCTAAGCTGGATAAGGTTTAATGTCATCTGCAGCTCTTAAGGATGCACTTCCACAGCAGGAAGACAGGGCATTGCTGTTTGAGAGTGAAGAAATTAGCAACAAAATTGCTAAGATTGAGTTATTATGACTGGAAATGTGTGTGTAGGCATTAAAAACCAAAATATAAAACAAGGGTTAGAAGGTGACAAGGGTAAAACACCTGTAGTGAAAACATAGGACATTGTTTCTAAAACACTATTCCTAGATGTAAAAATAAGAAATGTATTATATCAAAACTAAAAGTCTTGAAGTTGGAAGAATCAAAGCCCAGCTGTCAGCAAAGATCCTTTGTTGTAATACAATGAAGATGGCAGCAAGATTGCATTTTATCACATATATTTCAAGGCCTTATGCAAAAACATCCTGTTCCCCCCACCCCCCCCAAAAAAAAAAAAAAAAAAAAAAAGTGGCCTAAGATCTATGGAGTCTGAAGAATGCAAGATTTTGACCCAAATTACAATCCTAAAATCTGATAACTACTAAAGGCTGTAGAGTTTCTCATTGCCAGTCAAGAGCTGTTGTGAGGACTCCACTGCCAAGTTTCTTCTGTGCAGCACAGAAGTGATCCAGGCCAGGCCAGCTGGATACACAACTTGTTGGCAAAAATCTTAATACATTCAATACTATTTAGTATGTTTTTACCGTGGTCCTGATGATAGGACACTGAAGTCAATAGAAAGTTAATATTTATTTCTTTAGTTTTAAAAAAAAAAAAGAGATTAAGACATTGATTTTACACTTCATTTTTGGCCTAGAAAAGGAACACCCACATTAATGTTTCAGGGCAGATCAGGAATATGCTTTTGAAGTAAATCCTCTGAAGTATTCATATTTTTCTTTCATATTGGAAAATAAAGTGCTGTCAGAGTGCAAAAACTTGATGGAGAAGTTGAACCAGAAGATGCTCTCAGAGCTTCCTGTTACTCACTGACTGTTCTCCACCTGCTATTGGGCTCTTTTCAAGGGAGCCAACTACAGCTAGTTCCAAATAAAAATAATTTCTACTACAGTCATTGGTACCCCAGCACGAGCTGTAACTACCCCTATAGTTGACATTGCTACTTGAATATCTCTTCCTTTCTCTGATGGAGCAGAGAACACCAAGATCTGTTCTGGTTTCTCCACTGTGACTCCTTTGCCCTCAGCTTCCTGCTTGTTTGCAAGTGAGAATTTATGCCTCTGTTTTCACCATACTGAATTCTGCAATAATCCTTGGCAGTCAGATTTTTTGGCTTTTTTTAAAAAAAATATTAACTTTTTAAAATCAGTTTTTGTGTCCTTCTCAATCTTTCTTGCAGTAAAAACCCTCCTGCATTAAGTAAGGTTCTAGAAATCCTTATTCTGTCAAAATCTCCCTGGCTTTCCAACAGGGGTGGGAGTGGAACAAGGACCACCCTAGTGAGGGAGCCCCTGCAAAACCCACTTGCAGGGCTCAGCCAAGCTCCCCTGCTCAAAGCTTGGGCCAAGGTTCAAGAACAGCCCTTACTCAACAGGCTTTTAAACTTGTGCCACAGCACACAGGCTTAGAGCCTCGTGGTGTTTTCCTGCATCAAGACAAGTTCCATGATTACAAACTGAAGGAAATGTTGGGACAGGCCACTCAGAGTATCTTGCCTCCTCCTCCCTGTTTTCCTAGAATTGTGTAAAGACACTTGTCAATTTTTCTGTCTTCCTATAGGTAAAAATATAAATTCACAAGTCTTCCAGGAAGGTAGGTATACTCATCACTATGATTTTTCCAAGAAAAAAAGAGATATTTTCAACACATCTGAAAATTTACTTTACTAACTGAAAATAATCCTTTCTATCAGGAAATATTTATTGTATGAAATAATAAGCTAGATCTTTTATGTTCAAGAGAGGGTCTTAATCCTCACAGTTTTATTTTTTATTTTTAAATTGATTGTGCTCACTTTTTATCACTGGTATTTTGGCAGCGTTTTAAAAAAATTTTGTTTACTGAAAATAAATCTAGTGTGTGATGAAGACCTTTTTGTATTTAGCAAAATTCTGTTTTCCCTGTTGTATTCAGGTGAAACAGTAGAAGAGTTGCCAAAGTGTGAATACAAAATACTCACTGTCTTACTTTAGGAAGAGCATATACTCACCTGCTAATCATAACTCTTGAGGAGGAAACCTTTCCTTGAATATAGTCAGAAAAATCAACTTTATATACTTGTATTTATGTCCTAAAGAGACCTGCTCTTATGTGTCTTTTGAGCACCCTGTCTAGCTCAGTGACAGAAACACATTTATCTTGTCAGTACTGCATCACTGTAGTTGCAGATGGAGGAGCTGTGTTCTGCTTTATCTTGTCTATCATCAGCAGAATTTCCAGATTAATTCCCACACAGGAGTCTTTTCTTTCAGAGTTGATATCTCAAACAGAAGCAGGGGAAAATGAAAATAATTTTAAAAAGCTTGATTTTGAGATCTTGGCTCTTGATCTAGAATCTTTGTTTGAAAAATCATTCCTGGGCTAGGAATGATTGAGCTGCGTTTGTAGCTAAAGAATCAAAAGGGGCTGCACAAGGAAGAACAGAGGTATCTCATTTTTTCTGTGTACAATGAGAGTTCAAAAAGCTGTACAGTTAAGATAATTTTTCAGTGTCTTGATTCAGCTGAGGAAAATAGCAGGGGTTGTACATGGTGAAGTTTGTTTTTCATAGAAATAAATGAATGTTTTCCAAATACTGTTTAGGGCATAGTTAATTAACTAACTTAAACACCTTTGGTAGTCAGTGACCTTGGCCATATCCTTCTGAATATATCTGAATTTTGTTAGATTTCTACTAAGTCCAGCTTCCCTGTTGTCACCAGAAAAACAAGGATTGGCAGTACATGAGATCTACTGTACCTGCACCTCTGTGAACTATCAGTGGTGTAATGCAGTTTGCTTCTCTACAGGAAAAAGTTTAGAATTGTTGTTTTTTGGTCTGTTGGGGTTTTTTAACTCTAATGCAATGCAATGACATAGCAATAAATAAACCATGAAGAACTGTGCTTGCTGTCCTAAAAAAAAATATAAAATGAAATCTTTATATATTAGGGATCTAGGAATCTGAATATATGATTTTATGGCTAGACAGAAACTTATGTATTAAAAAAGCTGCAGTCATTAGACAGAAAAAATGTTATATACTCATTAAAAATGGAAATGATGCATCAGATTCAAGTATTTCTCAGAGAATTCAAAGGTGGAATTTTCCAAATGATTATTCCACAGATTTACTCATAACTTGCCTTAATCTGTAAGTAGCTGCTGATTTTTCATGATAAAATAGCTGCACTCCTGAAGAGACAATAATCCTTTCTGCTTTGTATGGATTTCGCATACTGCTGATGACTAAACTTTTTTTTTTTTTTTTAAGTTACATGAGCAAATGGATTAATTTCTTCAAAAAAAGGGAGGAATGCTTTGGTTATCTGAATTAGAATATTTCCTCAAAGATTGATTACAAGTGAATGAAGTCAAAAAGATGCAGAAGAAAGGGTTGATAAAGGTTTTCTAGGTTATAGTTGAAAAAGGCTGGAGGGAGGTCTTTGTTTAGTAAGTCAGGTGTTAATTTGCAAAGCAAAATCATTTGTCTTCCTACTCTGATTTGTTAACGTGGTGAAGTGAAGGTTAACATCTTACAGTCTGTTGATTACCAGGTTCTATCTGGGCTCTGCTGCCATGCTATGTCTTTGGAAAAGGGGATGCACTCAAGATGGAGCCTGTTTGTGTTACAATAACAGAGGTATCAGGAAAGTTCTTGGCTTTGTAATAATATATCTTTTAGCTCTCTCTAGCCAGACATTGCTTAGGGATAGGCTTCCCATGTGTGTTCTGCAGAACAGTTTCTTTTTTGCAGGTTTTGGGTGAAAGTTTTTTCTCTTTTGTAAAAAGAGTGATAAGCGGGTGGTTAACTGTACTGGTTCAGTTCTCTTTCATGAGATGGTGAAAAGGGCGCGATGGAGGAATAAAAAAGAAGTTCAATTCTGTTTTTCAGTAAAATATTAATATTAATATAGAAGTCATAGGCTGCTTTAAAAAACCCAAATGAACACATGAGAGACAGAAAATGAAGAGAGTAAGTTAAAGCCTGAAGAAAAAATAAATCCCTATGAAAATTGATAGAGGAAATAGTGGATGAGAATGCAACATCCTCCTATACTCTCACCTGAGTCAGATATCTTGTCTCAACAGAGCTGAGGGTTTTTGGATGAACAGAGACAATATAATATGAGTTAACATTTTTTAGCTTATCTTTTGACAGATCAAGTGAGTCTTAAAAGAAATAATCTGAAATGTTTTCACCTCAGATGGCAATATGCAAATTCCACTAAGTATTTTCTGTTCAGGATCTGGATAGTGTCTGTGGAGTTCCAAGAATTGCATTGTCTCTGCAGACTTGTATCAGATTTGTATCCCCATTTACCTGCAGATGTGGTCTGCAATAACAGACGAACAAGAAAAAGTAGTATTTTGCATTTTTTAAAAAGGAAATAGCAGATTTCAATGCAAATTAAGAAATAGACCAACTCAAATACAACTAATCTTACCTTACTCAGAAGAAAAGCAGGGCACTTATATTTACCTTGCTGTATGTTTCTCTTTTAAAGAGAAATTCATTCCAGGTTTAATTCTGAGATGTTATTTAAATAATCCCCTCCTGACCCCCAATACATTTCTAACCAGAAGAAAACCACAGTTCAACTAAGTTTATCAGAATATAATTCAGACTGTCAATATGTACTATATTATTTTCTGCATCTTAGGTTCTGGCCTTTATTCTGAATAGACCAGTCCTGCATAAATATTTGAGGTTTTTCTTTAAATCAATATGTTTAATATAAAAAACTAAACTATATTATGTTCATATTAATTCTTGCAAAACAGAATTTTATGTATACAATCAAAGGAATTTTCATATATTTAAAAATCCGCATTCCACAGTTCTGGTTGACTGTAAATTCAAGAATTTGGGTGTTCCTTTCAGGGAGCAAGATGTTCAGCTTGCTTCTGCCATTTCTAGAGTTTAACTTATGAGATTCCAGCAAACAAACAATGATGTGTAAGACATGAGTGAAAATTTGTGCTTACTCTAAGGATGCACTTGAATATTCTATTTAATCAAAATGTGTTTCATAATATACTTTATAGTTTGTAAAATATTATTTTGAAGGGGGGAAATGAAAATGTTGAAAACTTTTAAAATTTTTCTAAACCAATGTTTAGGTTTTTATTTTAAATTTATTTTTCAAATTTTAATATATATTTTAATTTAAAAATCCATACAGAAGAATTCACACAGGAAGAAAGCAAGAACGCAACAGTAGAAATTCGTGAAGACTTTAGTCAAACTGAACAACAGTGAAATGCTTTTTTCTGTTCCTTTCCCTTCAATGCAAATTCAGTATAAAATTTGGTGTTCTTAAAAAGTTGTTCTAGTGAGAAATTTAGTAAAAAAGGACAGGTTTTTTTTAAAGGAAAAAGATTTAAATTAAACAGGATCCATTTTACCTGACAGTTTCCAGCTAGAGGTGTGATACCTAGTGTTAGGTAGTCATTGGTATTGCCTCCAGAGTCCACAAAAAGAGATGATATTCTGCAGATGATTAATCTCTATCCTTGGGTCTCCTTTTTGCACAATTTATCAAAAATTCATGTACTTTGATGTATGAGAAAAATCATAGGAACTGTTCAAAAATAATCTGCAAATTTTGAATACTTAAACACTGTGTAAATGCAAATTTGTTGTCCAAATCAATATCCTTATCCTAAAGTATATTAAAAAATCAAGCTACAGAGCTAAGTAGCAATTATTATCAAGGTGTAGGATTAGCTTGCAATTTATTCTTTCAAGATCTGTAGCTATCTATTGTAGTGACTTGGTTTTGAACATCAATATGGAAAATTGAAATTTTTCCATTATATAATAGTCCAAGGAGAATTGGGTCTGAATTGCACTCAAAATTAACATTGGTTTTCTAATTGCTATGCACACAAGGACTCAGTTACTGTGCTTCAGTCCACATGTGTAAAGGAATATCTATAACCAGTATTTCAGGGTGAAACTCTAACAGGCCTACAGGGACATCACTATTGTGGGGATTCCTCATCTGTTTGGGGGTTTTCTCTAATCACTTTTAAACATACAAGCAGCTAATGCTGAGTTATTTCTGCAAATAACCATAAGTGCCTCAGTCAGAAAACAGCATTTCTTAACAAATCTGTATTTCTAAATTGGCATTTATCAGTCTTCTCTCTCATTTTTGTTCATTTCAACAGTGATTAAAAAAGGATAAAATATCTTGCTGAATTTTAAGAATGTGATTATAAACCCAGATTTTTTTATTCTCTCAGTTGTCTTATTTTCCCATTGGCCCAAAATTAATTCTAGTACATCTAAAATGTACTATTCATTTTTTCAGGTCACTATTCACACATATGAACTCTGAAACAGTGCTAGTGATTATGTAGCCAAGCACTTAAATTTTTCCTCAGGTTATCTGTTTTGGAAGACCCTATGATATGGTGACATATGTGTGGATATTATAACATTGGATATGTAATGTTGGAACAGAGTATTATTCAATCCTCTGGCAATTTTGTACCCAAAGCAATACTACAAGGAAATGGAACATAGTTTCTCAGCTAATTCTATCAAATTAGGAATTTTTTATTATACTCAACAGTGATCACTGGTTGCAATGTTTTCTATTCAACAAATAATACTCCAAGTTAAAAATGCTAATAAGTCTGGTTGACAGCAAAAACAGAGCTAAATTGTGAGCATTAGAATTACAGATGCTCTCATTTGCACATAATCTTTGCAATACTAACCACACTAAGTTTCATGGTAATGAGCCCCACAAAACAAATATTTCAAGAAATGACGTTACAGACTGACACCAAGACAGTGTTTACCCTGGTGCAGATGAAGGTAAATGGGCAGTGGTCTGGAAAACAGGAGCCAAAGTGTTCCTGTTCATCATTGTAGAGGCAGTGTTGCCTACCATATAAAACTGTTTGTGGCACATATGGAACATTGCAAAGAATTTGCAATAAGTATATCATAAAGTAAATTCTTTGTTCAAAAATATTTTTTTTGTTTGAAAACTGGATGGTCTTTAAATAATGAGAATGGATCAAAATGAAACTCAACAGCCTATATAGTTGAAATATATTCTGCTTGAACAATAGATAAAATTGGGATAATATTATTTTTCATCTTGATTTGGAATAAAGGAAAATGCAATCTCAGGCAGTAGGAAAGTATTTCCTATCCACCTGTACTGAAAAATTATTAATGGTCTGGCAGAAAAAGTGCTGCTTGAAAGCTACAGCTTTAGCAAGGATGGTACTAGCTCAGTATAAAATTGGGCAAGTCTGCCCTGACATTGCAGCTACTGACAGTGTTCAGAATGGAAGCCTTGGTCAGTAATTGCTGCAAGAAAGACGTGAGAAGGGAAGATGGTGGGAAAAATGATTTCTTGACTGCTACCTCCAATGACACGTATGTTCCTGCTGCATAAGGAGCTTGTTCTTTACCTGTGAACTTCCAGTATTTTCGTCCCTTTTGTCCAAAGGGAATTTTGAATTACCCATTCAAGATGAGAGGGAAGTGAGCCCTAATCTGTATTTCCAAATTCTGCTGATCCTACAGCTAAACTATCTGCAACAGGTTTCTGCAGCTTGCAGTAATGCTGATAAAGTTAATGGTCACTTACGAAAAACAGAGCATTGATTGCAGAAATGTAAGTGCTTCAGAGAAATATGTGTCTCCATGAAATCAAGCCACAGGTAAAGAAACTTGAAGTCAGATCACTTTGTAAACAAGTGTAATAACAATGAAAAGAGACCAAAACATTCTGGTTTATAATCAGTTATTGATAACATGTGATTGCTAATGTGTGTGCTATTTCTGAGTCTTCCAGTTGTTATTTAGATTTCTGTCCCTTTGAGAAAAAAAACATTGGAGAAATGAAATACTCCTATGTTGCCTGATTAATGCATATTGATCTTTTCATAAAATGCACTAAAAATTCAGAGATGGTACATTCAAGCCAGGAATTCATTAACATGAATGGCATGTATCCAGTTTGATTTGAAATCAAGAAAATTGAAATCCACTAGGTTTATGAAAAGGAGCAAAGGCATTATTTCAACAGATTTCTGCAATTATAAGATATACTGGCATTATGTATTGGGAAAAAATCTTGTATTTCAGGAAAAATAAAATTAATGAGGGTTTCCTTTTATTCTATATTCTGGGAACTCATATTATGGCTGCCTTTTGTTTTCTCTCTCAAGTTCCCTTTTTTTTTGTTTCTTTCTGCAAGATATCTACCTATCATGCTGTACATGTAATAAATAAATTTTAACTTTTCTCAAAGCAAAGACTAGAGATGAAAAAGATATTTATCAATCAGTTCTCAATAATGTTGCTCTAGTTTCAAACTGACAGTTTAGTATATATTTTTTCAAAACTTTGCTTTTGTACAGTGCAGGCTCAGATGGTGCTACAGCATTACAGTTGCTTTCTGCCTGCCCAGCTCTTTCTGCCTTTTCATCATTCGTTGACTCCATCTTGACATTATCTTTTGCTATCTCTGCTTAATATGGTTTTAAAATTGTATTCTACTTGGTCTGTTTCTCATCTTCCTTCCAGCTTTGTTTGTTGGTTTTTATCTGTCTTCATTATATTAATATTTTTTAAAAAATTTGTGAATGTTCCTGTTGTAACTTTTAAAAAGATAATTTGAAACCTTAAGTATTTACTTACACTTTTCCCCATTTTTTAATTCCAAGAAATCTTAGGAAAATTTGCTATCTACTCTTCCTATTATTTATTCTGGTTTTTTCTGCTCTCTTCCTGACATGTTTACCAAAATACACATTGGCTCCTGCTGTTATTAGTCCTTGCCATAAATTTATAAAACAAAATGATTGCATAAAATTTAAATACATGTATTTGTCAAAGACCACAGAACAGAACTTTGCTCCTTATGAGCTTTGTTTAAAGCAAAAAAAGAGGTTTTGTTATTTTAGTAGTGACATAATGAAAAAATATTGCATAAACAAGGAAAACTTCTTCATTATTCTTCTTTATTACTATGTTGCATAGTGTGTTTTATATTGCCCTTAATGTTACCCTTCTGATAAAGAAGAAAAAGGAATACTAGCTCATAAAATACTGTTATTTTCCTTTTGCCAAATCATAATGTGTTTCAAAGCACATTTCCTTTTTTTTTTTTTTTTTTTTTTTTTAATCCCTCTGGTATAGTTTGAGTTGTCTGTTATGTGGAGTCCTGTCTCTTTTCTGGATATAAACAAACACATTGTCTGTTCAAAAGTCAAATTTCCAAGTTCATCTTGCTGACCCACGTGTAAAGCCTTTCATCCTGGTAGTCTCTACTCTTGTCTGATGGTTATACCCTTTCATTATTTAAAAGCTGTTGCTTTTATATACCAGAATTTTGGATCTTTAAAAAGATGAGAATTGCTGCAGTAGCAGCATGACTTTTGATGCTCTTTTCTGAATTCCTTTCGACTTACCTATACACTCCTAAAAAGCCTGCCTACAGTATATTAGGTGCAAATTCAGTATTCAGACCTCAAAGAGTGACTTTTTATGTCCTTGTCATGCTACAGAATCATAGGACCATAGAGCCATAAAATCATTAAGGTTGGAAAAGACCTCCAATATCACCAAGTCCTCCCTTTGACACCACCACCTTGTCTAAGGTGGTTGTCTAAGCTAAACTACAGCACCGTGCTATGATCAGTGACCCCACCACTATCCTGCTCAGCCCATGTCAGTGTCTGAGAACCTTTTCCATGATGAAATTCTTCCTGTCACCCAAAGTGATCCTCCCCTGGCCCAGCCTGGGGCTATTTCCTCTTATCCTGTTGCTGGTTTCCTGGGAGAAGAGACTGATCCTCACATAGCTCATCCTTCTTTCAGGTGGTTGTAAAGAGTGATAAGGTCTCCCCTGAGCCTCCATTCCTCCAGGCTGAGCACCCCCAGCTCCCTCAGCCTGTTCCTCATAGCATTTGCTCTCTAGACTCTTCACAAGCTCCTTTGTCCTCCTCTGGGCTCTCTCCAACACCTCAGTTTCTTTCTTGTCTTGAGGGGCTCAGAACTGAGCACAGGATTTGAGGTGTAGCCTCACCAGTCCTGAGTGGCAATCACTTCTCTAGTCCTGCTGGCCACACTGTTGATACAACCAGGATGTCATTGGCTTTCTTGGGAAGATGCTGGCTCATTGTCAGCCAGCTGGCTGCCAACCTGCACCCCCAGGTCCTTTTCCACTGGGCAGCTCTCCACCTGTAGTGCTGCATGGGGCTGTTTTGACCCAAGGGCAGGATACAGCACCTGGACCTGTCGAGCTTCATACCACTGGTCTCAGCCCATTGATCCAGTGTGTCCCTCTGCAGAGCCTTCCTACCCCCCAGCAGATTAACACTCCTTCCCAGTTTAATAAGGGTGTTCTTCATCTTCTCATCCAGATCATGGACAGGGATATTAAACAGGACTGGATCCAATACTGAGCTCTGGGGAATACCACCAGTGATTGGACACCAACTGGATGTAGCACCATTCACTACCTCTCTCTGGGCCCAGCCAGTTTTTAACCCATCTGTCCCTTCAGACATTTGCCCAATCATATTGACTTTTCCTTGTTCCAAATTTGCTGTATAAAAAATGCCTAATTTACTGCTCATCATCACTTGAAGTCCTTTAATCAATATTTGTTTCTAGGTTGTTCTCTCATAGAATGTTATTTAATTTTTTAATTTTTTTTATGCTACCCAAAACCAACATACAAATGTATGTGATGTGCTGCATTTCTTTCATCCATGAGTGCCATGACTGCAATCTTTTAAATGTTTGCTTAGGGGTAAATTGTCAGATATGTTTATTCCACAGAGAAACAAGAATATGAAAGGCTTGTAAGAATGTTATTTACCTTATTACTCTACTCAGCCCAGGGAAAGGTGGGATATTTGCTGGTGCTCCATTGTGACTGCACACTTTGGGATGGAAAGCTTTGGGAAGACACAACCCCACATCCATCCTTTGTTATTCTATAGGTAGAGAACATAAGTGAACAGAGGGCAATGTGTGGATCTGCAGGAAAAGAGGAGGGATAATGAATGCTCATCACAAGACACAAACTGTGATTGTCGCTTGTAATTCATTACCAAATCTACTGTAAAGGAGGAGGCTGAAGATGGTGTGTAATTATCCATGTCTTTCTTCAAACCACACTATAAAATTCTAGGCTTCTTCCTATGATTTTCCTACACTTCTTACATTATATATGTTTCCTAAGCAATGGAATTAAATACATGCCTCCTAAAGATTAATCTACTCCCTATTCCTTTTTTTATGATCACTATTAGGTTTGCTTTTTCTAATACTTAAACAATTGTTAGTGTTTCAGTAGGTTTGTTAGTAGAGTCCCTGAATCTCTAGAATCTGTGTTTGAAGTCATTATTACCTACTAAATGTCCACAGATGTTTTATTCATTTCGTGTAGCACCAACATTTCTTTCTCCTAAATTGAGCCTTAGGAGGATGTGTTCATATAACTCACTTAATCTGACTCCTTATTTATCAATGAACTAAATTTAACTTATTTTTCTTTGTCCAGTTATCAGATTTGCAGATATCTTCCTTAGTCTCTTGACCTTTACATTATAATATTTTTAAGTGCCTTGCATCTTACATAACTTGTTTCCAAATATATTTATTTCAGCAAATAATTTTGGGATTTAAGCTTCTGAAATAGTGTCCTGATCAATCTACTACAGCTATGGCCTCTGAACATTGGCAAGAGTTACTACTAGCCATTTCAATTATGTCACTTTGTGCTTAGAAAATACAGCATTTTTATTGGTAAATTGGTTTGTTCAGGGAGAACATTGCTTAGTTTGTTAAACTGAAGCAGCTTGTGGTCAAAAAGTATTGGATGTCACTATGTCTCTCAATTTCTACTAGCTTCTTCTTGAGCAAGCTGGTTGAATCCTCTCCTTTCTGGATCATGAAATCACCCTCTGTGATGATGCATGCTTGATTAGTTTTGTTTTTAACCAACAGCTGCATTGATACTTAATGTCCCCCATGGCAGGCATGGGTTTGGGAATCATTTTGGTATCATTTTGAGAAATGATCCAGGAATCCTTTTCTCTTTCAGTCAGTCTTTATACTGCTTTGCAGATTCTCAGTGCATTTCCCCTTCAGACTCCTTTTCAGATACTCTTGATCAAAGTACTTTGCTAACTTTTTAACGTATTTAATAATTATTTTGTGTATCAATTAATCTGCATACATGTTCGCACTGCAATTAATTTTAATTAGCTTAAGAGTTTACCAGTGGAAGTGGGGTAATTGCCTAATTGTCTATGTAGGAAAAGCATCCAGGATACTGGATACTTTCCTATCTTAAAGGATGCAGGACCTCACATGTCCATATTCTCAGTAGAACGTGGTATTTTCATATAAATTATTTCAAGTAATTAGATTGTTAGCTGAGAACTTCAGCAATATATTTTGGCACTATTTTATTCACTACTTCCCCCTTCCCCCAACACTTCTTTAGGTTCCAAAGTAGACATTATATATAGTGATTTTATCATCAAATCTTTTCAGTATTACATTGTCATGTTTCAGATATGGTTCTATTCCCAAAAAAGAACTCAGTGATTTTTTTAATTGCTTGTATTAAAAGGAATGTAATGTCACCTCAGCTGGGATTAAAATGTAGGTATGGAAGGACCATAAAATATACTCAAATAAAATCAGCAGCTGTTCTGAAGATCCAGCACTTCAGGGAACCAAGTCAGACAAAGAATGGGAGAACAGAAGGGTTTCTGTCTTATTTTACAGATAAGGAACTGAATAATAGGGAGATTAAGGACAGAAGAGAGACTGTGGCAGGTCTGGGAACTGGTCCCAGAATACTTTCTTCATTACAAAACAGCTATTCATTGTGAAACATTTTGTTTATTCTTCAGTCACCATCTATAGAGCTGAAAGAGAAGCAGAGCTTGGATCAAACTTGAGATCCAGAATCACAGTAATTTTGCTGTTAGGCTTTGAGACTCACTCCAGAATAGGGTCTCTGCTGAAGTCTCTGGGTTCTGAGAAGTGCACTTCTTACCAGCTAGTGATCTGGAGACATTAGGATTTTGGTTCTATATAGTTTAATTCAGGTCACAGCACTTTTTACTCATCTAATTCCAATTAATTTTAGTAGGTTTAAATAAACAAAAGCTACTTCTGGTTTACATTTCGTTTTACATTAATTTGCATTATTTGATCGTTCAGTTTTCTCCATCTTGTCCAATTTGTAGAAGTAAACAGATCTTTAGGGTTTTAATGTGCTATTCTTCTGGTATTAGTGGAAAACTGATGATCCAAAAAGGTCCTTCTTGTCATTGCTTATTTTTTAGGAACCCGTGGATTCCAAGATCTGCTCATTTAC
Organism: Oenanthe melanoleuca; assembly: GCF_029582105.1. Lineage (NCBI taxonomy): Eukaryota > Metazoa > Chordata > Aves > Passeriformes > Muscicapidae > Oenanthe > Oenanthe melanoleuca. The sequence continues at coordinate 123,036,791 of NC_079335.1, read as the reverse complement.
ACCAAATAATTTTCAGATTTGTCCTGATCTCTTGTCACAGGGGACATTCACTGTACCAGAAGTTATGTTCTGCAGTTTCTTAATGGCTCTAAAAAGGAACAGTAAATGTCAGCAGGCAAAAAGGCCGAAAATCAGGGACAACTGATGTGCCCTATGATATCTTTTGGGGATTAGTCATAGCAGTTCTTGGTTCTTTCCTTCCACAGGCATTTTTGAAATAAATTATGTAAAATCCAAAAGCAAGTTAAATGTTAAGGGTTCTTCTGCCTAGACAACAAATGAGTGAAAATTGAAAAAAATAGCTCTTGAATTAAAATCTTCAATACTTTTAAGAAGCAAGTCTTACTATTTATAGTTTTAATTATATCAAATTCTATGTCTCCCACAGTTTATACAAAGAAGCATGAAAAATATTTTAAAAGAGTCCTGCAAATGCATTTTGTTATCAAAATTAGTTGTGTTCTAAATTATGTATACTTATTGTAGAAATGAATGTTACTAGTTCAGTCATTTATACTTTCCCCCATATTAAAACAAAGCAGAACAAAGAGAAAGCTCTGCAACATAATCACAATTGAATTATTTCATTAATAATATCTTCATGGCTCATATATTGCTTATTTATCTTATCACTTATTTATTTAGTTGCATTGCTCCTCCTTCCACAGCATAATATTTATAACTGATTTAGGAAAATGGAAGTATCTGTTTGACCTTATGTTTTGCTTTCAATTCTGCCTACAGATATTATTTGTGCAATAATTCCATCTGATAGAGTTAAGACTAAAAGAATTTTGAGTGTTTCAGATTTTTAGATCGGCATTATATCTGCTTAATGTGAAATCATTTTATAAACTATACCACAACCTGTGTCATCAGGTGACAATTTTTTCTGTTGTTGCCCTTTGCACTCTTAAGAACAAAGCTTTTCTTTACCTGTGTTCATATCGATGGGAAGCTTCTCCAGGAGATAGTTTTGCAGTAATCTGCTTTGGTTGTTTTTAAATTATATTGAAAATGAGAGTCCCTACTCTTCAAAGTGTTCCTTTGAACTATACTTTCCCTTTTCTTATTCTATAAACTGGGGTATACATAAACCAGAGATTGCCCTCTGATTTTGGTCACTGAATATGGCAATGACCCTTACCCTCTGAAAACACCCTCTAAATCTGACTAAAAGAAGTCAGAAAAATTTTTGAAGGAATCCATCCACTGAGTCATTGAAACACAGAATATTTTAAGTAGGAGGAGACATCTGGAATTTGTTTGGAATTTGTTGACCTCCTCAAAGCAGAACTGACCTTAAGAAAAGCCCTTCAGTTCCTTATGTAGTAAGGTCCATTGGTCCAGGAGCTCAATCTTTCTGTCTTTCCCTGTGTTCCTTCCCCATCAAGAAATTGGCTTTCTTGGTTTCTCACCACTGCTTATATGAAATATCATTGAATCAAAGAATTACAGAAAGGTTTTGCCTCACAGAATTAAAGACAGTAGCTGGGTATGTTAAGAATAATTGGTGGCCCTGTATCTGATTTTTTTCTGGAGATCTGAGCCAAGAAAGACAGAATCTGTCTTTACATGGTTTATAGTAGGCACCAAGCGCCTTTTGGGAGCAGGAGATTTCAAACTAACTGCTGCTTTATTGATAGCACAAATACTGTCATGGCAACTAATAGCACTTGCACAGACAAGCAACCCTTTGTAGACTCTCATGCAACAGAAAAAGAAAAACTGAGAACAGTATTACCCAAGTTTCTGGCAGTGATATACTCTTGCTAACACTGAAGACTGAAAAAAGCACTGATCAATTTGCTACTCAAAAGGTTTACAACATTGGTGGATAAGAGCATCTGGCATCATCTGCCTGGACTTGTGCAAAGCATTTGACACTGTCCTGCACGACATCCTTGTCTCTAAAGTGGAGGCACATGGATTTGATGGGTGGGCCTCTTGGTGGAGAAGGAATTGGATGGCTGCACTCAAGGAGTTCTGGTCAGTGGCTTGATGTCTGAGTGGAGACCAGTGAAGAGTGGTGTTCTTTTGGGGCTGATATTGGGGATGTTGCTATTTCACATCTTCATGGGTGGGATTGAGTGCACCCTCAGCAGCTTTGCTGAAGGCACTGAGCTGTGTGGTGCCACTGACATGCTGGAGGCTGGGGATACATCCAGAAGGACATTCACAGACCTGAGAGGTGGGTCAGTTCAAACCTCACATAATTCAGCAAAACCAAGTGCAAGGTCCTGCACCTGGTCAAGGAAATCCCAAGCAAAAACAGAGGCAGGGCAGAGAATGGATTGAGAGCAGCCCTGAGGAGAAGGACTTTGGGTGTTGGTTAACAAGAAGCTCAACATGACCCACCAGTGAACACCTGCAGCCCAGAAAGACAAATGTGTCCTGGGCTGCATCAAGAGAAGTGTGGGCAGCATGTCAAGAGAAAATATTCCACCCCTTGTACAAAAGTCCATGGACCTGGTGAGTGAGTCCAGAGGAGGAACTTGAAGATGGCCAGAGGGCTGGAACACATCTATAAAGGCAGGCTGAGAGAGTTTGACTTGTTCAGCCTGGAGAGAAGGCTCTAAGGAGACCTCAGAGCAGCCTTCCAGTACCTAAAGGAGGCTTCCAAGAAAGGACAAAAAGGGATTTTTTTACAATTGCACATAATGTAAGGACGAGGAGTAAAGGTTTCAAACACAATAAGGGTATTTTTAGATTAGATATTAAGAAGAAATGCTTTATTTCAGTGTGGTGATACACTAGAACATGTTGCCCAGAGAAGTTGTGAATGCCCCATCCCTAGAAATGTTCAAGGCCAGGTTAGATATTCCTTTGAGCAACCTGGTGTAGTGAAAATTGTTTCTGCCTGTCTATATGATTTTCTAGCTATTATCTGCCTGTCTACTTAGCTACCTACAGATCTATTTGGTGTTCTGATGTGCTACATGTGTAAAATTAATGAAATTATTTCTGCTAATTGATATTAACAGCTAAGTTTTTATTTCGCCCTAAAATAGAGCATATAGCCTTTAAATAGAAAGTATGTTGCACAGCACGAGATTGCATTTATTATATTCTGAGAAAGGGAGTATTTTCTGAGTATTGTATATAAGTTATCTTTTAGAAACATTTTTGGTTTCATATTCTATAGAATACAGGAGACTGTGCAAATGATTCCTCCCAATTTGCATGTTTCCTGTTTGCTCTCTGGAGCTCAAAAAACCAGGATTGCCCATGGGGAGATAAGCATTAGGTGTGATCGGGGGTCAGTCCAGGGTTTGGAATATGGCCTTCTCCACAGCATCACTTCCAGCTGCAGCTCTGTATCTTAAGGGCCAGCCATGGTGTGTGCCAGAGGTGAATGAGCCACTAACACACGTGTATACCCATCAGCACACTTGTTTAGCACAGGTTACAGTCTGTGAGCACAATTCTTGCTCAAAAAACACAGGAAGAAGTAAAATACTTCTTTTAGGAAGGGTGGTTCAGATATGCCAAACAGTACATTAGTTTTGCTTCACCTAAATTCAATTAGAGACTCTGTATGAAGCTTTTAAACCCCACTGATTTTTTTTACACAGAATTAAATATAGCTAAGTGCAATAGTCCCATTCTTCTGTCCTGAAGAGGTGATCACATAATGCTTTGGGTATCCTTTTCCTGTTAGCATTTTGAATTTCTTATAGTATGATTATTTCTTTAATATCATCTTTTCCTATAGATGCACAATGGAAACAAATTTCTAGATTTCTTGGAACAGACATTATTCTGTCTGACATAAGCCTTTTGAAGAGGAACAATGGAAGATAATATTATCTTATTTTCTATTTCTTTTTTTTTTTTTTTAATCAGATGATGAAATGAAGCAACTGAGGATTTTACAGTTTGTAAATTGTAGCCCTAGTATAAAACTAGAGTGTTGCTGGCTAAAAGCAGATTTTCTGCTTTGACAATTCTATTTTCACTCCTACCAATTTTTTTCTTATCTGCTGCTCTGTGTATAAAAAACTTTCACTGAGGTAATTTACTCTTTCTTCCGGGAGAGGACAGGATTTCTTCATATGTGTTTAAGTGTAAAAATCTCACCAGTGAAGAGAACATATGTCAAGATAAAATCTCCCAATTTTAAAATCAAGCTCATGATTCTGAGGGAAAAGCTATGGTTTGTGATTCTGTAAGATTGACAGCATCAAAGGACTGGCTTTTGGCACATTCAAAGTGATGACTAGTAGAAAAGAAGATAATTTAATCTGTATCTGCTATCTCTACCTGTAATATCCAGTGGTTTGATACCTGCAGTTTTCATTAAAATATACAATTGCAATTATTTTACTTTTTATGTTCTTTAACATGCCCAATTATAAACTTAAACATAATATATAAACCTCTCAGAGGTATTGACAGTAACGTATGCACTCTTCTGCCAGTGTCATGTAATTAGATGTTCAGTCACACTTGTAATTTCCTTTTTCAATGTGCTCTATAGTTTTTAGCTTCCTTATTTACATTGGTTTTAAAGATTTAAATTTGAATATGGTGAAAAAATACTGGATTTCATGTCCAGTGAATGAACCATAGACCAGCAAGAAAGGACAGTGTGGCTCTGAGTGACCTTTTTAGTTTTTACATTCTGGAATCAGCTGAGGACCTGTTTTTTTTCTCAAAGCAGAGAAGAGTCGTGTAATTCTTGTATACCCATATCTTCAATAGGAAACCATGTTTTAAGAATCATATTACATGTTCCAAACATCAAACTTGTCTACAATGATCCCAGAATGATGCTTGCTGTGTTGTTACAATGCAGAATAAATTGTACAGAATAAACCTAGTCTTCTGATACAGAATAAGATGCACAGAATAAACCCAGTCTTCTGTGGTTTCAAACAGTATAGGAAAGTAAAACATATTGTGAGGCAGGACATCATCTTCCCTCTTATGGTTTAATAGCAACATTTTATTCAGTCTCCAGTGTCACAACTTCTAAAATCAAATAAGGCTCTGCACCAGTTCCTCACTTCCTTAGACTAAGTCACAGAACTTGAAACAAGACTGTTTGAATTGTGTAATTTAATTTGGAATAATGTATTTTCAATTTAAGGTAATCTCATTAACTAATAATTTAATGTTTGCCTCATACTTGTGCTCATTACTTTGCTTTTTTCTATGATGTGGCCTTTGCACATAGATTCTTCTTGATATTTTAAACAGAAATTTACTATCTTGCTTACAAAAATTACTGTTCTTCTCTATTCAGTTAGACTGTTGTGAATTAGAAACAGCCAACAAATAAATCTAGTGACTTAATCAAAATCAGTAGAATTAATCTTATAAAGTGAGCTCAGAGACATGCCCACTACTCTTTGTCAATTTAGACCTTTTTCTCATTATAAATCTTTCAGTGAATAAAGATTTCTAGCTCAATTTTAATACAATTATTAATTGCTATTTGTGAGTTCTTGCAATGTCAGCCAACAGTTTGAAATTCATCTATTATTAGTAAATCATTCATTTTGAATATTTGTAGCTGATTATTCATTGTTTGCAGAGAGGAGTGGTAACCTGCCTCTCAAAGAGCCAACTGGTCCTTGTTTTGCTAAATTACTTCTATTTTTGGAACAGGGAGATGACAAAGCAACTACTTTAGCTCATGCATAAATACCTTTGCAAGTGTTTGAATTTACGTGTTCAGTATGAAAAGCAAATCTCTCTACTAATCATACAAAATCACACAATCATAAAGAATAGAATATATTAAATATATGCATGGTAGAAATACCATGTACAGGTCCATAGATGTAGATAGATCTGAAAAGAATTGTTATCCTTTTTTAATTTTTTTTTTCATTGAACTGTGTGATTCAAAACCAATTTTCTTTCATATTTAGTCACTGCTACTGTTTGATGTATTCATAATCCATTATGAAGGGAATTGTTTATTACTTTTGTTTGTGGAAGTACCAAAACTAGCCTAGGTTGAGTAGCAATTAGCACTGGAAACTTTCCATATTTGTTGATGCAGGGTGGGTATTTGGTACTGGTTTTCCAAAACACCATAACACTTCATTTGTGGCAGCATGAAATTCTAACAACTTTGACTGCTTGACTATGTAGCCCTGATAATATTTTTTAATGTATATTATTGCTGTATAGCATCTTAGCCAATTTTCCCTTGAGCTAAGAAAATAATTGTACAGCTTCCATTTTTTCCATGCTCTTGATGGAATATTTTTAACCATCCTATAGATGTTGTTGCTACTATTTTTTTTTTTTTTTACTTCTTATTGATTATTTCTTACAAATAGTCATTTGTTTAAATTGTGCTTTACAATACGTAAAATGCTTAAAAACTTCAGATAAGAACAAAGAGATTTTTTGAACTTTAATTGATCCCTGGTTATAAGAAGCATTTATCAATAAAACATTAGTTTTTCCTGTGAGAAGCTTTTTTACTTTGCAATGTCCATACTGCAACTCCAAAATTTTGTGTTCTAGTTTTTAGTTTAGAAAGAGATGAAATTATTAATGGAATTAAATGCAAAACTTTTCCTCACAATGTGAATCAATCTAATTAATAATATGGAGAATTTCTAAAATATAGCTATAACTAATTAACTGTAAAGGCAGTCAAATAAAGTAGATCCAGAAATCTAAAAACTGTCATGATAGATATTTCAGTTTTTTATGGTCATTCATATACAGCCTTATTTTTGCCTCTATGTGTCTAAATATTAGAAAGTGAAAATATTAAATAAATACAAAAATGTTCTCTTAAGTAGGAAAACAAAGAGAATTTTTGGGATGTAAAGTTTACTTGCAGGCTTCTGGTGCACAGATAATGCTCTTTCGTTGGAAAGTCTTTTTATATTCTCAAGGCAATTGTACTGTTATGCAGTGACAATTAAAGAAACTGAATTATATTTTGTACTGCAACAGAAGTGAAATTTCATCAAGTGGTTAGGAAAAAAAACAATTTAAAAAGTTGAATCAAAATGAAATATATTTCATTTTAAAAATAAAATAAGTGTGATTGTTCTTTTTCAATGTTCAAATTGTGCTTTTACTTGCAAAGACTCCTGTGGTTTAAATAACCCAGTATGTGTATCCTAATAAAAATCCCATTAAATTAAATGGCCACTAGGCATATAGAGTGTCCTGTTGCAATTTCCAGAGACAGTTTGTTACACGACACCCTGCTATGTACCTTTTATTTTATCAAAATAAAAGAGAAAAAGAAAGGTTGCAAAATGTGTTTATTTCCATGAAAAATATGTTTCCAGTGTACTAGAAAAAAATTGATGTGTTCTGTGCTGGTTTTGTTGAGGGTTTGGGGTTTTTTTGTAGAATGAAAGGCTTGGCTTATTCCATGTCTGGTACATTTATAGCACAACCTACAATAAATATATATAATCAGCAGAATCGATCAGTAATTTTCATCCTCTGAACTATTACTTGTTTCTTTTGGAAAGTGGCAATTCAAGAAGTAATTCAGTTTATATTGTATTAGATTAAACTGTTTTAGAGCACATACTGTACTTGTTTGCCAGCAAACATTATTTCTGAAATAGGGTACTGTTTTTCTTGCAAATGTCTCTCTTTCTTTCCTTTCTTCTCTTTAAAAAAACCCAAACCAAACCAAAACAAAAAACATACCAAACAAAACCCCTAAACCTGTGGATGCATTGAATACTTGTGAAAACAAATTACAAATATCACACTGAGATGAATTTAGTACCTATGGTTCTCAGCAGATATTCCCCTCCATCCTGCCTTCCCAAGCAAGGCCTGTGATATTTTGTTGAAGTACAAAGCAAGAAATAGAATAGACTGTCAAACTAATTTTGCTTTGTGAGATTTTATCAGGAGGTAATATTTCCAGAAGTTGCTAAATCTCCTAGCTTGCTTTCCCATAACTCCCTCATACTTATGGAAATCACAGTGACAAAATTTAAATTCTTTAAATTTGTCTCAAATTTTCTGGTCCAGTTCTGTTTCACTGCTTTTATCCTGATCCATCACTTTACACCTGGCCAATCCCATTTAATATTTGCTTCTGAAAGATATATAGGATTTTCTGGACTGTGCTTACCCAATGTTTAGTCTATCAATTCCTTCTTATGGCTTCTCTTAAAATGAATTGCCAGCATCCTCATCAGTACCTCTATCATATCAAAGGCCTATGTTCAAATGATGTTTAATGACTATATAAAGATTTATATAGTCATACATATTTATTAAATGTAAAACAGAATTGAGATTTTTTTCATGTAAAGACATAGTTCCCCAGTTCTTATTACAGTCTTTGGTCTCTTTTATTAATATAAAATATGGAGGGAGTAAAATGTCTACAACAATAAAATAAAACCTAGCCTTGACACAGTGAGGTGTATGGTAACTCTTCTCAGACCAATGTGCTTGTGTTATATACAAATGTTTGAAAGAAATTTGCACTTGTCTCCTGAAGTTAGAAAAAATTAAAGAACTGACAAGGGTGAGAAATGTCTAGCTGTACCTTTCTGAAGAATACAGTCATGGTTGTACATAGTTTTTCCTTTGTACCTTCTAGCTGGACATCTGTCAAGCTCTGCCATGGCTGTGGTTGTGACACCCCTCTGTTGACTGTTTAACTTGGTTGTGCAAAATTTTTTTCTGAAAACATAATTGTCTTGACTCTCCTCATTCCTTTAACTGTTTGCTTGTTGAGCCCAAAGGATACTCTGTCCTCAAAAGTTTATGGCCCTACTCTTTGAAGTATTCTCATGTAGTTGTTTGTCTTTATCCCAGTTTCCCTTCGTTTTTAACATCCAAATGCTGAACCAACCTGAGGTGTTAATGCAGAAAGCTTCTTCTAAAAGACATTAACAACAGTTACAATAGCTAGTTGCTGCAAGTACTTTGTGTAGAACCTTTTCTTCTGCTTATATCATTTTCTCTCAGATTAAAACACCATCCTTGCTTTTACAATGTTCATCAATTGCTAAATGTACATGAAATGGTCTTTTATGTATTAAAAGAGTTTTATTTTCTGCCATTCTCTTTCCAGTTTAGAATGACTCCTTGATGTTTAAAGGCCAATAGATGCAGCCCATTTTTGTATTAAAAGATCTTCTTGAAGAACAGGACAGGTAGTAACAACATCTTACTTTCTGAAAGATTAAGTTTTATAGGAGAATGGGTAGATCATGGCTGTCTTAACATTCCTATAGACCCTTTGTGGAACAATTTTCAGATTTATCCACAAGATAAAACACAGGGAATTTTCCTCTTAACCCAGAGCTGGCTGTATGAAAAAGTTAATCTCTGAATTGAGATCTTAAAGATCTTAAAATGAAATTATTTTGGCTGATATATGAAATTATGTCAGCAACAGTTGGCTTAAAAAGTGAAAACAATGTGTTCTTTTGAAAATCATTTATGTATACATAATATTTTTTTCTGAGCACATGTTATTAAACATTTAAAGCATTAAACAAAATTGTATAACTGCTTAAATTTTCCATTAAAATCTTTTAGATGGGGTTTCTAGCAGTTCCTATGGCTTTGAGGAACAGACAAAGAATGTTAAAGAGTGAGAGGCAAAAATGTCTTTCATTCTTTTATTTAGCCATTTAACATAAATAGTTAAATTAAATGTAAATTTTGCTATATGTATTTAAATAATATTGTCTTCTAACAGGCAACATTCTTGCCTTCTCCCCATGTAATTAATGTGTAAGAGAAGTAACTGAGAGAAGGCAAAATTCAACCATCTGTATTTCTCAGCATTGCCATTTTTCAGAAAGAACTCACAGGTGCCTTCTAAACAATGATGAATTAGAAGGCATGATGCTTTTTTTCCTACTCATTTGTTTGTTAACTACCTCTGTGATAATAATATATTTGCATATTTAATTTCCTCCATTGAATGATGAGCACTTTTGAACCACTTCCTAATTTTCATAGTATTCTTGTATTCTTCATTTTCATGCAGTCTATTTGCCTTTTCCCCCAAAGGACATTTGAAAATATAATGATTCTATACATAGAACAGTTGTTTCCAAATACAGTATTAGAAGAGTCAGAAGGGAGTTCTTAGTATGAAGCAGACATTAAAAAACCCACACTTTTATTTTGTCTCAAGTTCTTTCCTTTCCTTTCCTTTTATTTTTCCTGTGTGCAAAATCTGAATAAACAGGCTGTGTATGGACTTATTGAACTAATGTATAAGAACAAAAAAAAAAAGTTCACTTTGTTTTTTTGCTTCATGCCCTTTTCACCTCTACCTTTTTTTGTCTTTAGCTGTCTTTTTCTAGCATTGTACATCACTCCTCCACCTCCATGATGCTGGTTCCTCCTGATTTCTAATTTTTCATTATACGCTTTTTAATCTCTCATACTACTTTCTGAATCCTCCACACATTGCAAATAAACCCAAATTTCCATCATTCATTGCTGTTTCAAGGAACAGTATTGGACAGCCCTAAAGGAAGCCAGCACAGCATTTCACAGACTGGGAGGAAAATATATGGGCTGCACATTGGCAGTGCTGGCAGTTCTACCTCAGCATCACTTCAACATTTAATCAGCTACAAAAGTCATTTAATGCTTGGGATACTCCAGTGCTATAAATATGATCCCTTAAGTAATTACACAGCTTTACTTCCTGTAACATATTTGGTAACACTTTAAATGAAGTGTCTTCAGTACATTTCGATGCATTTTTAATTTAGATTGGATACAGCTATGATTGCATGCTAGATAAATAAGGGTTTGAATTTAAATGGATACATCGACATTTCCCAACTAGCTAATAATTAAATAACTTGCAATATTGCAGATGAAAGTAGCAATATATTTCAATGATTAATTGATAACACATAACATCTGTGAGAAACATATTTCACTATTAACTGCACAAAGCAATGTGGAGAGTCCTATTACTTTGACTGTGAATGCAGGCTGTAGTAAAGATTGCTTTTGGAGTGTACAAAAAAAATCCGTGTCTTCACCTGGGTTTCATTGCCTGGATACCACCTTTTATCATCTGGAGATGAGTTACCTCACCATCTCATTTGCCCATGACATTCAGTATGTGATAGTCATGGCATAATTTTCTCTGGTTTGTGAAACAGTGGTATAAATATAAATAAATTGGTCTTAACTAAAATGTCAAAGTACTTTATTGAAACAATTTTAAAATTAAATATGTATCTTTGCACTAATAAATCTTGTTCACTTAATGCTCTGAGTTTAAAATCATTAAACTCCTTGCTTGACTATGAAGTAAAACTTTGTATTTAAAGACTAAAGTCCAAATTGAGCTTTTTTTTAGTTTAAAACTTCTTAGCTAAAAAAAAAATAAAAATAAATTAGGACTTATTAATATGTCCAACTGTACCAGACTGTAACTGAAGAGATACAAATATATAGCACCTGTGACCTCACAGTAATGCACTTAACAATATAATCTTTGAATAATGATTGCTTATTCTACAATTTGCACTATAATTAATGTACTAGTTGAGGAGGATTCCTTCTAGCAGAACACTTCAGTATTGCAAGTATTCAGTAGGTATTCAAAAGGCAAAAGAAAAAAAATAAAGCCAAACTTATTTTTGTGAACACCCACAATCCATATAGCTGAACTACTGATGAAATCTTTGGAAGAGAGAGACATTTCTGTCATGCAAGATTACATTTGCACAGCATTTAATCTTCTTTAATTTTGTTGTACCTAACCCTGATGAATTGGGTCACAGATGTACATCTAGGAGGATTCAAACCTTTATTATATATATAACACTATTCAAAGTTTCACATAGCTACTGTATAAAACCAATAAAATATTTTTATTATGTTTGGATGTTGTAATTTAGTCACTAAACTTAATTGCAAATGCTAATAAAATTTTGGCTTTGTGAAGCTATGAAAACAAAGATCTTCACAGCAACTGTTATTCTGGTTTATATAAGGATATGTATTAGACTTTAATATTAATTTCTCAAGCAAGTATGATTCTACAACCATCAAAACTATCAAGAGGCATAAGCATGTTAAGAAAGGGAAAATGAAGGCTGTGTGCTTATATACAAGGCCTGAGCAGCCTAAAGAAAATGCAAGACTAAAAAACATTCCAGTTAATCTTACAGGGAACAAAAACAGATTATAATATCCATACATCTTGGTATCCATTGAAAGCTTATTCTTCAAGTTCACTGAGCAATTACTTGTTTAAAAAATAAATAGATCCAACATGCTGGATCAAACAAACAGTAGAATAAAACCCTTCTTCTTTCTTCAATTCAAATGCAATAAATTACAAAAATGAGGGATATATTACAACAGTGTGATTTAGGCTGCTCTGGTGTTTCATCATCCAATTAAAAAGTTTTTTTTTTATTTTTTCCTAAAAATGAGTGTACATCAACTTATATCCAGTTTCATCACGACTAATAGGAGGCAATAATTATTTTCCATGTCCTACACAGGATACTGCTGTTGCTAAAGCTCTGACCTGTATTGCCTATTTAATTCTTTTGCAATGGAAACATGTAGCTGACTCATATTTAATTTCAAAGACATTATAACCCTTAGATTCTTTTCTGTACTCCTGTACAGGTCTCATTTTGTATGAATGCATTTAAATACTCTCTTTGAACTGTAGATCTTTGCTCATGCTTTCATTTAATTTGCTCTTGTCAATTTCTGGCTTTCCCTCCAATTAGCCAAGATCATTTTGATTTATGATCATATTCTCCAAAGAGTTTGCAAGTCCTGTTCTTGCAGTTTCCTGCAAAAATGTCACTCTGACATCCAAATTGCTGAAACTGTTAAGTGAAACTTGGCTTACAATAAATCCTATCTGCAAGATATCCTTTCCTGTTTTGACAGAGACATATTGATAATTCTTTTTGGGACTTACTGCTCAAATTTGTTGTACATGAACCAGTCCATTTGTTGTAAAAATGCCACTAAATTAGTTTTTTTCTCCTACTTTAGTATTTTCAGCTACTCATTTGATTATTTAATTTCACTCTCACTCTTTTCAGAGATGAAAAAGAAGAGAATTTCTGAGTTTTTCTCTTCTACTAAAGATAGTTCCTAATGTTGCTTTTCTTCAGTCATTGGGGATGGCAGTAAAACCACAGAGATTGCTTCAGAAAAGAATATGCCCCTAAAAATTCAGAGTGTTGTAACTGCATATTTTTCAGTCCTTTCTCATTTGTATTGTGTTCCTATTTTCTAAATAAAGTCAAATAGCTAGTCATGATTTAATGTTTTGGTAAAAAATTAAATAAACTGAAAGACATTGAATATTTTAGCTTTTTTTTTTTCTTCTGTGCCATTTATTATTTGTTCTCTCTCACACTTGATAATGAAATTTTTCTTCTCTTTGTTTTCCTTTTATTTACAGTGTATTTATAGAACCATTTCATGTTGCCTTTTGTGCTCCTTTCTAATTGAAAATCAGGTTGTGTCTCAGACTCTCTGGACTTTTTTTCTACAAACTCATGCTTTTTGTTTGTGAGCATATGAGTTCAGATTCAGTTATTATATTCTTCTTGAATACATTACTATTATTATGATTATAATTATTTTATTTTTTTTACGTTGTAGTTCACACAGATCCATACGAAAATTTGTATTTTAAATATTGTATTTATCCAGAGGATCTTCATCTTATACATTTTGTGTAGAAATGTACTGAGGTGGTAAGGAATAACCATTATTTAATTCTGAAGTCATATTTTTTTTTCTTTCCTCACTATTTTTTGATATTTCTAGCTCTTATCTATTGTATTCTGGAAGTTGCATGGATTACTAATACAGTACCTCCAATTATTTTACTGTTATTTTCCATGTCTGTCTTTCTTTTATCAGATAGAGAGCAAGTGGGACTCCCTGAGAGCAACAAGTGCAAAAGATATATATTCTTTCCTTTAGTCTGGCCAGTGGAAAACTGTCATTCATTAGAATTTCAGTAATTAACTTCTTTCTTAGTTTCAGTGGGAGCAGAAACCACCATGGGACCTTTTTTCCTCTTAGAATATCTTTGCAGTGGTTAATAGTTCATTATCACTGAAATGGTGATTTCAGTATTTTAAAATATTAATGTATTAAGAGATTTTCATTGCATTGCACTTCACTGGAATGGAATTTCACAACCTTTGTCCCTCTCATGTTTTTTTAGTCCCAAAGGGATGCACAGCTACTTCAGACATTAGGGTGAAAGCAATCACCATGAGCTGAGACTGTGGCCAATGCATCTGCCAGGAGCAAATTTCATAGTAGGAGAGGGAAACAAGGAAGACAGTGTTTTGCTGGAAACGTTATCATTCAAGGTCAAGATGATTTTATTGTTGGGTGCAGATTAATTTAAAGAATTTTGTCAAATAGGATATGCCATTGCTGATTTGAGGTCATTCTTTAAAAGACAAAGTCAGTGAACACATAAAAGTTTTGTGTTATTTCCTAACAATTTTCTTCTTGTTTTTTTAATGTAGTGTATGTGATCTTTCCAAAATAAATATTACACAAAATCAGTATGATTAAGGAAAACTGTCAATATATTTTCCTTAAGAATTTATATCAATCTTAAAAGTTGCAATTAGTGAACATTTATGATTTGCTTGTGTTCACTGTGGCATTTGTTTTGTCCAGCAGTCTATCTATTGCAAAAAATACACGTGATAATTCAAACTATCAGAAAAATTCTGCTCCTTTTTTAATCTGTCAGATAAAGTAACCAATTAAAATAAACTAGGAATTGTCCTCTAAGGTCAAGTCAATCCAGTTAACAATGTATCTTCAAAAATGTGGAAAAGCACTTTCCTGTGAAGAAAATGATTTATAACTGCTATTTGCCATCTTCCCACAACACTTTCTCTTATTCCAGTAGTCTGAAGCTTAAAACTTCTCATTCTTTTCATTACAGAAAAAAAACCCTTTCACTTCATGAAAGAATCCAGAAAACAAAATTAATGTATGGAATGAAAGCCTCACAGATGTTCAAAATGCTAAGAGCATAAATAAGTGGTTGAGTCATGTTTTTAGGTAGGATTAGACACTTTAAATGCTTCTAAAAGTAAGTGTTTACTTCTCCTGGAAATAAAAAAGGTTAGCTATTTAGAAATGAATGCAACCAAATCCAGTAATTTTTAATGTTTTACCCTTCTGTTTTGTGCATCCCTCTGCCTTTCCATTTCCTCCAGGCCTGTTTTTTGTTTGATTTTTTTTCCCCCCTCCACTAGGAAAATATCATAATTATATTCCATAATTCATGGAAGAAGTAAAAAATCAGTTGAAATAATAAATTCTGATTTTTCTTAATGTGTATATTAATTTGCTTTGACATATGAATGGTGAGATGAAATTAAGCAAAATACATACAAAATCTAGAACAAGAAAGTTGAGTTCTTAAGACCTGTTGTACCTACTGCACCATCTATGACATCAAAAAAAGTCAAGCCACAGCTTATACGTGACACATAATGGTGGTAATTATACACTGAATTTTGCATAGGCTCAAATGGATAAGAATTTAATAAATGTGAAATCCACCAAGGTGATAAATTGAGAAAGTTTCGTATGGGTAGATTTCCTCTTTGATCTGCAAACATAAAATCAAAATGAGAACATTAGGAAGCATGGCTTTCAAGTAAATTGCTTCTCTGATAGCAGGTCTGTACGTAGACTTAGTAGGGAAAAAAAAAGCTCAATTAAGTATTAAGGCAAATGCTCTCTTCTTGAATATTTATATGGCTTATTTCACTATTCTCGTGTCACTGCTGGTGTCAGACAATCAGGCAACTCAGAATGTTGTAATATTTGTCCTATAAAATAGAGGGCATTTTATCTAAAATGCTGCCCATCCTTCATGTCCAGGAACACCAAAGCAATCCAGTCAGACCCTTTTTCCCTGATCACTGAAAGGGAGATTATTCAGCCACTGAGACCCAAGCAGGCTTTCTAAAAGCATTAGTTTGCACTTTTGCTCTAAAATTTACTTGCAGTGTAAGGGTTCAATAACTCACTGGAAATTACAATGCTTTTTCAGTTTGGCTTGGGAAGCAGCTATTGTGTTCTGGTTTTGTGCTTCTCAGAAATGCAAGGAAAGGAAAGGCATTTATAGACTCTTACTCTACTTTTATCTGCTCTGTGTTTTTGATGAATATACTGCACAAAAGTGCCAGATAGTGCAAACAGAAGTTTACATTCTTTTACCAATTCCATAATAAAATTCCAGCAATAGATCACCTATTTCACTCTGCCTTTTTTAAAACAAAATCTATGAAATGTGTCCACTTCTGCAGTATAAGATGATATATACAGATCAGTTAATGCTCAAAAGCTTTTTGTTAAAATATCCTAACAATTACTTTTTTTGCCCATGTAGCACCGACCTTTTAAGAAGGATCTTGTTGTTGTAGATGAAATTTTAAATCAAATGTTATTTACAGTTTTTGTGGTAACTTCTGTAGAAATTTCCCATTTTAAAATTAAAGTCAATATAGGTTAATTCTGTGTACTGTAGTTTCCCCACTCCAGAAGCAGGCAGATGAACTTTTACACAGCAGGAAAGTCTCACCATTTATGCATCAACTCTCAGAGGTTTCCTGAGCAGGAGAATTTGAGGGCTCTGAAGCCCTCTCTACTGCAAGCCCATCTCATCCAGAGAGCACTGGAGAGTGAAAATAGAAAAAGAGGGATAACATTTAAGAAACCCAGACAGTGAAGGGAGAGGAGCTTCTACTTCAGTGAAATGGAATTTGGGAAGAGATGGGTTGATGTTAAAGCTTAATTTCGACTTGCCAAATGTTTACATTACCAACCTGGAAAATGTGCTTGAAAAACTTTGATAGGAAAAGATGAAAACTTAAATATTGTCAGAGGTCTTCTAAAGAATTCTGTCTGCCTTACTTGTACTGTCTCTTCCAGGACGGGAAAAACTCACTGCTTATTTGCCAGTAAATATTTTTTCAAGACTTTAATTTTTTGGTCCACTGATATTCACAGATTTTTTTTTTTTTATTTTAGGCCAAGCTCTGCACAATGCCCTCTGAGCTCTGGCAGAACCTTAAATGTGAGATGTGGCTACATATCTAGTTCTTAATCTCATAATAACTTGCCACAGATTCACCACTTCCTGCACCTTTTTCCTAATGCCATTTTCAGCACAGGTCTCCATTATATTCTCCCAGGTGTGTGTGGTTAGTAGCTCCAGGGAGGACACACTCTGTAAGAACAACAGGTTCTATCTGTCTGTGTGTAAAAAAGCCAAAATGTTGAAGATCCACTGACCTCTTGCAAATTTCTCAAAGTCCCAATAAACATTTGAACTCCTGATTAAACATTTTAGAATTTTAAGTAAGCAACTAGGATGCAAAAGATCTTTGGAGTACAGCATAGTCCTCTGCTCACAACAGGTTTAGTATTTCCAAGAAATACTTGAAAAGAAAATAATATCATCAAGGAAATACATTTATCTCAGTGAATATCACCAGATTTTAAAGTTCAGGACATCTGTACTGAACTCCAAATACAATTTGCTATTCTGTTTTCTACTTGGAAAGAGAGTTGTATTAAAAAAAAGCAATCCACAAGGAAGGTGTAATTGGAATTGTTGATATTTAAACACAAAAGAAAACTTCAGCCATCACTTTTGCACATCCTAATTTTGGATCTTGCACTGTGTTGAGTGAAACCTGTAATGAAAAAATAAGTTTAACATGCTCTTATCAATAAGGCTTTTTGAAGAATAACATATTTTTACTGCCCACCTCATTGGTTTTCTGTGCCTTAGCAGTCTTTTAGAATTATTTAGAAAATAGAAATCAGTTTCCTTATACATGTAACTATCTTCAACATGTAAATACAAATATGAGTATTTATCCTGATCTGAATTTGCCATATATGTATGTGCTCTTCTTCAGTTATTTAGATATACTTAACACAACATTAAAACCACAAATTCTCTTTCTCATATTTGTCTTCTCTAGGAGTAGAATAATTTCATAACAGTCTCTGGTATTTAACATCTCTCTGTGGGAGTAGGAAATAAAAATATGCATAGAAAAATGTAGTGTACTGAGGAATTTGGGGTGTTGCTGGGTTTTTTAATAGTCTATCATTTTATTAGGTCAGATCTTAAATAGCATAGAAAAAATGCTATCATTTTAAGGTGTTTTCAGCAAGCAGCAAAGAGATTACTTTGTCCAATAAATATTTGCACTTTAGCTTCACAGAGTGTAAACTTAATGAACAGGTAATTTAAAGGGTTTTAAGGGAAAATGGCAAGAAGCTAAATTCACAGAACACACTTTTGTCTTTGATACATGAAGCAGTGAGTAGACTGGCTCAGTCAAGCAGATCCCAAAGAATGTTTAAGTTCAAGTACATGCCTAAGTGCTTTGCTGGAGAAAAGAAAGAATGCTCAGTAATTAGTAGGACTGCAGCTTTAATGGGTAATTCCACATAAATTAATTCATCAGTGAAAGCTGGTCAGATTAGTTTTTAAGTGTTTATTTTCCACTGCTCCATTTCCCTCTTCTCTCTCAGAGGAGGGTTGAGGAGATTTACTTGAGCTTCTCTTTAAACTACCAAGTTGCAGTTGAGCAACTGAGCATTGCATTTCCTCAAAGCTTGCAATTCTATCTCTGTGAAGAGCAGAAACACTTTTCTGAGAATTTGCAATTCAACTTATACCAGCCTATGCTTCCTTACCAAGAGTCTGCTTCAAATTGTTTGTGATTCAGATGAGGATACCATTATGCACCCAAGAAAGGATTTAGGTTTAATTATTTTCATCTCTTCCAAGACTTTTGTACTGGGATTCTAAGAACCAGAGGATAGTTTGAAAGAGTCCTGTTACAAATGTGTCAAAGATTAATCATTATTTAATTGATCTCACAATATTTAGTCTAATGGCACATAATGATTTAATTGAATCTAGTAGTTTTATCAGAATGGAAAGCTCCCCATATTATGATAATAGTAATTTATTAATCTTTTCATGTATCAGAAAAGAGACTGGTATATAGTCTCCAGTCAAAAGTCCAGTCTGACTGCAACTTACTTTTCATTGACATATGTCCACAGAAGCACAGAGAAACCATCTGAGAATACCTGTAATAAGCTGCCATCTGTCCATAATGCAGAAAAAAATCTTCTTTGTTTAATTTTGGGTTAAAGACAGACTTAATCTCCCTGTACCCACATGAGCTCTGTGGATGAAATAGGAGGTGATGAAAAAAATATTGTGAAGAGTTGCTGTTAAAATATAAACCCCTCTCTATCTGATGATGCCTCTGCTGTACTCAACACTGCTACTTATTTTGATGTGTATAAATCCAATTCTTTATAGGTACCACGTTTTCCTGAGTATAAGGATGAGAAATAACCTTTATGAAGCTGAATAAACTAAACTATTAAAACAGAATAGTGTAGAGAGATTGGCTTCTCAAGCTGTCTCAGTGTTTGTGAGCTCTTAGTCTGAAATGAATTTGGCCTAAAACCAACTTGTTACAGAAAACTTCCTGGCTAATTCAGTTGCTATAAATGCAGTTAATTTTTGCCAGAACACAATTATTTGCAAAGAAAAGCACAGCCTATTAAACACCTTCAGATAGCTGCAGCTAGGCACAGCCATTTTGCATTTGGAGCTGAAGATGGAGCAAATTGCTCAAGGGATTAGATATGTGTTTTCTTTAATAGCTTTCAGCAAAGACAGTGTTTTCAAGGTAAAATTTTTGTTGGGAAACTTTGTTGCTCTGTTCATTTTCCTGTCACATCAGCCATGCACTATCATGTTACAGAAAGCAGTGTTACACAGCTTGACGGGTGTAGCTCGATGTGCTTTGTCACATCATGATAATTCAGTCGAGGAAATTTGAGAAAAGTCTGTTTTGAAAGAGAGATGAAATCTGTTTACATTTTTTCAATGAAAGAAAAAGGAATTTTATATTCTTTCTTATCAAGAAACAAGTGAAGTGTATATATTTAAATTCAACTAGAAATGTCATAATCCATGAAAACAAAACAAAAGCAATAATAAATACTTGTAGTCTGAGTTCATGTTTTTATCACTGTCACTATCACTATCACTATCGCCAGACAGAATATTTTTAAAAAATGTCTATTTCCAAAGTTCATTTATGTGCCCTTCTCTTCCCTTCCCTTCCCTTCCCTTCCCTTCCCTTCCCTTCCCTTCCCTTCCCTTCCCTTCCCTTCCCTTCCCTTCCCTTCCCTTCCCTTCCCTTCCCTTCCCTTCCCTTCCCTTCCCTTCCCTTCCCTTCCCTTCCCTTCCCTTCCCTTCCCTTCCCTTCCCTTCCCTTCCCTTCCCTTCCCTTCCCTTCCCTTCCCTTCCCTTCCCTTCCCTTCCCTTCCCTTCCCTTCCCTTCCCTTCCCTTCCCTTCCCTTCCCTTCCCTTCCCTTCCCTTCCCTTCCCTTCCCTTCCCTTCCCTTCCCTTCCCTGAAACTTCCCTGAAACTTCCCTGAAACTTCCCTGAAACTTCCCTGAAACTTACCTTCCCTTCCCTGAAACTTCCCTGAAACTTCCCTTCCCTGAAACTTCCCTTCCCTGAAACTTCCCTTCCCTGAAACTTCCCTGAAACTTCCCTGAAACTTCCCTGAAACTTCCCTGAAACTTCCCTTCCCTGAAACTTCCCTTCCCTGAAACTTCCCTGAAACTTCCCTGAAACTTCCCTTCCCTTCCCTTCCCTTCCCGAAACTTCCCTGAAACTTCCCTGAAACTTCCCTGAAACTTCCCTGAAACTTCCCTGAAACTTCCCTTCCCTGAAACTTCCCTTCCCTTCCCTGAAACTTCCCTTCCCTGAAACTTCCCTTCCCTTCCCTGAAACTTCCCTGAAACTTCCCTGAAACTTCCCTTCCCTGAAACTTCCCTGAAACTTCCCTGAAACTTCCCTTCCCTGAAACTTCCCTTCCCTGAAACTTCCCTGAAACTTCCCTTCCCTTCCCCTTCCCTTCCCTGAAACTTCCCTTCCCTTCCCTTCTTCCTCCCTTACTCTCTCCCTCTTCCTCTGCCAGCTCTTTTCACATTGGCAAAAGCATTACAGAATGTGAAGATTATTTACTGAATTTACTGGAAAGAGAGCACAGAGACATGTTCTTCCCCTTACACAGGTTTCTGTGTCTTTAGGGAAATTCTCAGTATTGTGATAGAAATCCTCTAAGCCAAGGGCAGCAAGAGGTATGCCAGGATGCACTTTTATTTCTCAAATTAGAGGTTAAGTTTGCATTGAAATATCAGAAGAACCATTTCAAAAGCTGCTGTTCCCAATGATGCTACTGTGATGTCTTATTCCCCTGCAAGGGGCTAATCTGGGCAGAAGCTGGGTCAGCCCTCCGTGTCTCCTGGATGACTTCCTTGCAGCAGCTCTTGTGCTCCTGCAGTCTGAGTCTTGCATCATTTCAGATCTCTGACCCTGTGACTGATTGCATTGACCCCTGCTCTGTTTGGTGCTAAATGGCACTGTAATCTGAATTTATGGAGGCTGATTTAAAAACAACAAAAAGAAAAGGATTCTTATTACCTTACTGGTGGGTTCTGATTTTCAGAGGCCACTGAATGCTTACATACTTCACCTATTCATGTCATTCTGAGCAAAACAGGCAAAGTACCAAAACTCACACTCATGCCAGCAAATTTCCATGGATATTTCTATTATTGCTGCTAATAATTTTGTATTTGATTCTTTGTAGCCCAGCTAAAATTTGTCTTCCCTTTCCTGTCTCCTAAGCCACACATGCAAATTGGTTTGATTTCCCTCTTTTTTGTGGGTTTTGTTTTTTAATTTTTTTTTTTTTTTCCCAGTTGTGGCAATTTAATTTGGATGTGTGTTAGACACTTTGGAAGCAAATCCTTTAAATTTAACCAGTTGAAATGCCCCTGAATTTTAACCCTTAGAACGCAGGTGCTTAAATTCTGCTTTGCAATCTTTAAATAGATTTTCTTATCCAGTCTAAATTGCTGTCTTAATCATCTGAATTCACTAAACCTGAAATACAGTGAGTTACATACATTCTCCTTGAAAGTCAGTTTTTATTTCTAGTGAGGAAATATTCTCTCTGACATGTTAAATTCCATCTAATCCATGAGCACTACCATCTTTCACCAGAGATCATTATAAAGACAGTCAGTCATTCATTCTCTTTGCTGGGGGAAAGGTGCAATGCAATGATACCATGAAAGCTGATAATCCACTCATGTTTACACTTCAGATATTTCCCACAGAGCTCTCTGAGAAAAGGGACACAGATGATGATTTGGCAAATGCTGTCCTTTCAGACAAATTCCCTGGGTGCTTTTGAACCAGCCTATTAGAGAATTCTACTCCTGCTATTCATGTCAGTAATTAGATTTGGAGAGAGCAGTACCACATGCATGTTTATGGCAATCACTTTTAACCCAAATTATGATCTTTTTCCTTTCTTCCTCCTCTCCCTCTGTTCCCACTTGAATTTTCTGCATTCTGCCATAGCATCTGCCAGAAAATAAATAAATTAAAAAAAAAAAAACAAAAAAAAAAAAAAACAACAAAAAAACAAATACTCAAGCCTGCTACCTAACAGGTCAAAATCTCTTGCATTTTCCTGATAGCAAAGACAAAAATAAATCATTGTCAAAATATGGATAAGACAAGGAAGGAGAAAAAACAATTAATTGAAGATAAAATGAGAGAAAAGCATGCAAATAATATTTTCATAGGGAATTCTGAAACAAAAGCTGGCTTTTTAAAAGCTAAAAAAATAAAAACAAGGTATCAAGACATAAAATCTACTTAAATGTTCTTTTTAAGAAAGCAATGTGCGTATTTATTAGATATTGTAATATAAAGGAAATGTATATGATTCTTAATATATTTCAGTGCTTTGCATGTTTATTTTCATTAGTGACAGAAAAGTTATTAAAATATAGCAAAACCTTAGGACTGATTTTGCAGAAACTCAGCTTAAACTCTTGTAATATTTGCTTGACATGTAAAATGTTTGTATTTAGATATTTTCTGAACAGAGTTAATAATATTTTACCATGATATTATATAGTACATATTGTCCATCCCTCTCTCATTCATTTATCTGAGTAAACAGATGACATTACCCACAATTTAGGTTCTACTTCAGGAGAACCTCATATTTATTTAATAAAAAATTATCTCAGGGATATTTCCAATACCATGTGATGCTATTGAACTAGATTAAGACTTCCCACATTTTCCATGTGTAAGACCTTTTATTTCAATTATTTATAAGGGATATATTATCTAATATTAAGACATACAAGTACATATATCACATAGTTTATTTCTGATTTAAAATAAAGCCCCTTTTCAAGATTTAGTGTTTGCACTTGCACATATTCTTATGGCATAACTGCTACTTGCACTTCCACTTCCAGACATGACATAAGTGTTGAAAACACAAGTATACCATCAAATGTACTTTCTTTCTTAGCAAATGTATGCTTAAATATATTAAAAAAAATTGTTCTTTTCATAAGCTTGGATTGTTTTTTTTATCCTGATTAGCTAGCAGTTGAACAATTGATAATTCTTATAAAATGAACAATTGATCTTGCTGAACTAGGATTAAACATTGAGCCAATTTTCTATATGCCATATAGTAGGCATCAAGTAATATTGGCCATCACTCTGTACTGATTTGGGTCTTGTCAGACCACTTAGCTAAGCAGAAAAGGTCTATCTAATCTTTCTCACAACCCCTTGGCTCATCCATTTACTCACAAGCAATGTGGATTTAAGTTGTGGAGAAAAAAAACCTCATCATTTAAGTGTGTTTTTTTGCTTCAACAGATCAGGTAATATAACTATCCCTGTAGTCAATTGTTGTTTTCATTAGCTGAGATTCTTGACATTATAAATTCTACAGATGAAATTTCACAGTCTATTATCTTTATTAGGACCTGGAAACTGTGAACCTGTTTAAAAATCTTTTCTCTCTTGGTTTTGTTGAGGTTTTTTTGGCTAGATTTAAAAGACCTGAACAGGAAAATGACCAGCTGCTTAGATTACCACTCCAATCCTCTCATGAATTTTTAAAGGTAGGGATTTTCTGAGAACCAACATCAAATAAAGGATCAAATGCCTTCTATTACAGAATACAAATGTGTTGCTCAAAATCCCTAGAAATTACAGTCTTTGAGAACCATCTGGACCCACATGTTATGCAGAAGAGGAGAAACACAAAGGAAGTACTGATTAATTTTAATGTAGAGTGAAAAGGCTTTAATTAAATTCAGTTTTATTAAGTTTGTGGTGTTTGCAGCTCCAGTCTTCAAGGCTAGTGCAACAGCCTGGGCTTCTCAAAAGTAGTTTTTTTTCCAGATTTTGAAAACTTACTGAATATATTGATAACAAGACTAAGCTTGTAGATTTGGCATTGATTGACAAGGACATCCCTTCTGAGCAATACTCTGTGTTAGCTTAGTAATGCTTACCATTTATGATTGGTAGTTTTATAGAAAAATAGTTTATCTATCTATCTATCTATCTATCTATCTATCTATCTATCTATCTGTCTATCTATCAATCATCTATCTATCTTGCTTATGGTAGTTTAAGAAATGTTTTTTTTGTGAAAAGCAGAGTGAGACATTTTTATTAGCACTTGTTCAATACACTTTCACCTATAAAATAAGAGGTTTAATTTTGATCTGGATTGCTAGTAAGTGAGAAACTTCTTATTTATCTCAAATGATTTGACAATACAGAGATCTGTGTTTTCACACACTTAGTGATTGGTTTTACTATGAGTAGAGTGAGAGGGGACAAATTTTCTGAAAATGTTATCTATTACTCTTCTGTTGCCTTTCAAGGGTCATAAACTGTTCACACACTTCTCTGTCTGATTATTTGAGGAAAAGATTTAAATGACAGACTGGTTTAGTTGAATGGATATAGAATTAAATTGAAATAAAGAGACATCATGTGACCACATTGCTAAGTATTGCACAAACTTAATACTGCACTCTGAACAGAAGTTATTTTCTCCAGGAATCATTTGCCAGCCAGGGAGATGACTGCATTTGCATTCAGTGTGGCATTTTCATTGTGTATAAAAACACATTAATTAAAAGAGTTTTTTTCTGATGTTTACTCTGAAATGCAGAAGGTAAATGACATATGCACAAATTTCCTATTTTATTTATAAAGTACAACTGATAGATGAAAACTTATGAAAAAAAAAAGTAATTTTAAAAATTACCTGGAAAAATGAAATATCTAGATATAAACAAAGTATTCATACCAAAAACTTCTCTAATAAACCAGAGGAAAGATTAAAATTATTGATTCATAGAGTAGTTAGTTGCTGGGGGAGCTACCTAATTTGGAGTTAGTGTCTTAGGAAACAATTGTAGTCACTGTCACTCTAAGAATATAAAAAAATAATGAAAATTTATCAGGAATCAATAGAACTATAGAAAGACAGAGGAGCAGGAGCAGTTTTATTCTCCTTTTTGCCACCATACAGGACATGCTACTTGTTACAGATCCTTATATCAATCCCATAGAGTGCTGGTCTCTTCTTAGTGATTGATAACATTGAGGCTCCACAAGCTCCTCAGCTAAACTGGCTTTGTACTTCTGTCTCCATTACCACTAGATGTTTATTTAAAAATATAACCTCAAATTTTGTTGATGTAGTTTAAGTCCATTACTCACAGTCCTATCTGCCCATGCATAGGGAAAAGATTTTTTTTTAATCACTGTCCCAATCTTTTAAAATTCTGTTAGATGCATTGACTGCAGAGAGCAATTAAATGCATGAAAACTGCCTCCAGCTCAGGAAGTCCATACGTGAAGATAGTTTAAGGTTGAGAAGGTTTGGGAACTTTCCTTGTACTTAATTTCTTTTAGATTCTGTTTTTGACAGTTACTCTAAACTTTATAACAAGGTGGACCTTTGAGATTATATATTCCTTTGCATTCTAATTATCTATACCTTTGAATATATTACTGTATCTTATGTCAGACCTCTTATTTTATTTAGGTTTAATAGCTCAATTTTTTTCAGTGTCTTGGTCATGTTCTGTAGAATTTGATAATTCTCTCCTCTATCACAGGCATAACTAGTCACATCTTCATTGAAATATGTCTCAGAATAGAATTCTGTAGTTCAGCTAAGCTGCATGGAGCGACAAAATTTCTTTTCTTATTTCTTATGTCCTCATATTTATTTATTCCACTGTGCAGGTTGCCCTCTCTGCAATGCTGTGGCATTTCTGTCTTGTATTCAATTTATGATCCACAAAAGCCCACTTCCACTTTCTGAAGAAATGCTACCAGACGACATTCATGCAGCTGATTTATTTTCATAGAAAATAATTGAACTCTTTCTAGATCATATCTCAAAATTATTTATGCTTTCTTAATTGCAATACTCTCCCCAGCAAACCCTCATTTGGCTTTGTATCATTTCTGCAGTGAGGCAATTTTTTATTCCTTCAGAAAGATTACCAATGGAAATACTGAAGACTATTATAATCTTGACATAGTCTTCTGAGTTAAAGTGAGTTTTTGGAAACTTGTTTTTATAAGCAGTCCAACCTGTTTTGCTGCAAGAGAATAGAAATTAAATCCAGAATCTTTCCCCACAACTTACTTGAAGGAATGTTTTGCGAGACATTATTTAATAGATTAAAGTCACAGAATTTCTATTTTTTCCTATCTCAACACCTGTTTCTTTATCATTGCTGTGGTTTAGTCCCTGTTGGCTACTAAGCCCCACGTAATCACTCACTCTCTTTCCCCCATTGAGATGCATAGAAAATGAGAAGAGTAAATTCAGAAAATTTGTGAGTTGAGATGAGGACAGTTTAATAGGTAAAGCAAAGACATAGACAAGCAAAACAAAACAAAGGACTGCTTCACCCTTTCCCATAGCAGGAAGGTGTTCAGCCATCTCCAGGAGAGCAGGGATCCATGAAGGGTAACCATTACTTGGGAAGACAAACACAATTACTCTGAGTGTTCCTCCCCTACATCTTCCTCCTTTCTTCTTCTCCCTAGATGATATTCTGGACATGATACTAGATGATATGGAGTATCCTGGTGGTGGGCTGGGATCAGTTGTCCCAAGTGTGTCCCCTCTCTAATCCTACTGCACTCTCAGCTCACTTATGCTGTGGGGTGAAGAGAAGAGAAGGCCTTGACTCTGCTCAGCAGAGTGTCTGCTCAGCAATAGCTAAAACATCCCTGAATTGCCAGCACCATTTCCAGCACAAATATAAAACAAAGCCCCGTATCAGCTGCTATAAAGAAAATGGATCTCTGTCTTGGACAAAAACGAGCACAAACATGCAAATTTGAATCAATTTTTTCTTGGCTGCACTTTGTCATCCATACACTTGCAAATAATTTCATTGATTATCTTTTCCAGACTTTTTCAGAATTGTAATTGACTGGACTCAATTCCTTTTTCCCTCCTGTTTGAGCACCCATGAAATCACATTCTCCAATGCTCCACTACCTCCTCTTTTTCAAATGGCATTTTGATTATGAAACTGTTTCAGATGTTTCAGACATTTTTCTTGTTTTCCTAGGAAAAAGCCACAAAAGCTCAGTCCACCCAAATCTCTGAAGGAACTGAAGAATTACATGTCTGTGCCACTTATAAAAGTAAGGTAATTTAAAAAAAATGCATGGCATTCAGAAGTTATGGAAGGTAACTTTTTACTTCATTCTCAAAATGACTGTGAATATTATGACAGCTTTCCAAAAATGGTTTGAAGCAAATAATGAATCTTAAAACAGTAAAATATCTGCGTGTATATAGATTTCATCCACTTTAAAAGTTTAAAGCACCATTATTCTGCTCAATTGCCTACCTAACACAGTTAATGCTCTTCCATTATGTAAACCCTATTATTTAACGTATTTGAGTAAAATACATGCTTCACACTAAGACTTTGTATTCTTTTGTAAACTTTCTTTGAAATATTGGAACATGATAAGATATGACTGAAACAAGATCACCTACAGAAAGGGAAAAAATATGACTTCAACCTATTTGATAGATGCTGTCAAGTTGGTCAGCAAAACAGTAGGTAAACAGGAACTGACAGATATAATTTATTTTTATTCAGAAATGCTGCAATCAAACTCCTCATAAAAAGCTGAAAGCTATGTGAAAATACAGATATTTTGGGATAAGAGGCAAACTACTGTTATGGATTGGTACTGAGAAAATAAAGAGTGTTTTCTAAACACGGAAATATAAAATACAGAGTGTGCTGAATGGTGCAATTTGGGACTGTTTTTAGTCTTCATTAATGATCTGGAAACAGGATGAATAGGGGAAATGAATGAAGCAAACAAAACTAAATGCTGGCTGCTTTTACAGCCAGTAATATTCTCTGGGAATTTTTTTAAGTTCAATCAATATGTTAGCCATTTTTTGTGCTTCAATTTCAAGAGAAGATCATAAAAGGTACACATCTGAACGACTCTGTTTCATAGCAGGTCCAATTCTATTGTTTCTCGTCAAAAGAAAGTTTTTAGAAACATTTTGAAAGTAAAAATAGGTTTAGATGAATTGAAACTATTTAGTAAGTCACTGTGTGTTATCTCCTGAGGCATCTGCTGTTGATTTGTCTTGTCTGTTTTACACCACTACTTTTGCTTCCCCACAGCACACACTCTGTGTGTGTACATCTTATGGAGATACACAAAAAATCACTCTCAATCTTCCATTGTGGTGTGCTGCAGATAATTGTGTCTATATGTGCTTGTGTATGAATGTCTCAAACTGAGCTTTTGAAAGCTCAAGCTCAAGCCTACCCTGAGCCTGGGCTGGCTGTAAACTGCAGGTAGGGCCTGGCTAAGCAGAAGTTACACACACAGGACTCAGAGGTGTGGAGGTACACACTATACATTTGTCAAAAAAGCATTTGGGAAGCTGATGATGTATTGTGCTTCTTTATGTAAGCTCTTGAGATTGGGCAAGTTTTGTTCTGTGGGGCAGATGCTTTGAAATGCACCATCCATTGCTGCAGGAGACCTGGGGACACAGCTGGAGCGGCAGACAGCTGGACTGCATGGAATCAACAGGTCTTTCAGTCCAGCTTTTTTTTTTCTCTCATCAATGGGAAGGCAAGACTGGGTAACACTGGGGAGTTGAGAGCATGAAGTAATGGAGTAGGGTAGAAGCACTGTTCTTGTTGGCTCTTAAATAAAATCCTGTGTACACACTTGCTATGGGTTGCCAATTATTTTATCTCTTCTGTGATAGACATGATTGACACAGCACACACTCTACAAGTATTACTGAAGCAATCTTTGAAGATCTTGAAATTAAACTTTGTGTTTCTGCTGTTCTGTGCACAGTTGTTTCTCTACAGTCTGATAAGAGAAACTAAGGATGATGTAGATTTGTCATGGCCCTCACTTTTCACAGGAACCTGAAAACACAATTTGAAGGCTGATATAGAATAATGATGCTCTGGTAGAACATTTTTTTCCAATTTATTCACTTTTTACCCTGGTAGCAACTGGAATTGAGAAGAGGACTGTTGGAAGGATCACTTTATTATCCTGGTAAAATTTGGCTCATCCTTAAATCTAGTTAACTGTGGCTAGCTAAGCCAGCTAGTTAGTTCATTAAGTTTCCCATAGGCTGTACCATACTGCAGAGCTAAGCAAAACACAGATGTCCTAAAGAACTCTGCAGTCCCTTTTTATCCTGCAATCTGAGTGAGGAATTCTGTCCTTAACTAAGCATAGGACACTTCAGGTGGCATTTACAACATTTGCAGAGTTATAGCAATGTGTCTGAGAGCAAAATATGATTTTTTTCTTCAGTGTTAATTCTAACCAGCCTCAGTTTTTCACCATCTTGTAAAGAAAAACTTCTTCACTCAAATGCAAGGACTGGGATGGCTTTCTACAAAATTGGTAAAAAGTCTTCATTTGATTTCTCTTCTTCAAAATGATACACAGCTGAGGAAGGGGATATATTAGGCTGCTTATTTCTTGCTGACATTTATAATTTTTGCAGTAAGGTAGCTTTAGATTTTACTGCCATCTTTGATATTGCATCTTTTGAGTGTAGCAATATACAGCTGATTAACAGATAAATAAAAACATCAAGTTATGGAACAGTAGAATGGTTTGGGTTGGAAGAGACCTTAAAGATCATCTAATTCTAACCCCCTGCCATGGACAGGGACACCTTCTACCAGACCAGGTTGCTCAGATCCTCATCTAACCTGTCCTTGAACACTTCTGGGGATGGGGCATCCACTGCTGGGCAGCCTGTTTCAGTGCCTCACCATCCCATATTTTCAAACAGAACTATTAATAGACATGTCTTAAAGGTTTTATTTTTCTGAGGACTGTATTATGGGTCATTATAAAATGGAAATAATACTAATAAATTCTTCCTTTCCTTTTTTTTTTTTTTTTCCCCCTAATGTATATACAATAGCTAATGACAGGAATTGGCAGAATTTATGTTTCCAGTTTCCTTGACTGTTAATGATGCATGGTGCCTCATCCTGATGCAGAGGGCTGCTGTCCAGCCATCACTCCTGGCATAGATGTCAATGTGAGTCCCATCAGGCACAGTTAAAACAACATAGTGTTGTTTTACCTATTACCCATAATAATATTGCAATTAGTAATATATAGTAATATTTAGTATTGTAATATAGTAATATTGAAAAGTAATATTGTATAAATAACCTTCAACTTCCACCTAATCTGGTAAAAGCTCAGGGGTAAAGAGAATTCTCATTTCACAGGTACAAACTCCTGTAGGTGGGTAACAGTTTTTAAATGTTCTAACACCTGCACATATACAAATATGGTACTCCAGGGACTATCTGCTAGCTGTGCATCTGCCTGTAGCATGTTTACACTGTCTTGACTTTTTGCTAATTTTTGTTTTACCTAAACATCATAGGTGATCATCCTCTGGGGAATGTCACATTGGATATTCTTGGTACATTACTTCTGATCTATGTCCTCTCTAATCATAAAAAATATTCTGCCTTTTACCATTACACACAGACAGGAACAAGCTTTGATAAGCTGTAGGATCAAGATACTTATTTGGGTTATTGATTTTGTGTACTCTTTTTTTACCCCCTTAAAACAACTTTTAGCCATTGACTAGGTTGTGATTTTTCTTCCCCTATTCCTGTTATGAGAAATTTAATTATAAAATCCTAAAAAAGGATGTATAATTTAAATAATGGCCAATCTGCAAAAAACAGTGGGATAGGTGTTTAATTTCTGGAATATTTTCCCCTCTCCCATATTGAGAGTTAAAGGAGATTTCTAATTTTTATTCCACTCATTACTAAACAGGAACACTGAGGTCACAGCAAATAAAGCAGTATGAGTTAATGAGAACAGCTTTAGCAAAAAGAGGAGGTGTTTCTCAAAGTACATCAAGTGCTCCACATATATTAAGAAACCCCAGCTGAATCGATTTAATAATGTTGGGATTTACACAATTATTACAGAGCCTTCATTATTCACCCAGTCTGCACATAGCACAGCACAAATGAACATCTCAGTCTGGTGGTATTAACATTGCCATTTTCTAACCCATTCCCAGGCCATCTGCTACATGCTGATCATTCACTGCTTTAACATTTAACAGTTACCCAACTGCAACTTAGCAGATTTGTGTACTTTTGAAAACAGCTGGTTTAATAACTGCTTCAGAGCTTCTGGATAAAGAAATTATTTTGCAGTGCTTTACAATAGACTTTTTTTAAAAAGTGCCTCTGAGAAAAGGGTATAGCAGTTTCTTCCACAAATTTATGAATTTGCAATGCTTTAATTTATTTCCTGTCACATAAGGACAAATGTTTGGGTATTTATAGAACAATAATTCAGCACATCTCTTTTAACATTCCTGGTTTACTTCTCGTCCTCTCTCAGCTCCTCTCAGAGGAAATATTTATAAGCTGGAGTAATGAAAGAGCTTAATATGTCAATCTGTCTGAAACACTCAAACATGGAGTTTCTCATATAAAGCAACAGACCTGTAACTTAAAACACAAGATCACAGAATAATAGTAACTATTAAGTTAAATGAACAGTGAGCTTTGAACATAATTGAACTGTAACTCTGAATTTCCAAACTCAATGAGAATGTGAAAATCATGTTCATTCTTCCACTGTTCTTGAGGTCATATTTTATAAAAATATTAGCTAATACTGGTTAAAACTGTTCCCATTACTTTATCTTCTATATATTGTAAATTATCCCAGTTTAGATGTTCTCATAATTTTCAAATATAGTCTCAATCACTAGGGTAAAAAAGCCTTTGTCTATGACCTAAAGCAGTTTAAGAGTGAGATATATATTTATATACATATATATAAACAAACATCTTTTTAATAACCATTTTGTTTGCTTATTCTAAATTATCTTCACATCCTGTTTAACCCTTGCTTCATAAACATTCAAGATGTTGTTTCTGGATGCTAAAATTGATATTTATATTAGAAAAAATAATGGAAGCAGTTAAAAGGAAGGACTTAGTATTAATGTGTCACAAAAGTGACAATTCATGAGGTTTTTATTTCCAAAACACCTCTTCTTTTACACAGCCATCAATCAAAATGGCGGCATCTCCCAAAGTTTGGATTCTCCAGCAAAAATTAATTAATCTGTCCAATAATTCCTAACTCTCTGTTTCAATAAGCCAACAAATAAAGCCAATCAAGGCTTCAATTCTTTGCTGATTAGTCAATAAGCCATGACAACACACTTGTGACAGTTCTTCTGGGATTCTCACAGAAGCTTATGTGTAGTAGGTAGAAAATTTCATGATCAGTCTTCACAAACGGGTGCATATTTTATTATTATTTTCGAAAACTATCTTCATAATGACGAGAAATGAAAAATTGGAACAGCATAAAAATAAATCTGAGAAACACATTATCTGAAATGGAACAAAGCATATGATGGGGCATCTCAGAAATCACAGAGAATGGAAGTGCCTTAGTGATGATAGCTTGCAGCTCCTTTCACTGGAGCAGGAGCAGTGAGAGGTGTAAAGCAGACAGGCAGTGATGTGCACACAGCTGGCCAGCAGGCAGGCTGAGCTGTGGATATTTCCTAAAGTAGCAAAAAATCATCACGTGTAGTCACTCCAGGGACTTTGCCTATTCTATTGGAAAAGTTACCCACTGTAGCCATATGAGGAAGGGTAAAAGCAAGAATACCTTCAGCAGCCTGTGAGGTGTTGGGAAGGAGCACTGTGCCACTCCCACAGAGCTCAGTTAATATCCCAAGCTGTTCTGGTAGCTCTGACCAAGGAAAAGCCAGGACAGAGTAATGGGAACAGTTTATTCCATATTCTTCCATCAACAGGAGTCACACCACATAAAGTTTATCTCCTCCTAAGTCTGCTGTTTATCAGCACCCTCCCAGCAGATTTTCATACCTAACATAAGAATATGCAATTCCCTGGACTGGGCACATTTAGTTCCACCTCACTGGAACTAAGTCACCATTCCAGTAACATCCAATGTAATCTTAATCTTTAAATTGATTAAAAATAGTAGTGATATCTTCTTCCCTAGGGCCAAGGGGGATTTAGAACCTAGAATAATGTAGTGCAAATAAGATCAGTGTGTTTTAGGGACAATTCATTCCAAACATTATGGATTAGTTAATCTGTACCACTTGACCCTGGAACTGAGGTTTGTTTCTTGACCCTGTTTTATTTAGCAGTTCAATGATGTTCTCCATCCATACTCCTGAACAGGATCTTAGAAATACAATAAACCCTCCATTATTTCCATTTAAAGCTTGCACTATTATCTCAACTACATCCTATCCTGAATATCTCATGGAAAATTTAAGTAGCATATTTTTGCCTTTTTCCACTTCAGCCTGCTAGCAAAATTTTCATGTCTACAAAGGGCTTCTCTACCATATAATGTTTGGTTGGTTGGTTGGGTTTTTTTGTAGAACAGGAATACAAACGTTGGATTACTGAACAGAAATCCAACATGGGTCTGCATTTATTGTCAGTGAGGACCTTACGTCTGTTTGGTATCACATGGATCTTCACAGTTTTTGTAAAGCAGAATAAAATTTTTGTTACTAGAGGCCAAAAGGTACTTTTCAAAATTTGTTGTAAAGATCTCATTCAAGTTCTGATTAATTCAGGACCAAAATGAAGAGTTAGCAAGATCAGGCATTCATTCAGTAAAGATCTTATTCTCTACTTATATAATTCCTACCTGTGGCTACTGATGAAATTTGAGAAGACATATCTGAGCAACATCAAAAAACTTATAAAATAAATATGGAGAGATTCTGTAACAAAAACATTATAGCTAACAGAAATATAAACCATTCTATTTTTGAAGTGTTCAGGAAATCAAGTTACATACTGTGTGCTATTACCATGAGCATAAAGTTACATTGTAATTAAATTCCCAAGTAAAATTTCAATACTTTAAATTACTTAAAAACAATGGCAAAACAACAAAGTAAAATGAGTAATATTATCCTTCACATTATTTCAACTTTCATGAATTCAGTTTTGAAAATAATATGCAAAACATTATTAAAATGCCTCTTTCATTTCAACTGTTTTCCAATGAAATTAATATAATTGGATGCATTTGAATTTTGCAGATGCTAGAAAGTAGATTGATGATGAAGCATGAAACATTTAATATAATTTCTGGGTAAGAAATGATGAAGAAACTATACTACAAGTTAAGCATAGTTGATTTTTGAATGATTTATTTAAGTTCAGTTTTTCACCCACAACTTAATAATTGTTGTAACTGTCAGCCAACTTAATATATACATAAATAAATATTAATAAAGAGAATTAATATCAAGAATCTTAAAATGCATTTCTTATACATGATGACATTTTCTAAGACAGAATGTGAAGACCACCTAATAAATAGGAATATGATAATTTAAAAATATTTTTTAGGTTCCTTTCTAAGTCTTTTGAAGTACAATCTCAGTTGAATTGCCTTAGGCATTTGTACATGTGCAATCCCTGATAATCCCTGATAATATATATCCCCCAAACAGAGGTAATTCTTGGGTCACAATAATATATATCTCTACTGAATCCAGGCACACTTTTTTGTTCTATTCTTATTCCTTCAGATTTCTCTTCCCTTACACCTGTTCTCCTGGTTTCATTTAATCTTTTCATTTATCCATGCAGACCTAAGCATTTAGAAATGTTGCTTGTAGAATATATGCACATATATAATACATTATATATGTACACATATATATATATGTGTATGTATATATATATATATATATAAAAGTGTGTTCTCACACACATATGTTTACTGTCCAGTTCTCAGGGGTCATAAACATTTATTAGCAGGTTTTACAGTCAGATTTACAGCTTTTCAAGTGACATTATTTCCTATTAATTAATTCCTATTAATTAAAGCTGGAGTGGATTATGTTGATACCTTATTTCATTGTTCCACCTCTGTTCCTTGGTCTCTTTCCTAATTTTGCATATAAAGTCCTGGTTTCTTAGAATCATATCAGTGCTGTTAGCAGTATTTGGGACCAGTGCTTTCTTCAATATAAACTTTTCACATTGCTTTAATGACACCCTTTTAAACAAACAAAAAAAAAAAAAAATGCTGAGAATGTACAAACAACAAAATATTGCAAGGCAATGAAGAAAAGGTCGTTTCAGTTTCAGAGCAATGCTTTGGATTGTAACATATTTTATCAAGTCTCATTGGTCATGTCATATTTCATATCTCTGGTAACATCAGATGCTGTAGGCTGAAGCAAGCTGATGTGTAGAACATCAAAATGCACTGTACTGCATGTTACCTGAGAAATCTTTGACAATATTGTTAGCAAAAAGCAGATGAGTCATTGAAGGGAAAAAAACCAAAACCCAACAGTGAAATTACAGGAAAAATAAAATGTTTCTACATGCAATCAGGGGTTAGATCAGATTAAAAAAAAATATGTACATGGGAATGGATTTATTCTGGTGAGTTAACTGTTCATAAAATAAATTTTCTTGGGTCACATTTACTTTTAGGTGCCCCAGTAGGGACTTATATAGTGACAAACTCACACTGAATCTTATCCTACTTAACAGTGTAAAAAGCATTCTGCTTATACGTCTTAATTAGGCTCCAGGAATTTCTTTACAGACACAAAAGATCCTGATTTTCAGATAAATTGAAGAACACTTAATCTTTTAAATCTGAAAATAAGATGAAAGGTATTTAAAGTGTTGTTTCAGAGTTCCCATTAGAAATACTATCTGAAAAGAGAAAATCCAATGGAAAGAATTCTAATTGCTTCTTTTGATCTCTACTTGGGGAACTAACAACACTGACAGATGAACTCTGGGAGTCCTGTTGAAATTAAGATGGTATCACTGCTGCTGCTTGCCTTTTTTTCTGCTTGAGGTTTCTATTTCCATGGCAAAGCTCTCAGGAGGGAACACCTGCCTGCACATCAGTAGGAGTCTTGGACTGAATTTCATTCCTTGGCTTAAAAATACAATTAAACTGAGTTTGCATTAAGGTGCCAGACCCTGCATGGAAGCACATGCACTATGGATTCTGTGGACTGTGTTGTGCTCTCTTTGGCTAATTCTTCTGTGGATGTGGTAAAATATAGTGGGTGGCTCCTGTAGTAAACTAAACTGTCACAAGAACTTTTTAAATGTCCCAAGTCTCAGCATCTGAATACCAGAGAACAAAAATTTCCACATCTTCTCTTGTTGTCATAACTATCCAATTAAGCCTCAGATAGGTAACTTTCTCAATATGCAATATTGTTTACATTCCTGCCTTAACAGAAATTCTGGAGGTTATTTTCCTTATGGTTGCTGATGATTTATTATTGTACCCTATTTTAGTTAAAGGTTATACTTTTTAAATTGTGCTTGTCCTCCTGGTAGTTCTTCGGTAAGTAATGAAAATTTTATACTAAATGCATAAATACCATCAAACCACTACAAATCATTTTTTCCTGCCTTCTTTTCTTCTGGCCCTCAGATTTTGAGAAGAAAAAAGTTCAGTTGCTAACTAATGTTTAAAAAAGAAAAATATTCAACCATCTTCAGCATCTGAAACCCCAAGTCATCTTCCTTCTGCAGGGATCCCCACTTGAAGCAGTAAAGTGGGGATGAAACTAATCAGTTATGAGTTACCACTATTGGTTAACTCAAACCACAACTGATTTTTTTAAGTCAATCCCCAAAAATTAAAAATTTAGTACATGCAGTTATTGCTTACTTAGACATAGTGTTTTCTCTCACTCAATTTTGCATGTAAAAAAGTTTTCTTGTCCTTAGCTTCAGAATGATGCTGTTGAAATCAGATAAGTTTTTCATAGTGTTAGCAATTTAATATTCAAGTTATTACAGGGAATATGTGTTTGATGTGTTGCATGACAATGATTTCTGTAACTGAGAAGCCTTTCAATTACTTTTATTTTATTTATTTTATTTTAATAATTTTTGTTTTCCCCCACTCATCAATTCCTTTGTTTTTGTCATTTATTACCTTTGAACTTTAGGAACTTTAAGGCATCACTTAACATCCCTTAAAAATATTTTGTGAGCTCTTCACTCTAAGTGAAAGAATAAAATTGAGTAGAAATGTCGTCTGTACACTTTGATTTGGAATAAAGTGCTGTTTTTTCAAGATTGATTGTACTTTTTTCTTATGAAATTTATAAATTTATTTTCCTGATTGAGGCAAAATTATGAGAGAAACATGAAGCACTTTTTAAAAAGAAAAGAAAAAAATGGGAATTTATTTTAATGCATAAAACCAAGCTCTAAGAAACTTTTACTTTTTCTAATTCTTATCAAATGTAAGTAAGAAAGTAAATTAAAGTAAGAAAGTTTTGTTTCTCTCTCTCATAAACTATACTGGAAAATTCATTTGGGAAAATATCAAAATTTTTGTATTGTTCAAGAAGTCACATATATTTGTGGGTTTTGAGTAGTAAAAAAGGGAGATGACAATTCCATTAAAATGGAAGCTTTTCTTTTCAGCTGTTTTTAGAATAAGCATGTATATTTATTGCTCCAATTACATTTCCTTTGGAAAAGTTTCCATTTTTAGTGAAAAGGTATAAATATAATTTAAATGAAAAATAATTTGTGAAAAAATATTTATTCTTTTAAGTTTCATTTCGATCATCAGATTAAAAAAACAATCATTCTCATGGTTAATAGTTGTGATTGATTCTGCATTTCTCACCTGTGTGTTGAGCTGTGTGCTGATGCCTGCAAAGGTCAGAAGACAATTTTCCTTCCACCTTTTATCCCATTTTCAATATTTAATGCTTGTCTAGAGGCATTCACTGTGGCTTTTGCCTTTCTATTAAACACCCACTATTAGTTACTGCCAAAGGTAAGATGCTTTCTTATCCTGTGTGGCAAACTGTAGGTTCTCTTTGCTCTCCTCACAGGCAAACTGATCTTTTTAAACAGTTGTATAGTCCTTGAATGGAGATGTCACCCACAAAACACTTTTTCTCTCATAAAAAGAAGTTGTTAAATAAATAGTTTGTTAACATTTAAAAATTTTATTTCTCTGAATGGTTAAGCAGTTATCTTTATTGATTGCTTTTTGTGTGTGTGTGTTTTTTTGTTTGTTTGTTTTGGTTTTTTTGTTTTTGTTTTTATTTTGACCAATGTGTTTTGGGGCTTTTTTGTTTGTTTTTTTTTTTAATTTTAACCTAAATCTGGGGGGAGGAAAAGAAATTAGTCAGGTGACAAAAATATCACAGTTTTAGGCAGTGAGCCACAGAAGGGAGATTGTGGGATCTTCCTTGAAGAAGAAAATGAAACAAAATTCTAAAACAATTTTAAGTTTTTTTGCTCCACCAAAACATGATAAGATCATTATTTTAAAGATAATAATAATAATAAAGTGAATTCAAGCACACGAGTCAGAAAACCTTGAGAATAATGTGTAAAGAATGGACCTTATGAAAGCTCTTAATTACATTTTGGTGTTGTGTTAATGGGGAAGGATGAGAAGTTTGTGAACAAATGGGAGGGGTGGGACACAAGAGAACCATCACAGTGCAAGGGAAAAGGGGATAAAATAAACCCTGTGGTACTTGGGTATAAAAAAATGAGAAATTGTAGGAAATAGAGAATCAGGTATGTCTGCTCAAAACTGTGGGAAGCAGAGATTCTCTTGGTCTATGCTTTGGCAGTAGCCTCAAACTCCTTTAGTGATATTTTATACTACAGATCTAAATAACAAAAGAGACTAAATCATGAAGTTCCAATACAAAATGAAACTTCATTAAATATCTGATTTATGGGGGATATATTCTGGACATTTTTCACTTCTAAATAATTCTGATTCTGAACTCAGAACATGCATACCTGTAAATTCCTTATTTCACATTGCATAAGAATTTCAACTACAGCACTGTTCAATTTGATATGGGTAGATAGGAAGATTTTTGATGGAAGCTGAGTGCTTCAAGCCAAAGGCTAAATTCTCCTCTCAGTGGGCTGGTACTTAAGAGACTGTCTGTTATCAATATTTTCAAGAAAACTATCATATGCATGAAAACTTTTGAGCTTCAGAATACAACTGCATCCTCTATATTTGAAAGGAGCATTAAGCTAAGTATTTCAAACAGACTATAAGGCTTTTTTTAAATATAGGTGATATAGGTATCATTTTCCATGTCATAAGTTCTTTCAGATTTACTAATTTGGAGAAGTTTTGAAAATTAAAAGCTCCTATTGATTAAAAGTAAGATTTGTTCCAAGCTATGAATCAGGTCTAATGACTATCAATAATTTGTTATTTCACATTTGAGACACTACTGATTTTTCCACATGCAGACAAGATTATAATTCCATTAAACAACTCAGTTTTGTATACCTGGCACTTTTCTTTTAGAATTTTGTATTGGTTTCAGATTTTTTGAAGCTGCATAATTTCACTGCCAATGAGTGACTTGAATAATTCAGTTGCAGAATCAATAAATTGCACCCTGCCATGCAAAAATGTTAGTTGCTCAAAATGAGGTTTCAACCTGTATGTTTTTAATAGACAAGGAAGAGAATTCACAAAGTTAAGTCTCTGCATGTGCTAACAGGAGGAATTGCTAATACTTTTTACATATTTGATTCACTGTTGATGTTCAAAGCAGCCTGAAGCCAGATCAGTAGGGGCTGAAAACATGATTGTGGTTTGCAGTGGAGGCAGAAGGTCTCTCAACATACACCATCAATTGTGTGATGAGGAACAGTCTGAAGTTCAGTCAAAGTCCATATAAAGGTCCTGGAATAAAATAAAGGTTGAAGCCTCCCCCATGTGTGGAGCTCCTCCCATGTGGGGGTTGCCAACACAGATTAAATCAACAACTTCTTGCAACCAAAATCTGTGTCTGGGCCCTGAATTATGCAAGTCTTGCAAAAAAAAAAACCAAAAAAAACAAAAAAAAAAAAAAAAAAAACCAACAAAAAACCAAAAAAGACCTGATTTAGAAAAAGAGTTCTTCAGCATGTATTCAGTTTTTATGCCTTTATCCTTGTTTAGTGAATGGAAGTTCAAAAAGGTTTAAACTTACAATTGAAGCCCTTAGCTTATCACTATTATTACCAATAATTTCTTTTCCTGGAACAAGTTTACATCATGGGAAATTTTGGAGGAAATAAAACTTTTACGGTATGTTTTATATTGTGTAACCCAGGACTTTTCCTTAGTAAGTTTATGGCTAACCAGAGTTTTTATATGCTTTGCCACTTCAGTAGCAGAGCTATTCTAATGAATTTCTCCAATGTCTCCAAAAAAAGCAACTTGAATTGTTCTTTAATTTATCTGTTCAACCTATTGCAAACTTTGTTGGAAAAACATGAGAAATTCTAAATGGTATTTAAGATACTTAGACAGCAGCAAAGCAATTTGAACTATATAAAATACCCCCTATCGCTGCCCAGAAATATTTTTGAGGAAAGGTTCTTTTCCAGAAGAAGAAGCATCCTTTTTCAGTCTCCATCTACCTTTGCATAATTATATTATTTTTACATTCAATAACATATTATAACAGGAAAGGTATTTAAGGTTAGAAAAATTTAGGATGAGAAGATTCCCAATCTTTGTTCCTCAGTGAAAAATGTGTTTATAAATATGCATTTATTCTGGGAAACATGGATACTGTTACACCTGCACATTCTCATGAATTTCAGTCCCAGAAGCAAAGTACTTGTTTACTTCTCACTCTTACTAATATCAACATGTTTTTGTTGCCACTAATATAAATCATCAAGGCTTATTTTGGCTTCACAGGTAATTTTCTTCTAGCTCATTTAATGATTTAGAATAATCAGTGGTGTTTAAAGTCTTAGCAATTTTGAAGTTGTGCTACAATCAAAATGCATTTAGATTGCCATGCAATTCAAGCTTACAAATCCCCAGCCAATCAGCACCCCCAATGCTGTGAAACACTCTTATCCAGCTCTGGGTGTTTGCTCAGGCTGCTCTTAACACACTTGGAAATTGAGAACACTGACTGCCTTTGGCACCTGCACCTATTTGGTGTTTAATATCTGAGACTTCACCACTATTGTGGGCAGCTTGGTGTGGCTTTTCAGCTGTTTCTTTATGCAGTAGTCCTATTCAATTTAACAAATGCATATTCAACTAAATATTATAGAGAAATAAGTTGTGAATGAATGAATGAATGAATGAATGAATGAATGAATGAATGAATGAATGAAAATATATTTTGAAATGTGGGAACTCTACTTAGGGGCTATTTGACTCCAAGGAAATAATGAATTTCAGGATAGTTTTAAATTTATTTAGACTTCAATAGCACAGTTATAACTGCATTGACAATGATGCTGAGGAATTGATATGGCTTTGCTTTTTCTATTCCAGACTAAGCATGGAAACAGCAGGAATGAATTCTACAGCCTTCAGAATAATTCCTGCCTTCCAGATTATGAACCTTGGAGGATCTAGAGATTTACATTGTTTTGTGGGATCCAAGATTAAATCCTTTTGCCTTCCTTTGCAATAATGGGAAATAAATAAATAAATAAATAAATAAATAAACTAACTATCGCTTTTGACATTAGTATCAATTTTGGTTCTCTGTTAAAAAATTTTTGCTTTTGCCTGAAAATAATATTTCATTTTCATTATTAATCTAATTGTCTAATGTGGGGAACCCTATAAGATCACGAAAAAATAAGCCATATTTTGTTTACTCAAGTTCAAGGTAGGTATAG
The DNA here is from genome assembly GCF_029582105.1 of Oenanthe melanoleuca. Lineage (NCBI taxonomy): Eukaryota > Metazoa > Chordata > Aves > Passeriformes > Muscicapidae > Oenanthe > Oenanthe melanoleuca. Next base: position 122,994,565 of record NC_079335.1, on the reverse strand, counting down.
CTTTAAATATTAACGTTGTTTATTTTAATTGACTATCATCACTTAATGTAATTTGCTGAAATGAAATTCTGCTGTCTTTGCTCTTCTGACTATATTTTTTGAGAAGAAAAAGAGATTAATTAAAGACATGAACCTATTCCATCAGTCCAATTGCCAGCATAAAGAGCAAAAACCCAACTCTAGAACCAGACTTTTCTTGTTTTATTTCTTTATCTTAATATGTAGTCCTTTGCTTTATTCCTACTACTTTATACTTTGGATAACTTTTTGCTTTATTCCTACTACCTTATATTTTGGATAACTTCATTGAATGAAAAAATAGAAAAGTGACTAAAAAATGCAGTATTTCAAGCTAAATCCTAATCACTGTTCTCTAAATTCCAGCTCATTAATGTGTATATTCTCCATCTAAAATATCATCTGGGCTATTTTGATTTGTAATTCAGCTAAGAAGATATTTTCCTCCTGGAATTCTTTAATCAAAGATTAGGAGAAAATCCAATTGCTTAAATTTTTGTGCTTATCAGTTCCTCCTGAAGAGGCAAGTTTACTATTTTGCATGTGAAATGTTAAGGAGATGCCCACACCCTAAGTACATGCAGAAATGTGATGTTTGCCTTGTGTAAGAGAAGCACAGAATACAAACCCTACTGCTGCTCTTTTTTAACTGAGTTCTTTCATACATCAGTGATAACTAACACAGACACTTCTAGATGGTTTTATGCATTGCACTGTATAGGACACAGAAATACAAAGAATTTCAATTTCATTTATCAGCCACATTTATCTTTCTCTGACCTACTGTTGGCCACACGTCTCACCTGCGTAGGTCTAATCTCTCTTTACACACTTCTTCAGGTTTTGGCACAGCTCTCTTGTCCAAATCCTGGCTCTGACAAAGACCTCCACCTGCCACCCATCTTCTCTCTTGCTGTGCTCATCCAATTTACATTCTCACCTATCATGGCTCTTGTCCAGGTCTCCTCCTTGGCTTCTCACTGCAGCTCCTCAAAACCCCCCTTCCCACATTTCTCACCTCTTCTACTCACCTAACTCATCAGTCACCTCAAGCCTCACTTCTCATCTCTCTCTCCCACCCTCCTCTTCCTCAAATGGTCAGCAGTCCCCCCACTCCTTTGCCTCCTTCCCCTCCCTGAGGAGCAGCCCCTGTCAATCCTGGCACAGTTTATTTCTCAATCCCACATTCCCCAGGTAGGTTTTCACAGATGCTTTGCATGCTTTGGATGAGGCAGGAATGGCACCAGTAGTGTTCAAGGCACAATCTTACCAGCAGTGTTTTTTAGATCAAGCACCAGGATGTGTCACCAGCTGCAGGGACTCAGAGCTGAGAGGAATGGAAAGTCTCATGGAGCATAAGGGTAGGACATGTTCAACACATGGAAAAATCAAGAATTCCAGATAAAAAAATGTTTTCGGGGAGCATTTACAAACAATATTTATTTGGAAGTTTGCTATTTTACCTAAAATATAGGCAGATATTCACAAGGTTGCAAAAGACACATCTTCAGTGATCTTCAAAATTCTTCAGGGATTTGCAGTGCTTGGGCCCATCAAAGATGGGCTGTCAGAATTTTGCCATATAAGAAAAACGGTGTACTAGATTTTTTACTTAGTTTTCAGATAAGATTTAACTATTTTTTGTTAAAATTAAACATATGAGCCTCGGGAATGACAAATTTCAGCTTGGTTGGTTGCATTTTGACAGAAATGTAAACTACCAAAGCACAACACTTATGAGTGTCTACTTGTACAATCCTAACACAGATGCATGTCTGTGTATGAAATTCATGCAGACACACACACATAGAAACAAAATTTATGTACTCCATGTGCATCTGGTGTGGTATATATAGTGTGTCTTGCTGAAATTAATGCCCTAAAAGTTTTAATTCAAAATTAATAGTATTCTTCCTAAAGCATCCACACACAAGAAAAGCAAATTAAGACATGGCAGAGAACAAATGTCAGTCAAATAAAACAGGTTAGAAGACCACACAGGATTCTCTTAGTGTAAAATACTAATTTAGGATAAATTTTAAAGATATGTATAACAATTCTGCTGTGTGGATCACTCTTGCTGCACATGTGATTTTATTGCTTAATCTGTTAAACATAGTAGCAGTGGTCCTCTTTCACACCTCTAGGGGAAAAAGAATCAGAATGGATTATTCAAAAGATTTAAATCCCTGTGAGACATGGCCCTTCCAGCAATACTATAAATTCTTTTGCACTCCAAGGTTAGATGCTGTGTTGGCCTTGATTTAAAACCCAGGATTCTGTGGAAAATGGCAATGATATCCAGCTCTGACAAATTGAATTGGTCTCAAGGTATTGAAGGATGACTAATAAATCTGAGTCTTGATCCTGAAGCTTTGCTACAGATGCTTTGAGTCTCTTTCTTTTTGAGATATTTTAGATACTCTTATATATTAAAATCATGTCATACCAGGAATCTATTTAATTGACTTAAGCAATGTTTGATATTTTCCTTCAGGGTGGAATTGAAAACTTTAATGAAGTTTGAGTGAATCTATCTTGCCTGCATGTTAGAAACAACTATAATTTGCTTTGGGTCAATGCTACTAAACATTTCATTGACTAAAGTGCAGAGGAAAGAATTTCCATGCAGATAAAGAAGATTACATGTGCCAGATTACTGGCATGTTTCCAGTGTTAAGGAACTCGTTTCCAGAAAGGATCGATGTATATCCAGTATATGAAGCAGAATCACTGGGCTTTGACAGAAACCAGCAAGTGTGAGCTTGTGTTTTGCCTTCACATTTATATTCAGGCTGAATACTTTTCTGTAAGGGCCAGTCAGCCATCCTGCATGCTAAGCCAACCATCCAAAGGATGCATAACACAATGAGCTGAGTTTGTAGTGGAGTGAAGATCCTAAAATTTAAGTAAGTTATTTGTGAGTTTAAACTGGAATAGTTACTAAAATATAAATTCAAATTTTGAACTGATCTCTTTTCCTCTTTACAGAACCACATAATCACAGAATCATCTTTGGAAGATGTCCTTCACAATCATCTACTCCAACCTTGAAGCACCTCACAGCACCACCACAATCACCCCTGAACCATATCCCCAAGGGTCACATCCATACACCTCTTAACTCTTCCAGGGATGGAGACTCTACCACCTCCCTGAAACTACTTATTCCAAAGCCTAACAACTCTTTCTGAGAATTTTTTTTTTTAAAATCTAATCTCAACCTCCTCTGGTGCAATTTATAGACATTTTCTCTTGTCCTTTCAGTTGAGACATGGCAGAAGAGATGGACACCCCACCCTCTCCCCCACTAAAATCTGTCAGTTGTAGAGAACAATAAGGTCTCCCTGAGCCTCCCCTTCTCCAGACTAAACAACCCCAGTTCCACCAGCTGTTCCTCACAAAGTATGTTTTCTAGACCCTCCTTAATTTTAGCCTGTACTCTTTGCTTCATTTAACAAAACTCCTTTGATCAACTAACATGTAAAACTGCTCTAATAATTGTGTGTACTGGAAAACATCCCAGATGCACAAGGAATTACATAGCATCCACTAGTAGCCTTCTCTTTCATCTACACAGTACTCCAACACATTTTTTAAATAAGTAATGAAAAGTCAGATAAAAATATTTTTCTATCTAATTGGTTCTAGGTAATCATAAAAAAACCCCTTTCTCCTGTCTTAACATCCCTCAACAGACCATGAACCTCTTCTTATCCTCTTTCACCAAGCTTGATCTTTAATCCTTCTAATTGTGCTTTGTTCCCCTTTACCTGTTTGCCACACTTACTTTTTAAACTATGATCTTGTGCACCTTAAATGATACCTAGATTACTAGTGGGAAAAGAAAAAAGTACATTTTTTTCTGTATAAAAACAAATGCATTATCATTTGAACTTTTCTTGTTTCTCTTCTAAAAGCAAAATGTCACTGCCAATCAAACTTGAAATAAGCTTCAGTGAATTTGCTTCAATTCTTCTGTTAACTTGTCTCAAACTGTGTGCTTTGCCAATCAGGTCAACAGTCAAGTTAAATGAACTCAGGAAAACTTTGTTATGAGATCAGGAATCTTTTCAAAAATAGGAAAGTAATTGGCCATCTCTAGGCTTCCTGTGAGGAAAAAAAAAAGAAAAAAAAATAAAAAAAAATAAAGAAAAACTAAAAAAAGAGGGACAAAAATTCTCTAGCTCTTAAAGCAGTTTTCACTTAATTAAAATAATTTAATGGATATACTTCCATCTCTGGAAATACTCATCCAGTTTTCTTTCTTTTTTTGTCCTATTTAGTACTGCTGTTGATTGTTCTGAGGCTGATAGATTTTGGAAAGCCATAAAAACACACAAGGTCACTGTTGGGCAAATGTTAATCTCTTCTATAACCACAGTCAGGCAGATTCTGAATGTGAACATCTGTTAGCAGAGATGCTCATAATTACAGCAGGATCACCCCCAGGATTTATCTGGACAGAGTGTGTCCAGCTCCTCTATTAGCCTCCTCCAGAGTTCTCACCTAACACTTATTTGTACCTGAAACATTTTTTTGAGTGTAATCCACAGAAACACATCTATGATTTTAGAATCTCAGTTGTGGGGATTTTGCCTGTAAAAAAGAGCCCATAATTTTACAAGTCTTGGAGTCTTACTTACATAAGATAAAGATAATTTGGTAAAACTGATGAATCAAAGCATCTGGCCTGTTTTGCCTCTTGTTGCCAATTCTATTCTTGGTACAAGGTTACTTCAGCTTTGGCTGATACTTAAAGACAAACCTAGCAATACAGAAGCAGGCAAAGGAATACTGGTGCTTGAAGTCTGTGTGATGATTAGAAATGTAATGGCCTGAAAAAAATCCAAAGATGTATCTGAAATAATTCTTCATATGCAGCATGGGTGGCTAAATAAATAAAAGAAAGTTGTGTGAAATCTGCTCCAGAAACTGAAAGACCCATTTTAGAATGTCCATTCTATTTGGCCACAATGAACACTGTGGCATAGAGAAAATGTAGGCATCAGGCCCAGAAAGTTCTGTAGAGGCAGAAGTTAATTTTAACTATGAGGATCTGGATCCTTAAGGCCAGATCAAAATCAATTCTGCCATAGAAAATGGGAGCTTTAACAGCTGCTGCACTTGTTTCTAATGAGGAAGGTAGAAAAGATGGAGGCTCAGTGCCCTGGACCCATTTGATTTCAAGGAATTGTGCCTTCTGCAGTTCTGGCATTTATAAAGTTAAGATAAAATGCTTTTTCTGCAACAAAGGATCTTTTGGTTGCCAGCTCTGCCCGGGTGAGAACCTGAGCTGGAGATTCTGACATGGTCTAGGGACAGGCAGCCTTGTTCTGCATGGACTTGCAGAGATCTGGAGTTGCTTTCTTCCTCTCACCTCTTGGATTGTAAAAGACCATTATTGTCCCCAGCCATCTCACTGGGTTTTTAAGGCTTGGCTTTTGGATGTCACACTGCAACAGAAGTGTAGCAAGATGACTATTCTGGTCATGATTGTTCTCTATAATTTAGACTGTGCACATGGGCTGTACTGCATATTAAACACCCTTACAGTGACAACAAAATAGTCTTTTTTCTACTACTTATGCTCAAAAAGCCTTTTTCAAAGGACTGTAATTTTCAAAAAATTTCTTTAATGAAGCAGAAGTATTGCTACGCAATGGAAACTTTGGAGTACTTATTGCTACAGCCCTTTTAAAGAAAAGGTTATGTTGCTTCACAGCACAATCACCAAAGGCACCCTTGAACAGATAAATGGATTTTACTCTCAAAAAACTAAAATTATCTCTTGGGTAGAGACTGAGCATGGTAAATTCATCCCAGGATCTCATTACTCAAAGAAAATTATGTCTGTCTCAATTTTCAAGCTTCAAGTGCAGTTACTTTGGTTAGAATTAGTTTAATACAGGAAAAAGCTGTAAAATTTACACTGAGAACTGTTGATTTGCATTATTTTAAAAATATAGGTGAATTAAAGCAGGGCAAAGGGATTTTGCTTGGTAGTAGTTGAAAAAAATTTTGAAAGGAGAAAAAACCATAGAAAATATTCTAAAAGCAGAATGTTTCCATTCATTAACACAAATTCTTAAAAATTGGGAGTTATGATGGAAACCTGTTTGCAGTCTAAGACTGATGCAAGTTCTTCTGCTGATGGTTTGAATTAACAAGATATTAGCCATTAGACATAATTCTGGTCCCAAACTGACCTTCATGTCAAGGTATAATAACTTAGGTATTGTGGCACCATAATGTAACTGTTTCAGGACCAGAGCTGTTTTCTATCAGCCCTGGTCACATTGAGCTGAGGACATTAATATTTTCATGTGTTGGAATAACTCATATTTTATATAACAGGCATAGCTGCACCTCTGTTTTAAAAGAGCTGGACAAAGTTATTTTAAAACTGAAGAAGCAACACCAACCTACACTATAAACTGAGTGTCAGAAAGGTAAGTGAGAAAATATATTGCTGTTATTAAGGGCAGTAACTCCTCTGTAGAACTGACTGGAAATTTTTCAGTTTAAAGCCATTGGAAAATACTAATTGGCAAAAGAGACACTTTTAAAATAATCCATCAGTTTAGCCTATGTTTTAATTTTTTCACAGTTTTAAGCCACAATATAAAAATTTAAAATTCTAAAATATAGAAATTTAGTCTTAAAAAATTAGTTTTTCTCAGATCACTTATTTTAAGCCCATAACTATTGACTTATATATGAGTATAGAAAGTGCCAATCTGTACTGCACAAGGTAAATGACTTCACATAAATAAACACATCTTCTTTTAACTACAGGCTGTGGTAAAATTTGAAGCTGCCATGAGGATGTAAAAAAGACTTGTTCACACCTCTGTTTTCCCATGAGTCAGAATGTTTGGCAATAGTTCTTGGACTAGTGTAAGTCTCTTCCAGAGTGGCTGGTCCTGTGCAATTGGAACAGCTCCAGCAGACTGATTACTCCATCCAGAACAGACATTAGCAGAGTGCATAATCCACATATAACCAAGTTAAAGGCTCAAGATGTTTGTCAGGATTTTGCAAAGGAGGAATTTATACTCATACTTTCCATTTTTGCCTCAGACAGGACAACATAAAAACTGACAAAACTGTCAGTAATATTGGTAAGAAATAAAAAATGTTACACAAAGGACTGGTATACGTAAATGGATATGGATAAAGTCTATTCTATGACCATGTTATTCACTTTAGTTACCACTCTCATATATTTCCTTTCAAACAAATGTGCCATGTCTTGTGAGGAAAAGTTGAAAAACCAATATGAAATGTTGAGAAAAATGTTGCTATTGTTTCTTTACTGCAAACCACAAAGACACACTGAACAATAAAGAAAACACAAAGAAAACATTTGGAAAAAAATTAGCCAACAGTCTAGAAGGCTTTTCCAAGTGCACTAACTTTTGCTATTTCAGTTTGAGCATGACCTTCTATTTCTGGAAAACAACAGAATTCTGGTTTTCAGCACTGTTAATACCATGACTGCTAGTATTTTCTCAAAAAATATGAAAATGTAAGTGGATAAGAAACTACTCTGATGATTCAAAGAATGCTTTAATAATCTCTAAGTATGCATATAAGGGATTTTATCAGCTTGAGGAGCCCCAGGTTATAATACTTTTACTCCTAAGGCACCTCCCCAGCATATTTATAAAGAGCTAGGTCACTGTTCAATGAAGTTTGTAGGAACCATTCCAGAGGGAAGAGGCAAAACAAGAATTTTTTATGGTTTTGTACCTTTCTAACATGGTAGCTATGGTCTCTACATTTACTCTCAAGAGCTGATCTAAAAGTTAGAGTTCTGACTGCTTACCATTCAATATAGGTATGAACATTCTTCCTTATTCTTCCTCTCAGGCTATGACTCCCTTTCTCTAAAACATCAAGCAAACATCGACTACTTCCTGTATCTTGAGCAAAAAATAATTCCAATAACTCAATTAGTACACCACTTAAACCCAGCATCTCCATCAGGAGACCTTCCTCAGATGTCCTCAGGTGCTACAGCAAATATGTGTTAGGTGTAAAAATTCTCTGTAAAGGATTCAGATTTTAGAATGTGGAAAGGTTTTTATCAACTGTGCTTCAGGTGTATGACCTTCAGAAATGAGAATAATTTCATTGATGTTGCTGTCCTTCTTCTCACACAGCTCTAGCCCATTCTTCTGGACAATTCTAACTTTCCTTATGGCACAGTGAACCTTCATGCTCAACTCTATGCTTTGAGTTCTTCTGCAGGGTCTACCAGATGGAAGTGAAGGCACTGAAAAAGTGATGTAATAAATATAAAGCTGCTCAAGTATTTTATTTATTCTGACTTACAGAATGGAGATGTTGGGTGGGGGTTTTTGTGGGAGCTTGTTTTTGTTTGTTTGTTTTGGATTGCAACAGTAAAGAGTGACTTTGTAAAGCACTTCACTCACCAAATGTCAGGAGATTGAGCAGAAGAACATGAAGTGCCATAAGAAAACTAAGTCTGTGTAAGAGTAAGATCTGATCAAGGCTCAATAAAGGATTTTAGCACACTGCTAGACTGTGTAGGTCTCCTGGGATTCTTCTAGAGCTTTGATTTCAGGAACTGCAATGATGAAGGAACCAGTATGCTTTTTTAAAGAGAAAACAACATGTTATTTCAACCAGAGTTCTACTTCATAACAGAACTGATTTGCAGTAAGTTTCTTCATTTTCCTTTGTTTTGCTCACTGCATTTACAGCAGATTATCACTATATCTTTAATCTTGAAACTACAAGCTTCCATATCCAAAGATGTATAAGAGCTGTAAGAGTTCTAAAGTTACCCTACATTTAACAATAGCAATAAAAATTTAGAACTTTCTTCTGATCAGTATTTGAGTAAGAAAAAAGAAGTTGGAGAAAGGTTTTTTTCTTTAAATCTTACTACAATTTTCTTTACATGCTCAAAGCAATTCAGTATAACACAACATTAAAAGAAAATCTTAAATGTATTTAATCACCTATCTTTTAAGCAGTTTCTTTCACTTTCATCTTCCTTTTTAGTATTGAATCTTGGTATCTTTCTCTCATAATAAGTGTTGCCATATGCAGCGTTTTCAGTCCTTGGGCTGTGATTTAACCCTTTGTGTTCTTGACAGTTTGATTTTTCTCTCCTCAAACAACAGGCATTTACTCAGAAATTCAATTTGTGTTCCATCCAACTACCATAGCAGGTTATTTTCTGTAAGCTGAGATTCTGGTGTTGTTTATGCATTGCATATTAACCTTTTCTTTCAACCCAAGAAATGTTATTTATATTCCAGCAGAGCAGGTGAATGAGGCACTCTATCAATGATAAGCAGAACTTTGGAGCCCATGAAGCACATGTAGGATGAGTGCAGGGGGCAGTGTCACAGTGTGCATATCTACATTTTTCTGATGATGTATACTCAGGAAGCCTTTCCCCTTTCCAATGGGCACATTTTTTATATGGCTTTATTATTGTCCAAGGGCAGGGAACAGATAACATTTCAAACAAGTCTCAGCAGGCAACTGGAGGATAGAAAGCCCAGTCTAAAAAATGCAGGATACAGAAATCTTCTCTGTCTTCTTACAAACTTTTCTCAACCCTTTTTTTTTTTTTTTTTTTTTTTTTTTTTTTAATTTTTTTTTTTCCCCTGAGTGATTCTTATCATCCTCTCCAACCTTGTGGCAAGAACCCTGGCCACTGGTCTAGTAACAAAAAAGATAATGATCATTAACAGAAGACTTAAGTTTGCTCCACATGGAAAAAGGATATAGGAAACAAACTCTGAAATAGAATTAACCTATTGTTGTTATCATTTGTTGCAGCCAAGTATACTGTTCTATACTGTTCACTATTATCATGCTGTAAAGTTTCTTATTCTTAGCAAGGGCAAAAAGGCAACTGCATTTATGTCAGCAGAGATGTTTCTAGCAGGACATCAATGGGATCATATTTCCTTATGTAATATTGTAAAGATATCAGGTCAGTTGTTTCTCCTTTATGCAGATGAATGTTGTAGTTAGGGTATCTGCATTGTTCAGATGCAGAGAAACAAAATCTACTGTCACAAAAATGGCTATGTTTGCAGGAAACACTGAAGCAAAATATTTTATTGCCTTGTGCTTGCAGTGTCTTTAGTAATTGTCTCCAGCTTCTGGTTACAGGATTCTCTGGAGAAGGGATTGAAAAATATATCCATGAAACTGCTCCCAAGGGCTATTTCACAGCATGGATGGTAGGACACGAGGTAGAAGTGGTGAGTTTTGGGTGCAGCAGAAAACAGTGTGGGCATTTATGAAAGGCTGGACCTTGGTGGTCACAGGAATGTGCTGTCACTCAAACTGGTGCTCAGGGCCCTCCAAGGCTTGGTCCAAATGGCTCAGCTTGGCATGACTGTCCCAGGCTTTAGTGACATTCATCTCCCAGATGTATATTGACTCACAGATAGTTTCTTCTGTGCCTCCTCCTCATACCATGGCTTCCACAGGAGGGAAATTGGGAGAGGAGGTCCAATGGGAGCTGCAATGTGCTGCACTGATCAGGATGACTGACACTGCAACAGGTCCACAGTCTAGACAAAGATTCAGTCAATGGACTCAAACATAGTGCACCAACGTGCTTTGAAATTATATCATTTTCTTCTGAGGTCTACTCTGCCTGCTGTGTGTGATCTCTGAAGAGCAACCAAGGTGTCAAAAAATCAGCTGTAGTGCTGAGCAGAACTGATCATAAAATACAACTTGCTCTGAGAGGTTCTGTACAGAATCTCAGATATAATTGCTGAAATTAAAATCTTAGGCATACATCAGAACCTTAACTTCTGTTCTCCTGCTTTGGAAACCTGTGACTGATCATTCTTTCTGAATTTTGAGTGAATTTGTTTAGTTATTGAATCTGTTTTATTAAAGAACTGCGCTTGACAAATTCAAAAATCTTCATTGGATATTATGTTTTCACAAAGAAAAGCTGCAGAAAATTTAATTCACAACAACAAAAGAAACAATAACCTCCCCTTCCTGCCATCCCCAAAGATCTAAAGGTTTCTAAAAACTTTAGAACATTCCCTTCAGGTCATCATCCCCAACTAAAACATCCTATTTCCTTTAACATGCTATCTAATGAAAAAAAAAAGTAATCAGACAGAAAAGATTTTTAATCATCCAAAGTGGTGACTCTGTAGTACAAATCAAGGAATTAGCAGCAACTGATTTTAAATACAAGATACAAGGGAAGTGCCTTGGGGCAAATCAAAAGTCAATCTGTAATTCTACAAAATGGTGAGGCTGAATTGCATTCAATTTAAACATGGTTTTCACAGTAATTCCACATGTAATGTGCCCTTTTTTTCATGTTAGAATAAATTAAAATGAACCTTTTATTATTATATATTATGAAAAGGCTAAACTGATCACATAATTTCTGATTCTTCATTATACGTAGTCACTGTATTAAGGAAGTGTTTGCTTTGACATCTTGTATTCTTTCATAGAATCCTTTTTCTATAAGGCATAAACATTGAATTCAATGCCTTGCTATTGCACTTGAGTTTGTTGGTAACTCAGGACAGAAGTTTAGGGACAGTTATAGGTGGGAAAGAAACCAGGGGAAGGAAAAAGAAAGAGATCTTGAAACTTATTAGTATTGGACATGGCTGTCTATAGTTAGTATGGAGAAAGAATAAAAACATGTTTGCTTATCTATCATGTCTCATAGCTGTGCTGGGCAGTGATATAATCTGATATAATCTGATTCTAGTTTCTAAGAAACCAAGAAACTGAAAAAATTCTCTGTTTCGGAGTAAGACATTACAAGATCAAAAGACATTACAAGATCAAAAAACAAAAAGCTGTGATGTGTCTCTTCTCAACAGATATTTTGAGTAAATGGGGCAATGTATCATGCTGGAGGGTTAAGATTTTATTTTCTAATTGCATTTCAGCCACACTACTGCAGAGGTTTTGGGGTTTTTTTTTTGTTTTTTTTTCCTGTGGACTTTGGATACCTAAATAAAATTCATGGAAAAATTCTGTTACTCTGTTACACCAATCTTTTGCATCATGAAGGAATATAATGTTCTAGGAGCATTTTGCTTACCTGAAGCAACAAAGCTATTTAATTAATCCATTTTTTTAATGTGTGGAACTTTTGTGACATACAGTTAGTCACTATGGAGAGTTTTATGATATAGTTTTCATCAGCATGACAGTCCCATAGATTTCATCCTAAATTACAGCTCATTTTAATTTGATTCTAAACTATAACTTCTAGTAATTTTGAAGAGCAATTAAATACAGAATAGCAGGGCAAGTATGAAGCAAGTACTAGAACCCACATCCAAGAAGAAATTGTTCTCTAGTCATGCAAACGTGGGTGTGGGTTGCCTGGCTTATGAGCAGTACATTTTTACACCACTCTCCATATTCTAGCGACATTTAAGTTGTGCAAATGAAAGCCTTTTGTTCTCTCAGGAGTTTCAATATGAATGTGAATATTGTCTAAGTTAAACCACTCAATAATCATGTTGATGGCATTTCTAACGTGAGTATAATTTTGGTCAAATGAGATTTTAAGGCCTAGGAGAATTAGAATAGGACCCTTAAGAATATAATTACATTATTTTAAATCAAATTTATTTGTGTATTCACAAATCCACAGTGCAACAAAACTAGATAATTTCCAAATACAATGAGAGACTAACTGAACATGAAAGATTTACATAGAAAAACTTGTATCTGAAAGTATTGCAGTTCATTATGGAGAAGTTTGTTCAGAATAACAGTACAACTCAGTAGATAGAATTCAGAGTAATATTAGACAATTTTATGCAAATAAAATCTCAGTAGTGATAAAAACCCCCTAACAACTAACAATCTGAACCCTGTGGATTAGTAGGGAAGGACTAAGAGACAAATCTTTAATAAATAAAAATTTAATATTTAATAATTAAGAAACAAAAATGTAACACTTTGTTCTACATATGATTTTTAATACAGTAAAATCCTAGTTGTTCAATGTCAGAAATCCTGAAGTGCAATTGGAAAAGGTACAGATAGCAACAATGGTGAACACTGAAATTATTTTAGACAGATTGAAACTATTCAACCTGGAAAAGAAACAGCTTGAGAGGAGTAAAAGTCTGTGATGGTGGGTAACACAGGGAGTAATTACTCACACTACAAGAAGAAGAGGCAACAAATTGAATTATTGTATGGCATAAAGGATAAATATCTCTGTACTTATATTATTCTCTGTAGAACTACTTTGACCACGTCTGAAGAATGATAATGAGAACAAACAGAAAATTGGTTCCAACCAGTGGCACTGCTCTTATGGGGGATTTTTCATATGGCAATTCCATGTGAGTGTTTGGAATAAATATCTTTTACAAAACCCCTTCTTGTCTTGAATCATCCCACTGGTAGTTCAAGAATTTGCTAAGTGCAAAGCAGCACAGAGTGTCTTCAAGTAATGCCTTTTTGCAATCCTGCAATGTGGTAATAGGGGAAAAATATAGTCTACTAAGTTTGTTATCATGAAGCAGATATCTAAGGGTGTATAAAGTACTTGAATTCACATAATGGCATTTTCAAGAGCAACTGTGAAATTTTAGCTTTACAACCAAAGTGAGTGCTGCAACAAGATTTTAAAGCTAATGTACTCTTACCATAAAACAAGGTTTCTAAATTCACTTAACATAAAGCACTAACTTTTAGGAATCTTGCTATAGGATAATTTTAAAAAAATATATTTATCTGAAAACAGAAATCAAAATTACTTCAAATTTTATTAGTATTGCTTCCTGGGTTTTTTTAAAATTTGACTTTGGGGATAAGAGATATTTTTTGTTTGTTTGGGGTTTTGTGGGGGTTTGTTTTTTTTCAAGTTTTGTTTGTTTGCTTTCTTTTTTGGTTTTTTGTTTCTTGGTTTTGGTTTTGATTTGTGAACTGTTATGTTTTGGAAAACAATTCATTTGTTAATGTGAAAATTAATGAGGGTTAGAAGTGTTTATGTGGATATTTCATACCCCTCTCACTGTAATGCTTGGTTTATTCTCAGATGAATTCTACCATTAGATAGTAATTAGGCTCATGTACTACTTGATCTACAGTTTAAGTATGTTCTTGAATGTCTAGTTTGAAGGGAAAGGACATAGAAGCTTGGCAAAATAGACACTGTTTGCATTTTCTACAGCTATAATAGAAAAAAAGGTTTCACATACACCACTGGCCAAATAATTAGTGAATAAAAACTCCTGGATTTTAAAACTGGAAACTAATTCAGATTATATATATGCCAGTATCACCTTTTTAGAAATTTTATGTACAAAGATGAAGCCCATTAGAGGGCTTGCTGGCAAATAATATGTATTTTGCCAATTAGATAGTTACAACCTTCCAGGTAAGCAACAAGTATCAAAGAACTCATGATGATGATGATTCCCTAAAATTCATCCTCCCCCATTCACACAATTGTTCAGTGAAGCTTGATTGTAAATTTTAGGGCCCAGAAAATCTTTGGAGGGATGAGTGCAATATCAGAGAAGATGGTGTTTTAAGGTGTAACAGTTGTAGCTATGGATGAGGTTTTTCCTGTAATATTTACATAATTTAGACTAGAAATATTATTGGAGTTGGACCAATAAGAAGAGTTTTTTTTCTTTGTCCATTAGATTGTTAAAGCATTAATTAAACTAAAAATAAATTCTTAGACTTGCATATGCATGCTGTGATCCTTTTTTTCAAAGAGTAAGGTTTTGTGTGCAAAAATGTTTTTTTCTTGTTTGCAAGACTTAAAAGTATCATTTTTTCTAGCTTGCTTTTCTCTTGGGTCTTGATTCTGCTCAGCAATAATTTGAAAGTTGGAAGAGAGTGTCTCACCTCTATTTGTTCCCAGTATAGCCTGTATCTCATTGCTGAGACATTTTTCTGTAAAGAGAGATATGTGTCTAAAAAGACAATTCTGGAAAATGATTGGCAGACATTAATGATTCATGCAGGTAAAGTTGGCTTCACAACCTGCAGCTTTGACCAGATGTATCTACAGCTGTGGTTGTGCTCAGCAGAGTGAGGATCCCCAGGCAGTGCAGAAATGCTGACATCCAGCAGCCTAAGCCATTCCCCTGACTTGGATGGTCAATGCCTTCTGCATTATCTGGCACTGAACTTCAGGATCTTGAACTCAATCTACATCTCAGAAACCTGGCACCTCACTACTTGCCCTGCTCTTTACAACAAAAACCTCATTCTTTGATGTTTTGGCACAGAGTAAGATGTCAACTCTATAAAATTTTATAGTCTGACATGCTATAAAATATCCTGTATGTTGACTTCAGTAAAGTAAAATTAATTACATCTAATAAAACACTTTCAGTGTAATTATTCATATCTTTGTCTCAGATTCTCAGTACTCCTCTATTAGACAGAAGTTTCAGTTTTCTTATTTGTTTCCCGTGGTATCAAATATAGGAAACTCACATAAATAATTCCTTCAAAATAATCAGAGTCAACAGAGCATTTACAAGTGATTAAGGAGAATTAAATTTGATTGTATGCTGCAGTCCTAAACAAATTTCATACTCACCTGAGTTTGTTTCACAGCAAATCAATAATACTAAAGACTTTATTTGAAGAGGCAATATATAGTTTCCTTTTCCTGTTCAGTGTGCATATGAAACTATCAACTTCAGTTAATGAGAATTTTTTCCATAAACATTGATGGGTGGAAACGTTTTCTTTGCTTTAAAAGACTTTTCCATCTTGTGCCTGGCACAACTAGCAGCCTTGAATATCAAGAGGCACTCTCCAACTTCTCAGAACAGTTTTCATGCTTTTCAATGGTCTTTATATTCAATTATTCAGGTATTCAGTGATTCAGTACAAAGTAAATTATTGCTAGTCTGTTTTCAGGTTTCATTGCACAGCCATCAGTAGGATTGAAAAGTTAAGAAAAAACCCCAAAATAACACTCTAGGCATTAAATATCCTTGTAATGTCAATGCTGAATCAAGTAAAATAATGAAATGTACTGCAAAGGTAATAGCATACTACTGCCAGAATCCACACTCTTCTTGGACACCAACATGGCTATAGCTTGAGTCCTTTTTATCTCAGAGTGCCATTAATTCCTGCACATCCAGAAGTCCTCAGGAAGCATCTATATTCTAAAATATTTTCTTAAGGAGGCAAAACAATTTCTGAAAGGTACACATATGTCTTTAGGTAAAATAACTGAAAAGAGAATGCTGGAACATTCTAAAATTTCCTGTCTCATTTTCAGGTAATGATTTGAGTTGATGAGCCATTTTGCATTTATGCCTTCAAGAACAATATTCTCAAATGGTAACAGGTAACTCATAGAAAGATGGAGAAACAGAGATACATTCAAATATTAACACAGATAAACAGAGGCTTAAATTATTTGGAGCAAATTTTTTGTAAGTGATAAATTAGAATGTGAACATACTTAAAGCTGCACTTCCTGAAACTTAGAGCTGTAGCAAAGAGTGATGAGTATTTTTATTGTTATGCACCAGCAAGCACAGGATTCATGAGAAGATTTAAGTGCAGAGAAGTCACAGAGCTTCGTGTAGCACTCTAAGCAAAAAGGTAATTTGAATATCCAGAGTGGAAAAAAAGCAGCTGTATTTAATGTCAACTGATGAACAACAGTATAGACAAGCAATTTTAAAGGTAATATAACTGGTGAATTTCACCTTGTGCCTATGACTAGAACTTGGGTTTGAACTTCTTGAAAAAAAGGGGGGATCAGTTAAGGCTCTCTACCATCTTGTTTATATATGCATTCTAGAAGCATTGGGAATCCTGAAAATATTTTTAATCTAAATAATATATAAGCTTAGTTGGAATAAAAGCTGAATGTGAAAAATTAATTTTTTAATGTTTTGTTTTCAATCGTTTCATGTTAACTGATTTATATTGACCAACATAAACATAAGGTAAGTGTTGTAAATATATAACAAAATGAATTTATCTTCTGAAGAATTCCTTTTAATCTGTATGTGTAAGATTTTTAAAGTGTAAATACATTTCTAAACAAATATGATTCATCTCATGCCACTCACTTTCCCTCCCTTAATAAAATCCTTATGCACCAGCACCTGCTTCTGACAATGCAAACATGATGAAGCACAGCTGGAATTCACAGGTTAGTGAATTAAAAAAAAAAAAAAAGCCCTAAATGAAATAGACTGAAGGTTCAGTGTGGCTGTGAAGGGGATACCATCCTGCAGTTTATTGCATTTCGAGCCAGAGAACACGGCCTTTATAGCACTATTACCAATGAATTTTAAATCACTCTAAAGTTCAAACTTCACTGAAGCATCACATTGTATGTTGAAATCAGATGACCATTTTGCCTGGCAAATGCCATCTATATTTCAGAAAAACATCCATGTTCTAATAAAAAATGAATTAAAAGACATGGAAACTTCAAGCACCATTTGTCATCTGAAACTTATGTTCATTAATATGCCTCAAATCTCTAACTCTGAGAAAAGCTAAGTCAATTCCCAAATTACCATAACATTCAAAACTAAACAGTAATGCATTTTAAAATGAGTGTATTGAAAATTGAATGCCAACTGAAAATAAATGATGGTACCTTTTAAAATTAAATTACAACAGACTTTTTTCTTTGTTCTTTCCCCTGTTGTCATCTTCAGTTAGTCTAGCTGTCCAATTCTTACCATATTTACCCTATGACAAGAAGGACCTAAAATATAAGAGAAAAAAATGACATAATTTTTCATAACTAAATACTTCACAACAATCTTAACATGGTATTTAAAAAATCCATCAAATAAAAGTGAGTTTTTAAATTTTTCTGTTAGATCTTCCACTACATCTACCCCAATGAAATATCACACATATAGCTGTTTTTTTCATTTGACCTTGTCCATAAATATCTATATTTGATATGTTTCTATAGAATATTTACAACATTTTCACAGTAAAACATATACATTTTTTGTAATCTTGGTATACATTTAAAACCAAACTCAGAAATGAAATTTCCTGACAACAAATTGGCAGACCAAGATTTTTTCACTATAAAATTCTGGTGTAGGCAGGGAAAAGTAAGTAACTATGAAAAATAAAATTCAAACCAGATATTGATAACATATATTGATACTGAAAATTAAGGGGTTTTTTTGTATTCTAAAATGTTTCCTTTTTGCTGATATTGTTCTCAAAATACTCACTATCACAAGTTGAAATATTTTTTTAAAAACCCCATCAACAAAGCAACAAAAATCAAAACCAAACCCCAACTCTTGCATACCTGACAATAAAATTTAGTAAAATGAGAATGGGATTCTAAATTTGAGGAAAGTGGACAGGTTCCTAAACTCCAAATGGGAGAAACTTACATACTAGATCCATGAAGTTCCACAAATATTCTCTCCCTTTTCAGTTGTCTGCATTTTTTAAACTTCCTCAGTATTTATACTTTTTGCTTACATAGACCCCAGTGCAGCATAACTCTCACTACATTTTCAGATGCATAAAGCATAGTCTGCAAAATATTCAAAGAATGAAAACAAACTCTTTTAGCTACTATTTACAAAAATTACTTTGGTCAATCTTGTTTTTTCCATGTTCTTCAGACACCATTTCCACTTAATGGATTGAATCTGTTATGGAGCTGCCAGTTGCTGTTTGCCTGATGTCATAGTTGAACAATAATCATTTTAGTCTATTTTGATACCTTAACATAGAATATCTTTATTTGGCATCCTTTTGTTTTTTGTTGTGTCCACATTTTTACATGCATCCTCTATTATTGCACTGGCAACCAATTAAAGGTGTAATTAATTGGAGGATTTACTTGTCTAAATACCTGATTGAAGGAACAAATCATGAAGTTAAACCCTAAATACTATTGATTGTGACCACAAAATGAGTTGTTTTGTTGAAGTCCCTCTTACTTGTTTGACTCAAAAAATCAAGATGCTGTTTAAAATAAATAGAACTTGAATTTTGATGTTTAGAGCTTATGCCTACATGACAGAAGTGGGTTTTTTTTCTCTTTCTTTCCTTTTTTTTTTTTTTTTTCTTTTCCTCTCCTCAGAAAATGCATATTTGGTGTTTCTTTCTGGGATTTTAATGGCTGTAAAAATATGATGATAGTGCTTTGTTCACTTTAGCCACAAGTCCCAAAAAAATACATGGACAGTCAAGCAAAATTGTCTCCAGGAAAAATTGTGTCTTTTCTTATTGGGAATTTTTCCAGAAAAAGACCTGCAAACTAGAGGTCCTCTAATAAAATTCAATTGAAATATATTTGTATTAGACAATCTCACTATAATTTTTTTTCTCCCATCATCCTTCCTGTGAGAAACTGTGGTTCTTCAGCTAAAATCTGAACTGTATCTTGTTGTTTTGGATCAAAAACTGCTTTTCTGAACAGAGATGATTAGACATGATGGATTATGGAGATGATTGTTGTTGTGTTAAAACATCTGGCATGAAATATTTTGAGGCTAACACATTTCCCTTGTCAACTCATAGAAACACTTTGAATCCAGGTCTCCAGAAGTAAAAGGGTTTAAGTGCAATAATCCGTTGGATCACTGAGAGATTGAAACAAATGGCAACTGAAACACATTTTTAACCATAAGAAATGGTAGGCAGACCATTTTCCTGTATAGTGACCAATATGAAATAAATATAGACACATGCCATTTGGTAAACATAAGATTAATGGGACACAAATCTCTGAGTCGGCATTTACAGGCTGAAAAAAGGTAATTGTCCAATTACAGACTTACTGAAATGGCTTTGGCCTCATGGGGCATGCCCTGGGGAAAGGTCACAGGATTGCCACAAGAGATTATCTTAGAATTTGGTTTTCTATATATTATTTTGACAAGAAAGAGGCTTAGGAAATTTCAGTGCTCTCCCAGTGACTTGCCATATATTCAAAAATCCTGAGAATGTATTCTGGCTTGGCTGTTCTAGAAATACTTCTGGTTACCAGGGTAAAAGTAGGACTTCAAATATTACAGGTAAATTTTAGTCTGTGTCTCATACCTTCACCAGATTTCTGGGATTGTAGAATTTGAACTGTGGACCTTAGCCCTTCCTAAAAATTTCTTACAAGAAGTTAACATAAAGGAATTGTTTTTCATTTTAAGAGCAGTAAAAATCCAACATAGGACAAGAGACATTTTTCTTCTCTTTTTTTGCAATAGGTATTACTGAGGAGATACATCAATAAACAAAAATGAAATTATAAAGACCTCACAGCAAAGATGATAAAATCAATATTCATACATCTTTCAAAGTTCTACATTTCCAGGATACAGGTTTTAATTCATCATCCTTCAAAGGTGTCTTTAATTGATGAAAATGCAGATAAACATTTTCACAAGTATGAAAATTAATAAATCACAGTCATTAATTATTTTCATTTCAATTACTGCAGAAAGGCCTGCCTACAAACTGGAATAGACTGACACTGAGATGAAAACTTTCTTTCTAAATTAGAAATCTCATAGTGAGGGCAACAAAATCTAAAAAGCAATATGTACAAGATGATGGGAATATTACCTGGCTTGAAATGAAGGCACTTTTCCCCTCTACATCCTTCCACAATTTTATATGTAATTAAAGCTCATGTAGAGAGCACATCATATAATTTGTAAATTAACCCTGCACAATTTTGGGAAAAGAGCTCAAATAAATATTAATTCTTTGCTAAAACTTTCAGTTTAAGAGCTCAGCCCTCCAAAATGTGTGTGCATATTGAATTTCATGCACGTGAATTCTATTTTGAAGGCTTCTTTCAAAAAAGCCATATCTGTTAACAGGCAGGCAATCTTTCCCTTTCATTTCTAGACATAAGAACAGCTCTTAAATTTTATCACATGGGTAGACAAGCAGTGCTATAGAGGCTGTTGCCAGCTTATAGGGCTTCAGCTCCTAAATACATTTAATTGCAGAAGGATTTCAAGGAAACCAGGAGGTAATTCAGTCTTGGACTTCAACCACACTAATGTTCACACGTCTCCAGCATTGCATAATTTGGTCACAGCACTGCCAGTCAAATTAAAGACATAATGTATTAGTTCCATGTGATTCAAGCTGCTCAAACTGTGAGCAAAGCTGAAGTTGGCCCTTGCAGAGGAAGGTGCTGCCTCTGTTGATGTGTGCTTGCTCTCAGACACTCTGCTGCTGAAAGGAAGGGTTCCCCCAAGGAAGGGTTCTCCCCAGGTGAGAAAAATTGCATTCCTATAGCTCAGATACAAATCTTCTGAGCAATTCTCATGCAAGAATTTAAAACAAAGGGTTAAATTGTTGCTTAGAATTGTCTGAAGGGCTTTTCCTCTAAAACAGCACATTCACTCTGATCCAAAAATGAGAAGTTAAAGCAAGTCATTGTTACCCTTTATTTGAATGACCTTAAGCTAAATCTTTTATTCTTTCTAATTGTGATTAACAGATACCTTCTAAGTGTTCCTTTGCAGCTGCACTTCCTTGTGCTCCAATTAAAGCACTGCCCATTTTTCTTTCAGAAACAGTTAATGAAGATCAACTTCAGGTGGAAAGAAAAAAAATCATACTTCACTAAAACAAAATAGTCCCTGACTATGTATTTTTTATCCTTTAAAGATAAAAATAATTGGAAGAAAAATCTTAAAAAGACTAAATTTTAATAGATTCACAAACCTGTGAGAAAAACCAAATGAAAACACTGAAAAAAATAAGTGGGAATTAATTCTAAAACACATATTAGTTGATAATCACATGAAAAGACAAATATATTAATTTTCAAATGCATTCAATATTAATTTTTGGTTTTACTACACTTGTTAGTTACTGTATGCCAAGTGTTACTCCAGTGTGCAGCATAGAGAGAAAAATAAGAAATAGACAAAAGAGAAAAATCACTTGGTTGCAAGGAACTCCCAGAGCTTCCACTTGCTCCTTTTTCAAACTCTGACCAGAAAAATGTCAAAGTTAATGTTCAATTTCAGATAATTTTGTAGACAAGTAAATTCCATTATTTGGCTATTGAAGAAGGCTATTTAAGTGGGTAATCAGAATAATGAAATTACTTTCCCAGCACTCCCTGTACTATACAACACTCAATATTATTCACTTAGGTCATATTATCTGCATGAGCATCATTGAGTCAGTCTCCTGAAATATCTTTTTGTTGTTGTTGTTTTAATCAAAAGAAGAATCTGTTGGTTGCAAACTGCAATGGTTGTGGAAACTTTTATACCTACAAGGTGATGAATATTCATTTAGCACTTTCCTGAACTGTGCCATTTTGCTCTGCATGATGGTGTTAGTCTGCAATAATCTGGAAGAAGAGTTTATCAGGAAATACAATTTCCATGAGCAATCCTTTTGTTCCTACTGCTTGACAAAGACAAAGAACATCCATGGCTGTAGTGGCATTAACAATGAACTTACCAACTGGAACTTAAAAAGATTCACAGTGTATTCCACATGAAAAGAGTAAAGTAAAACAGTCTCTAAATATAAAACAAGCAAGAACTGGAAATGGATTTCCCACATCAGAACTCTGTATGAACATAAAGACATTTCTTTCTTTTTGCAATGCTTGAAAACATACAAATTAATTCAGGAAAATTTTGCTGTTCATTCAACATGTTTTATAAGATGTAGTAGGAGTTAGGATTTAGATTTTAGCTTCAAGAGGTAGTCAACACAACTAAGGAAAGCTATTGAGTAATCCAGCTTCTGATAAACTAGATTACTTGGATCAGCTACCTAGTATAGCAGAAAACCACATTACTTCCCTGCAGCCTCTCTAGTGTCACCGCTTGCTACAAGTTCAAACTTGTATATATGAAAATTATAGAAGTGACATATGCTAATGCACTAAAAGATTATTTTTACATTACATGGGACAGATGACTTAAATATTACATAGAAAGGATGAGACAATTAATATTTTCACACGATTAAATGGAAATTTCCCAACAAATTCCAGCTTTGAAATCACATAATTCTTAAAGGCTTATGCTCATTTCCATTGTTTTACAAGAAGTAATTGCATTTATTATTATTATCAGGTGTCTTACACTTCAGAGTGCATAACACGTCTGAGAGCTATGGTTTCCAGCTTTACATGAATTCCAATTTATCATTTCTTAATTGCCTGCTTGGAACAAAATCAAGGCAATTTCCCTTCCCATCTGACCAAAATAGCTTTCATCAGCCTTGATGTTCAGGGTCTGGTGTTTGAAAGAAGCATATTGTCAGTCAAAGAGCTCAGCACAACAACTAGGCAAGGTACATGAAAAATGGCACTTTTGAGCCAGCTGATCTAAAATTTAAAAAAAAAAAAAATATTAAAAGAATAAGTAAGTGAAAGAGGGAATAGAAAGCAAAAAAATAATTTTTAGAATAAACAAATGTGTCTACTTAGGAAGAAATCTGTGCAAACATTTTTATAATAGATATTTTATGCTTTTTGAGAAGTGAAAGTTTAGTCTTTTAAAGCAAGTGAGTAAATGTTCTTTTGGAAAAAAATATAATGTAATGTAATTAATATTATTTGTGTGCAGAATAAGAGGTTCCTAGGAGGAGCCCCGGTAATTTTAAGGAAATTAAGGAAAGAGAAATAAAAATTACAATAGCATCCATCATCTCCTATCAGGAAAGAACAAAACTAAAATGAAAGTTTAAGGAAACAGAGCATTTCCCAAATAAAATGGGTAACTCTTGAAAAGGACACATCAAAAGAATTAAAATCAATTGAGGAAGACTAATTCTTTAAGAAACTGCATGATGATGTCCACATCAAAAGAAATACTCCCTTGCTTAATGTTCAGCACGTTCCAAAGTGATGTGCTGCATCAGAGCTGTGAATGTCCATGCCATCCCAATATCATAACACAGAGGAGACACATCACAGCTGCTTGTGATAAAGATCATGTCTTACAATGCAGTGGTGCTTTCCAAATTGCTTTGTGATTCAGGGGAAAACAGTGAATGTCATATCAACACACCAGCTTTCAGATGAAACACTCTCAGTCACTTACAGCTTAAAACTGTCAAGATTAAATAAGCAGCATTAACAGCAACTTCCCAGTGCTGGCGAATACTGGTTTCATTTACATGATAGTAGTAACTTGAAAAGATTAATTATAAAAAAGCTATTCATAGAAATGATTTTTAATGGCATATGAATGAACTTATACAAATAAAAAGCAAAATTGTTGCTCTTTTTTGAATTGCCTTTTGAAGAGCAGAGGTGCCAGTGGGATATATAAACACTGCATATACTCATAAAAATAACTTCCAATAGCATAGTGTTGTCAGGGAACCTCTGGAAACCATGGCTACCAGGCTGACTGAAGACAAACAGCAAAAGGTGGATTGAAACTGTTTGGATATGACAATCTCACCAACTGCAGAACAAAATACAAATTTCTGCTGTCTGTGCATCCATGTATCTATCAATGCATGTGCTCAGTGCCTGGCAAGCAAGCTCTTCAGGGTCCAAAATGAATGGAGAAGTCAGGAACAGAACTGCAAAAACAGCTTTTTCTTTTTAAGTGTTATAATCATCACCTCTTTTTCCATATCTTTCCTGAGTTTGTCCAAACTTTAATCTTTTGTCTTACCCTTTGGTAATCCTGATCCTTAGGCCTGGCAAAGGATTCCATTCAGGAAAGGACATACCTTCAACTTTGTTTTCCTTTCTTTGTTTGGTTCATTTCTTTTGTTCTTGTATGCATGTGGGTGTTAGAGCTTGCAGGTGGTAAGGTTTTCTCTACCTCTTCTTCTTTTTTTTTTTTTTTTTAAACTTTACTACCAGATTCATTATTCTGCATTAAGCAGCATTGAACTACATTTGTCATCTATTAGTCCTGTTACTGTCTGCATTGTTCCTCATTAATTATTATTCTTCCCAATTTAGAATCACATGAGAATCTTGCTTTCAGAAGCATTATCCAATTCATTTACATGAATAAAATTAGTAGAGGACAGATCACTACTGCTTGCAATGCCAGCTCACTAATAACTTCTGTCTGATTTAGGAAGGAACATCTTTGACTCTTCTTTTGTCCTCTTGCAGAAATTCACTTTCCATGCTGCATTTCTAGTGTACTTTAGAGGTTAACCT
Organism: Oenanthe melanoleuca; assembly: GCF_029582105.1. Lineage (NCBI taxonomy): Eukaryota > Metazoa > Chordata > Aves > Passeriformes > Muscicapidae > Oenanthe > Oenanthe melanoleuca. The sequence continues at coordinate 122,969,418 of NC_079335.1, read as the reverse complement.
TTGAAAGAGAACTTATTCAATAGGTCCAAAGCTGGGTCCTGTCACTCATATATATCTGCTGTACTACACCTTTCACTTGTTAAAAAAAGCAAAAATTTCTGAACATTTGGATGCCTGTAATGCAGAAGTTGAAGTAAAGAGAAAAGGAATTTCACAGAGGGGATCTTTATTTCACAGAGGGATCTTTATTTCTTTGGGATCATAAGATCCATTCATAACATCAAACATCATACTTGTAATTTAAAATCCAGCATTTCCCATCAGTTACTCTTACTTGCTTTACTATATTAATAAAGTGAAATAACCATTTGCCAGCATGGGAAAGTTGGCAAACTGTGCTTGTGTTAGATGCAGAATTTACCAATACTTGAGCAGTTTATTTATACTTTATATAATGTTGACCTGTAAATATTCTACAAATGTCCCAAGCCAAATTAATACTGACTTGTTTCACAGGGTTTGAAACCAAACATATTTTGATTCTCCTTTCCTTTGGTATCATGCTGTGTTTTAATTAACTTGGTCACCAAATTTTCCATTTCCTTCTGTGTTGTTTAAATAAGAAAGATGCTTACAGCTTTTAAATAGAATAAGTCTTCTTAGTGAGTTTGCCATATGGTTTGCTCCTCATAGAAGAATATGATAAAATAGGGTTCCTGTAGAAGAAGGCATTTTCTCCTCCTTTGTTAGGTTAGGTTCTGGTTCAGAGTCAAATAAATTTTAAATGTAAATAGGACAAAGTATTCCACACTGCTGCAAAATGCTATAGGTTTTAAAGCTGATCTATATTTTGAGGGCAGTTTCTATAATACATCTTGGATGAGATGATCAACAAATTAATATTAAAATAAAAAATAATTTCTTGCTCTTTCTAGGAATTTTCTAATATGATTTTTTTAAAAAACAGATTATGAAAGGCTCAAAATTTTGCCTTCTTTATCCAGAGGTAGCCCAGAGGACTTCTGAGTGTGGTTTTGTCACTCAAAAGGAGCACTGCACTTGGCTACACAAAAAAACTTTTGCCTAGGTATTTTTATTTCAGTTATTACCTACTGCAAGCTCTGGAGTCTGTGTGCTTCATGAACATTGTCTGTAAAGATACAATACATAGAAGAGAAAGAGTGCATTAATTTTATTATAAAGCAGATATAACAATGCACTCATGCAAATATACGTGTGTGACTTATGGCTGACAGGAAAGAAATGTGGAATTACTAAGCTGATTATCAAAGTCAGTGGGGTTCTTTAATAAGTAAATAGCTGAGAGTATGTAAAATGATATTTTCTAATCTACTTCATAAAAAAGTAAGATTTTATTTTTTTCTGGTCACAATGATATAAAAAAAAAAAAAATAAAGGTCTGTTCAGCTTTTAATGAAGGTCAGACTGTAAAACCCTCACTAAGAAGCATTTCTCCCTTGAGTTCACTTAGATTGTGTGGAATCCACCATCCTATAAACCATCTTGGGCTATATTAGAAAGAGAGGTAGATTTTACAGCTAGATCTTGATTTCTGTGTATTTAATGAAGTTTGTTTCCAAAGCAGCAAAATTGTTTATTCCTTTTAATAACTTTTATTTACAAGCAATTCTGTGACTAGGTGACATAAACAAACAAGATTTCATCACACAACTGCTTAAACACAGCTAACAAATGAAGCAGAATATCAGAAAAACAAAAACAAAAAAATTACATTCTTAACCTAGTAGTAAATTGGCAATTATGAGTTTGATTCTCAGGTCAATATTTCATTTTTATGGTTCCCCTCTTGGAACTGAGGAACATACTAAACCAATCTAAAGATAAAACTTTTTCAGTGGTTAATCTCAAGTAACTTCTGAAAATACAGTTGTTCATTCCCAATGCAATTCACAAATTATGAAGAAAATTAATTAAAAGGGCAGGTACTTCTGGCAAGGTGTCAGTCATCACTAAAATTCTTTGTCTTTGAAAATAAATGGTGACTATAAAGGAGACATGGCTGGAGATACAAGAAACAGGAAAGAAAAAAAATTTTTAAAAAACCAAACCAAGGATGGTTTTGACTCTGGTTTTCAGCTCCAGAAAGCAGCAAATGTGAAACCCATGAGAGGTTTTATGTGGTTTGCATTTTCTGAAACATGAGTAGATTTAGACCAGTGATCTCTCTACACCTCAGATTCCCAGCTGTGAAACAGGAATGCCAGAACTTCTCCAGGAATGCTCTAGAAATACTTACCCTCACTCTTCAGTCATTGCTTTATTCAGTGAGTGGTTCCCCTTGCAGTCTCTATGCACAAAACCCATTAAAAATGGGTTAAAAATGCTTTTGTGGGTGCTTTAGAGCTTTCTTTGTACTGAAACTCAAAGGGATTAAAACATTTGTGACCTTGCTTGGTATTGCTAATGAGCCATCTCTGAGAGAACTGTCATTTAGTGGTTCATGCTGCTCATTTCATGGCACAGGTCTCTCTTCATCAGGAGTTTCCTTATGTTGTATCCTAAGAAGGCATGCTAAGAGCTTGGGACACATTTTTGAGGATGCCTGGTAAAACTTTGTGTTTCTATCATAGCCTGGTCACAGTAAAATCTATCCTGATGTCATGCACTTGATACCTTTCTAATTCAGGTCAAGAAGTTAATATTTTGCCTTTCTTTCTGACTAGGTGAGAGCCACTTGGCATTTGCCAGAAGTCAAAGCTGGTGTTCTGAAGTAAATAGGAAATAAAAGAGAAGGAACATTCAGTTCAGTCTAAAAATGCTAGACAAAAATAAATAATAAAAATATCATTGGAAGGAGTGTCCATTTATTTTATTTAATTTTTTATTTTGGTTTTTTTTTTTCATTTTAACTTTGTCTAAAAAATCTTATCTCTGCATTTCCTGAGAATGGAGAAACAAACAAAAAAAGAGATTTATCTTTGTGCCTATCATTAGTGATGGGTCTAATATTGCTTTGTCCCTTTTTAACATTTTACAATGGCAAATTATTAATATCATTCCTTTACATGGATCTATTTTAATATCATTTTGATTACTCTTCTCTGAACCCTGATAGTAAGAGTGGCTGATAAATCATCAGTAGTATAGACCACTGTTTCAACATCATTAAAATAGTTATTAACTGCTGCAGGAATAAAATTAATAAAAATATGGAAAGCCTATACAGAAATTTTTTTTTAGACACTTTGCCCTTTTTCAGAATTATTTGATATTATTTGCTATTTGTTATCATCAAATAGTTCAGAGAGACATGTTTTGGTATTTTATCTGACAGGAAAGAATACTCCTCTGTTTTTTTTCCCTCTGTCTATAAAAACATAATGGTTTCAATTTTGCTTTGAAGACTATGTGGATTGCCCTGGTAGTGAGGTCAATTTCAGTTTTCTGAGACCCCTAGAAACATGATGAACATGTCTTTTAAAGATAGTTAATACATCTGCTGCCATGCAGTGTAACAATTTATTCACATTAAATTACATGCTTTTGTCAGTATCACAGTCACTTCATTGTCAGACACCTTCAATATGAAAACTATTTATTCTCTTCTCTCCTTACTGCAGCTCCTGACAGCCTCATTCTTATTCCTGAAAATATGAAGTAGGGAGGTACTTTTCCACTGGTCTGGTTAGATGGGTACAAAGAAATTATCAGGCTTCAGCTTGACAATGTCCTTATCTGATGTAACAGCACACTCCATTCTCTGCTGTTGAACCAACAAAGCAAATGATTTTTATTGTGGTTTTCTGTCTCTGGTAATTGAGATTTGCTCTTTCTTTTTGAAGCATAGGTCTGAAACTGGTGATTGGATCTTTCCACAAAGCCCCTCTTTCACAGTTTGAATAAGCCCTATTTGGGTGCTGTGCAGTCTGCAAGAATTTTGACCCTACTTGCCCCTAACTATTTGAATCCCTATTGAAATTAGAATCTGACATATTACTTATGGATGATATAATAAAATGAACAGCCTCTCATTTCTATGGGCAAATAATACCCTCTCCCAGTCTCAATCTAAATCAAACTGCAGAGTCACTAATAAAAGTAAGTCATGACTCACAAAGTTAAGTTCTTTTGCATTAATCTTAAACTCCTTAGGAGTTATTGGAGTCTCACATCATTAAAACTAATGTCAGTGGTATAGTCTGCAGTAACTATTAAATTTACAGCTAGAAGATAAGACTCATATACAAGAAACATTACTTTACAACCATACTAAAGATGAAAATATGTAGATACTGTTTACAATGCACAGATGAGGCAGGTTTACAGGGAAACCCTTCATGCTGTAGGAAATCTATTATGTAAATAGTCTGCTCTTTTTTTTACATTTTTTTGTTAAATAATTCTGGAAGAGGCCTAATTATATAAAAATATCTTTTGTATAGACCTCCAATATTTTTACTCATTTTATTAGCACTTCTCACAGCAGTTAATAAATACTGCATACTTTCTTTTAACAGTGTACAGCATATTTAACTGTATTCTACTAGAGCAACCCAAATAAAATGAAGCCAAATCACAGCAAGTATAAAATCTGATCTAGGTCCATCAGGAAAGTATGAGTAACAAGGCATTGTCCATGAATTTACTGTGACTTAAGGACCATACCAGTCTGAGGAAGGCAAAAAATCCATCCAGGAACATCTGGCAAAAGGCACTGGAAGAAAGGCTGCCTGAGAACCTTTCCTACCTGTTAGATCTAGAGCATGCTTAATTATTTTCTCAGTAACTAGAGGCATTTTTACTGGGGAATAAAAAAAAAAAATAATTTCTTGCACAATAAGAGGCAGAAAGGATTTTACTCTGGTTCTTGACATGTGTCCCACCTCACTTGAGGTGTATGTTCCCCACATGGGCTGACTGGAAGCAACTGCTCCAGGAGTTTTTCACTTGCCTCTTTTAGTCCTTGTAACTCAGGAAAGCCCCAAGAGGGGATGGTGAAAAGAAGAATCTTCCTTTACAAGGCTGGACTGATAAACCCATAAATTAGAGGTAAGCTTTTGTGCCTTTCAATCACTGTCCCAGAAATCCAAGGCTGGATTTCATCTCCTCTCTCAACAAACATTTTGTTGTTGTTTTTTTTAAATTCTAGTGGAATATTTATGAAGTCTCACTATTAGTTTAAATTGATATTGGTCAGAAATTAATCTGAATTTGTGAGGTTTAGTGACGATTTTTCAGATTATTAGCACAGTAATAGTACATATACTACTTATGAAAAAGTAGAATCAAAACCACTTGGGAGATTTTTTTAAGGAAAATTCTTAATATTTTCTAGTAGATTTTTTAAGCTAACATTCAATTGTGCATTCTGAGACTCAAAATGTTTAAATACACACAAAAATTTCATAAAAAATTCTGGATATGCTCTGTGACTAAGAAAAAATCAGCCAACCAAATACAAGCTGAATAGCAGTGTTTATTTTAGATTAAACAAATACCTTGTTTAATTTAAACCATTTTACTTAAAAAAGTCAAATAATTATAAATCAACTAAAACAAAATTAGAATTAGGCTTAAGGAGACTTTGAGGTAGAAAAGTGCTTTAAGGTGGAATAGGAAAACCATTTAAGTTAAAATGAGAAATGCTTTTATTATGTTATTTAGTTAATGAGACTTTTAAGTTTTGCTCTAGAAGCAAAGAAAATCCAATCTTCTCCACAACAGCCTTTCAATTTTTGTCTGGTGCTTAATGCAAACATCATAACATAAGCCACTGTAAACCACAGTAAAGACTACTTTTTTCTTCTTATAATTGTTTAAAGGAGGCATTTGAAATTAATAACAAAATCACAGATCTTTTTGGGTTGAAAGAGACCTCTGGAAATCCTTTGGTTCAAGTTCTCTGCCAAGGCAGGGTCACCTAGAGCAGGTCACACAGGAACAGCTCCAGGTGGGTTTGGAATGTCTCCAGAGAGGGAGATTCCCTGGGCAGCCTGTTCCAGTGCTCTGCTGCCATCAGTGTAAAGAAACTCTTCTTTGTGCTGAGCTGGATCTTGTGTTTTAGTTTGTGGCCCTTGCTCCTCATCCTGTTGCTGGGCACCACTGAAAAGATTCTGGCACATCCTCTTGGCACTGACCTTTGAGCTGTTCATATGCATTGATGAGAGCCCCTCTCAGTCTCCTCCAGACTGAGCAGGCTCTGCTCTCAGCCTCTCCTCAAAAGAGGGATTCTCCACTCTCAATCATCTTAATCATCTTCTTTCCTTTTACTGGGTCCTCTCCTTGTCTCTTTTGTACTGAGGAGCCCAGAGCAGGACACCACTCCAGGTGTGCCTCAGAGGGATGACCAGGGGCAGAGATCACCTCCCCTGACCTGCTGGCCACACTCTTCCTCATGCACCCAGGACAGTGTTGTTCCCCCCAGGGCACATGGGCACACTGCTGGCTCATAGAACACTACAGGCTTGACAAAACATTAATTTTACATCCATATGTTCTGTCTAGGGAGCTTTCTCTTGAAAGCTATGATTCAATGTAGCTATATAATACAGACAAGGTCTTTTTTTGCAAATCTGATGGCACTAAGCAAGTGCAGAAACAAATAAAAAAACTCCTTTAAAGAAGCCTTTATGTTATATAAACATTGGAATGACCAGAAAATCTACCAAATTAAAACAATTCCTTTTCCTTTTATAGCTTGCTATTCCAGTAAAAAAATAATAGTCTACTAAATTGGCAATAATTTATTGAGAATTGCTGCACAAAGCACTGTGTCCTCAGTGAAGTCGTTAAAGGAAAGTAGAAACAATTTTTTCCTTTCACTTTCTTAAGGCCAAATCATTCCTATTATTCTTTCAATTTTGAGATTTTCTGACTTGCTGACTTTTACTGGAAAGCTGCCATTAATTTAATTGCTGTTTAAAAATAATCAGGAGATAAAAACTTATTTATGTTTGTTGAACAGAACAAGCATATTACTTGTTTTATTTTAAGTATCTATGTGTTCTGCAAGGACCAGTGTAACCATATTTACTTCACATCACATAAAACTGGGTATACTCACATCTTCTAATACCAAGTTCATTACCAAAGTTATGTTTCTTAAGCTTTTGAAGAGAGTGTTAGTACTATGTTAAGTTACTCTGGAAAGATGTGTTTTCAGATGAAATTGGGCTAAGTTTATCTAAAAATATGAAAGAATACATGGCAGGTCATGGGCTGAATTTTAATAGTTGCTATTGTCAGCAGATATGGACTCAGGTATATAATTGTCCTGTCTATAAATATATTACATCCATCACTTTCCCAAGTTTAAAAGCCAAATGTCTTTATCAGTTAAAGACTCAAAATGAAAATTAAGTTCTCTTGGTTAGTTATAGATGCAAACATAGAGGTCTGACAGAAAAAAAAATATTTTCAGCATAGTTATCTGTTGCTTTATTACTTTTACTTTTATATGAGGTTTATGATCAAGGAGGGAGTACAAGAGAGTACAAGGAGTCCAATACTATACTTGGCTTTCAAAGTCCTGTAAGTTTAAAAAAAATTCTAATTTTTTCATATTCCCTGTCTCATAGATCATATAACTGAAATATTATTTGGCTCAGTAGGAGGGTATTTGTCTTAAAATGGAATAAAAGTAAAAATTATTCTGTAATAAGTGAGTCAAATATTTCATTAGATATTTTAAATGGATCTATAAAGCTCTTATAAGATTAGCTAGACTTATGTATATATTAGATCATATACATATGCTTAAGTTAACTAGAAATAGGAAGTATATCAAATTGAACACTATAAACTTAGTTAAGGAAGAGATTTTACTTTCTTTGTTGATAGGAATAAGTAATGCAAAGGCCTTTTAAAGACAACTGATTTTTTAATTTCTAAAGTAGACTTTTAGGCTTCTCAGAAATTAAGAGAAAACATGAATTTTCTCAACCTATTTGTCCATACAATGATACAATAGGAAAAAACAAACTTTAAGGAGCTAAAGGACACAGAAAAATGCAAGCACACAGCACTGCATTTTCCTGGGCTGAGAGGAAACTAAAAAGAACAGAGTACATGGAGCAATGACAGTGTTTGGTGCTAGTTGACAATGACATGCAGAGCATCCTAAGCAATACTGTTTATCTCACAGAGCATCTGAATTATTCATAGATTCCAACAGTAGAATAAATTTATTGTCTCCTATAAGAGATATAAGAGGTTGATAAACTGCTTTTCTGACCTTGAAGAACTTTGTTGGCACATTAAGGGACTTTGATACATAGCAAGGTGCAGACACTCACTATGATTTGTTAGGTGCATTCTGCTGGGACTGCACTATCAGGTGAATTGAAAACAAAAAACCTCTCTCAAGAAAGCAGTGTGAAAAAAAAAAAAAAGTGCCAGTGGATTCTCTCCCTCTGTCTCTGTGGTACTGATGACCAAAAAATGAACAAGGAGGGGACTTTAAACTTTTTTTTTTAACTACTAACCTGGGGAGAAGGGAAGATGGAATATTTTCTTCTCTTTTGTTTCTTGCAGTCTACACACCTTTCACTCTGGTACAAATGATTGTGACCCATCATGTTTTGCCCACAATTTTTGGTTCTGGTATGGAATGAAGGACATGCTTCTCTACTGTAGCACAAATACCCTTCAAATGTGGAGAATGGGAAAAAGTTGAATAGGGAAAAAAATTGTAGCACAACTGAAATGTCTCTTCCATTAACAAGGAGAAAGAAGATAAGGAGAAAAGATAATGATAAGGAGAAAGAGTGGCATTAATTACTGGGAATACATGTTGTTTCAGAGCATTTAACTTAAATCCTCTCTTCCATCTCTATGTATTTAGTCCACTAGCTTAATATCAGGATCCTTTCATTCTTTCCTGCTTGCATAGGCCAGTACACCTTACAGAAGTGCTTTTCCCAGCCTCAGGGACTCAAAAGTTGTAAGTCTGCAGAGGCAGAGGCATCAGAACACAGGGCCTCCAGAGATCAGCAGTTTTCCTCACAAAACTGCCATCTGTAACTCTGAATAATTAAATATAACTGATAATCAATCAGGAGCATATGGTTAGCATAACAGAAATTGAACTGTCGCTGAAGTCAGGGAAAAAGCTGCTTCACTGAGGATTAAGAAGATTGGATTTTGGTTACCTGCACACTATATTGCATGTGAATAAAAAGAGGATTTTAGTTTCCAGTATAAGTAGTCTATTAATCCTAATAAATGCAACCATTTTTCCTACAGAAACATTTAACATGAGTTTAGTGCTTTTACCTCATTCTAATACTCCTGTCATAAAATAGCACAAAAATAATGTACCATCTTAAAGAAAACCACAGGCCTGTCTTGTATAAGCTATTGAGAAAGATTTATTATTTTCAGCTCAGAAACAGCAAGAAAAACATAAGGAGGTTAAGGTCTGAACTGTGATCACCTAACTCAAGCAAATGAAAGCAAAGCAGGCAAAACAATCCTGTTTGTGAGCTTGTGAGAAACCAGCTGGATAAACATAAGCAAAACGGTGATGCTTCCTCTAAGGCAACATATTTTAAATAAGAGCTGTCACTTCCTTTGCAAGAAGTTGTTTGTAGTTCTAGCAGCCACTGGCAAATGCTGGGACACCTCCACCTTATTGCTGCTAGCTCAGAAAAATGCAGTTTTGTCCATGTTGTGCTTCCATCTTCCTGGTTTTTCTAGGAAGTGCCTCCTTGGACTGAAAGAAATACTTATCTTCAAGATCACCATTGTTATACCTATGGGAGTCCATACTTGAAGTCCATACACCATTGTTCTAAAAGATGGGAAGAGTGCAGGGCTGGAAAATTGCCCCACAGGTAACTAATAAGGACCAATTTGTTATTTATGAGTGTAAATACAGCCATACACATACTCCATAGGATGGGGGGTTATTCAGTTTGGGTAGTTTGTGTCCACAGACACAATCCTGGTAATACTGCATGCCTGAGCCCACAGCAACAGAAATGCCAAAGGGCTAGTTATGTATGCCTCTGATGATGAATAATCAGCAAGGGATTGACAGTAAGCATAGGTAATTTTGATTGAATAGACTCTCTGAGTTCATATGGACAATTCAGAAGCCTATTATACTTGTTTAATGAACATGAGTAGAGTAATAGAGATCATTCATTAATTCACTACATTAATTGAAGCCAGTATTGTTACCTTTCTTCTTTGTTTAATTCTGCCATTATCTGACTCAACTTTATATTGTTGATATATGTAATATTGTGTGAACTGTTTCATGTTGACTTTTTGATGCATTATAAAAAATTCAATGCAATTTTATTAAGAACAGGACTGAAGTGGGATAAACAGTAACTCCATCTCTAGTGCTATCTATATTTTAATTTTCAGTGTAAAATGTTCTGCCTGACCTTTTAGAAAGCTCTATTACATTAAATTAGGATGCTCTATTTCAAACAGTCAATGTTCATACAGGCACTTTAATAAACCTTGGAAAAGGAAAATATTTATAATTTAAGCTTGTCCATCATCAGATTCATATTACAATTGCAGATATTAAATGTAAGAGAATATATATAGACAGAGAGTGAAAGCAAGAAAAATGGCTTGTGTGACTTGGAAGATTTTCATCAGTAAAATGAATGGGAGTTTTGAGCCATTAAGATACTTTTTAAGTTTCTTTCCTTCTCTAACACTTTTGGTTCCACACCCCAATTTGGTGGCTGCTGGGGTAGTATGTGAATTTGCTCTTTTATTCATTTCTGGATAGTCCCAAGCCCTGTCTTTGCTTTAGCTGGAAAGACTGATGGCATGTTAACACTTCTGAGGTTATTTGTTCTTAAGTACATCTTCTAGGTTATATGTCATAATGACAAGCAGCCAGCAGTGTAGGTGCCAGAAACATTACAGCCCTGTAGCAGGGTTACAGTTCATAGACTAAATCAGCTCAGAAGATGTATGGGTGGTCCAATGATTGCTGAGTGCTCAGTCCAGGAGTTTAAAAGAAAGAATCAATGAGCCGCAACTGTGTAAAATAGGGGTCAAATATGTACAGCTGAGGCTCCACATATATCAGATAGGGCTATGTTTTATCTTCTGGTGTGTAACATTTGTTACTGAAATGTGGCTCAGAAGCACTCTATTAAAAGTAGATTGGTATTAATTAATTAAGATTACTGTCTCCCCTAGAAGACAGCAGGAAAGCAATATAGTTCTGATCTACATTCAGCGTATTGCTATCTATCTCAAAATCTAAGTACCAATTCAAAATTACGAAGCAGATATTCCATCAAAACTCTCTCCTCCACTGGCTGCCCTTTGGTCTTGTATCAGTGATTTTCCTGCCAGTGCAATCTGCTCCACCAGTCATAGCTTCCTTGCTTCTTTATCTGCATGACTTTGTGTTCCAGTGGACAATTGAATCTATTCCAGGTCTCTATAACTATTTCTAGATTGATAAATAATACTCTTTCTCTGGTGCTGATTCAGTTTCCTTGATGTGAAAAGAAGGCTTGTACTGAGTTAGTGAAACAAAACCAAAAATTCTTGAGGACCAGTGAGAATTCAGAGATCCTCATCAAGCTCAGCAAATCTAGCTTACCTCCAACACACAAAACAAGTTTAGATAAAAAAGATGTCAGTTAAAACACTAAAGCACCTAACTTTCAAGCTCTCTGAAAGCTCCTGTCTTTATTGGTGCAAGTCTATAAAGATTCTTATGGTGACCCCCTGTGAGTTTCCATCCTCCACTTCTGGAGCAACCTAAACTGTTTCAGAGTCTTTAACACTGAGTTGTTATTTTTCCTACCCTAGGCTGGGGATGCTTTCAGAGAGGAATTAGATCTAAGATCTACTTTCCCAACAGAGAAGCCATAGCTCATATCATTAATAGACTTTTGAGACAGAATATAGATGTCCTTTGCAATGGGTCTCCTGGGTAGTGGTAAGGGTGTTTTGAGGATGCACAACTGCTACAATGAAATTGAGGTTTCTGAACCAGTGTTTGGGAAATTGAGATAAGAAGAACTTTAACCTGAGAAATGGAGAGAAATAAGTTGTGAAATGTTAGTGTAGTGGCTGCTTTGAGTTTTAGCAAGAAAAAGAAAACACAGATAAATGTGAATCTAGAAGTAAATATAAACAATACTATAGAGGAAGGGAAGAAGCAGCTGGGAGGTACTGATATTAATAAGAACAGTAGTAAATATAGAAAGGATAATTTTGAAAATGTTATATTTAATTTTGTCAGAGAACTGGATATGGTCATCAATGCTGCTGTAGCCAATTCAAAATTAGGATAGCAGAATATATAAAAGAGAGGATGGCCCTAACACTTCAAGGGATAGGTCATTCACAGTTCTCTGGGCAATGTAGTTTCATGAAGATAATTTTTTTGTTACATGGTCACTATAAGAGGGACTAGATGCCCAAGTCTTCTAGCCCTATATTTAATGCTTAGTTGAAAGAGAGAACTTACTTGACATATTAAAAAAAACTTTGGCTTAATTTTTGTATTTTTAATTTTTCCTTTTGTTTAATTTATAAGCAAGTTCTATAATCAGTCAAAAACATAGACTACTTTGTTGAAGCTTCATCTTTTTATTAAATCAAATTAAAGAACATGTCAACAACTGGATCTCAAAACATTCAGTATTTTTTTTTTCCTTTCTTTTATAATGGGTGGCAAACTTATGTAGGTGGAATAGTTTTTATTCTGTTTTGTAGTTTTCCTAGAAAAAAGCCAATAAATTCAACTTACTGCAACATGAAAAAATACAAGTAGGAGTACTAGGATGTGGGCTTATCCAAGCCCTAAAAATTGAAGAAAAAAAAAAAATTCCCTGGTTTTTAAGGGAATTGCAAGCTTTCAGCAGACTATTTTGAGCGTCCACCTTGCTTTCAGTGCCAGTACTAGTTCTGTACTTAGTGCTTAAAAGCTTTGTTATTATTAACAACATGGGAATGTATGGCAGTAAATGTACCTTTTCACTTACATTAAATCCTATCTGTTTTAGGATCAGGTGGGTGCCCAGTTGATGTAGAATACAGAGAAGACAGTTTCTGTACGCCCTCGTTGTTTCAGTCTTTACTGCTGAGATCAGTCCTCAGTAATTCCAGGCCCCAAATGCAAGAGAAAGTCGGGAGAAAGGAAGATTTTCCCTTGTTCAAGGAATATCAGGTTAGAAACCATTAGGCAAACTTGACATGCACAAAGCCATGGGCCCCAATGAAATGTACCCATGAGTGCTGAGGGAGCTGGCAAATGGTGTTGCTATGCCAGTCTCCATCATTGTTAAAAGTTATGGAGAATAGAGAGGTGTGTGTGTGGAGGAAAGCCAGTGTCATTCCAGTCTACATAAAGGGCAACATGGAAGACCCAGAAAACAATCAGCCAGTCAGCCTCACCTCCAGCTCTTGGAAGGTGGTCCAACAGCTCATTCTGGATATCTTCTCCAAGCATAGGGAGCAGAAGGGTGTTACCAGGAATAGTCAATGTGGATTAATCAAAGGCAAAATCATTCTTGACCAGTCTGACAGCTTTAGTCTGACCAGGTAGAGGAGGGGAGAGTAGTGGATGTTTCCCTTGGCTTCTATAAGGCTTTTGACACTTTTGAGAGAGTGCTCCCTCAGCAAGTTTGCTGATGATACCAAGCTGGCAGGAATAACCCAAAGGCTGTGCTCCTGTTCCCTGGAGATGTTCAAAACTGACTAAGACATGATCCTGCTCCAGGTGAATCTACCTTCCCATGGGGTTGGGCTAGGCAATCTGCAGAGGTCACTTCCAACCCCAACCATTGTGTGATTGTGACTTCATTCCACTAGGTCTGAAATATAATTTTTAAATATTGGATCTAGATTGGATGGGCCTTGAGGCTTAAAAAAAGAAGTGCATAGATAATAGCTCTTCCATTAGACTCTTTTATCACTCATTTTGTTACTTTAGCTACTAAGGACATTTTATTAATATGTAGCTTTCAGCATGACATAGAAAAACACTATGAACTTTAACACAGGGTAAACAGTCTTTCAGATACAAAAACAAAATATAAAAGAAAGCTTTTTTATTAAGGCAGAAAAGACAGCCAAACAGGTCACTAAATGTCAACGTTGTTATGCTGTTTCAATGTGATTATGCCTTCTGCCAAGAAGAAGGAAGTATTTTAAGTGACCAGGTGATCAAGCTTTCAACCATGAAAAAAATGCTTTTGCTTTTGCTGGTATAGCTCAAAAACCTAATCTCCTGTGCAGATCTTCACAAGAAATGTTTTAATTAGTGGGAGATGAATCTCAAATGTTTAGTGACACTTTTAGTGTTGTTCTTATTTGGCAAATGGATATTCAGACAGAGCTGGTTTGATTCATCACACATAGCTAATTGCTGAACAGTTAACCCCTGAGTCTACACTAGTAATTTAGCCTCCCTCTGTAGCACATCGAGATGGAAAGACATTGCTTCCAGAGGAAAGTTTATTTTCACTACTCTAAATACATGCTTTTTGACAAAAAGCTTCTGGAAATGCTTTCCTATCTCTCTCAGTAGACCAGAAGAAACCCAGATCTAAATTCCTCAGTTCGGATCACACGCCTGACAATGGCTGTCAGTAGGTGGAACTCTCCCAGGAAAACCAAACCCAAGGTCTGTAAGTTATTTAGTTCCAAGTAAAATCCATAGATGACAATAAAATGAAATAAGCTAGGATAGTTTCTTAACAAAGTCCTGCCCAGAACAGCAGTGAAAATACAAGGCTGCTTAGGCATGTGAAAATGACCTCTTCAGGCCAGCTGGCAAACTTGCTCTGTGGACTTTCTAACAGAAATCATACAGATCTATAGGGGGAAAACAAAAATTATAGTGTAGCCTTTTCCACATTTCTTTTTCACCTGACTGGGAAAGAGACCTTTTGAAAGATTGTCAAAAGCTAAACCTTTCTCCATAAAATCATCTGAATTCATCATGGCATTTGAGTGTAAGATGTTTTGAAGTGTACATGAAGGTCATTGTTTCTGACTGGGTATGGACCACAGTGAGCTTCATTTGAATTAACCCTAATAATGGATTATATTTGTGTATAAGATAATAAAAGCAATGCAGGAAGAGGCACTCAAAAAAATTGCTTAGAAAAATATTAGATATTTTCTTACAGTGAGTTAACCAAATTTAGTTGATTAAACAGGAGAACCAAATAGGAGAACTACTATTTTCTTTCACTTGTTACAGAGAATCCACCATTTCTGCCTTTAGCAGTAGCAGTTGTGTTGCTGTAAGCTGTTAGTTTCTAAGAGTTATTCAGTCCTGCTCCCAGCTGAAGCAATTATTTCAGCATGGGAGCAAGACTGAACCCAGCTGCTTAAATTCCTTCAATTTTCACTTGGTCTTAATGCTCACAAATTTCCACTGTTGCAATATAGAAGCACACAATTTATTAAAATATTTTTGAGCTGGATCTTTGATAAGGACCTTGGAATCTGTCTCAAGGATATTCAAGATAATGTAAGGCATTCAGCCCAACAGGCCAGAAGTTAAACAAAGGAGTCAAACTAATTTTAATGAAATCTAACTAAACTTTTCAGATCCAAACTGAAGATACTAATTTAAAGGCCTGCTTTTCTCATAACTCACAGACACACTGATCTCGCTGTGCTTTCTCAAAGACACTTAAAATTAAATTGCTTTTGCTCAGTTTAAGTATTGAATCACATTTTATGCTTAGCAGAAGCTAGAACTTGATCACAGGAGCTCATTTAATATAAAAGACATAAGAAAGAGGCATGAGCTCCTATACTCTAAAATGCTTTATAATACAGTCCAATTAAAAAAAAAAAAAAAAAAAAAAGGGTTTTTATGGGACAAAGAAATTTCTTTATGCAAGGCAGTAGGGGTATGCAAAGATCACTGGACTCTGAATTTCTTCTTACAGTGGTCCTTAAAATCATGCTTTTTGGTTATGCATACTTAAGGTGGGAAATCATAGTTCTGAATGACAAGAAAGAAACTATTGAAACTTGAAACTATTTCCACACATGCTTAGAAAGAGGGATTTACAGCAAAGAGACTAAGGATTAGTGAGGTCTGAGGGGTGTGATGGGGGAAGGACAGTCTGATTCTGTCATAGTCCCAGTGGCCTGGGCATCTCAGCAGGCCCAGAGATTTTGTCCTTGACAGAAGGATATCACCAGCAAGCTCACATCAATCCAGTCTGCACTCTGGGGTACATCTACTGTGTGAGCTGCAGTTTGCAGGGAATAGCAAATGTGAACAGTCCTTTGCAGCATCAATCCCTCTGATCCCCTCAATTTCCTCTGCTGCAATCGCTGCATTTACAGCTCTACATCCCAGCAGAGCAGCAAACATAAATGCTTGCATGCAGGCTTGTAGAAAGGACAGCAGTGCTAGCACCAGGCAGGCATTCACAAAAAAATGCACAACAAAGTGCAGGCAATAAGCTAGCCTGGAGACATGGAATTAAAGAATCACTATCACAGTGTCCCAAGAGGAACTCACAGAGATGTCCCTGCTACTCATTTTCTGAAGTAGAAGGAACAAGTCATTTCTAATCCCTCTATTGACTGCCATCTAGGGGCCCTAAGAATTTTATAGTGCATATCTTTTGTGCCATCAGCTGTATTACTTTGTGTGTAGGGAATATAGACAGGAAATTTTCCTTTTCTGTCACCTTAATGGTCATTGATCCAGCAGATGTCCGAGGCAGAAGCCTTGTAATTGTAAAGGTTACCCTAGATAATAAATTTTAAAAAATAGAGGCTGGAACACTTATTTAGAATTTTCTCTTACTTTGCAACCAGTGTAAAAAGTCAAACTATAAAATAGATGTGATAAGTATTACCCATGACTTTATGCAGTAAATTTGACCTACCAAGACATTAACAGTCAAAGAAAAGGATGGATTTTCCTGAGCTCTGAACACTCTCAGCTTCCTCTGACATAGTCACAATTTCTGGATGATTTCTACTTCAGAAAATAATTTCTTACATTTTGATATAGTTTTCATTTACTGGACTTTGAAACACCACAGCACTCACTCATGGATAAAAAAGAGCTCTGGTTGTCATTTTACACTTTTCATATTAATGACACCAGAATATTTTAGAGAAGATGTGGGACTCTTTTGGAAAACAAGGAATATTGCCACTTGTTTTCTGAATATTATTGTGTACAGACTGTTCCAGCTCACTGAGCTACTCCAGGAACAATTTCCCTAGTCATTAAAAAAGACAATATTGTGCAGTTTTAGTCAAGGCCAGAGGAATTATTTTATTTTTTTATCTCCAGTGGGATATATATACACTTCCACTCACATACCTGGCAATCCTGTATGTAGTTTTCTTTCTCCTAGGAAAAGGTCTGCCTTTCTGTTGTGAATTATAAACTCCAAGTTATCAACAAGTTAAGGAAGCTACATTTTAAACATGGAACTATAAAAACATCAGAGTAGCCTTTTTGTAGCATTCAGAGGCTGTGTTTGACAGTGTACAATTAATTTCAGATAAACAATAAAGCCTTACAATGCTAAAAGCCTTGTTATATCTAAATATCTGACCTAGGTTTTTTTTTTTTTCCCTTTGTCTTTTCTTTTCTTTTTTTTTAGATGTTATACAGGATTTAGTTTTAATTGGTTGTTACACTGCAGTTCTGCTGTAGCCACCTAGAGATCTTTGTAAATGACATGTTACAGCACAATATTGCATTCATTTCAGTCAGTAAATGCAATTTTAATGGAGGTTGCTTATTTGTTTTGCTACATTTTGAGGGGAAATTAAGTGAGAAAAAAGTGCAAAGAAAACAGTGATAGCTTTTTAAAGATCTCATTAGCATCTTATATTCTACTACCTCTCTGATATAGAAAACAGCATATTTTAGGCAAAGGACTTGCCTTGACTTTAAGTCCTTCCTTTCCTGACTAATTAATGCTCCCAAACATGGGGTCCAAACACACGGGAAAAAATCAATCAAGACCTATATCTGACTCAAATATCACCATATTAATAAATAAATTCTGGGGTGTAAAAAATACCTTTGTTTTTCTCCTGTGGCTCTCTGCTTTGACCCAGACAGGGCATGTTAGAGGGAGAAAAATGGAATCTTCATCATTCCTGGAATTAGTGCAGCCCAGAAAATACTGAACTTAATTCTATTACTTTCAATCCTTTACTTCAAAGCCTGTAAAACCAATGGTGCAATTCATATTGTAAAGGGAAAATTTACTGTGAATGAAAATGACAAAATCTGGTGCTCAAAACTAAGTGAGTAGTTGTAAGTGAGGTTGTACAAGACATAATGCACTGCTTGAAGCCTTTCTTCAGTGAGCTTTTAATGTAGGTGTCAAGTGGTACAAAAAAAATTCAGCCTGAGAACACGAAATAAAGACTGTGAAACTTTAAGTCACATTACAACACAGGGATTCTGCACTCAAAATATCTTAATGCTGTGAATACAAATACCAGAATAAAAAGAAAACAGTCACATATTTTTCTATAATTTCTGAGTAACTGCTGACTTTTTTGGTATCTGAGATTATTGCCTAAAGCAGCTATTTTCCTTAAAACAGTCACAATGTGGACAAAGAGAAGACTTTCTGTATGATATTACAATGGAACAAAAAATGAATATGTCCTAGCTGTTATGTCTACTGAGGTGAGACACTGAAGTTTCCATCTACAGCTTTCTACTGGGAAAATGAAACTAATTATACTTTTTAACAATGACCTGCTTGACTTTTCAATAGGGAAAATATTTTATATGATGTATCCGGATGACTGAAAATGGCACAAGGAGTACACAAGCATATAAACAATAATAAGTACAGTAATCTTAAAACATTGTTCAGTACAAAGCTCATTCAGGACACCACCAAATGAAATTACAAAAATATGTGACTACTTGTGCTTCATTCACTTTAAGGGCTAGAGGTACCTTAGGTTCATGTGTAGCTGTCATAGCCATGCCTGTTCCCCCATAGCAAATGTCTTTGACCAAAGTCATAATTATTTTGACTTGCCTGATAAGCCATTCCATGTGCATATGTGTAGGAGGGAAGAATTAGTATGTGGCACAGACTTCATTCAGACTAGGTGAAAAGGTAGAGCTCATGGTCTGGTGAGCTGGGCAAGCAACAAATAGCCCTTCCCTTGAGGACCTGCTGACAAGTACACTGTGTGTGCTTTTCTGCACCATTTCACTTAAATAAAACTTTAAGCAGGTGATTTAGTTCCTTAAGAGAGTCTCAGAGAGAAAGATTATTCTGGCAGGTGGTCCTTGTTGCCACATGCTTGATTGGTGCAGTGAACCTGCTCACTTACATTCCAGGATAACTTTCCAGTTTCACCCTCCCTAGAGCGCTGCTCTTTCAAGCACCACTTTTAGACTCTCTTATGCAGATGAAATTCAGGCTGGCTAGGACTCCTTTTGCATTCTTGTGTTTAATTTTAACTATACAGTAAAGATGTGGATAGGATTCTACCCAATAATGAAAGCAAATATTCCACTCTCAGCTGCCTTAAGTGTTCTTCAGCATCAACAAAAGGGAGCAGATGGGCCTGTTTGCTTATTTGTTTTAAAGAGAGGAAGAAAGCAACAGAGATTTTGTGATATTTTAGCCTGTGTTTTATGGGGCATTGGGGTACAGATGTACTGAGTAAAAATTGTCTCAGATTTCTCTACCACATAAACTCCTTGTTCTTGTTTAAGCCAAAACTTCCACATGTGGATTTTTTTCTTTTCCAGTAAGAAATATCTCCAGATGATTCCTTGCACTGTTCCTCAGCCAATGTTTCATATGTTTTGAGAAATGCCTTGTCTGTGGATTGCTAATCCCTTAAAACCTCTGATATACATTCTGTGTTTGCCAAAGCTTGCTCTGAGTCAGTGCTCTCTCACCCATAATTACAACAAAAAACCCAATCTCTTTGAGACACCAACACACCTTAATAGAGAAATAAAAGAGTTAAAACTCAAATATGTGACTGAGTGCACCGGAATAAGTATGCAACCCAAAGGCTGTCAAAGATTGGGCTCTACTCTGGACTCTGCTTCTTATTTGCTGTGTTTTGATTTATATATATTAATATTCCTGTCTCCAGAATAAAGAAATTATTTGGGATTTGCTTTCAGCTAAGCTGTTGAACTGCAGTTCTGTTTGCTGATGCAGCAGAAGATGGTAGGAGAAAAAATTAAGTGGTATTACTCTGAAAATGAAAATATCAGCTGCTGTATTTTAAAAAATCCTGGATTTATTTAAATACAGAATAACTTTTTTATTTTTTCTGATGTACTCTATTTTCTTCATCAAGTCCATTATTGAAGGTCAAAGGCTAAACAAGCAGTAAAGGTAAAATAGTGGTATCTGCCTGCCTATACCTAAATGTGTGTTTAACTCATAGCCAGATTTTAAGGGGGTTTAAGTGAGTTAGGCACCTAAACATTGTTGTTATTCATCTTTTGCCTTGCACCATCCTTTTTGCACAGAATCTCCTGAACTATAATGTAGCTTTTCTGTCTGAAATTAAGCACATCTCACTTGATATGCTTAGATGTGGTATACAAGCACCTGTGGGGACCTATAATTCAAAGCAAAATCCCTCAGTGCTGAAGAGAGTAAATGCTCTCTCATCTCTTTCTTGATAAAAATGTCACCCTTGTATTCATTATCCATTGTTTTTCTCTCTCACTTGTGAAAGACAGGAAGTCTTCTTCAGCATCCAGGGCTAGTGAGGAAGCCTTGAGCCTGGAGATCAAAAATAAAGAAGGAGGAATGGATAAAAATAAGGATATTTTCCCTTGAAAGAAAAATCATGAAATTGGGACCAAAAACAAGTACAGAAGAAGACTTTTGTATACAAAATATTTATTTTTACCTTTTTTATTGATAAGTTTTTGTGATGAAAACAAGGCTTTCCAGATTTCTGTTTTATTAAAAATATACAGATAAGTTTCTCTGGTATGCATAATTTTGTATCTAAGTGAAGAATTTTCATTTGAAATCAACTTCTACATTGCAAAGAATTTTTATGCAAAATTTTCTATCAGAAATGAATCATAGATACACTGTATCTTTCTGCACTTTCTGCTCCAAATTTTTTCCCATGTGGTGGGAAAATATTCATTGCCACCATTGTAGTTGATATCTCAGTAGGTGACTTGCCCAGTGTGAGATAAGAGACAGAGGCAGCAAGAGCATTTTCCCAGTCCCACGTTTGGTAGTTTATTCTCTTCCCCCCTGATTTTATTAACTTAATTTCTTTGACAATCCTCTCCTGGGTCAGCAATACCTTTAAATGAACAATTGTAACCTCAGAGATCCTTGCCCATACTCCCACAAAAAACTTCTTGATTACTGTTTCCAGCAGACAAAAAAACCTATTTCCTGCTTAGCTAGAACTAAAGCAGAATCTTGCTTGTCATAAGATGGACAAGACATCTGAAGAGCAGGCTGTTCTCTGGTTGTCAGTGTAAGATGCTTGTGTTTCTGCCTTTCCTCTATTTCTCTTTATTTAGACCTCATGTACTCACCCATCCAAGCAGAAGATGGAATAGTTATTTACCAGAAAATTGAAAGAAAGGCGTGATGTTGCCATAGGAAAATAGGGTTCAATGATTCCACTCAGAGCAGAGTATCAGAGAGAAACAGCAGTCACCAAGGCAAAGTCCTCAGCTCTGGTGTGATCTTCTATAAGCTGTGACAAAGCCAGAAGTAATGGCTGTGTCAGTGGGGAGAGGGAGAGGCCAGCCCTACTCACTGTAGCCTCCTCATGCATCACTGTCAAGCAGGCTGGGGAGAAAAAGAAGCAAATCCTCAGTGTGAAATTGTTTCTCAGACTCGAGCAGTGGCAGCAGCAATGCAGTCTGCTGTTCCTGTAGAAAAGGTGCCAGCAAAGAGAACAAAGGTAACAACAGCTTGCTGAATCCATTTAAGCAACATCTGGGCAATGTTAGTGAAAAACCTGCACAGCAGGAAGATGGAGAAGTATATTGAGCAAGAGTGGAGAGGAGGTATGAGAAAGAAAGACAGTGGTTTGGAAAAGAAAACACTTCATCTGAATATTCCTGTCTGATTGCAAGTGCTGCTCAGCACATGCTGCAATGTGAGAAGGAAAACCGTCTCCTGTTAGGGACCAGACCACACCACACTCTACACAGCAAATGAGAAACTGTCAGAAGATGAACAGCCTAAATTACTAAAAAAAAATCAGCAGTTAGGGCATCATAAAAATGATTTGCGTTGGTTTTTGTTAGAACTGCCAGTTTGCAAAGCTCTGGGCCTCCTAAGCAAGGAGCAATGGGTGAAGTCAGTGTTGGGCTTCCCATGAAGAATGTATGGAATAACAAGTCTATGGAGGCTTCTCTCTTCTTTAGGACTGATAACAGAGGCAACTCATGGTCAGAAACATGGGGATTCAGTGTCATAGAAAGTGATAGAATTATCCAGCTTAAGCACACCTATGCAAAAAAAATCTGATGTTCTCTAAATTATATAGGCATTCTGCCTTGTAAGTAACAATTTAGAAATGAAGAGTTGGTCTGAACCTGCTCCGTCTCAATTTTATACAAAATTTCTGACTCTAAAACAAAGAAGGGCATTATTCAATGTGCATGTTATTTCCTGTGCATATTAAGTGGACTAACACCTTTGAAATGAACAAGGCAAACTGTTTAGTCCATCTCAGAATTTCTATGCTATGTGGAAGGATCATTCACTCACAACACTGCTGCTTTTAATTTAAGTTTATAGTTTATTACTATTTATTACTACTTAGTCACCACAATTTTGATGTATACAAATAAAGGCAAGCACATAATACATGGGCTTCAAATAGAATCACTAGTGTTATGCAATTTTTACTGCCCTCTGTTTAATACTGGCATCCAATAAATAAGCACTGCTAATACTAAAAGTAGAACTGTAATTGAAACAAATCTCATTCCCATTGAAATATAAATGATGTATTTATACAAAGACTATGCTGTCCTGTGGGACAAATTATTGTATACAGTAGGCTGGAATGTAAGTGCAACCTCCATGGGGGAAAAGCATTAGATGCCTGCATATTTTAAAATTATGGAAATGTAAAATTTGGCCAGAATTCACTATTAAAATATTTATTGAGGTAGTGTTGCTTTAAGTATTCTTTCCTTTCCTACCTCACATCTATATGCCCAGCCCACTTGTTTAATCAAGCTTTTTTTCTTGTGGTTGGAAGAATCTGAGACATAAGTTCATGAAAGCTCCTGTTCATTCTTTCAACAAATTAGTATTGGTTCTAAACTAAAAATATCACTATACTTAATTACTTTCATAAGCATGAGAGGAATCTATTCCAAATAAAATACCATGTGCAGATTTAAAAACCTGTGCTTACATACTTAATTTCTTCTATCAGTTCATAAACTGACTTTTATATACACTCAAAACTAAATATGAGAGTCAGCTGACCAGGAGGAATCCTGTTATTACCTTTGTAGGACAGTTATTAATATGTTTTACTGGGTGTCTACTTCCTATGAGTTATCATCCCTGTCTCAGTAGCACTTTAGATTTTTACTCATTCTGCCAAATAGCTGTAACTGACATTAATGAGCTTTATATACCTTTATGTACACTTTATATGCCTGAAATAATTAAGTTGTAAATACACTCCATATATTGTAATTATACAGTGCTATTATCAAGGACAGAAATTATCTTCCCAAAAAAGAAACCAAAGAGCAAAACTCTTTTTGCTTTATAAGCCTGAAAAGAGAATAACCATGAATATAAACTAAATCTATAGTAATAATGAATTTTAATACAACACTTAGCATTCTTCTGAAAAAATATGCTCATAAACCCCATAATAATTTAAGCTATTATCTACTTAATTCCAGGTGAACTAAATGAAAGAAAAAGTAGAAGTGTATTTAAAATGTAATAATTCCTCATGTTGTGAACTAAAATAATTATGTTTTTTTTCCAGACTATAAAGGCAAAATTTATTTTTCCCATTTTATTTTGTACAGCTGAAGATTTGGGAAGTGAATAAGGTTTTACATGTTCATTAATATAGTCTTTATTGTATATTTTTATATTGTTAAAAGCAAAATAAAAATATGCTTAACAGGCACAGTTTGACTGTGAGTTAAAAATATTTCCCTTCAAAATATTAAGGATCACATAAGTACACCTTACTCAGAAATATTTATTTAATGGCATGTTCTGGAGCTGGAGGCCTGGAAAAGTGGTATGTGATAAAATTGCAGTTTCCATGGTAACCTTGATTGGTTTTAATAGCAAGGTGCTGAGACATAAAACATGACTTGATTGGCAGCTGCCCTAAGGCATAAACTCCTGTAACACAACTAAAGTGCATTTTTGTTTATTAATATTAAGCAACAAACTACTTTTTTCTTTGGTGTTGATTCTGCCACTAGATTTTCAATGTCTGGAGTTTTGTAATACATTCTAAACCAAATAATAAGACCTTATAAAGCAAAAATTAGAACTCCCCATGGATGTAAAAGGTAAAAATGTTACTCCTTTTGGCTTGTGTTTGCAGAGGTTTAGAGAAATGAGAGCCCTGATATCCTCTGTTAGTAATTATTTTTTTTCTGAACATTCCTTAGCTTCAACATCTTTAGACACAGAAGTAAATTTCTCTCTCCTTTCCAAAATAATAATAATTTACACCTATCACATCTTGATAGTTACTGTCTCTTTTCTGTTTGATCCAAATCTCTGTTGTCCATACAGTGCTGCTTGATTGGATTTTTTCCCATAGGAACATTCACATCAGAGACAAATCAGCTGCCTTAATAATTGCAATTCTAACATCACACAGCTAAGCTCTCCATGTTTTCTCTGCCTGGGTATTTGACAAGGTTTGTGGTGGAAATGATATTTACCCTGAAAATAAATGGCACAGGAGCCACCAATGAAA
This sequence comes from Oenanthe melanoleuca, assembly GCF_029582105.1. NCBI lineage: Eukaryota > Metazoa > Chordata > Aves > Passeriformes > Muscicapidae > Oenanthe > Oenanthe melanoleuca. The sequence continues at coordinate 122,944,584 of NC_079335.1, read as the reverse complement.
AAATTTGAAATACATGCATTTTATTTGTGCGTCCTTGGGATGCTGTGATTCTGGGAGTAGACATTTCAAGCCCCACCCAGTAGAGCTGCTGAAATGGGATTCCTGTAATTCTTAAAGTTTTTTGCTAAATGGTTTACACCACTGTTAAGCCATGTTTTCTGCTGAACCTAAAAGCAAAGGGAGGAAGGGAGGAAGGAGCTGTCCCTCAGCTGCTTCTCAGAAGGTTCTGGATCCTTCTTTGGTCACAAGGTCAGCTCTTGTCAAAAAGTGAGCCTGAGGTTCCATTCCTCTTTGTAACTTAGCTTCAGCCTAAAAGCACTTAGGGAGCTGATGATTTCTCAGGCTGTGCTCTCTGCTTCTCCTCTGGACTCCTCACCAATGGCTGCACATCAGTTTCCTGCTTCAGACTTCCTATCAGAGCCAAGGGGTGACTTGAAGCCTGCTGTGGTACCAGTATTACAGTGAGGTTGACAGGCAAATTGCAGTTCAGTCAGCTCAGACACACTCTCCTGTACATGTGCACTCATAGTTCAAACTTATTTCTGCTTCTGTTACTTGCAGCCTATCTCTGTAACTACACAGTGAAGACATTTTTTATTACTTTCTCTACAATTTCTCATATGTAAGAGAAGTCCCTAATAATACTTTGTTTCCTTCTTCATTCTCAGGTTACTTTATAGCTACTGCTTTGTGCATCCAAACTCTTTTAAATCAGAAGAACAGCTTTTCTACCTGAGTTAATGACATCATACACTGGGTTAGAAACTGTGATATGAGTTCTACACCATCTTGCACTGCCTAATAGGGTGTCATAAAATCATCCTGGTGAGAGCGCTTCTCCAGTTAAGTTTCACTGCTTACTTTATTATATCACTAATCTGAACAGGTCCACTCCTGCAGAGTCATTGCATAAACTCTCCAGATGAAGGATCCTGGAATGAAACTTCAGAGCTGAATACGTCCAGCATAATCTTTCTGTCCTTTTCACACTTTGCTTGGCTTTTCTTAAAGCCAGATACAGCTGTAGCTCACAACTTCTGCACCATTTCATGATCACTGATAATGTTTTTTTTTCACTGATACCACCAAACCCTAAAGAAAATCTATGCCACATGCTCAGTAAATATAATACTGAGTAAAGAAAAGCCAGTATGATAGTAATAAGAAAAATACACCAAATGCTGAGAGTAAGGAGGAGAGGTCACAAGAAAAATAACATGAGTTAAAAGATATTGAAAGGCTATTTTAAAGGAATATTCATTCATTCCCATTCAGTCTCTTTAGAGTCATCAGTGTAAAGACCATATCAATATATTAGCTGATATTTTGTCATCATATTACTATAGAAAAGGAGCACTATTTCACTTTGTGGTGGTGTATGACCAAAAGGTTTATGATACACACATAAGGGTGCAGCTGAAAAAGATAGTATGATAGTTCAGGGCCAGACTGAACTACCTGTATACACTGTGTACCTGAATGCACCTGTATATTGCTCTATGAGGAAAGGGTTTCTTTCCCTTCTGTTTACCACTGCTAGACTATTCTCAGTAGTGGTCATAGTTTTTAGACTGTCCTTTTGCAGGAGAGTGTTGGGGTAAGGGACATTCCATCCATCATTAGAAATTTACATTTGCTGTCATGAAACAAGTTGTTAGGTAACTTCATTGCTGCAATATGTCAGGGACCACAAAAATCCCAGGTTTATACTTTATGTATAAGGAAAATGTTCCAACCTAACCTCTGTGCTGAGCAGAAAAGGAATTTAAGGTTGTGCTGTGATCTGGGCATGTCTTTTTCACATAATTTCCCTTGTTTAATAGAAAAGAAATGCAAATCTGGGGGGCATTCCAGGTGGTAATAATCATGGCCCTGTGTAGAGTATAACAATGGCACTTCAAATCTTCGCTTCAAGTAGCTTCTAAATGCTCATCATGTGACTGAAATTGTTCATTTCAATATTTTCTTGATCCTCAAGACACTAAATCTTCACTAATTCTAATATTCACCAATGTATATGGTTCACAGAAACTTCCTTTTTTATTGGGATCTGGACATCTCTTTGTTTATCTCCTCCACGGTGATTAAGAATGACCCTTTTATTTGTAGATGAACAGAAAGTTCTGGTTCTGGAAGTCTGCTTCAAAGGGTTTACATATGCATGTATGTGTCATAGCTGTGATCTTGAAACTCCTGATTTGAAACTAAAATATAGAATATAGCTGATTAGTATATTGGTTTATTATTGATAAATAGTTTCACTGCCTAATTATTCACTAGAGACTTTCTTGGTCCCAATAATAAATTACAGCAGCTGAGAGCTCTGTTCATTATCTGGGAAGTATGTCTCAGTCTATCTGTGCTTTCTGAATAAAATTTATCCTGCAATTATTCTGTCAGAGGGTGGGACCATGTGCTTCTATGACATCTGTGGCTAATTGTATGCTGAGGATTGCTCTTACACATCAATTTTTTCAGCAGAGTATACTATAAAGATGCATATATGTGGAAGATGGGTATAAGATGTAAATTTGATATACATATATATGTGTGTGTGTGTGTATATATATATAGATATATATATCTACATTAAATATATAGGTACCAGATGTGTGTCTATATCTGTCAGTCTGTGTGTTATGTATCTACACCCTTTAGAGCAGTGGACTGTCAAGAAGTGTAACATTTCCAGAGTTGCAGTGGCTTAACATGTTCCCTTCAGACAAGACCATTCTGAAGAAATTGACTGTGAAATAAAGAAACACAAAATTACACTTTATTCCTGAAAGAAGTTACAGACTGGGGAAAAAACTGGTGATTACAGTCTCAATGTTCTCATCACACTTATGAACACTGGTCTCAGCTCTTTGTGTTTTGTGCTTTACACCAGACAATTCTTCTAGGTGTCTCCACTGACTATTGTATCATGGTCTTTTGAGCTTTCCAAACAGAAAATGGAGTCTTTTCCCAGTTTCCCTTTTCCATGGGGGAATTTCCATACTACAGCTCCAGCAACTCCATATCCTGAACTGAGCCATTCAAACCTAATGGTCCTTTCAGTGGCAAAGTATTGTTTCATTAAACTTCAGTCAGGAAATATAGATGGTCTCTGTGGGCTCAGTCATAGCTGCTCAAACACAAGCTGCTCACCAGGTGCCCTTTCAACAAGTTCAGGAAGTTCACACAAAGCTCAAATTCAAGTAATGACCTCATAAAAATTAGTATGTTTGGGAAAATTGATACACACTTTTTAAAATATTTTCTCAATCTTCAAATCATTATTTTCTCAGCCTGCATGTGATTGACTATTTTTAAATTAAGAAACAAAGAAACAAAACAAAACAAAACAAAAAAATAAAAAATTAAAAAAAAAAAAAAAGCTAAATCCACAGAGCTACACCTGTGTTATCTTACAGAATCAGAATCATAGGATATTTTATTATAGAAGAGACCTTTGGAGATCATCTACAAACTAGGTGACCTTTTGTTCAAAGGAAGGCTAGCTTCAAAGTTATGTCTTCCTCACAACCATTTCCACTTGAGTTTTGATTCTTTCCAAAGAAAAAGGCCCTGTAGCCTGTCCAGGAAGCTCTTGCAATATTCTTTTTTTTTTCCATTCCATGCAATCAGAATTGGCCTCACCAAAACTTGTGTCCAAACCCTCTAATCCCTTCAATGAGTACCTTCGAACAGTCTGCCTTCATTTTTTTTTTTTTAATGTAATCTTCCATTAAATACTTTAAGACTGCAATTAGATCCACCTCTTTGGTCTTTTATTCTTCCATCTAAACAAATGGAGCTCCCTTAGCCTCTGCCCATCTGTTATGTAGCTCAGCCTCCATCATCTTGCTTTATTTGCTTTTCTCCAGAAATCTGCCTCATGAAAAAAAAAAAAAAAATCTTTCTTTGTATTTTCATTAATATTTTTCTGGTCAGGAAAGCTAAAAATGTTTCTCATCCAGCTGTTTGATTCAATTTGCTTGATTGCAAGAGTGCTTTCACATACAGGAGTCACCAGTCCACCTTGTTTTTTTAATTCTTCTGTCCCTAGCACACATAAAAGATTTAAAATCCAATCCCTTCTCTCCCTGAAAAACCCACTGGCAAAAAGACATAGAGGATTTTTCTCATTACTGAGTTGCTGTTTATTTATACAGTAGAAGCCATATAGCATTTGGGTGAAGTGACAAAGTTACATGATATTAATATTAGGCTGCTCAGCGAGCTGTGGAACTGGATGTAGTCCATCAGCCAGCTAATTAATGAAAAAAATGTGAGAAGTAGAGAGCACTTACTTCTGATATTGCAAAAGGAAAATAGAAAGGAAGGGAAATTTAAAAAAAAAAAAAAGCACAGAACTCCTTAACATAAATTGCTTTTGTATCACAGGCACTGTCTATTACAGGATACACTGGGGGTTGAATTATCCCAAATTACTTACACAGAAATGCTGTGTAAGAATGATACCTATGAAGAAATTCTGTGATGAGATCTTTTCCTGCTACACAAGTTTGAGAAACTTTCTTCTTCCCCATATCAGATATTAATCTGCTTTCTACACGTTATTAACTAGGAGAGAAGTTGTAAATAGGATATAGGTAGCTGATGAACAAGAGTTACTTCTTTCATTAAGCAATTAAAAAAGACAAAATAATAAAATATGTTTATTTCTTAAAAAGACAAAAATTAATTGTGTTTGAAAAGTTTTGTGGTTTTTCTAATTAAAATGAATAAACAAGATATTGCATTCTCTTCTATTATGGTTTTTTTCTGCTCATATTTAATTGTTGGTAGCAAAAGGTAAAGACAGACATGGTTTATTAGGCAAAAGCTTTTTAATTGAGACATGTAATTTTAATAACTTATTTTTCTGTGAAGATATGGGACACCTTATCTTAGCTGGTATCCCAATATGAAGCAATAGTCACCTAAGAGACCAGGTTCAGGTCCTTGCTCTACCTGACTAATTTTACATCTTTGTAGATACCACTACCAGTTGCTAAGGGTCTCACTGTGATTTTGCCTGGATGTGTATAAACATGCAGAGATAAATCATAGAGCCAGAAATCTCTGTATCCAAAAAAGCTAGCACAGAGAGGTTATCAAAGAGTGTCATTCAGGCATCAATATCTCAGTCTGCAATGTCACAGCATATCTTGTATAGTACAAATTTAATTTAATATACCAGCAACATTTTGTTATTTGTTATTAAGTAATCAAAAAATCCAGTTTTTGTTAAAGTCATGATCTGGAGTTATGCAGGTTAAAGCTCAAATCTATTTCTTCAATAAATTTCACAGAACTGTAGACCAAACTTGCAGAAAGAAGGAGAATATGCAGCACTTCCATTGTTTTCATGTGTCTTGCTTTCAGGGCAAAATGAGCCAAATATTAATAGCTAAATATTAACAAAAGTCTCCTATTGTTTTGTACTTAATTTGTTACTAGACATCTCCCAGTTTTCATTCAGAGCTTTCATTCTTGGAAAATGAAAGAAAGTACAATAGAAAGAAGACACAGGCACAGAGCATTTTACTCCACACTGCTAGTCCAGGTTTTCAACACTTGAACTTTTATAAGAAATTAATACAGAGTAAAATCAAATCTTTAAAAAGATCTCAGCTTTGAATAAGATCCCCTTCTAAACATATTGATTATATAATTCTGATTTGCACATCCAGGTTCTCTAAAGACATCCTCACCAACTTGATGGAGTCTTTAGACAGCCTACATAATGAATGGAGTAATATAATTTTCTTATTATATTCAATTTAATAATATTCAGCTTACAGATGGTCCCATAGCAAAAAGGAGTAGTAAAATACAAAACCAACTCATAGTTCTGAGAATTGAAAGAGCCTGACATTTTTCTTTTTAAGTAAATATCATATTTTAATTGCTGCAGCCCCAAGGTAACCATAAAGTCATGCACTGACAGCTCATGTGGATTTTATGAGGCTGTTTACTCTGTTGTTCATGAAAAAAAGGTTTTTTAGCAACTGCTGATGCTCCTGATGCTCAGATCACCTATAAGTAAGAAAGCATCTTCTTAAATAAGGAAAAAAAGTATTTAATATTTTGCCTGCAATGAAAAACCTAAGAAAAAAAATCTGAGTATAGAGCCAAAGTGAGGAGTTGTTAAGAATATAGAGATGGCTCCATTACTAACTTTGTTCCCTGGCTCTGCTATTCACCTTCCATTTTTAGTGTTATTATTATTTCATTGGAAAGAAGCTGTGGGTACCCCATCCATGGAAGTGTTCAATGCCAGTATGGATGTGGCATTGAACCTAGACTGGTGGAAAGTGTCCCTGGTCATGACAGGGGAGTTGGAACTAGATGACCTTTAACATCTCTTCCAACCCAAAGCTTTCCATGATTCTGCAAATGGGGAAAATTTCCTTGACTGCAAAGAGAGACAATGGATACCTAATATCCTCCATTTTCTAATTTCTTAAGTTTCAACATGAGATTAAAGATGATTTCCAGGTCCTTTTTATTAGTTTTTCCAGGTTCTCAGAGATTTCTGAAGCTTTATGATGTAGGCCTTACAATATAACACAAAGTCATGAAACCACTGAGTGTATGTATATTAATGAGTTTTGTATTCAGGGAATTTTTGTTAGTATGAGGAACAATTGCTAGACAGTATGAGTGTCATCCAATGAATTTTATGAATTAATAAGCTAACTCAAATCTATGATGTAATTTCCATTCTGGCAAGCAATGATACCAATAATATTTTTGAAGATGTGATATATAATTTTTAACAAATATTTTTAGAAAGCAAAAGGATGCTGCAGCAGCAACAGGTAGTAATAACCTGAATTCTATACTGAGATATTTAGTTGCCTAATGTAATGGGAATGTCCCATTTTAAAATTATTTGAAACAGGTAATTTTAAATTTCATTATGTGCTTTTCAAACTAAGATTTGGTATCCAATGTTTCATAAAACTGGTACGATCTATTCCAGTTTTATCTGAATTTTTTCTCCAAGCTGCTTCTATTTTCCACAATCTAATGGCAGATATCTCTATTTCTACTTAACAGAATAAGTACTGTCCATACCTTTCCACTTCAAAAAGCACATCTTCAGCTTTCCTAATCACCTGAAACCACAGCCACTTATAGCTAGCAAGCTGAAATATTACAATGGGGGATATTTTCTAAGGCATAAAACCCTCAATTACATACCATTTAGAGTCATTTGGAATTTGAAGCCTTTCTGCTTATCTATATGTTTGGCATTATTAACTCACATCCTTTTCTATTTAATCCCATGATGATCAATTAACCAGGAAAGATGTGGCAGACCCCAATTGTATGGAGTAAAGGACACATTGTCCTTGCAATATGAGACTCAAATAAAGTACTATGTACATGGATTAATAGATTTTACCTTTAGTTATTCTACCATCTTGGCCATGATTCAGAAATGTATAGAATCACATGCTGGGATTTATGCTCATTTCTTTCATAATAAAGCCAATGAGGCATAATCAAATTCTTAAATAAGGTCAAAGAGACCTTAACATAAGAGACTTTGTGAATTACTCTTTCAAAAATAGAAGAAAGAAAGAAATTTGCCAAACTTCAATATTTGATATGTCTCAAAGTTTAGAAATACACATATTAGATAATCTGGAGAAAAAAAGAATTATTTCCAATTACTAATGAAGATATCAGCCCACATTTTTATTATTATATAATAGATTGTACAAAAAAAGACAAAAGTTTGGAAGTTTTTAATTGATTAATTAAATAATATATTATTGCTTTAAAAATAATGAAAGCATTCAGATTGTGAATAATTGACTTGTTAATCTTGCAAAAATAACCAGTGTCCATCTTGCAGCTAATTATTACCTTTATTGAAATCCATAATCACTACTAAAAAGCAGAGGTCTGGGATTTCCTTCTTGTTCCATTAACTTGAAAGGAAATTATATATTAATATTTGTTTGTGACTTCCCAGAGAATAATCACACCAGGGGTGGGAAGGAGGGCATAGTGCTGCAGGAGCTGCAGGCATAAAATATGGTAGCTTTTTGTCTCTGAAGAAAAAGAAAAGGATACCTTAAAAAAAAAAAAAAAGCATTTCTTAAAAGCTCTACTTTTAAAAGGCATTAAAACCTTTGTGCTGTGCTATAAATGGACATCTGTTCTATAAGCTGTACCTCAACAAGATGACATTGGCTGTCATGTCAAATCTCAACAGGCCACCTTTACTCATGTTCTGCTAAGTTAAGAAATGCCACTGTAGCAAAATGAAACATAACCTTTAATATTTCTTTCTTTGGTCTGGGCTTCAGTGAAATGCAAGAGAAATGTAAGGAATCCTTCCCTCTCAGTGGATTTGGTTTAAGCCAGCCCCTCTCCTTTAGAGCTACTGTCAGCTGAGAGTTTTTCCAAGAAGAAAGAGAGGTTATTTTGTGCTCCCATTTCAGTCTTTGTCAGAAGAAGACAAAATTAGATTAATATATTTACCTGTCTATTTTGTTACTTCAGAAAGCTAGAAGTTCTGTTGCAGGTCTTGCATTTTATTTCATGTTCCTGGCTCAGATACAAGCATCTAGAGTTTTTGTATGGATTACATAATGGAGCTTCTCTGCTCTTCAGAGTCATGGCTTCAGGACTGATGGAGCTCCACAGCTATCTGCCCCTACCAGGAGCCTCTTAGCTTGAAGCACCTCTAGAATTTCTGCAGAACTCTTAGTTGCAATTCAGGAAATACAGATATCCTAATCTGGCTCACAGATCACTTGAAACTGTGCAGAGAAGAAGTTGATAAACTTAGTTTTGCTGTTTCCTTGCCATCACTTCTAATTAGCATAATCGTATGCTAAGCACTGTTATTTTTCTTTTCACAGAAGATATTCTGGGTTTTAAAATGAAAATTAAAAGGGACAACCTCAGCTAATAGTTTGTCAAGAATCTTCATCCTTCTTGTTCTGCCTATCTTATTTTTCTTTCCCTTCTCATGGGTACAATAGCTCTATTGCACAACTCAAATGAAATTTCCATTAACCATAAGCAAAAAACAAGTTAATGATGACTGTGGAATAGAACCTGGCTAGAGGCATATGGCTCTCAACTTGCCCAAAACGCTCAAAATGCTACTTTACCAAAGAAATGTTATGTCTCCCCAAAAAACCCATTTTTGAACCTCATAAATTGCAAAGAACTGGTTTATCTTCATCCTTCTCAGATTAGTTTATAAGGAACTACAGAAGTCATGGGGAAATAAGGCAGCTGGTCAAGATAAATATCCTCTATTTTTAAAGAATCATTTAACTTCTGTTTTGTCTTCAAGAATGTCTTTACAAAGAATGGGATTTTTCATCACAAAGAAGTTATTGCTGTTCATTGAAGATTAAGTGGTCCCTGTTAATATTCTTCATTCAATAGACACCTGCAAAAAATATTTTCCCTGATATGGAAATCCTAACAGTGTCCTGCTCCAGACCCCATTGGCAGAAGGACTGCAGGAGCTGTATCACCCTCTGCACAGTTCATCTCTCACAGCAGGTATATTCATAAGACAGAGTGACTCTAATTGCTCAGCATGTTCAGAAAGATTTTATATGCATTTAAAACTGGACAGTTTGGCTCTTTCAGGAGGTATTAAACAGATTTTTTTTTTTTTTTTAAACTTTCCTTCCCAGCCTTTTTCTTGCCCCCCACAGCTATTTATAAATAGTATCCACAATGCACACAGCACAAATTGTAAATAAATCACCAGCACTAATAGTGGTTAAAAGGCTCAGACATGTTGGGATCTTCTGCTTTGGCAAACAAAGGCTGCATTGTTCAGGGGAAAGGAACCAGAGCAAAAGACTTTGTTGCACTGTGGGAAAGTGCTGATCAATCTTTAAACTGATGGTAATACCTCAGTTGTAATAAAGAAGCCAAAGAGTTTTGGCAGTGTATAAATCCTGCCAATACTGATTCAAAGCAGCTCTTCTGTTCACCTTGCCATTTCATATAACTAATTCTTCATTTCAGCAGCTACTCACAGGTTGGCATTTGAGGTTTAATTGATACCTAGTGTGCTGCTAGAATGTAATGTCTCCCTTAGTAAAATTTATTCCTTATTGTGCTCAGGAGAAACATTTTTATAATTTACTGGGCACTTCTGGGAAGTGAAAACATTATAATTGTCACAGAAAAGACACATGCAAACATGTTTCCCTTTACTTAATTTACTGTTGTTATGAACAGACATCTCAATACATTTGCAACAGAGTAAGACTCTGCAAAGGAAGAAATAATATTTTACAGACAACATAAATCAATGTCACTCTGCTGATGTTAATGCATTCTCATAAATCTACATGAGCTAAGAATCTGTCCCACAAACCATCTGTCACTCCTGATACCTTGGCTATTCAGTGAATGACTGACACAGAATGACCAGTTAGCTTAAAGTTATATATTTTAAGACACTTATTCATTTTTTTCAGACTTAAAATGTGCTAAACAGAGACAGAGTTATAATGACCTCTATAAAGGGAGAATTTTCCTTTTTAATAATCCAGAAATTTGCATTGTGATAAATATCTGGTTCAAAATCATGTCAGAGAACATGCCTCAAGAGAGGAAATTAGTTCATACAGTAAAAGGATGTTTTTATCGTGTTTCTATACAATTTGTTTAAATTTTTTCAATGACTGTACATAGTTGTATTGAAAAATATTATAACAAAGGTCATAAAATACAATATATAAATCCCACTTCTCTTAATACTGCCTATTGCATAATTTTTCCCCTTTAAGATGAAATTTATATTTTGCTCAAAATGCAATGTGAATGTGAAATTAGAAATTAATCATCACTAAAATTTTTTTTAATGTTTTTCTATGTGTGTTAAAGAATGTTTTTCAAATAATTGCATTTTTGCAACATTTGTGCATGAAACTCTGTAAGTTTAAGGGGTCTTTAAAAACAAATTCTAAAACTTAGAATGTAAGTGCAAACATATTATTTTTTATTTTTTGATGCAAAATATTACTACTATGTAATGCAATAATTTATGCATAAATATAAAAATTATTTTATTTATAGTAATTAAAATTATGTAAACTTTTAAAAATCAGGGAAATTGTCATTTGCATATAATCTTTATTAAGTTTTTATCCCTTTTATTTTTTTCCTTTTTTCTCGCAGTTCAGTGTACTAAATTGAAAAATTCTTTTTTATTTCATTCCCCTTCAAACAAAACTCAACTAAATCTGCATTAAAAAAAGCTACTAAAGAATATTGATAAAATAAAGGCAAAATTGATTCTCAGTTTATGATTTAGTGATACTGTGAGAATTTAATTTATATAATTTTTTGTCTCATAAAATATATTCGAGATTTTAATTTTTCTTTTATCCAAGAGAAATAACACTTAGGAAAATTCCACATTAGAATGTGTGGAAATGTTTTTGATTCTACTGGCTTGGTTTCTGTAGTTTGGGAATGGGAACACACAAAATTCTGGAAAGGGGCTTGAAGGCTTCTGGTGTAGCACTGTACTCGGTTCACATTGGCCAAAATTTTGGTAACATATTTTATCTTTGCTACTTATGTTTCTTGGAGTAGCAGGTATATGTGGGGAGCAGTGGATGCTGTGTTGCAAGAATTCAATGAACAGAGCAACACAAAGAACATTTTGGAATAACTGAAACCTTCCTCTTATACAAGAAAATGCTGCCAGTTGGTATAAAATAGATTGAAAACTGTTGTAAATTTACAGATCATATTGTTTCCCAGTTTTTGATCTTTTTGCCCACTCTCCTTCATGAGGATATATAATTCCTTCAGGGATGTGGTTTTTTGACTACCACGGTGCACAGCATTTTATGCATTATTTTTAGTTTAGATAAATTCAATTCATGAAAGTCAATACCTGAGCAAGTATAGGTTTTTTTTACTATCAGAGGTCCATATTTCATCCTAGTCAGGGTCATCAAAAACTAAAAAATCAGGTCAGAAGTTGAAAACTGGATATAGATCAGTGCAGATGCAAGGGCATCTTGTACATTGCTTATGCAAGGGTTTGCTCTCTCAGAACTATTAGAGATCTGGTGTTCAGGATGTCACAGGTATTACACTGATTGTAATGGATAAATGACTAAGACAAATGCAATGATGGATAATGAAAAGTGCTTCTGGTTGTACTTGATGGTCCAAGGACACCTCAGTTGGACAGACTGCATGAACTGCACTTTGAAGAAAGCTGGAAGTCAACTTTGTGTCAATCACTTCCCAAGTTTGCTTTGGAGCACCTGTGCTTGGTAAAAGATGTCTCAGGTTGTCTCACAGCATGGCACTTCCAGAAGGCAGTGGTACTTCAACACAGGAAGGATAACTGGAGGGGTCACAGATCCATTGAGCAGCAACAAAGCAGCAAAGAAAAGAGGCAAGGAGCACAGTTAAGGGAATGAATGTTCATAAGGTGTTTTCAATAATATGAATCTGATTGTTTTGCTGATCCAGCCACGCTTGACATCCAGCCATGAACTCAGCAAACAGCAGTCTGTCCCCTCTGCCACTTGCTCAGAAACACTGTGCCCAACCAACCTGACTGCACAATGACTAAAAGGTCATCAAAGCTACTGAGGAATCCAAGCTGTGCAAACAGACAGGGAGGAAAGGAGGAAAACAGGCAGAAACAGAAAATTGTGTACACTCAGCACAAATGGAGAAACAGACCATAAGTAGAAACTGAAGGAGATAATGCAATTTTCTGCCAGCTAACATTCCAGGAGAGAACCACTAGCCTCAAAGTCTGTCCTTGGAGACGAAACAGAATGATGGGAAAGAAGTTGCTTATAGTAAGAAAATTGAAGGGAAGATGATGATGTAGCAAAAATTATATGAGATATTAGAAACTTTATGAATTTCTTACAAAAATATGAAACACAAAAAATAAGAAGAACCAGGGCTCCTTGATTACTTACCCTCTATATATTAAATTTAATTCGAACTACAGATTTTAGAAAAGAAAATAAAACAGGTTATGATTGTTCTAAACAAGCTGGAATATTTCAATCTTCTGTAATAACTGTGAAAAATCAAGAGCTGCAGTCTTCTGGAAAAGCACATGCATATACCTACCTGAGAGATTACAATGTAAAAGATTGCAATGCAATAAAATTAACATGTTTATTTCAATCACTCTTCCAAATTGAAATTAAAGATTTATTATATTTGTTTGTTTGTTTTTAAGTCAGGAGATGTAATTATTTTGGTTTGTGGATATCAGTAGTGAGTCTGCTTTGCCATAAAATCTATCTCTTAATTTTTCTCTTTGAAAGTTCACAGGGTGTTGGGACTGGAAAAATAGGTGAAATCTAGGATCATCTTGAAGGTTCCCATCCAGTTAACAAAGACCATTTAAACATAATTTATTTACCATCATTTATTTACACATAACAATTGCTACTACACAAGTAAATCAGTTGTTATAGATATTACTTGTCTGCGAGAAATGCCAGTGTGCCCCAGCATGTTCCAAAGAAGTTGTGGTCAGGAGCAGACAAGGTGACAAAGGTGTCATGAGGATGACTGGTGTATCTCTTGCTTATAACTGAGTCATGCAGTCAAGGCATCCTGCTTAGGTTGGTCTAAAAGGCCAGACCTCACAGCAGTGTGGGTTCCCTTATTTAATATTCCTTTTTGCATGGCATTTTATAATTATCCTCCCGCTTTTGCAACAGGAGGAAAATTCAAATTAGGGGAGCAGTTCTATTAAGAAGTCCTGAGTCCTTACAGAAGAGAAATTCATGCTTTATACTATATATGAAAATTTAGGACACATGTGACTCACTGGTGTTCAAGCAAAGTGAAAGCTTATTTTTATCCATTACATCAGTGGTAGGGAAAAAAAAAGCCATTTAATGCCCTATGAATTTGCAGTTTACTTTAGGGGAATTTGCCAGTTGCAGACATAAAACCTGTAATGTACTCTAGCTAAGCAATGCTTGATTGCTACAAGCACAGAAGCTTTTTCTAAACTCCTGAGTGAACTTGAAGTTATAGATTTAGCATTGTTTGCAGACCACTAAATATCCCAGGCCCCACTAGTCCCTTACCATCCAAATACTGATTTCCACAGATTAGATTCCTAGGGCAGAACCTAAAGCAGCACCAGGGAGGGAGGGAGGGATGGAGGGAAGGATTCCAGCATGTGGCTGAAATCAAGAATTCTGGTATAAAACAAAATTGGAATGCCAACTTTGCCTGTTTGCCAAGACAATAAATCTTTGAATTAACTGTGTTCATGAAGACCTGAAAAGAAAATCCAGCTCTACTTGCTCTCAGCCACTTTAACAAAGCAAGGGGGGGAAAAAGAAGATCAAACAGTAGCAAGGCAAAAAAAGCTGAACAGGCATATAGGCTTAGGCACATAGAAAATTAAAACAGTTTAAAGATTGTCTTCACTTAATAGCAACCCAAGCTGTTTGAAATAATTGCTGTTCTGCAACAAAGATAAAGATGCAGTACTTCACATAAATATCTAATGACTTCAACATGAGGAACTAACTATAAAGGAGGGTCATATTAAAATATAAAAAACACTGATAGAACTTGCAGCAGCAATCCAATCTCTAAAGTTCCATTTTATGATGAGCTGCAGGTTTGGTGATTAGTGATGGGTGCAAAAGCATTGTAATTCACAGCAAACCTGATAAGTACCATTGTGATTATCCTTTTTAATGCAAACTGCAAAAGGACAGCTGTAAGTGTTATTCAGAAAGCTCTAGTGCCAAAAGTGTGTTTTTAAATGCCAGAATACAAGTAAATTTTGAAAAGATGCATAAAATATTTTCTAATACTGTAAAATATTGTCATCTGGAGCTTTCATAGTAACACACATAGAGAATCAAGACATTTTTGATGTTTATCTTCAGGGTTTTTTCATCAGATGATAAATTCAACTCAGCTTCATATTAAAATATTGGTGACTGAATAAAGGATGCAAGACTTTCAAATATGGAATATAAGTATCAGCTGGGGAGAAAAATGCAGTGTAGAATAATAACATACATATGGATTTTATATCAAACATTTATGTAAAAAATGAATATGTGCAAAACAGTTATAAAATAATATATGACAGTAGAAAAATTTTATGAAGTCATAGTTAATTTGTTAAATATATTCATACTGTCACTTAATTTTTTCTTACAATGATAGGAAAACAAAGAAGAAGGATGGAAGAAAAGGTTTCAGGTAGTTTCATTCCACTTAAAAAAGAGAAAAAAAGAAGTGTGTAGCTCTTGATTATTTTACCAGCTAGATTTAAAGTAAACTTCAAGGAATTATTCTAATTGGATTATATATTTACTTAAGAAACAAAAGGTTACACTAGTACAAGCACTTCTTCTTCCTTAGAATCTCCACCTGTTCAGAATCTGAATAACAAAAAATAAATAAATAAATAAATAATGTCTTGGTTTATAGAAAGAAAACAAAAAGTCTGGCCTTCCTGTTCAGTTCTGCTTCTTACTCACCTGTACTTATCCATGGGAAAGCATACCCATCTGTACAACCACAACCCTTTGATCCTTTGATCTTGACAGAATTAAGCCCAGTAAAGAAATTTTTACAAAGTCAACTTTACTTTTTAACCAATCTTGACTGTATCATGGAATTAAATATTTGTAAATGAATCAGTCAGATTCCTCTGATAAGCTGTATTTCATTGCAAAGAAGTACACTTATAGGGGGTGGATATGTTTTTTTGACTTAAAACACCAAAATCAGGCCTCATATAATACAGCACTTTTTTGTCACTACTGCTACCACAGTAGGGGAAACAGTGCATGATTACAGTCCTCCAAGTATAGTTTCATTCTTTTAGATATTTTATCAGCTGATGTAAATTAGAGATGCCTTCAGGTCATTTTTACTCACCATTGACATGATCATCTTGATTACAATGACAGAAGTCAGAAAAGTGCAAAATAAAGTCCAAGAACAAAGGCATTACTTGCATTGTTCATGGCTTAACCATCACCAATAGGCCCAAATCCTCCATGATTTCAAATTGTTCCTAAGTGAACTGCCCTGCTTTGCTCAAAACCACACTGCAACATCTTTATCATGCAGCTGTTAATTCAAATATGACACAGAAACAACGTGATAATACTTAAAAATTTTCATGAGGTTAAAAATATAAAACTTCAGGAAAAGCAGTGAAGTTCCCTAGTGTTGCTTGATCTGAGAGCACACCTTCATACCATTTTTCCTTTTGCAATGTCTAGAAATTTAAAGGTATCCAGGATGGATTATTAGACAAGCAAAAGTGGTCCCTGCTCTTTTACATGTATAATACTCCATGAATCTTATATCAAACTCCTAGTATTAAGAAACAGTTTGGAAACACTCAGTGTACACATTTATCCCTGGGAGCTGAGATTCCAAGAGTTTGAATGGTTAATGAAACATTGTCAGATTTCCCAGCAACCATATTAAGATTTACTTTTCATACCAATATGACACAAAAGCATCAAAACTGCACTCTGACCTTCACTCATGTAATTTAGTTAAAGCACATTAATCTTATTTTCTTTTCTTGGTTGAGTGGAGATCATGCTGTTTCATTTTAGGAACAAATTTCCCATGGTGTATTAAGTAGCACATTATGTGTTGGTGAAATGTAATGTGAAAAAAGAGGGATAGCAGAAGGAAATGTACCTCGTAGAATTTTTTTTTTTTAAAATCTGTGAATTACCTGTTCTGTGCTCTGCAAGATGATTGTCTTTGCACCCAGTCAAAGACAGTATCATCTAATCAGATTTTACTCAGAATTTCATGTCTCTCCACTCTGAGAAGAAAGAAACAGAGACCAGTAAAAAGATGATGGTTGAGATTAAAAGGAAAAATCAGTTATCAGAGGGAAGACTGAAGAAGATTGAACTGCCTAAATTAGAAAATGGAATCTAAACCCTGAAGTTTGGTGGCTGCCTGGATTTCTTAGATACTGGCATTTTGCAATATGTTGTTCAGGCCTTTGCAGGAGAAGCCCTTACTGTAGTATAACTCTTTGTGAAATTTAAAAATAAATATTACTCAACAACACTGACTTGGTACAGCATCACTGAAAGCCAAATGCAGACTTAATGATGCTTTTCAAAATCAATGCCCATGACTGTCACCCAGTTTTCCATAGTAGTCAACTACAGAAAATAAAAGTTCTCCTCAGAGGAAGAGGATGCAAAACCCAAATTTCTTACCTGTCAGGTGAAGCTCAATCAGGAGGCAGGTAAGAGTGTGTGCCCATGTCTCTGTGTGTGTAAAGATACATGGAAATATTTGGCTTATTCCTTTCTCTCTCTTATTGAGGATATAGTCAAAAAGTGGTATTACTCATTTGTGATTAAAATATATCAGATATTGCCATATTATTTACACTGTTTGCAAGCTCTCCTCGATATTTCTTACTTTGTTTTGTGCTCCTCACATGTTTCAGTCTACATTTTTAATTAGATTAACCAGAGCACAAATTTTAAAATAAATACATCCAAAGTTGTATTCCATACTTTTGCTATTTTTTCTACAGTATCTAATCCTTACTTATGTAGGAAAAAAAAACCCTTTGATGGTGTGATTTAATAATCACTAACTTAGGAAACTTTTCAAAGCAAAGGGCAGAATTTCCAGGTTCTGTGGTTTCATTGATATAAAATGTTTATGAGTATTACACAGATTATTTCATGTACTTAATTCTGCACTGTGTACTTCAACAGACTGAAAGACTTTTTCTACCACATGTGGACTTCAGTACAGCTGTCCCTTTACCCTCTACATTGCTTTTGCCATTGTGCTAAGCAATAGGGTTACTCTGTGACCTTCTTTTAGACTGTGGTTGTCTATTAAATAAATGTTAATTCATCCCAGCATCATCATTCTAATAGATTATAATGACCTTAGGTTCCTTCTAGGTTGAAATGAAGACAGTTGTTTTACCAAATGGTTTATTCCAAGAGTTAATTATATTGTGAATCCCTTAAGAAGTGCAGTAAAACCCTTCTAGCAATGCAAACCTTTCACATGGGGTCAGACAACCCTAATTGCTCATCTCCTATACCAGTGTTAAAATGCTTTTAGTAAAAAATTGTAGCTCTGGCTACCTTGCCAGGTCAAGGTATCCTGGACAGGGAATGGGCCATATCCATGCCACTGTAGTCACTCTTGGTGGGAAAACATTTAATTGCAGTTGTTGCTTTCAGACAGGACCCAGCAGGCTAAAAAGGGGTAATCACACTCAATGTTCTTGAAATCCAAAATTCAGCACATTCTCCCCTATTTCTCTCTGCAAGGTCTGTGGCAATGAGCTTTCCATCCTAGTCTGGCTTTTTTAGCTTTTCTAAAACATATTATAAGACTAACACGTCTTCCCAAGATTTTCTGAGACAAATTAATATGGATTGGGGTATTTCTGCATCAGGTGAAAGCTCGACTATATTTTGTTTGGTGGATATATTTTCTTAACAGCTATTTAATGTGGGAAGTGGAACATTCATTTATTTTACACCTCAGTGGGCTAAAACTTTTGAAAATTAGACAAATAATAGAAAATATTTTGAAAATAATAACAAGTACAAGAGTGTACTTAAAAACTAAAAGATACCATCCAAGTTTCACTTTTTTTTAGCTGGACATATTCTTTCTCTCTAAAAATAATAATAAAAAATTCTTCACATAGTTTTGTATGATATAACACTAGCTTTTCCCAATTTTTCTTTCTACATTTTAAGAGCCTTTTTGGGTCCCTTCAAGATAGACTGCTCAGCCCCATGTATCTGCTCATTCACAAAGAAAGTAAAAGTGAGAAAATCTGTGGATCATGATAAGGATACAGTAGTAGGTGAAGTGAAACCTGTGTGTGGATTTGTAGGAAAGTAGGGCTGCATCAAAGATGGTGGTTACTCAGTAAGACAAATGCAATAACTTCAAATGTACTGTCCTTTTTTCACCAGTTTTTTTTTGGGGGGTTTTTTTTTGTTGTTGTTGTTGTTTTTTTTTGTTTTGTTTTGTTTTTTTTTTTTTTTTTTTTTTGTTTTGTTTTGTTTGTTTGTTTGTTTGTTTGTTTGTTTTGGTTTTTTTTGTTTTTTTGTCTGAGCACAACATCACATAATCTGGAATATTCATTTGGTCAGTAGGAGTCAGCTACACTGGCAGCCTCCTCCCACAGCTGCCTGTGCTCCTCCAACCCACTTGCACCCTCCTGCACTGCTCAGCAATATCTAAAGCATTGGTGTGCTACCAACATTGTCTTGGTCACAAATCAAGCATACAAGCTGCTATGAATAAAATTAACTCTACCACTGAGATAAACAGTACAAGGCCTTATTATTACTGCATTTGATTACAATAAAGGTGTGGATGAACATTAAAAACATTAGAACTCTACCTGGACCTCTACAGCGTTTCTCCAATTCTGTGTGAAGATTCACTCAAAAGATTTACATGGGGTTATAAGATATCCTAGGAAGGATATATCTATTCTATTTTCTTCCCCTCAGCCTATATTTTTGAGATCTCTCAAGTCCAGTGCTAGATCCAGCTATCAAATTGGTACTGCTTCCTGGGTAGCACAGTTGGCCAATACTAACAGGCAGGGTCTGTGAGTGGTTTAAATTATTAACTGTATTGTCAGATATAAAGACTGAAACACTTAAAAGTTCTTTGCTTATGGTTTAAGGCTGACTGAAACTGACATTACCCATTTAAGCCTTTTAGGGTTTTAACTTCTACACCTGTATGGGTCACCCTGTGCTTTTGCTCAGTGAAAGGATAAAATTAGTCTCAAAGCTCAGTTAATCTGACCTATTTTGTCTACATCACTTCTATGTACTTTAGGTATTTTCTTTAGATTAACCAAAGACGTCCTTTCTCCCATTTCATGATAAAACAAATTTATGTGATCTAGATGACAGACTTGGGTGTAGTTTACCACACTTTAACAGATTAATCCAGATGCAAATCACCTCAT
This sequence comes from Oenanthe melanoleuca, assembly GCF_029582105.1. NCBI lineage: Eukaryota > Metazoa > Chordata > Aves > Passeriformes > Muscicapidae > Oenanthe > Oenanthe melanoleuca. The sequence goes on along the minus strand of NC_079335.1, from coordinate 122,924,591 downwards.
TGAATGATTTTATTCTCTTTTTGGCACCAACTAATCCTGCCATCTAAACTACTTTAAATGTTGAAATGTTTTCATGAACACAATGGTTTGTCATGCAAAGTTGTCAAAGCTCAAAGCAAAAGTTCTAACACAGTGATATAATTTATTTACTCACACTCAAGCAAGGACCACAAAAGGGTTCAGCCAGAGAAGTCTTTTTAGAAGGGATTGGCTCTTATCTTAATGTCACAAGGCCATTAGAAACTGTTAATTTGGGCATATTACATGGCCACAGGTAAAAAAGAGTATCAGGTATTCTGGTGAATTAATCTCAATATGAGAAATTTTAACAAGCTCCTACATTTCTATTGAATCAGTACCACCATATTCTGTGTTCCACTAAAGCAATCCAGGGAATCTCCTAATTGTTGTTACTCATTAACCCATGTACTTATTAACTAAATGTTATAATAATAATAATAATGATAATAATAGTATTTTCTTCCAATGTTATTTATGCTGGAGAAATTCACTCATTTAAGATTCTCAGCAAGATATTTCTTTACACCTTGAAGGTGGTTTCTAAGTCCTTGACAAATATTCTGGGGAGATAAAGGGTATTAAAACTGGCCAATGATAAGAGATGAGGATAGGATGTTGAATCCTCAGTTACACAGATTTGGTGCTCATGGACTTTAACAGAAGGGCAGCAGCATTTATTCTAGGAAATTCTGTCTCTGACAAACAAAAGACACTTCTACAGAAGATAAACTTTTATTTTGCTGTAACTGAAAAGCTGCCTCATTGTGACAGCAATAACTTTCTCTGTAGGATGAATATGTTTGCTGACACAAGCACCTAGACATTCCTTGTGATGGTAGACATGGTGAAAGAGAAAAGTTTCACACTTTGGATTTTTTCCTTCCTATATATTTCACCTTTCTATGAGGTGTTATTAATTTCATAATCATATATATAATTTTATTCTACTATTTAATTATTTTTGTGTCTACTGCATTCACCCTAGCTTTTGCACTTGTCATGGAACACCAAGCATCTCATGTAAAAACAATATAAGTGTATAACAAGGCAAAGAGGGCACCAGTTTAAAGAAGACAAGATGAGAAATAAGATGGAGTACAGTAAGGCTCCATTTTCTCTAAGTCCATTTAAAATATGGCTGTACTACCTCTTGGCTTTAGTGAGTTTCATAAGCTTGATTCTTCCTAGTTATGTTTAGAGGCCTGAAAAGATCCCTACATTTTGCCTTTTAAGTTTTGTACAGAAATTAACTAACTATATTGTTAAAGCTGTACTAATTTTTGGCATCGTTACAAATTGTTTCTTTATAGAAAATTACCAAGAGGCTGTAATACTGAAAACCTGAACCACAGTGAATAAAAGTTTTTTCACATCATTTTCTAAATCAGCTAATTAGAGTCACAGAAATTGTAGATTTGAGAGTGGCAATATCTGCTAAATATTACTTTTTCTCAATATTTTCTTTTCCAAGAATTTCAGGGATGACTGTGATACATCTCAGAGTCATTTTATTCTTTGTTCACATACCTTTGTGTTGCTTGTATTCAATTCACATCTAAACTTCACAAACACAATGTTTAGAGATTTACTTTCTTTCAAATACAACCTGAGAATACAGAAAAACAGATAATAGCTTCAGGGAGGTCAGGAAATGATCTGCCAGTAAGTATTGGCAAAAAACAAACTGCTGTTACAACTGAAAGTGGATGCAGGTCATCAAAATGATACTCTGCACTGTTTGACTAGTTCTCCACTCCCTATAACAGGAGGTGAAACACATATCTGGAATGCAGACCTCTGCTTGGAGATATGCAAAGTTAGGAGTCTGAATCTGGAGCTGGGGCAATTCTTCTAAGGTGTTTGTCTAACATTCTAGCTCATCTCTGGCAATGGCTGTAATGGGTGCTTAGGTATAGAAAGAGTTGAATATGGTGAGAGTGCTGGAGGATATTCTCCCTGTCATCCTGTAACAAACAGCCATCAAAATTCCTGCTAAAATTTACCTGCCCCCTTTGATAAACACATCACTAGTAAATGCTGCCTTGGTCTACTCTTGCCAACAAAGTCAGACCAACAAATAATTCTTCTACAAGTGAAGTTATTAACACAGATACATCAATCTGTATAACTCATCCAGATTCTTCTAGATTCAACCCATACAAATAAATGGGGGTTTTAATATCTGTGTCTTTATCATGTATTTTTCTAGCTTAACTTTGAGCTAAAACAGTAACTGTCACACTGAGGACAGATTTTCATCTGTTCATCTCTCAGTTGACTGGTTTGACTACAGACTAGTACTCTTGGAAGATTTCCCCAGTTTGACTCAACTAATTTGCCAGTCTTCATTAAAGACATTAAATTCTCCATAGAAAAAGAGGATTCCCATTCTCTCACTCACACACAGAGAGATGTGCATCCTTGTTTTATGATGTTTCTTTGTTTTCCGAGGAGCAGACAGAGGTAATCCAACCACCTATTTTAAATTCAACAGCTATAAAATTAGACACGATGATTTTTTTTTAGCGCTGCAGAATGATTCCTAGGAATGTTATGTGAAAAATGAGTATATTTACCTCTTCTCAAAAACTCTGCAGCCAGAGCTGAATAACTTATGCATTTCAGATTTAAGTCAGATTCTTGGAATTTCATGCAAGAGCAGGGCTATAGTTTTTTAAATCCTTTGCATGTGCAACCTCACAGTTGGTGCAAATCAGTGTTTACAAATGAAAGATATCTGAGGCATGATTTGAAGACAGAAATATTTTGCTGCAGTGCATTCTTCTACTGTTTTTTATATATGTTAATTCACATTTTGGAAATCCACACTACAGGATGATACAAGCAAAAAAGGGCAGAGTAAACAATATATATCCCAAATTCTGTCATCCCTAAATAGCATGATTAATTGTAATTATTTTGTTGAAAATTTGACAAAAATAGTTAATATACATAGAGATGTCTGTTAGAAAAGCAGGTTAGAAATGAACCTATTTGTAGACTAAGTGGATAATAAAACATCTGAAGTATGTATATGTTTATATATAGTTCTCTCTCCTAAGTTTAGATTAAGTATTAATGTTAGATTGCAAGCACTGTACTAACTACTCATAATAAGAACTTATTCAAATATTATGGCTCCACCTTTGATAAAATTTTATTGGAAATCTGCTCATAAAAACACATAAAATTTTATAATTTCTTGGACTGTAATTTCAAATAACAGCCTATTGTAATTTTTTAAAACATTAAATTAGAAATTGTCTTGTAAATTTAAACTGCTGCTTAATGCATAATAATATTTCCTTTAAAACTTCCAGCAACATGTTGTGCTAGTATTTAAATAAAGAAGAAAAGTTATTAAAAAGTTCCTTCATTGCTTTACAATTTTAAAATGAATTGCCTTTGTCTTAAATATGTGAAGTATCTTGGCAGAATGCTTAAAACAGAAATCCAATGGAATTACAGCTGTTCAAAATAAATTGAGTCAATGGTGAGGATGACCATCCTGACTGAACAGAGAAATTTGTCTGCAACTCAAGAAGAAAAAGAGAATTTGGTAGAACAGGCAGGAAATTCTGGAGAATACAAGGATGTTGTGAGGTTATGCATAGAGAAAATTAAAACTACATAATCAGCCAAAGAGGGTCTAAGGAGAATCTGTAGAGGATGTGGGAGGAAACACAATGACAGAGGATGAGGAGGAGTTTGAGGCACTTAATTCCTTCTGTGCTTAAGTCTTTGTAGTAAGTTATTCTCCAGGTACCTATGCCTTGTCCTGTCACTACACACCTTTGTAAAAATTACCTCTCCAGCCTACTTTAGATGTTGGAAGACTGTTGCTTGGTCTTCCTGGAGCCTCCTTCAGGCTGAGCAATCCCAGCTCTCAGCCTGTCTTCACAGGAGAGGTGCTCCAGCCCTGATCCTGTTGGTGGCCTCCTCTGAGCTTGCTCCAGAAGATCTGTGTTGTTCTGTGTCATTCTGATAAGGGAATGTTAAATTCAGTATATGGAATAATTACTCTGATTCACTAACAATTTCTGTTATTTATTTATATTGTCCATTTGTCCCTGAATTGGTGTTTGTGTAAAGCAATGCCAGAAAAACAGTTTCTGAAAATTTCAAATTAAATAGATCACTATAATACCAACCCTGGAGGGAAGGCTACAAATGCTGGAGCAAGCTTAATCTGAGTCAATAGCCAGAGAGAAGGATTCACTCATTTCTTTTTACACTTAAATGTAGCCTGCAGTTCCTCATATGGCTGGAGAAACTGCGGGTGGCTGATAAGTGTCAGGAAATTCTCTCAGCTTGAACCACTTCTCAGTGTTTTGTCAAAGCAAAAAGACATAAGCACTGAAAAGAATTTAGTGGTAATTCATTTGTCTGGCCTTTTCAGAGCTAATTAAACACAGAAACTTTCTATATCATCTATCAACTGGGTTTTATTTATTTATTGTAGGAAATAACCACATCAAATATCAAAAGCAGCAAATGATAAGAAATAATCCAGCATTCTGTGAAGCTGAAATGCACATTAATGGAGCACCAACAAGTTTGACAAAATGCCATGGCATAATTATTTCCTAATTAGCTGGTGTAGTCAAACATGTAGGATTTACTGCTACTTACATGACTTTTCATTGTAGAACTCAAAAAAGGAAATGATAATGGCTTCATGCTGTAAAGACTATTCTTTTTGGTTTTGGTTCATCTGCCTAGATAGTTTCAAAATGACATTGTATGCTGAAGCACCTCATGTTTAGTGCCATTTTTGATTTAATTTTGAAATCTCTCTAGAGTATGAAACGCAAAATGACAAAGACACTGAATTGAATAATAAGTGCATGTTACAATTGTGTGTTACAATGTGCTAGCCAAGATCCTAATGCCAAGTCTTTATTGTAAATCACATTGATCTATAATTACAATGAACTGCTTAGCTTTTGTATTCACAGAGTCTTTGGAAGTAAACCAATGCACCATACAGAATCAGTACCCAATATGTGAAGCAGAATAACATTTCTGCTTAGAAATATTAGAAACTTAGACAGATTACTCCAAATTTTTACATATTTTTTAATATGTAAATCTTTTAATGCTAAATATTATTTCTTTCCCTTTTTTTTAATAAAAGAAAATGTTTGCATAAGTTTTTGTTTAAAGAAAAAAATTTCTGAAGGCTTTTTTGAATTCTGAATGGAGTGATCTAATGAGATGTATTTTTCAGCTTGAGGAACAAAACCTACAATTTAAACTCAACTGATTGATCCAGGTCAATCTGAAGATAAAAGGCTGGCTTTTCATAAAGTGTCTGTGTTCCCAAACTGAGAGAACACAAGTATGTTGAGAGAATAATACACTCCAATTCTATTGTGACTTTTTGATGGAGATCTGGAAACCATTTTGCCGACAAAGTCTTGTATTTCTTCTAACATGGAAGGAAGGAACATTGGAGATGATTTTACCACACTGAAACACCTCTGTCTTCTGCAGTTCACAGCTCATGTTTAATAACCTGCTAGTTATGAAAAGTGCATTGTTGTATCCAAACAAACAAGGCAACGTAAAAATAAACAGAGTGAAATTTGGAATAGAAAATTTTTAAATGGTATTATTCTGTCCTTAGAAGAAGATTCTGGGGCCAAGAGATTCTTAATGTCCCCAGCATGGCAAGACCTCTGCTTTAGAGATCTTCTATACCCTATGGTGTCCAACCAAGAAGTAGAATGTATGTAGAATGAATAATGACTTAGCACAACCATGCCAGCTCCTAATCATCCCCCACAGACATGTGTGCATTTTCTAATAAATACTGATATTACCCTATTTTATTTACCTTAATAAAGTCAAACCACAGTTTAATGCCTGAATACCTATACAATTACAAAGGCAATGTAGACCAGACAAGACTATGGGTAAAGAAATTTTACTGTTTGCACTCTGTCATCTAAATGTACCTCATCAAGCAATTGATAATTTTATTTATATAACTTAAAGCTCTACTTTTAATCAAAAAGCAGTTGCATAAAATAAGATCTGGTAGGCTGAAGATACCAAACTGCTCATTTACATCTTTTTCATTGCATGTATTGCTTTGCATGTAGTATCTGCTTCTTCCATTCTCCATCTCTCAAAACTTAAATCTTCAGAAAACCATTGTTGAGATTCAGAGTACATATTGTATACTATAGAGTATAAATGTATAAAAATATACATAAAAATGTATATTAAAAAAGGGGAAATTCCAATTAATAAGGTCACATATCTAGACAAAGATGAACACTTATCTTCAGAATGGCATAGAAACATGGAGTCAGAAGGGGGGTGAAGAGCATAGAAACATTTGCACTGCCTTCTGTGATTTTTCAAGTTGGCAGCAGTCTCCTATTACAGAAATTACTCTTTTACAAGCATGTTTTGAGCAAGAAGAGTGTGACTTAGGTCAGGCATTCCTCATTCAGCAATACGGAAAACAGGTCAAGGAGAAGACTTATAACACATCTACAGAGGAAATGTCATCACCCCCACCTCTGCTGCTGAGTGAGACATAGGGCTGACTTCAGTGACCAATTGCATATATCACAGTATTGAAGGATGCTTACCTCTTCTACAGTGCTTTTCATCAGCACATCTTAAAGTTGGTTGGGTTTTTTCTTCCACCGTATCCTTATTTCTATATACTTTGTTCAGGAGTTCTACTCATAATTAAAACTGTGCATAAAGCTTCCTGTAATTAAGAATTTTGAAAATTAATAGATTATTTTAGAAATCTTTCCAAAAGGCAGAAATTTGCCTCACCTGGGTGCAGTTGTCCCTGAGATGAATTCATTTTCTCACTATGCAATCTCAAGCAATTGACATAGTATTTACCTGTAGACTTATTGATTTGCATTTGGTTTGAAATATCCCTTGAAAAATATGGAAGTGGTTTTAAACCTTAGTATCCTTTATATCCTGAAAGATGCACAGACTCTCAAACCAACAGTCACACTTTTATCTAAAGGAGTTAGACATTTGTCCGCCAGTACTGGCTTCAAACAAAAAACAGATAAGATGCTAAAGAAACAGCAGCCTGTTGACTAACAAGGCAATGTGTTACAGGTCTTCAGAGGATAAACTTTCCATAAGAGAAGGTTCATGGACTGATTTCTAAAAGGGCAGAATAGAATTATGGAAACACATGATTTGAAAGATCTTCAAGATGCAGCTGTTTACTGCTTAATTTTCTAGACTAAGCTTGAGGCCTGGGATGTCTGCATAGACAGTATAGAAACAATTAAGGAGAGCTATCTCCATAGATTTTTGAATGAAAAAAAAAATATCCCTGAAAACAGAGGCAAAAGGAATTGCAAATGGTTCTCTGGAGATGCTGTCTTCCCAGAATGATTACACAAATTAGAAGTCTAACGTTTAGATACCTATACTTAAGTAAAGTAAATCCCAACTTCATTGTCTCAAAATTTTTAAATATCTCCTCTAACATATCTCCAAAATGTTCACTAAAAACATCACTCTGTTGATAGCCTTGGAAGTCAGTATCCCACAACACTGGTTCTATCACTTTAATTATAAAACTATATTCTTTAAAGGATATTTGTTTATTATGGTAAAACCCAGTGAGTTGGTGCTAACTTGTTTTGATTGCTCTAAATTTTCCATGGATTCTTAACTTTTAAAATCTTGTTTTTAAATACCTCTGAGTCAAATTGCAAAATGCAGACTTCCTACTGTAGGGTTGGTCACTCCTTGGCATTCTCAACTCTGAAAATTTAAATGATAGTTCTGCTATGGAATGTGTTTGCATTTTCCACAGCAGGATATAATACATTTTCCTATTTATAAACTCAAAAAATTCTACAGTGCTTACCATAACCTGCCTACACAAATGAAAGCTTATTTCTTTGTGCTCACCATGGTGTAGTTCATTTCTTGAGGCACAGAGAAGGACATTGTAAGTAACATTTCAACACCCACTTCCCAGTTAATATTGAACAAACAGAATGTATGGCTAGCTCGTTTAGAGTAGAAAAAAGTCGATAAATACATAAGAGCTGTTAGTCATATCTGTAATCTGCCACATACAACAACAAGAATCACCCTTAAAGAGGTAAAAAAACCTGATATTAACAGATCTTGCTTTAGCTTCACTAATTGTAAAAAATTTGCCCTGCTCTTATTTCTCCTCCTTTCTATGCTTCTTGCTCCCACCTGCATTACAAAGACAGCACAGTGATCAGCACACTGGTTTTGGCCACTTGAGCTGAAGGCACACAAGATGCAAGCTGTGCCTTTCACTTAGTTCTGCTTTGAACATATATAATTTACTATACAACATGTTCCACAGCACCAATCACAGGTAACTCTAAAAGAAAAAAATATAAGTGAATTGGAGAGAGAGTGAGGTGAAGGTTCCAGCATCAGACAAAGCAATCACCTCTACTGCTTAACATTTAAAAGAAAGAGGAGTAAAATGAAAGAATTGTTTTGTAATGCTTCAGTATCAGTTCCAGTACTGAGGATAGCTTTAGTTTCAAATAACATTTTAAACTTTTGCAGTAAAGTAAGAGAAAAACTACCACTTGAATTCACTTTCTTAATGGCAATTCTCTATGGATTTAAGAAATGGTAGTGTTTAAATGAAATTATGTTTCATATTTAGAAGCTGAAGTAATTACTGAAAGCTTAACTTAAACACTGGCCTTGCACTTGGTTCAGTTTCCAGGCCTCACTTTTTCTTTGTTGCTGACTTCTTGAAGCAATAACCCATATTAATTATTTCATGTTTGTATCCCCCATATTAAATAATTACCGGGGTAAGTTTTAGTCACTTTCATTTCCCTTGAAATGAAGGAAATAAAAACTAAGGCAGTCCACCCATTGGTAAGCACTAAGAAAGAGACTCTTAAAATATACCTGGTCCAGGAACATTATAAATTAACAGCAAAAAGGCAGTTGCAAAAACTTGAAAGGAAAGTGAAATTAAATAATGGTATTATGTAAGTTTTTCGAACCCTGAGAGAGCTGACTCTTTACAAAATAATTTATTTTTTGATATCAAAGCACTTCAATCTCAACTTACTTTTAATAGATGGCTTTAGTGACTGTAGTTGTGGTGGCAGAAACCTTAGGGAACACATTGCACCCGTGCTGTAGCTCATGAAGAAGCAGAGGCAGTGTAGTGTATCATGACAGGCTGAAATGGAATTCCAGCCGTGGGAAGGTAAATTTTCCAGCTGTGCTAGCACAGATTGGAATAACTCACTCATGACTGCTGCAGAAGAAAATGTCAGTCTATATCTCAAACTGTAGGTATCACCCACTTTGTACCACTGCCTGCAGCAGGCAGGGAAAAATTGAAAAGTAACAATATGAGATTAATGCATTTCTGTGAAGTAACTCACAGTATTATAATATTTTTGCAATCTTTAGTTTTCTATTTAAATAATTTTTCTCTGAGTTTATGAACATTCAGATTTTTTTAATGGGTATACCACTGTTGCCATGATTCTTTTTTCCCTTAGAGTGGTTGCATTTTTAACTATATTCAACATACTAGTGAAAATTGTTCTACTATCATGAGTAATGAATAAAGTTAGTTATGTCCACACACAATTGTAAAATGGGAATAGAGCTGCAAGAAGAATATATACATAGGAGGATTATGCAGGATGATTGCAGAAGGACCTGAGGTATTGCAAAATGGCCTCTTAAAAATGTCAGTCACTAAATCAATAATGCATCATGTTTTCTTTGAAAAACAATAAGTGATTTTGAGCAAATGAACTTGTGGAATCAACAACACTGATTTTAACTCAGCACAGTTTTTCCCTATTCAACAGTTCGGAAGTCACACTGAGCCTCTCAGGTCTTATTTCTGTGATTAACATTCATCAGACATGCAGCTCTTTGGCTTATGCTCACAGGAAATGGGATTTCTAAATTGGTTTCCTATCTAATGCAGGCTTGGAGTAGTTTGGAATTCAAGATCAGACAAATACAAGTCTTTGAACAGGGACACGGGAACCTAAAATGTGATAAAATATCAACAGAAGATACATATTAACATCACTGAGTTTAGATAATGTTTCTGTCTCCTTTCCTCATTCCTGGCCTCATGATATGTAACAATACACAGAATGTGAGGCATTACCTTCAAAAGGAAAGTCCAGCATAAAAATAAACAAAAGAATTGAAGATAGGAACAACGTAGAATGTTAAAATTCCAGTGGTTCCTACAACATATAAATAGGAGGAACCTTATTAGACTACATACCCTATTATTTTGTGAACTCTTTTTGAAATAGTAATTGTCTGTTTTCCCAACTGTGGCAGTGCAAGCTCATTCATGACTAGACTTTCTAAAGTAATTTCCCTTGGAGTATTTTAGACTTAATGTCATCTCAGAAACGACCAACTTCATTTTAGTTGGTGCTTGGTCTCACCATCACTGATTTTAGACGTAAAAAATCATATAAAAAATCTTATACTAAAATGATGAGGAAATAGCTGGAGTATAGATATGTTCTCATTAAAAATTTGTTATTTTTATATGAAAATTTAGCAGTTTCTGCATCCACAGAAGGGCAAGTGTATCAAGGGCAGTCTATAATTATCACCTATACACTTTCTTGGTTGTATATTTATACCTATAAATCAGAACATTTTATCAATTGTGAAGGCAAAGGAAAATCTTCTGCTCTTATGCAAGAAATACATAAAGTGCAGACATGACCCTCAGTGCCTCACAGCCACTTCTCTTCTTCTACACATACACATCTGGGTGTTTTATATAACTCAGTGAAAACTTACAGTACCTTGGTGGTTCATACCTTTCAGTTTGCCTGAAATTAAAGGAAAATGCCTCTTCAGGTGATACTGTGCCTTCTGTGCTCTCATCCTTTTTCCAGCAGACATTTCACATACCACTAATCTCATAATTTCTGTCTTTTGTCTGGTTTCATAGTGACTTTAAATCCTATCAGAAAAACTGTGCAGCCACTCAAAAATAGCATTTCTTCCTGAGGCAACTAAACCTTTCAAACACCTAGAAAAGGCCTTAGAACAAGTAACTCCTAAATCTATAAAAACTGGAGTCCATACGTATTTTTACAATAGGATTTAAAGTCATTGAACTGTGTCTGTTTAAACAACATTTATTTCAGTGAAAAACTTCATTAGCTGTTTGGCAAATTCACTCAACTTCTGCCAGCTGCAGGACTGGAGAGAAAATGAACTCTAATTGGACTTTGAGGTAGCAAATTCGACACTCGACAGAAAAAGAAATATCTGAAAATTTGCAGCTGGGGTTTAAGTTTGTTTTGGTTTGCTTAATTTTGATACTTCTTTCAGCACAGATGCTTTGAAACAGATGAAAATGATTTATTCCAGACCCAACCAGCTTTTCACCAGCTGTATAAAAGTCAAACTGGGTGGAAGAAGAGATACTCATTTTAGTATTCCTCTATTTAAATTTGACTCAAGCATCCATGAAAAATATTAGGCTCCATTCACAGACTATTTATAAAAAGCAGAAGGGAAATTAAACTAAACTGCCAGAAAGAAGGTTCATGCCTGCAGAACCCAAGGCAGTGATTTAAGAGTGATTTACAGCACCTGGTGACAGCAAAAGTGAATATCTAAGTCCTGTCTCTCTCCTTTGTATTGCTATGCATTGTCATGCCACATGAAAACAAAAGCTACAGAGAAGGAAACAATTCTCAAAAGCCTGGACCAGGTCCAGTTCTACAGAATTGGGGCAACTACTGTGCACCCACTGTGCACCCAGGTCAAGGTAGCCTGGCAGCCTCAGAAGAGGACACATTAGGAAACCTGATGCTGGAGTACAAGCTCCTATTGAGATGCTGAAAAACCACCCCCTAAAGCAAAAAACCAAACCAACCAACCAAAAAAAAAGTAAATAAAAAACCCAAAAATCCTACAAAAAACCTGATCTGAACCAAAACAAATCAAACTCCCTGAAAAGCGAAAACCCACATTGTGACTGTGGCAAAGCTTGCATTCCCAGAAAATGAGCTGGATATACAAAAAATATGTAGAATTTGTACAGTAACAAGGAAGTAAAATACTTTTGAAAGTCACAGATGCTATGGGTTTCTAGGGCTGGAACACACTTTTATATACTCCTGATAATCCTTGCTGCTCTCTTCAATGTTTTTTAATGTTGCATCATGATCCTCCTGAAATGGCAGTAATGACAACAGACTGGAAAATTCAGTATATATATTCAACATATATACTCACTGTAATGAATAGTGCTGTGTCACAATAATGTTTTTCTGGTTTAAAGTTTGGCTTTGGTTTATTTTGACAAAATTTATCGTTCTTTGAAGAGTGATTCTCTTTCAAAGAATTTCCACAGTGATGCCATGATCTCTTACATGGAAATAACCTTTTTGGAAAATAATACCAAGTGTATAGAGTAATCTGAAGATCACTATTCTTTATCTGGCCTGCTTTGCCCAGTTTGGTCCTCCTCAGTAGAATATATTGTCATAGTGTGGTGTGAGTCCAGCAAAGATGTGAATCAAGATGACCAAGATAACTAAGGCATTGCAGCACATAGCATATGAGGAGAGGCTGGGATAACTTGGTTTATTCAGTCTGAAAAAGAGAGGATGAAAAGAGATCTGTTACTATCTATGTCTGATGTGAAAACACTGAGAGAATGAAAACAGACTTTTCTTGAAATTTCATGATGACAGGACCAAAGACTGTGGACACAAAACCTACAGGAGGAAATTCTAGGCAAATGTTAAGAAAAACTTTTAAATTATTGGAATGGGTTCTCCAGAGAGGTTGTATAATCTGCTTCCTTGGAGATATGTTCTAAACACAACACTGAGAATAGTTATCCACCTGGTTCTTCTTTTAGCAGGTCAGTGGACTAAATGGATCTCATGTATCCCTCCCAATCAAAATTGTTATGACACTTTGATTCAGGTAAAAGAAATTCTCTGTTTAGCTATTCTGCAATGCTAGGAAATATTCACAGGTTTTTCTATTCATTTGACTGAAAGAGGAATTTCAGTGAAGTGAAGATGAGGTCACCTTCATAGCAATGTCGAGTACAAAATTATTACTGCATTCACTCTGCTGAAGGGAAAGTACAGGGAGAGGAAGAGAAGCATAGTTTGCATCTAATTGGTTGATTACAGGCATTTTTCAATATTTAGAAAACTTTTCTTTCTATTGTGGTCTTTCTGGAACAAAATAATCTGTTCTGGATGCAATATGCTGATTAACACATTCACAGGAAAAAATGGTAGAGTTTTGTCTTTAATTTATATATATTTCTAATCCAACCAAACATCATATCTGTCTCATTATGGCAGACATTTTGTAATCATGTCATGACTCTGAACAATTTTTCTCTCAGTGGCTCAGTTCTACCTGTTCACCTGTCATAACAATGCTTGTGTTATTATCTAATGAGCCAGATCAAGCAAGCTGAAGACAAATCAATATGAAAACCCATCAGTTTGCAGCCAGATTACTTGCATGAACTGGATCACTTCATGGGAACATGAAGAAGATTTTGGGAGAAAAAGTGAGACCCTTCCATGTCTTATTGAAGCAATGGCAGAGGTGGTCCTGATGATGATGCAAACAATGAGGATAACATACATTAGTAATGTCAGAACCTGGCATGATACTTGGTCAGGAGAAATCTTTGTTACTGCTGCAATTGTATTTCATGCTTCAGAGAGAGGAATAGCTGGAGTTACAATAATCCCTGAGCAACATGGTGGAGACTAATTTCTGATAATGGATCTGACTTTTGTACATTGCTCACTTCCTCCTTTGCTCCTTTTAATTTTTTTTCCCTGATGTTTGAATCTTCTCCATGTATTTAGCTTGATTGCACAATCAGCATTCTGAAAAATCCCATTTTCTCTCTCCATTCCCTTTCATCTTTTTCACTGTCCATAAATAGAGGCAAGCCAGGAAGGGGAGATAAGTATATATCTATAATTGTAACAGTATAAAAACAACCCTTGAAACATATTAATCACTGACTAATCTTCCATACTAATTTATCCCACTTGTCTGACAGCAGCTCTTTCCTCCTCTGATCTTTCCTATTCTGAGACTGAGACTTCATGATCATATTCCTGACAGGCGGATGCAGTAAATTGGGATTATCATTTGAACACATCTTCCTGTTTCCCATTTTATGACAACTGTCAACTTTCTGCACAGTCAGGAAAATATAAATTCTCATTTGGGAGAGGAGAGGAGAAAAAAAAGGAGAAAGGGAGAAAAGAAGGAGAAAAAAGGGGAAAAAAGGAGTAAAAGGGAGAAAAAAAGAGAGAAAAGAGAAGAGAAGAGAAGAGAAGAGAAGAGAAGAGAAGAGAAGAGAAGAGAAGAGAAGAGAAGAGAAGAGAAGAGAAGAGAAGAGAAGAGAAGAGAAGAGAAGAGAAGAGAAGAGAAGAGAATATTTTTCCTAAATGTGTTAACAATGTCAAAGTAAAATTTTTTTGAATTGTTATTATATCTTTTGAGAAGTATGAGAAAGAGAAAAAGGAGACGTTAGCGAAGTAGAATAAGAAAAGAGCAAGCCTTGAACGTGAATATTCTTACCTTGAACACAGCTAAGAACACAAAATACCAAATACCAGGACCCCTATACCCAGTCTTGCTTTCTGCAATGAGACTTCATGCCAAATGAAATTTGATGGAACTAAGGAAATCAGTACTTGATTGTAAATGAAATTATTTGACATTAAAAAATGAGTTCTAACTATCTGCCACTTATCCTGAACATATGTTAAGTAACTGAGTCAAGGTTAGGTACTAACAAGTGTTAATAGATGCAGGTACCTGGCATAGCCAGCCCTTAGTTTAAAAGTTACCTTCCTCTTTCTTTACTTTGAAATCAGGGAAACATTTATCCTATATACTTTCTACATTGTAGCTGCAGAAAGGAAAGAAAAGATTGTATGACCCACTGTTCTCTACAATGGCCTATAAGTCAAATGGATTTGACCCTTCTCCAGTGCTTTCTAGTTTGTTGTTCATTTATCTTGCTTGTCAGGGCTCTGTATTTCTTGGTGATGATGTGAAATGTGAAAATGTATCCTCTTCTCTGTCTGCTTTTTATTTTTTAAAGGATAAAAATAGATTGAATCTCCAGACCCTTCCAGAAGAAAAGAAATGGAAAGGAACAAAATGATCTTCTGAGCTTTATCAATAGGAGGTGTTTTTCCCATTGTCTCCCTCCAAAAATGCCTAGAAAAATAGTGAAAAAATAATTTAGGTTAACTAAAAAAGTAATGTGTTTAATTTGTTAGTATTGTGTATATGTGTTCAGTTTTATTTTTTTACTTTAGGCTATTAAAATGCTGGAGGAAAATATATTGCTGTACCATATGCATTTTAAAGTTAACCCTTGCCTTTGGTCATTCTGGGTAATTCTGCCCTTTTATATTGACTTTTTCAATAATAAATTTGTTCCACTGCACTATTTCCATCTTAAAAGTAGTTCATTGAACAATTTCAGGTCCACTGCAGTAAACAGGATATTAGTGTTATTTTGTATATTTTTCCAATGAGGAGAAATATGAAATAATCGACATTATAATTTCTCAGTACTTCCTTTCTGGAGGCACAGGTCTGACTTGTTACTTCTGAAAAAGCATTTAACAAAGTACAGCATATGATGTGTTAAATATATTTCAGTATGTATTTAAAAAAAATAGTTGACAGATGCTGAAATTTCTTTCAGAACAGTAGTATGAATTTTTACTCAGAAAAGAAAAATATCTTGGTAGTCAGCTGTACAGAGTTAATAGACCAAATTATAGCCTCATTTAAGCTATTATAAATCCATAGCCACTGCTAGTGAATTTAAATTTAGACTAAGCTTAATGACAGGAAAATTTGGGTAATACAGCAAGGGGAGATGCAGTTCACATGCTAATCAACAGAGCAGGGAGATTTTGATGACAACTGGTTACATGAAAAAGATAATTTCTATAAAGGACTGCAACTGTGGCAGGACAAGGTACCAGCTCAAGATTAAAAGTGTGTGTGCACAAACCCAGTCAATTGAGGGGAAACTTATGAAGTGAGAAGGAACACTGTTCATCTGCCCTGGGTGTGAGTTGTGAAATCATTTTAACACTTCTCCCCAGTTTTATGGTCACATTTCTGGGTAGCTGCAATTTCTGAACCATCCAAATTTTCTTGTAATAAAGGAATCACTCACTCAGTTAACCTACAGAAAAAGTGTTGATTAACTTTACACCTAATCTTTATTTTAGCATCTGCTTTTAGCAGCTGATTTTATTCAGATGCTTAAGTAATTGGGCACATCTCACTGTAACATAAGAGAGTTTCTCTGCTTCATGTCTCATAATATGAAATAAACAAAATGCATGCTTCTTAATTCTGTCACTGCTGATTTTAATACCTTCTCCACAGAAAAAGGAAAGTGTTAAAATAAAGATAGTCTTTGTAAAAAGTGTATCAGATGCACGTATTCACATCCACATCCAAACTAAAGAATGCAAGAGAGTTAACAACTAAAAAATCCCGTTTAAACTATAAAGGCATTGATATTCTCTCACATGGATATTATTAGTTCTCAGTGTCTTCTGCCAGTTCAACTGGCACAATGCAAAACAACATCAATCTCTTTTTTTCTGTCTTTTTCAGTCAGGTGAGTTCACAAGTTTCACAAGCTCATTTTCAGATGGAACAGGTCAGTGCACAAACAACAAATTCTTGGCAATGCTGTGTGTTACCATTATCTCTTCTAGAACTAGACAGAGAAGAAAACTAGCTCCAGCTTCTCTTAGTGCCAGACACCTGCTCATTTTTCTTCCATTGCATCTGGTTCACCTTCTGCTATTTTATCAATTGATCTTGGGCTGTGGCATAATTCTCCTCAGCAGAAACCATTCCAGTGGGAATTTCTCTGGGTTTGTGATCAAATGTAGCTGTGTCATAAGAATGATCTTCAACTAAAATGTCATAAGAAGATGCCAAAGGAGAAAAGTCCTATTGACTTTCAAGAAACAACACTGTTCATCATATCATAACAAATCAGAACCCGAACCTAGACAGAGAGCTGAGAGTACATTCCCTAGTAACAAAAGATTTTATGGAATATTTAAAAATTCATGTAGAGAAAACCTTCTAGTTAGACAGAAAGAGACCTATGGGTCTGCTGGAGTAAAGCAATTGTGCTGTCTTGTCACTTGGCTGTTGATGAAGGCAATGCATACACATCAGTAGCAGGAAGGTATGTGGTTCTGAATTGCTATATAAATTCCCTTCAATAAAACAGTTTATTTTCTAATTTATCAGTCTGGTGGCAGAGTCCCAGACCTTATCTTAGATAAGATGATTCCAAAAATCTCAGATTTTGAGCAGATGGTGACAACTTCATAAGTCTGTGCTGGAGCTGGAGAAAATGAAGATAATATTTCAGTTTTGTTCTACACAAATATACAGTATGACATAATTATGCACTCGATGTATTAAGGAAGATATCCCATCAAGCTGACCTTTTTGAATGCTTTTAAAGTGGTTGCTTAAATTATTGCAATGAAATTGACTCAAATAGGAAATCAAGATCAAAATTCAGGTTTACTGATAGTTAATATTTACCAAGCTACACAACACAGGTAAAAAGGTTATTTTGTTAACCTGTGGAGGGTGGTTTAAACCAATGTTAATTAATTTCTACCAGTATCTGATGGAAAATTACTTCTTGATTTGAGTAAAAGGAATTCCTTCATATAAAAGGACTAATTATGTCATTCTTGAGATAACTACTATTCACAGTATTTAAGAAAATCTGATATCTCATTAGCCTACTTAAAAATGGGTAGAAAGCTGTGGATAAATTTGTCTGTTCTCATTGAGACTATGCTTTACATTAGCCTAAAAGCAACCTAGTGTGTTCAGTATACTGTCTTGTCAAGAGCTACTCTGTTTAATAAAGATAGGAAAATTAAGTTTGTCAATTTGTTCTATTCTAAGAGCACATGCTTTTATGTCCATGATTTTTTTTTTATATTTTAGTGTGTTTTAAACTGTTTTAAAACATCGGTTTGCTAAGGATTGCATCAGCTCTCTAGAAAAAAAAATTTCACATAGTTTTGTACTTGATATAGTGGATATTTTATCATGTTTGTGGGTTGCTTTTGTTCAATGAAGTGAGATTCTCTTTAAAAAACTATTTTTAGTTTTCCTTTCACCTGGGTTCCTGTGGCTGTACAGCTGTTGGACTGAAAGCTGAGAGCTTCTTTTTCCAAACTGGCTGTAGTTTGATTTTTGTTTGTTTTTGTTTTTTTGGTTGGTTGGTTGGTTTGTTTTGGTTTTTTTTTTGTTTCTTTTTGTTTCTTTTTTGTTGTTGTTGTTGTTGTTGTTGTTGTTTTGAGGTTTTTTTCCTTTTGTTTTCAATGAAAAAATACCCAAATCTTCCAGCTTAATATTTTCGTGTTTAAATTTGACTAAGTATATTCAAGCCCACCATAGAAAAAAAAAAGCCACCACAAAACAAAAGCCAGGATGAGTAAAAACAACAATCCTTTACAGAGCAACTGAACTAACTGTATCTTGTGTCTCAAGAGCCACTGCTCCATCTGTAAGTGCTCATGAGCATTATTTGGGCATTATACCCAAATACACAAGATTTGGTGCTTCATTTCCATTCATCCTTTTTGCTTTTCTGCCACCTTTCCTAAGCATCTTTCCTCTTTGGGGTGGCAATCTGGAGGAGAGAAAGCTTACTGCTAGTTGTGAGGCATCAAGTACAGGTAGGCACAGCAGGGCAAGGAGTGAATTAATTACAGGAATATAGAGTGAGGAGTACAGATTGTACAATAGAACAATGCAAAGGGAAGCAAAGAACAAGGCAAAAATAGCCCAAATTCTGTGCCTCCTTTTATTCATTTAAAAATCGTTTTTGTTTCCCTTCTTATATATGTATCCAACAGGAAAAGAAAGAGCTTTCTGAAGGTAAAATCTATAGTGTTCATTCAGCATTAGCTGAATTAGGAGTTATGACTGTAATAACAATAATTAAGCTCATAAAGATCCAGGGCTGGGCTGGCACAATTTCATGAAGTGAAAAAGGCTTACAGGATTTCTATTTGTGACGCAGGAGGCTTTAGGAAAATATTTAAAGATAAAGAGTAAATTAAAGATGTAGAACAGCCTTAATTTTGGCATTTCTAGAGTTTCAGATTTTTGAAATTCCAAATGTCATATGGTTTTTAAACAAACTTTCTGGTTTTCTGTACAATATTTAGCAGCTCTAGAATCTCTGGAAATCATTTCATTAACATTGCAGAAATCTTTTCATAGAAATTTAAAAATTTGAAGCGAAATAAGAAAAAACCTGATAATATCTATCAAAATTAAAAATATAAATTAAGAAGTGATTACATAGAGAGCTCCAATCTTGCTCAATTCAAAACTTGACTGACTAAGGCTGAATCTTAATTCTACTTGAAGTCAGAGCCTGAACTAGATGAAATATTTAATCCTTTATGACTGTGAAAGGGATTTTTCCCTAGAAAGCAACTTGCATCCACTCACTCTTTATAAATATACTTGGGTAGTGAAGACAAACCTTTAAATATCTTTACTAGATACCTAAATATACTTGTGATTAATGTTTCCATAAGTCTTAAAGATAAATTCATGTTTCTAAACTTTCTATTTCACCATTAGTTCATAATTACAGTACGATGATTTATAGTGATTTTTTTCTCTTTCCATGGAGCACAACAGAGTGAGTGTACTGGGCTGTGAGGACTGAGCCACTCCACTCTGTTAGCAAAGAGAGAGGCTAAAAGTAAACACGTGGAGCAAAACACTTCGTGTTGAGGACTCAATGTCTATGCTGTAAGAATTTTAGGGGATTCTACTTCAGGCTTCTTGTAGTCTGACCTTGTAAGCTGAATGCTCCTTAGCAGCTGCACTGTTTTCAGTGCACCTTGAGGTCAGACCTTCCCATTTCTTTTCATCCAGAAAGGAGTTTGGTTTGTGCTCACCGAGGTACAAAGAGCAGAGGCATCAGGACGTTCGTTTCGGAAGGACACGGATACTCTGACCCAACACACCAACACAGATGTAACCAGGAGCTGTGCAAGCATCATTAGTATGGAACTTTGCCCAGGTAGCAGCCCCTACAATCAGGGAGCTTTATTAGTGTAGGTTCTGGCTCAACACTATGCTAATCACATCCTCCTGGCTCCTGGCCAGCACAAAGTGCAGGCAGAGGTTATTTGCCTCTGCCTGCAAAGTACCACATACACATTACCTAAATAGGCATTTGTCCTTCATAAGGCACCATTATGTTTATTGCAATACTGAATGAAGATTTTGCAAGAGTTCAGTATTGCCTGGAGGACGCTGCTTCAATTTTGCAGCAGCTTTAAAAGGTTTAAATGTATTTGCAGTACTGCATTAAAATTGAATACATTTAAACATCCCTTTTCAGTTTTAAAAGATGAGATGAATGATCTGAATGATACAAATTATCTGTGTGAGTTAAATCTGGAATGTGGGTGAAAAAGGTCCCTTTTCTCCTCTGTGAAGAGCTACCTTGCTGATTAGGGATATTTCTTGAACCTGACCCTTCTGCACTTCAACCCCATAGTCTAAACAGACAGTAGTTTGTGGGATTTGCTATTTTTCTCTGTACTCAGATATCTTATTAAGAAGTTATTGAAATGTTAAATAGTGAAATTCATAGCATATCTAACGAAATTGGTTGGTACAAATTGCCACAATTGGTTTTAAAAGAAGAGACCTCTAATAAGCTACCTACTGTTTTAATGCACTGTCCAAAACTATCTCCAAAAAGCTGAGTACAGTACTGCTCTGTCTTCATTAACAGAGAACATATGTTGGCAGTCAATGTTTTTGTAGCTCCCTTGAGTGGTTCTGTAAGTCAGATTTCCCTGATAATTGCCTTGAGAAAATCTATTTTAACATAAAGGGCTTGATTTCAGAGGTGGCCTACATTTATTTGTGTTGTGCCTTATGCAGGCAAATATCTGTGCAGGCAAATATCTTTACAGGCACTCACAGCACTAATGGGACTGCTCTCCTGGTTAAACAGATGCATAAGTGCTTTGTTGGGTCAAGGTCCAAAATCTAGATACACAGGCAAAAGATCTTAAAAGTGTTTAAATTCTGTATGTGAACAGAAGAAAAAAGACTACCTGAATTTTTAGAAAATAACTATAGTCAGGTCCATCAGTGTACAAGGACTAAGCATGTACCTAGAGATAGAGCCTACACTTCAGTACTGACATAACTTCTCACCTCTGTATATTCATCATCTGCAGCAGTCTGGTAGACAAAAAATATTTAAAGGAGCTTTGTCTGATATGATAGTAACACAAGAATTGACTATTCCCAGATAGATTGTTCACCTCTGTGGCATGCTGAGCTCTCACTGGATATAATGTCAGAAGACAAATAAAGGATTTTAAGCATCTTTGACTGTTGAGTCTGATGAATAAATAAACTTTAAAACTTTCTCTCTGTTAACAGCTAAAAAATAAATAAAGACACCTAAAGCGCAGACATAAAAGACCAGTTATTAAGTCCATTATCCAAATGAGAATATAATTTTTTTTAGGAGCCAAGAGGGAGTCTTAAAAGCAAATTGAAATTTCTCGGTCAGTTGGCTTCTTTTCCTGGTGAAATGGCCAAAGTTTTCTATTGCACTTCTTTTTCCCCATCATGACCTCTCTAGGAGAAGAAAGCCTTGCCATCAAAGCCTGCAGCCAGCAGGTGGAGAAAAATAGTTTCAGTCCTCTGCCCAAAACCTTTGACATCACAGGATACAACAGGGAAACTAAATGAAATCAAATGTTCCTGAGACAGTGTACAGAAGAAAAAAGAGAGTTATCTCCAGACCTTTACTGAAGTTGGACAGTACAGGCCCTAATGACTTTCCTTGTAGAGAGCCTGAGGTAAAGAAGCAATCAGGGGAGGATGAATCTGGCCAGGAAGGAAGAATCAAGATTGCTGCTAAGATGTTGAAACATGTATTTTCTTTTTGTGATTCAACATACTGCAGGAGCTTTATTGAGTTTTGGTGAGGCAATCACGAAGGAACACCCAATACATCCTCTCTAATCTGCTGTCGGTTGCCTGGGGAAAGAACACACCGTGATTTACAATCCACAAACTTCATGGACAGAATGAAGACCTTGATTTTAAAAATCTCTTTCCTCCAAAAGTATTTTAAATCCACATGCACTTAACATAAACAGGTTTGTTCCAGAAGAAAGCCTTCTGTTAATTGCAGTCTTTATTTTCATAGTTAAAAAGTGTAAATAGCCCATTTATGTTATTGCTTACTTCACCCCTCCCTGCTGTTTGCAGATTACTGCCTTTCCCCTTTTCCTACTCTGCTCTCCTCTCTTGGTGTACTGTTTCCTAGCCAAACAGAGCTAAATAACCTGTTTCATGCCAGGCAACCCCTTTGCTGAGCATATTGTTGGCCTGCAATTTGTTCAGAAGAGGAGGATTGCTGAGTCCCTTTCAAGCAAACTGCATGAAAATCTTCACAAATGAGCCTATGCCATTAGCAACAAGAGTGCTAAGGGAGCCATTGTGGTGACTGAATGAATATTATGGATCTCTCTCTGTAATTTAATTCTGGAACTGGGAATGTTATGTGGTGTGTGCAGAGCTGAAGTACTGCCCCACCACCCCCTCCTCTCCTGCTCACACTCACACTTGGAAGGAAATCAATGGGAGAAATATTCTTGCAGTACTGAATGCATATGCACATTGGCATTTATGATAACTTGTGCTCCCCATGGGGTGAAGAAAGTGTCTTGGAGGAAATTAGAACAGCCTGACACTGGTGCAGTCTCCCTCCCTGCCATATAGGTCATGATTGACAAGGGCCCTTGTAAATAGAGAATTTAAGGAGGTTGATTTTTAAATTACATATAAGATGGCTGAAATGACATTTAAAATGCCAGTTTAAGCAAGACTGAGTTTTCTGAATTATTCCCTTCATGATGTGTCGTTGCACTTTTGCTGCATTTCCAGGACATTGATTGTAAACCTCATCCAGTGGCTCATTTAAGAAAATATGAGGAACTAGAGTATTTATAATATATAATGGATTTATGTATGTAAGAACAGTTATTTACAAAGTACTGAACTGCAAAATAAATTTACATTAATACTGGATTAAATCTTTTCAGAATGCTTTTATATGTAAATGTAACTTGCCAAGTGCAGAGCTACAGTACAAAAAAGAAAACGTCATTCCATATAACTATAAAACTGACCTGCAGAACTTCTTAGTGTTGAAATTGAAGGTTTCCTAGACTATGAAATGATAGTAGAAGCAAATAAAAACTATAAGAACAAA
Organism: Oenanthe melanoleuca; assembly: GCF_029582105.1. Classification (NCBI taxonomy): domain Eukaryota; kingdom Metazoa; phylum Chordata; class Aves; order Passeriformes; family Muscicapidae; genus Oenanthe; species Oenanthe melanoleuca. Next base: position 122,901,181 of record NC_079335.1, on the reverse strand, counting down.
TGGGATTAATTCCAGCAAAAATGTCAGATATTCTGTGTGAGAAAAATAATCTCTCCTGGACTGACAACACTTTTTGTTTGTTGTATTTGCAGTCAGAGCTAATAAAACCAATTTTGATTTGTGGTAGAGATCAGTTACCTCATTCATAAGAACAAAAAGAATCCTGCATCCATATTTGCATAGCACACAATGAATCAATATCAAATTTGGAGGGCACTTGTTACAGCTTTCATAGCAGTTGTGTCTCAAAAGGTGATTTTTCTATTGTGTGCATACGGATTTAGAATTCTAATATATCAGTCTCAGAGTAGAGGTTTCTTTTCACTTGTCCCATTGGACAAGCATTTGTGCAGATCAGAACTAAAGCAAAATGGAGACTAGAAATTTTGTTGGGAATAAATTACATATTAGTAGGCCTAATTTTTTTTAGGATTGTATTGAATACCCCTGGATAAAATAGCTGTTGGAAGAATTTTTTTCAAATTAGAAGTCTGTTTCGTGTTGAAAGACCTTAATAGGTATGGTCTTCAACACAGTGAGTCTCAGAGAAGTCCCAGTAAAATTATTTTGCTCATGTCTTTTCCCCTGAAAAATTAATGTGTGTCATGAATGATGTAAGACAGCTCAGATGTAGGTACTTTAGTAATAAAGTTATTTGAAGGAAGGAAAACATGTAAGCTCTGTTTGCAAAATTTGGAGGTAACCCAAAAGTGTATCCTCAGAGCCACCATGGAGCTGGCTGGTCTTCACAACATTTGGTCTGGTCTCTGTGTCCCACTGATGTGATCTGGACTGTAAGATCCTCCAGAGTTTCCTTCCTGACCTTCTCTCTCTTATTCTTGATGCAGCTGGCATGTTCTGCTGCACAGCTGCCTTTGCTCTGATTCCCCATAGCAAGCTGACACTTGCAGAGTGTAAAGAAAGCAGAGGAAAGTCACTGAAATGAGATGGGCCTGACAGCTTCAGAAGGAACAGCCAAAGAGCATGACTGGAGAGGCTCTTGCCATCTGCATCAGCATTTTGGATGCAAAGGCAAGGGGCAGACAGAAGCTGTCAGTTTATACACACAGGCATTTGAGATTAGTAACTCATTTGCTTGCTGTTTTCAGTCTAAGAGCTCTTCATGTCAAGATTTGACAGTACTTTTGAAAGCACTTTACAAACTACTCCTCTATTTCAACCTCCCTATCCTCCTAGAGTGAATGGAAAGATGTGATCCTTATAAAATAAAGACATGGGGCAATGTGATCCACTTAAGATATGCAAGAAGTGACTTCTGACTAAGACAAGGTTAGCACGACTCTCTCATGGTCGATTGTTAGGACTTTTCACTTTACTGTGTGTCTTTTGACCAGGATCAAGGATGCTGTCTGGTATTAAGTCTAATAACTAACAACAGACATGGCATAAACTGACTACCTTATTGCTAGTGTCTGGAACTAGCTCATTTTTAACTTGTTAATATTTCAAGATTCATAAATTTAACCCTGCTTCATTATAAACATATCTAATATTTACCTTAATTAAAGGAAAATTATCTTATTGCCACATTTGAAATAACATAACTAGATTATTGTATTATTTGGTTTATTATTATTCTTGCTTTGGCTGCACTGTACACATTTTTCCAAAGGATTTCTGCAGATTAGTTTATTGATTATTATTTCAATCTTAACTTTGTGATCAGAAGCCCAGATTAAGATCAGAGATTTCTCATGATAGATGTGCTATGATTGCATATGACAATGTAATTCTTTTCTCAAAGGAAATGGTGTAGAGACATAGGTAAGTAAGAGAAAAAAGGATGATATTCACCCTGCTTTCATGTGCATTTTTTCAGATAACTGTATTTTTCAGATTGAAGGTAAATATCAACTCTTTAATTTATTCCTCTGTATAATATTTATTAACTGATTTCTTTTTCCCATAGGTATTTTTTTCAGGATTAGTCATCCTTTGTCAAAGTAACAGAATAGCTTTTGATTTATTTCTCATGGAATTTATCCAGTTAAAACTTTATAAGATAGATTCAGTTCCAAGAATAATAGCATTTGGTACACTGAGTTGGTTCTATAAAAAGCAGATTGGGAAGTGCAAACACAGTGTAAATCAAGAACCTACATCTATTTTTTTTCCCCAGATGTTTAGAAACAGGAGCCTGAACTTTTGCATTTTGTTGCAGGTAAATGGGGGAAGTGTTAGAAAGCTAAAGTTTGTACTTTCTGCTAACATTTATCTGTAGAAAGAAAAATTGGGACCGTTTTGTGTATTTACCAGCTCTCAATTTCTCTGAGGCAGTGGATGCCAAAAAGAGGAGAAAAATCTGGAAGTGGTAGCTCCAAAAAACCACTGCAACTGAAGACGTGTATAACAAGACAGGCAATACCAAAAAAAAAAAAAAAAAAAAAAAAGAGAAAAAAAAAAAAAAGAAGAAGAATGAAATCTAAAATATAAGGGAGGTGACAGTAGTGTATTGAAGGTGTCATCCTAAATCTGACAGAAAGAGAGCATTTGGGCCAAGTGTTAAGGGAAAAGTGAGATTTGGAGCTGCGAAGAGAAAACTGCTCTCTGTTTAAATCTAACATAATCAGGACTTAGAAAGAGCTTTAAAAAAAGTAGAAGTATTTTGAAGATAGTGTTTAACTGTCCTCAGAATGGATCACGTGTTAACTTCCCATATCAAGAAGCCATAAAAGGACATGGAATTGTCATAAAGTTATATTTGTACTCTGTCAGTTATTTTGGTTATTCCCATTACAATCTAATTGTGGGAATTCCAGTACAAATTGTCATTATTAGATTCTAGAATGCTTCAAGTTACAGCATATCATGACAATACTTTGCATGAATTCATCTCAAGAAAGGATTGTCTTTAAGCTCACTCTTCACTACACTTAGAAATAAGATAACTTAAAAAATCCTAAAATGTGTTCCATTTTGATCATTAAACAAAAGTTCTGTCTATTGGAAAAATACTACAACAGAATTTACATTTGAAGTGTTTGGGCAAAATCTGTGAAAGCTCTATCTATTCTAATTGCTAGTAAAGGTGGCACTTGCTATTTGGCCAAGATCCACACATCTTCTTGGTATGTTTTTAGTCACATTTTGGTAACTTACTCTTCCACTGATTTTCTTGCCTTCTGCTTTCTTCTCAGGTGGGTGGTTTTGGAAATTTTCTGGACAGTCTATTAAATTATTTTTCTTGAATTCTTCCACTTGTGCATCAACTAGTTATCTTTCTTGGATTTCTCTATTCTGATATTTTGTAGTAGGAGAGAGTAATATAATCTTTTCAGTCTTTTGTGTGAAACATGTTTATCCATTTTTAAATTATTTTGTAAAATGATGTTATATTTTATTATTTTATTTATAATTATTTTATAATTGTGAAAGTATTTTATAAGAGCACAGATGTAACCATATTTATTCAGAACAAAGGCTAACCTACTATCCTATACCTGACTGTGGCCAGCTAGAAAGAAATATGAGAACAAAGTGGAGAAACAGTGTGCACAATTTATCTCTTCTGCTTCATCTCAACGAGTTCTGTAGCTTAACTACCTGATTAAGTGTACATGAAATCTACTAAGTTCATCCAGTGCCCTTTATTTCTTAAATTGTTCCCCTTCTTAATCTTTTTCACATTCCTCCCTATATTACAACCTGTTTCTTATTCCCCTCAGCTGTCTGTTGTTCAAACTAAAGATGATAGGTCAGTTAACCTCTCCACTCATGGAGAGAGATTAAATCAATCTCATCACTTAATTACCTTTGTTGACTTTCCTTTCACCTTTTGCAGTTTTATCACTTTTTTTTTTTTTTTTTTTTTTTTTTTTTTTTTTTTAATTGGGGAAGCAATAGTTTCACTATGTTGAAAATGTTTGAATTCTTATGAGACAGTAGTGGTTTTATTTTTGTTCTCTAATCTTTCTCTATTACTCCAAATGATGTTTTTTAACTACTAGGGAGCAATGAAGCAGTGAAAGGAATACAAGGGATCTTTTTGGTGTGTAAATGAGTAAGAAACTAATTTTTCCAGGGGATCCATCTAGTTTTAGACTTCTCCAGGCCCCAGTACTAAATAGTCTCTTGGTTCATACTATTTTGTGCTCTTTGTTTTAGAGATCATTTTTGAAATATGTTATTAGAACTCATATAAAAGATACAGAAATCACTGGAACTGTAAATTACTTGGAATCAGTCCCTTATATTTTAATAGGAAAATCAGGATTTTTATCATGAGCCCACTGGGTGTAATTGAGGCTGACTTACTTCACCCTGCAGTACTCCAGTTCTGCAAGTCAGATTTGGCACATGTAAGTAAGGTAAGGTAAGTGAAGCTGCCACAGTGAGCACAAAAGATAGAAAAACTGCAGTATTGGAAAACAAGCTATGACCACAGTATATTTATATGGAATTGCTACTGAACTACTGCCAGAAATAGCTGTAACCCAAAATATTGAAAAACATATGGTATTAAGGAACATACAATTGGCACTTGCTTTTTTAAAAGTTAAATTCTGGTCTGTTCCTTTTTGCTAGCCTCACTGGCACTGGTTGATTTCAAAGAAAGTAACAACCTAAAAATACCATTCTTAAATTTAATTTCCAAGCAATTTGTTTCTTGTTGCTCCAACTTCCACAATTCAGCTCTGCCAAATGTTTTCATAGGTTTCTGAATCTCAGATGAGTTTCTTAAATCTCATCTAGTCTTGTCTACATGTCTCCCAGGTGTTGTTGCCTTATTTATCTTCCTTTTCACTGAAGCAGCACAACCAGGAACTTTCACACCCACCAATAAATCTAACCATAATTGTGAAGTGATGTTGGAACATAACTTCTTGCCCAGAAACAATCTTGGTCCTTTCCTTTTTCGTTTTTTCTTCTCCTTGCTCCTCTTTATTATAACTTCTTTCCCTTTGGAAAAATTACAAGGATCTCCAGAAAACATTATGAAGATCAGCAAAATGTCATTTCTATCTCAAAACCTGCAGAATTCTCAAAAGGTTTGCAATGAAGTTTAAACCTACTTATGCCTGTCATTAGAAATTAGAGATTAATAATGATTGACATGAACGTTCCACAAAGAATCTGCTATTATAGCTGCACAAATGAACAGGGAAAAAATACAAAGGAACTATGATGCCACTCAGCTCTCTCCTTTTTGTATAAAATTAATGAAATGTTTCCAATTTCATTTTCTGTGACTGATCAGAAAAGTATTCTGCTGGAAAGAAACCAAATGATGGCAAATATGCAGGATTTCTAATAAAATATTTGCATTTCAACAGCAATATATTCTCCATTCTGATGGTATGATTCTTTTTTTTTTTTATTAGTTTGGGTCAAAAAGAGATGTCATTAAGCATAAAAAGGCAAAAATGTATGAATAATAGCTACATAATCAGTGCAATTTATTGAGTGAGCAGAAACAACCTTGGCAAGAGTGTGATAGAGATACAGAGCACAACACTTTATATATATACATATATATATATAAGAAAAATTTTTTAACAACTGGAAAATCTTCCTATTCATTGTCCTCCATAATTTTTCCATGAGATGTTGGTTCAGCTATAGCTGTTTAAACTACACAGTCTCCAGACAGTAAACTTCAATGTGAATACAAATAATCCTTTACACTTCTAACTATCAAATCTCCATAGCCTGCAAGGATTAGCAATAACAAATAGCATTTTTCCTTACATACAAAAAATGAAGGAGAAGCTAGTCACAGCTATTCACATTATTTTGTTTAAGCCTCACTGTTCCTAAGTGGGTAAATAAGGTTACATCCTGAAAAAAAGTGCACCTGTGGTCAAGCTGAGCCTCTCAGACTGAGTGACTCCAGGTGATTGAATCCTGCAATCCTTTGGAGTGGAAATCAATGTGAATGTGAGCCACTGAGTCCTTTGCTGGGTTTCCTCACCTGGAGAGACAGCTGACTCTCATCAGTTTAGACTCAACATGACAGCCAATGTGTAGATGATGTGGAAACCTGGGTGACTCATGAAGGATGATCTCAATACAGCCAGTTGAAGCCTGTCAATATAGCCCTCAATCTTCAAATTTTCTAAGTAAAAATATCCATCCTGAGTCAAGATAAAAAGATCTTCTAAGAAAAAGAACCAAGTAGAACTCAGAACTATTCACCCCCAAAACAACCTCCAAAACTTAATAATCCTGAGAATAATTACTCTTGGCCACTGGAAGATTTCACATTTATATGACTTTTCAAAATGACAAGCAAGGGGGTATGTTGGAACTCCAGATATAATGTTGTAGAAGAACTGCATGGACCTCATCTCAAATGGATAGGCATTCAAACAAATTTCATTAAATGGATCAACATTATAGATGCTTTTGAATCTCTGGCAGCAACTGATACAGAAACTGTAAATATAAATTATGTGATTTTTAATGAAGACTCTCTTATCCTTTGGAAAACTATTATGTATACAGGTATGGAAACACTTGACCAGTCTTTGAGAGAATGTCTTCATAGTGCTCCATAAGACAGGGGATGACAAATTTGTCACTGACAGCAGCAGGTATTCAAACAGGTTCATAGAGACACAGAGAATGACATACACTCTAAGAAACCTCAGCATTACATTTGTAATAGTTTATATGACATTATTTTTACAGATTAAATGAAAATAACCATAATTTACATTAAATGGACATACAGATGTATTTTATATGCATTATATAATAAATATTTCTAAAAATTAATGCAATCTTTTTAAATTATTTTAAAAGACTGACATTTTTAAAGTTTGCTTTGTTTTTTCAGCTTGTTTATATACATATTTATAAAAAGAATTTTTATTTTTAAAATACAACTTGAAATTACTGGAATATATGAGTGGTAATAAAAAATTACTACTGGGTACCCAACAACTTGTGCTACTTACTGAAGGCCAGTGAAATTAATAATGTAATGGCTTATGGGTAATAAAATATTGATATTGTTAAGAGACAAATTACTGCCAGAAGAAAAATGATATGTCTTATAAACACAGCTTGTGTAATAGTTTACATATTAGGTAGGCAAAAACCTATTCAAAGCCAAAAGATTTCCACCTTATTATATTTTCTCCTTCAGGACAACTTTAAATGTATTTTCAGCCATTCTTACATGTATTTTTTTCAAAATAACACCACCAGTTTTATTATTTTTATAGTGCCAGAGGGAAATACCTCTTATTTTGATTGTATGTATTTATTAAAGCAGCTTGTTTTTATGATTAGGAAAATTATCTTCTTGATAGCATAGCACGATCTTTAACCAAAGTTACATGGGCAGCCTCCTCAGCTGTGTTACATCTTTTCTGCTTTCCTCTTTTTTTTCCTTGTTCTGTTTCCTTCACCTTTCTTCACCTTTACTGACAGTTCCCAAATGTGTCTTTTGTGGCTTAAGTTTATGTCATCTTCCTAGTCCAGACATGCTGACTTGTACAATATAGATAGATATGTATTTCTATTAGTTTTGTTGTAATTCTTCCTTCCTCTCTTTCTCTTTTGCATTGTGAGGATGTCAGCCTCTGTAGTCCTGACATCTCCCCACATGGTCATGAGGTGCTTTTTTCACCATTTCCATAATACCAAGATATGATCCCTGACTCAATTGCAAGATGAAAAGCAAGACATTTTATTTAGAGAACAACAGGATGAGGAGAAGCACCTTTCTCTCTCTAAGCATATGACCACACAATTCTGGAGATATTAGAGCTGACCCACTGGTAGTGCATGCCAATCACAGATCTCTAAATTCACATGTAAATGCACATGTATCATATATATATGCATATTTAGGCACATACATAATCCACAAGTATAGATGTTTACAAAAAAAAAACTCTATTGATGACATTGTCTAATTTTAATTTGATTTTAATCTATTTCAATCTAATTCTTATTGATGCCATGTGAATACTCACATGATAAATTAAGAAACTCAAGAATAATGAGTGACAATAAAATCACAGAAAATCAGACAAAACAAACACAAAGTAGGATATTTAGTCCATAAAATGGAGAATCTGCCAGAGCTTGTCAATGCTCTGTTAAGAAATCCTGTAGCATGGTATGTCAGAAGCTCATTGAAATGAAGAGGTCTCTGTGAGGGTTTGCCAATCCATCCGTGCACTCTGCACTGCACAATCAATAGGTAATGAGTGCTTACAAAGTGACACTATCAGCAAGGGAAGTGTTGCATTAATGAAGAAAAAAGGGGACCCAGGGAAGGAAATCCTCATACTCTTACTGCATGTCAGCTTAACATTCTTAAAGGAACTGAGACTGAACCATTAATGTGTGGGGAATATTGCACGTGAATGCCCAAAGGACAAGTGTAGTAAGAAGAAACTCAACAGCATATACATTCTGGAGCATTCAATGCTATCTCATTAAGAGAGATTTTTGTTATTAACAGCTTTTATTATTTTTGAAATACCAACCTTTTTTAGCAGTGTAGTACTGTCTGGGGACTTTATTCTAGCATAAGGTCTGATTAGGTTTGAGACTAAACATACACACAATAAAAAGGACAGATCCTGTATGGAAAACATAAAGCTTAGCAAACTGAATCCAGTAAGTGCTTCAACCATGTAAATCAGGAAGTCATCTGGGGCTTTTACCAAGAAAGCAATATAACTGATTTTACTCACTTGTGGTTGTTATATATTTACTGCAACAAAGCAACATGTCAAAGCACCTTTACTGTAAAACTGTAGTGAATAGCAGCATTAAAGAGCTGAGCAGCTGCATGTGGCAAACTTGCTGAGGCCACACAGAGAAAAGCATATCCACTATATCTCTGTAAAGCTTATGGAAAAAAAAAAAAAGAGAACCTTGAACAGAGGCCCCATATGATTACCTACTGATTTGAATGGGCATCTGAGTTTGCAGCTCACTCCCAGACTTGGGGTTTTACTTCTTTCCTCACCTCATCTGCAGTTTTTCCCCCATGGAAGCTGAGTGTGGTATTTCTACCTGTATGTGCTGCTGATTTAAAGTTGCATTCTAGTATTTCAACATCCACAGAAAAAGGTTACATGGTCATAGTTGGAGGTGACTTTCACCTGGCTAATCTGTAAAAATACTTTATGGAGAAATGACTAGAAACATTCAGTGACTTTTTTCAGGCAGAACTGGCATATATTTATGGTGATTTATTTAAGTTCAGTCACAGATATTTGCCTTCAGTCTTAGCAGAATGTCAGTTTTTTATATGGTATTTTTTTTTTTAGTGCTGCTTGCAATTATCAGGCATGATGTCAAGTCAAGAAGCTTGTATCATATAAATCATTTTCACAAGAACACCAAACCTAGCAGAGTTCCTGGAAGTTAAGTTTATGCAGCTCTAATGCTCAACACACTCCTATTCAAGGTGACTTACTATTTTACACCCACTAAGAAAATGACATTGGTTAAGAATCTCTGCAATTTTCTTATTCTGGTCATTTGACATTTGCTTTTTTAGGTGGTTAAAAGTGAAGTCAGGAAAGCATTGACATGAGTTCCAAAACTCTATTTTTCTCTACAGGAAATCTTGTACAAGGTTCTCATGTTCAAACTGGGTAAAAGCACTGTCATTAAGTAATGGGCAGTGCACTTCATTTAGTGGAAAATACTTTGGGTGCCTATTGCTTTGGGAAACAAGCAGAGAAGCCACAGCTGGGAATCAGACACTACTGCTGTGAAGAAGAATATGTCTTATGCTTCTTTTTATTCTTTCTCAAAGCTACTAGGGAGATGAAGTTTCTAGAAAAAAAAATAGACATCAATCTTAGTAAGAGCTGAGATTTTGCTACAAGCCTCTGTTACCTCAGATGTGAAGAACAATAGTCAAGAATCAAGTTCTCTGTTAGTCCTTCAAAACAATGCTAAAAGTATAAGCAGACAAAAAATAAGAAAAAAAGTTCTTAGAACAAAAAGGCCTCTTAAAAGATATGTGCAGGAAATATAATAGATGAGTTTACTAAGGAGCAAATATTAGCACTGTATTTATGTATTTCTAAGGTACAAAACATGCATTGATTTCTTCGTGGACTCTTCAGAAAAAGGAGGATCTGAAATCAGATGATTTCTGAAATTGCTACATGAATCACTTCTATAAAATCAGATCAAGAAACATTAAAGATAAAAATTACTATATGCCTCTGTATTCTCAACCAGAACATAACTGATTGTCTGGACATAATTTAATGTGTACAGTTGTCAATTTAAAGAATGCAAGGCATAATTTAAGAGTTGATTTTGATTTTATCTTTTATGATATCAGGGAAAGAATATGTATTTTTGCTTAAAATAGCCAAAGAGGAAAATTGTCCTTTGTCCTCCAATGCATTGTGCATGGTGCCAGTGAGTTACTCAAGTTATCTGGGCCTCAAATAAACTCTTGACTGTGTAAAATAGTCTACAGACAGTTTTACACTAGTTAGTTTACAGAATTTTACCATACTGTGCATCTTTAATAGAGCACCATAGGTACTAAAAAAAAAAAAAAAATCTGACTGATTTTCTGTGTAGCCTTAGGTATTTTTTGCAGTTTTTTGTAAAGACAAAGACACACAAATTTTTTGTAAAGGTAAACACACACTCTTCTCACTCTGAGTGACATGAAAAAAAACCAATTACAGTCTTAAATGGTAGACATTGTTTTAACAATAGTAATTTGTTGTATTGGTATGTTTATGTATCTATAAAAACTTTCAGTGCACTCTTCAAATGTGAATTTGAATTAGTTTGCCTTGTATTCACTCTTTCTGACAACTGCAGATGTTTTGTTATTTTTTAATTGTGACTGTATAAATTTGCAAACATAAAACCCATGCAGTTTTTGACAACTGTTTATTTGTAAGCTGGTAAATGTACAGATTTCTAGCTCTGCAGTTCATTTTGTAACAGCTTAAATAAATCTGAGCCATTTGCTTTTGTGAGTTCTGAAATCATGTGAGCAAAAGAGTTAAATCAGCAATTTCCAGGCAAAATTAACTGGGATAATAGGACCTGGGAGTTATGCTTATACACAAGGTTGTGAAAATACTCCTGTTGCTTTTACGTGCTCTGATGAGCCTTGTTTATGACATGACAACAGTGTATGACTTCTGGAGTGGGCTACTGCTATCCTGGAGAAAAAGTGGTTTCTCTTCACTTCTATAACTCTTTGTTGATAATATTTAAGCCTGTTGTGTATCTGTTAGTCATGGTGATACGTTTTGCAAAATTGATATGTCTCCAATCACATATAATTTTTATTATTCTCCCTCACTCAATGAGTAAAGTCTTTAGCCATCTATTCAGTATCTATCTGGTTTTGTTAGCAGTCCACAATTAAAAACCTTTTAAATTTTACTTCATCTCACATATGACGCATTTTTATACACTGTAAAAAGAAGTTTGTTTTTTTTCTTAATTCTTGAGATATTGCTTGAAATTATTAGGAGAATAGTCAGACTGTGTTTTTATCTTTGTATGTCATTGAATTATCCTTAGCTGTAGCATCTCAGTATTTTCACACTCAGCATGGAGGGAACGAATTAAGGAGGAAAAAGAAATCCTTGAAAACTCAAAAAAAAATCTTTCTTCATTCAATTTGTGACCTTTGCAGACTTCAAAAAAGAATTTGTTTGAGCCAGTTTGGGTCTTGCTCAGCATTCAGATGTGACTCTGTATCCCTGATTTGAAAAAGCCATTTGGAATCAAATTCCTGACTATGCAATGCTCCAGAAATACTTTTGCCTGAATGATATGCAGGTCTCACTTCACAAAGAGGGCCACACACAAAAGATCAGTGATTAAAAACATTAAAGAAATGAACGCTTCTTGTGAGAGAATTGAATATTTCACATAAAGAAAGACAGAGCTTGATGAAATACTCAGTTCCTTTGTGTCTTTACTCATTCATGTGGCATAAAATTAAGAACAAAAGGGACTTTTTGATTAATGGCCTCTGCTAATCATTCCAGTAGAATACACAGAGACATTTTTTATTTGATTCCACTACCAAATTAAGTTTGCGTTAATCATAAATGTCACTTGCACAAAAATCACACATAAATATTCAGAGTGATCTATATTTTATCAGTTATAACAGAACGCTTGGCAGCCAGAGTAGGTTTAAACAAGCAATTAGTGAATAAGTTATTAAACATTTTAAACAAATGTGATGCATGAAACCTGAATTAGAGGAGTTCAAAGAACTTTAATAGTGTCTTGATTATACAGGTGCCTGAGCTGGAGAGAGATTTACCACGTATGAAAAAAAAAAAAAAGAATATTCATTACAACTTAACGTGCCTGAGAATTTTCTTTCCTTACATTTCTTTCAGTCTCTCTGATAAAGACTTTTGAAAATTCCTTTGGTAAATCTGACAAAAGCTATTTCTGAGTCTTTTCATTAGATTTGAATTTGTATTGGTTTTCCTCATGCCTTCTCTCTTTACTCTAAATTACCATTTTTCAAGCTTGTTTATGACCATAAATTTCATGGAAGACAACGTCCAGGGAAAATCTCTTAACACACTGCATATATATTTTTTTCTTTTTTTTTTTTTAAGTGTACTTTTCAGTATTTCCAAAAAAGCTGCCTTCGTGTTAATTTACCAAGGCACAGTGTAAACAATGGAGGGAGGTTTGTCATATTTTGGTCCCCATGGGCTAATGCTTTCTTCTTTAAATAGGATTATTGTTTGCAGATTCTTAATTGGCTTTGTGGAACTCTGTTGTTGCATTGTGTGAATTAGAACTACAAAGCTTGATGCTCTGTCATTTGTCTGAGCAAACCCCAAAAAATGGTCATGCACAAATTGATAAAGATTGAATCTGAAAGTGCAAAACAGAAACAAGAGTTTGCCTTGTAGAACCTCATCCCTGACCTCATAGCAGTTAAGGTGAATAAAACAGTGTACAATGGAAACAGGTTTTCAGCTGTGTGGGGAATGAGTGTTCAGGTGTTTAATCTGGAGGGGAAAAACTGCTTTTTAAACCTGAGAGGCTTTGTGTCTGGAGAGGCACCATGTATTATGTGTGTGTGTGTATAACACATGTATATATAAAAAGTTACACTGCATGGTTACACAAGATATCAGGGCCTTATTTAATGAAGGAAGGATAGCAAGGCTTACAAAAGTCTGTGAATGGAAGGACTGCAATTGTTTCTCTCAAGACTGTTAAGAACGTCACACGCGTTTAGGACTTTTCTTCAATTCTCAGTAAATGTCCCTAAGATAATATTAGTCTCAGACTAGAGCAAATACTTATTTACTTATAGGGCTTGATTACTGACTAGGATTTATAACCCAAAATACAGTTTTGAGCTATATGGCACTCCCAGGCATTCATTAATCTCCCAGAAGAGCTTCAATGTGTATTGCTTAATTAACATTACATTAAATTTGATAATTTAGAGATCTTTCAGCATAAGAATTGAGTAAAATGTTCTTCTTTCACTTTCCTGTATCTGGTACAGTTATGGTTTTGTAAAATTGAAAGTCTACAAGCTGTGGCATAGTCTGGATCTCATGGACTGATTAGTACTTTCTTCATATTTGCATTGCATTGAAATGTTTACCCAAAGGCTGCAGTGAGGCAATTAGATTCCAAAACAGAGAATCTAGACCATTGGTTCTTCAGACCTGCAGCTAAGAAGAAATAGGATTCTGAGATTCCACATCACTCCTCATTTGCCCACCCATTTAACAGATGGGTGAGGCAGTCTGCATATTTCTTATCAATTAAGAAAAATTCATTAGTAATATCACATCTAAATATATTCCATGCTTAAAATTAAGATGTAATCAGCAGTGCAAATGAACATGTGGGATGCTGGTTGGTTTTCAGCTCTGAAACTGAATGAATTTGACTTCCACTCTTCACTTCACTGGTCAAATAGTGCGGGTGAAATTTGCTGGTGAACCTCACTCATCTCCAACATTTAGTTTTATATCTCCTATTTTTGAAAAAAAAAAAAAAATTCACTCATAAATTAAATGAAAACTTTACTGATTTCTTCCTTGGCTGCTAAAATTGTTACAGAAAGTGAATGTGTGAATATTTAATCTTCCATTTGTGTCTAATTCAGCCTAAGGCCAAGAGTATGAGGCAGCATTAAAGCATACTGACTGGGAAGGATACTAGGAAAAAATTTGACTTACAAACCCAGACTAGACAAATTTTTATAATTTTAACTCTTTCTGGATCATACTCAACCTAGCACTGCTTTTTGATAGCCTTGACCTGTGATTCACTCTTTTTCCTGTTATTGAAGGTTTTATTGCATAGTATCTTAGCATACTATGGGTGGAAAGCTGTAACATGCCAGATACTCACCAGTATGGGGAAATAAAAACAAAGTTCTTACTGCTTGCTAAAGCAACCTATGACATGAGATAAGGCACAAAATTCAGTACAAGGTAACACTGAAGAGCTACTAGTCATGAAATACCTGATGGTTTACCTATTATCAATACATTGTCGGAAACATTATAAATTATATTGTTAAAGTTGAGATTGAAGAGAAGATTATGAAGTAAACTTTTAAATAAAGAGGAAGTGACATAATTAAAGAAATAATAAGATGTTTGGATAATTTAATAGAAAAACTATAATAATTGCATGAAATTTAGTTTATTTATTGTAGTGTTTGTTCAGTTCTGATGTTAATATAAATTCAGATTGTCCATGAAGGGAATCTTGTCCATATCTGTGAGCCAACAGGAAAGATTCTTAGTCTCTTCTTCCATGTTAATATTGTATATGGTTCATGGTTTTGTGCCTTTGAAGAACATAATTGATGTTGCTCCTGTCATCAGGCCTTAAAAACTCTCTCAATAAGGATGCGGATAATAAAAAGCAATAATATCATAGACTCCATTAAAAAAATAATTCAACAATATTTCCCATAATTTACCAGATTAAGGTGGTGGAAATAAATGCCACGTAATTGCCTCTTACATCTATTTATCTTAAAGACTGAAAAATGGCTTATTTACTTCTCATCTGGTCCATAAAATTTTACTTCTGCCACAAACTTTTATTCATTTGAAAAAGAAAATTTTACTGATCATTAAGTTCAAATTTATCTCAAAGAATATTGCCTTCTAGTTCAGACCAAAATTAGAATTAGATACCTATGAATATTAGAAGAAATGTAAACTTTTACAGGGACAATTAAAAACCAAAACAAAAACCATCATTTATTGTATTTGTTTTTTTACTATCAGTAATTCCTGATAAAGGTCCAATACATAGAAAGTGATACCTGATTTCCTATAGTGACCATAAATATTTTCTTCTGGAATGTTTTTTAATGTGCTTCTCCTGAATTTACAGACTAGATGTATCAATAGTCATTCTGAACTATCATGCTAAGCTCTGAAAAATTTAAATGCAAAAGCTTTGTTGCTAGAAGAATACACAGGTACTTAATAAAATCTTCTGCACAGATTTTTCTACCAAAATTACTAATGTAAACTAAAAAGTAGGAATACAAAAATGGGGCAGAATCTCAAATAATTATGAATATCTGAGTATTATTCTTTCCTCTTGTAAACTTTTTATTTTGATAGAACTACACCTGACTGATTTAGCTGTGAAAACAAATAAAAAAACCAATAGCACAACCAATGGACTCCATCCAGAATATTGTATTGCAGCACTTCAGTAAACAAGTATCTGCTTTTTTATTATCTAATACATCTAAATTATTAGTTTGAAACAATCAAAATAATTCTTTAGGATTGAAGCTATATTTATATAGAGTTCTGATGTGTGTTGGAAGTTATATTATCTGAAAAACACAACTTGGTCTAGCTGAAAATACGAAGTATCATTATATGTGAATTTTGTGAAACATTTACCTCAGGCTCCAATAGAATTATTATATTCAAGTTAAGGACTATAAAGAAGGAATATTGGAAGAATATAGAACTTTAACTTGCTTCCAGTGCTGTCTCCAAGCAGCACAAACCCTCCAGTAGATCCATGTGCACAAATTTTAGCAGAGTAAAGAGCAAAGCAAAAGCAAGCAAGACAGTGGATAAATAATCCTGAAATAAAAATACATGTTACAAAAAAAAAAAATAATGTGCAGCTTTTCCTCACTTCATAAAATGATGATCTTCATTGTTTTCCAGCAATTTTTCCAATGCATTTTATGGATGTCACTTACACAAATCTTGGGTAGTTAATCTGGATAAAGTTGTAACTAAGCTTTTCTGGCCCTCAGGCACCCAAGTCTTGGCAGTCTCCTGCTGTTTTCTACCAATGCAAAAACCTGCATTATTTCTGTATCCCATGAGGACTCTTTAGTATTCAGTATTGTGCGTTTTTATCCTGCCTTCAAATGTTTCTCATTTCATTTTATGCAGTTAGACTGCACTGTAAGTGGCTGATATCACAACTTTGCTTGTCTCAGGTGGTTTTTTAAATGTATAATAAAACATCCCCCACCAGCAACAGACTAGCTAATATCTGTTAATATTTCCATGTTAAGCTCCTACACTCAGTATTTAACAACACAGCTGAAAAAATCTCAGGGGTGGAAGCTGACACTGGAAATGAGTTAATAGGCAAGAAAAGTCTGATAGTTTTTTGAAAATACATTATATCTAGTGGCACTTTGCAGGTGGATATATGTAGTTTTCTGAATGCCTTTTTTGCTGAAGTACATCTGGGAAAGGTTACATACAATAGCCACTTGAGCTTTGTGACTACTCTTTTTTTTTTTTTTCCCTCATTGTACAGAAATTCTAAATTAGATTCAATGTAACTACACCTTATGAATGTGTTTTGTATCCTAAGTGGAATGAAAAATGATTGGTCATACTAATGGTAAGTACATAATTTAGAATATTATCTGGTGTTATATATCAATTAAAACTTAGAATTAGGTGTTTTGCCTTTATATAACACACATGTACATGCAAATACGGTGGACTTCATTAAAAAATTAACATTTATCAATAGGAGTTACATGAGAGTAACTTAGCAACATAAATTAATGCTTTTTATTAGAGGAAAATACTATGGCATCTCAGAATTCATGAGGATAACATTTATCAACCTCTTATTTTTTTACTGCCATTATCTTTTAGTATTGCATACAATCTAGGGAGAAAAAACAAAAAATTGGAAAAATTTATAATAAAAGAAAACCTGATTTTTTTCTAGTTTATCCAGCCTTAAGTATTAGCTGAGGAATGAAAGTTTCAGGGAGGAGCTCAGAAATGTGTTCCACCACTCTCTTACTTCTGATTATGAATCTAGAGTTGCACAGACTCTTGGAATTTTTGAGAATAAATAATGCTTTTTAATTTAATTCTTTATTAAAACTAGGAGAAACTAAGTAGCTTATTCCCATCTATGCCTTCCCATCTTTCTCTGTAATATGTTTTGAGGTTAGAATTTTTGCAGATCATCCAAGAAATTAAGGACACAAATCAAAATGAGTATCCCAAGAAACTTCATTTTAGTTTTCAATAATTGCAATTTCATCTTAATTTGCTAAGTCAAAACCAAGGCTAAGTAGGTGAGTGAAATAACCCATAAATTTCAGTTTTTCAAACTCAAGGAAACCTATTTATTCTTTTTTCTCAAGTGTCAAATACTGAAGGTGTGAGTGAACTGTAGTAAAGTTATCTTTGGTAAACATCGGTGAGTGATATCACCAGCACATTCTCTCCAGGGATGTATTTAATCCATGCTGATTGTTTCAGTAATTACACAAAGTCATTTTAGCAGCTTTGCCCTGTAGATGACAAAGTTTTTCTGAACGGGTATTTGGTCTTAGTGTTGAGGTTTTCTTTAAGTCACTACGAACTTTTTTTTTGCTTTTCTATTTTAGCTAAGTCACTTGAATTCATAGCAGGCAGTTGCAGTAAGAACAAACTCAAATCCTTGCAAGTCTTCTTTCAGAAAAGAAATCACTCATAAAATGCTTTACAGTAAAAGCTAAGGTGTTCCAGAGCTTTAGGTCCACCTTGCAGGCAGGGGCAGCTTTTGTGTCCTTTTTACTGGAGAGCAAAATTGTTGACATGTGGAGTGCTGTGGTTTTCCAATTCAGCTGCAAGAAAAATTCAGACTGTTGGACTATGTCAAAGTTAGTTTCACTTCACATCAGTTAAACATTAGACCATAAAACAGAGACAAAGTTGGTAAGACAACTTACTGACAGGTTTCCAAAGACCTTTAGAAAAATATTTATTATTAAAAGCATATGATCTTAATTCTGATATAAAATGTCAGTGCATCTTAATTGGGTATCATGGCACTGAATATCCAAATGCATCGAGTGAATTCTCAAATTTACACAGTGACAATCATTCTAAGGTAAGTAGATTGGGATAAAGAACTAGTAAGGTCAAAATTTCAAATTTGGGTTTTGATAACTTTAAACGTTTACATATTGAGTAAATAGACCACTGAAGAGATAAAGGAAGAATTGTTTCCTTATGTTGAATATATTGTCCCAACACTAAGAATTTTAGACCAGGTGCTAAAATGAGAAGATACTATTAAATGGTTGCTAGGGTTTCTTAGGCATATTTGTGAAAAATGGCTAAGAATGAAAGAAAAAAAAGAATTAAGCAGTGCCAAATATTCAGTCATTTAGAAAAACAGAGGAACTGAGTTGTCAGTTTAAGATATGTCCTGCTCTTAAAGCCATAATATCTGAAAATTTCTTCCTTTTTGGATACTATCTAGTAGCTACTCCACTTCACCAAAAGAAGCTTCCTCTGAGTAGTTCTAAAATTATAATAAGTGTTTTACTCCTTTTTCATGTTCTTTTTAGTTTAAAGGTTTTGCAGTTTTAACTATTTAATTGTACTTTATAAAAACTTAGATCGTGATCTAATTTCAAAAAAATAAAAGGGAAAATATGAGGGATCTCCTTGAAATATTATTGACTTAAAAAAATTTAGAATTACTTATTCTAATTAGAATTTGAATATTAATTAGAATTAATTAATTAGGTGGAACCAGGGGGTTTCACTGAAATTTTTTTTATTAGTTTTTTCCAATGAATTTTTTGATAAAGAAGTTATTAATCTAACTGTGGGAGGGGAGAGAGAGGAATATAATATAATATAATATAAATGGAATGATCAACCACGAAAAAAAAGGATTATTTTATTCTAAAAATGTCAGAGCAGTAAATTTTGACATTAGTGAATTAGTGTTTCCACCCATATGTTTCTCTCCAACAACATTCTGGTCTGCTGGCATTCACAGCCTATTCTGTTTATGATGTGATCACAGGCTGAGCAAATATGCTTCCTTCAAAGTGCCACTGCCTGGATCCTTTCCAGGTTCAGCGGCTCCAGCAGAGCAGCAGACCCTACAGGGACCCTGGGCAGGGCTGCAGCTAAGAGCCAAGCCCTTGCCCAAAGGACAGTGAAGAGTTCTTTTGATCCAATTTTTGCATGAACTTAGAGGAAAATGGACGTGTGATTGACTCAGTGGGTTTCCTGTCATCTGCTGCGGGATTTGCCTTGGTGTCGTTCCCTAAATCTTTGATGTAAATAACCTAGGGTGGTTTCAATCTGTGGCTTTGGAAATGGATTTTGAAACTTGATTTCTAATGGCAAAAGGAAGCCACGTAGCATGATACAATGGATCCATTTCACATGCACTTTTTCTAAGAAAATGAAATGTTTCATTTATTCAAAGAGCAATTTGGACTGCTTCTTCACATGCTTTTGAATGCGTTTGTGTTGATTTTTTTAAGTTGTTTGAAACAAGGGTAAGTCAAAGGATCATATCTAAAAGGGCAAGAT
Organism: Oenanthe melanoleuca; assembly: GCF_029582105.1. Taxonomy (NCBI): domain Eukaryota; kingdom Metazoa; phylum Chordata; class Aves; order Passeriformes; family Muscicapidae; genus Oenanthe; species Oenanthe melanoleuca. Next base: position 122,881,394 of record NC_079335.1, on the reverse strand, counting down.
AACACTAACAGCCTATCAGGAAGTCAAATAGATCAAAGACAGCTCTGACAGCAAATGCAAAGCTGCCAATATTATCTGGAGAGTGAGTCAAGCCACATGCTACCAAAAAACCAATATCCTCTGCTGTTTGGCATTTTGGGATCTCATGGGTGCCACTGAAAGACAAAAGAATCCAGTGTATATTATAAAACAATATGATAGACCTCAAATGTCCCTACTGTTCTTGAGGACAACTTCATGGTGAACAGGAGTGGTGTTAATAAACCCCACAAGTGTCATATGTGTTAGAACATGGAAAGCATGTGAAAAATAAAAGCAATTTTCAAATTAATCTGCTTTACTATATTTGGGAATCAGAGATGTTCAAGTGTAGATCAGGATCCTGAGGGGAGGATGAGCTAAGCTAAAAGCAGAGTTTCACTAAATCCAGTACTAGCTTTTGAATTAGCTTGCTCCTGCATCAGATAAATTTTAAAGAAAGAGAATTATGTAGCAAAGCATCCTGCAAATAAAAACAGATCTAATAAATTTTATTTACCTTTTAATTAATGTTGAGAGATAAGACATGAACTAGATATTCTTTTAATCAAAGAATCATACGATTGACCTTAGTTTGGGTTGTTTATCTGGGATTTTTTTTCAAATTTTCTTCTCTCTTCATTTTAAGGCTTGATTGTTATAATACATTTATCCTGCTTAATATTCAGTTGCATTAGTAACCTGGAGTATATAAATTTCCTGTGCTTTTTCTCTAAATATTTATTTCCTTAAAGTTAATATCAAGGTACTCATAAAGTGCTGATGCATTGTGTATTAGAGGTGCATTTTGTTCCAAATTATTAGCAGAATTTACCAGAGAGGTGTTTTAAAATCCTTTAACTTTATTCCACTTTTATGGATAAAGAGTGGAATAGAAGAATAATAATCTGTAGACAATTATCATAAATATCTGAGATTATTGACACTATCCTGGAAGAACATCTGGGACTTATGAACCAGTACAGATAAAAGTTAATTTCTGAGTCTGCATTTTGTTTTATAATATCTTACACCACTATGTCTCTTAGTGTCATATTTCTCTTGAGGGGGCTAATGGAATTTTCCCAGTGCTTTTGTGTAAAGATTATTATTGTGATAGCTCATTTTCATTTGACTACATTATTTGAGGAGTAGAAAGATAATTTTAATAGACTTTTAGAAATTTCTCTACTCATTCTTTAAACAGAGGGAAGTTCTTTGAATTTTAGATAGATGATGAAGAGAATTGAGGGCAACTGGCAACAGGGAACAAGATGGCAAATAGTGCCATTCCTCATTATGTGAGACAAAAACACATTTCCAAAGACAAATATTCTCTTAACAAACTGTGCTTCCTAGTCTACTGCCAGATTCCTCTGAACACCAAGAGTAGAGTGCAGACAAGATTTCCAACACCAAAATACAAGACATTGAAAAAAACAGTGATGTTTTGAAGGAGAAAGACCTTACTTGTTAGCAAAGAGAATCTTCCTCACCTACACAAGAATCGCTCAGTGTGTTTTTTTACAGTAAAATCACATCTTAAATGAGGCTGCATTTTAAACTTTCTCCAGTTTTCTCATACATAGGAAAGACTTTAGAATGTTTATTTATTCTCGATGTATTCATTATTTTTCTTCAGTCCTAAATATCAGTGATTATCATGAACATCAACAGAGCTTTTATTGACTTCTTAGAGTTTTAAAGCATTATTATCTTCAGAGACCAGAACTGCAGAAGGGAGTAAAACCTTATCCCCTATTAGATAAGGAGGGAAATTTTAATGTGCCACTGTAATTTTCCATTTTTTCTGTGTCTGTCATCTACAATGACTGAAATTAAATAATGCTGAGATCAATTTCAGTAGGGAGGTATGAATCCAGAAAGTGAATTTATAAGTAGCAGGGAAAACTTGTACAGAAAACTGTAGCACATCCCCCTGTGAGTAATGACTTGTGAAAAATATGTTCAGTTACAGTTGAACATCAGCCAGTTGCAATAGTATCATCATCTTTCCCTTTCTCATTGCATTCTCTTTATCTTGGAAAAAACTGCATGATTTTATGTTTTGTTCCTGAACAGCACAATTTTGCAGTAATGCAAAACCAAGCTCCAAGCATACATTTTAGTTTAACTTACTGATACCACGAAGCTGGCACTGGCACTGCAAAATCTCCTCTTTAAATCAATGAGAAAAACAGAGTGTGACTGCAGACCCATCCTACAACCCTGCAGGTGAGGATGTTAGTATGTCAGTAACATGTCCACACTGGTTCATAAAATGTCCCATTGTGTCTCAGAATACTGTACATCTGTGGCCAGCAGAATGCATTTTGATTTCCATTTCTCCTAGACCTTTGAGAGAACAGAAGATGGACCACTGCTTGAAATGTTAGATTTTACAAGTGTTGGGTGTATTATATGTGACACTTTATGCACCTGTGAAAGTGATTTTTACTGTCTGAGAGACATCCTTCTGATAAAAAGATGCAATTTCAAAAGGATAAGACTAAATTTTTCTTTCTAAAATTTCTAAATCACTTAGTCATGAGCCTCCCTAAGTGTCCACACAGAAATCAGGATATATGAAAATCCACTGTGACACCCATGCCACAAGCTGCAGCTTCTCTGAATGAGTAAGGGAAATGACCAAGAACAAGAGTGGTCTCTCTTTTCCTCACAATAAATCACTGACACAGCCAAGAACAAAAAAAAAAAAAAAAAAAAAAACCAACCAAACCAAAACAACCCACAAAAAACCCAAGAATGTCTCCTAAAGATATGGGATTATCTTTCCTTTGGAAGAAAGGAGTAACTTGGCTTTTTGTGTTTATCTTGTGAATAAGAGGGGAATATTTCCTCAGATTTGATGGAGACCAAAGCCTTTCTAATAGAAGGATATTTCAAAGGGTGAACAGCCATCACCAGGTCTACCAAGATTTATAGATGACTGTATTTAATTCATACTTTGAAGAAGCAAGATAAAAAATAATTTTAAGAAAAACTAAACCAAAACAGTTTGAATAAAGAAAGTTGTTGCAAACCCTACAATGGGCTTGGAATCTGTGCTTAACACTGCCTAGACTCTGCTTTAGAGCAACCTTGATCCTTACAGCTATTTGAAATAAGTGGAATGGAGAGAGACAAAGCTAGTAAGGACAGGAAGACAGAGCAGGGTGTGAAAATTCCAGTAAGTGGGTAATCAGATAAATATTTATCTAAGAGTGCAAAATCTAGAGACAGCTACTGTTTAAGAATTTGGTTTAGCAGTGTCTTTGAAGAAGCACTGCTTTCCTGAACTGACTGTATATATACACACACACACACATTTATATATATATATAAGAACATGGTAGTTTAATATTCTCTGAGATTGAAGTAAACACAGGCTTATTTTGAGTTTTGAAGTGTTAGAAAAGTATCTATGACCAACATAAGAAAACAGTTTCTTCATGCTTTTCTGTGTTCAAAATATATTCTAATGTAAAAACCCAGTAATTTAATTGCAGTAACAAACTCACTGATGTGTGTTTATCTTTCTTTTACACACAGGGATTTACTAAAAATTACCTTATGGAAAAGTAGTGCTATGTGCTAAAATCCAAACTCAATGGAGCACTACACATAAAAGTTATTAAAATCAAATGGTTCCTTTAAACTTTAAATTCAAACTCAGAGCAGCAGCTAATCCAAAAGGAAATTAAGTGAAATGCCCCTCTGGGAAGTGCTAGAACTAGTGCATTTGGGGAAAGAGTTACATGATGAATCAAACTAAGAACAATTAAATCCCTTGGAAAATGCATATTTTCACAACATGTACACATGACTATGTGCACATATCCAAATATTTAACACTCAAATTGCTTAATTACCATAAAAGACTACAGTTCTAAAAATCATGTGAGCACCTTCTAGTCTCTTCTTTTTTATTGACCCACCTAAATTCAATGATAAATAGCTCTTTTAAACATTTTCTTATTGATATTTTTTCACTGTACAAAATATAAATGTCAAACCTTTAACAGAGCAATCATATTACCAATATATAAATCTGATTTATGTTTTTTGACCCCAAGGTCAAGTGTTAGGAAAAGTCATCCTGCTTCTGACAACCTTTGTAGATCCCACACTCAATCAAAGGCACTTTGATAATTTATATGACATGATGATTAGCCCATAGTTTCTCCATAAAATCTGAGAGCAAATCAAATCTTTGCAATGGTCAGTTTTGTTCTTGAAGGGCAGCAAACAATAGGTGGATTTTGTTTAACAAGAATAACCACACTGCAGGTGTTTTTGCATCAAGAAATTATAAATTCAATATCCTAAAGTAGATTTTACTTTCCCTATGATCTTTTTATATAAAGATATTTTGCTAGCAATTTTGCCAATGAGTAAAGGAAGTGGGTGAATTCATAGATTGATGCATTTCCTCTTTAAGGGAACTCATCAAATGCTAGTACTTGTTTAGTCCTGTAAAGTGCATCTAATGCATCCAATAAAATCAGATTTCTACAATATGTTATCGAGTAATTAGTGCTTAAACCAGAAGTTCTACCTCTTATTAGTCATCTTTATGCTCAGATTGCATAAGCTAAATTGATTGCTTAAGGATCCAAAAATACCATAATCACAAATTTTATGGTTTTATGTAGGATATTAGGAAAAAATTGCCTCATTGTCTTCAATGTAAAACAAGATTACTTTTCCCTAAGCAATGCAGCACAAGGTACATAAAATCAAATATGTGAAATCATTGGTTCCCTAATGCCACTGTTCTCAGAAGAGATAATTGCTTCATTCAGTTCATAAATTCTCTTGCTTGTTTGCATTTGTAGCTCTCCCACAGAACCTCACATCAGTGAACTAATGTTAAATGTTGGTTCAGCTCTGTTATTTCTGATTGAAATATAGTAAATTGACAGCAGCTAAAGATGGATCCTGTATCATTCTTTCTGGCTTTTGCACAGAGATCAATCAAGAGCCAACAGGATTTCAGTAATTTATTTGCTCTCTGATAAGGTCTTAATACTCTCTCACCCTTTCAGAGAGCTTGTCTGATTTCTTATTTTGTCATAAATGAAATGCCCTATGTTTTCCTACATAAATATATATATTTATTTCTTCTCAAGAGACAGAGTATATTAATTCCGAGGGGAGCTCTGGAGAAAAATAGGAAGAATCAGACATTTCTTCTTATTATTTGATTATATTATGGCTGAATTTGAGAAGCTCCAACTATATAACTGTTACAACAGTAGAATTTACAAAAAGAACTTGGAACATGTCACATATATAGAGTTATGATTTTCAGCCCTTAATCTAACAGGTATTTAATTGTTACCTGCTCCAACAGCAGGAGTAACTCAGACTTTATAATCAGCTATATAGATTTTATTTTTTAAAATCAGAGTGATTAATATTAATTTATAAAATATTAATTTATAAAATACTAGTAGCAAAAAATATTTATCAGCTGCTCAGAATATTGGAGACCACTTATAATCTCCATCTCTTATAATTCTATTCCTTCTACACTGCTGCTGTAATTTTCAGTCCATATAAGAATTTGTGTATTAGAAAAGGGCTCATTTGCTTTCACTAAGCCTTTTATTTGTGAACTTTTCAGAAGCTTGAAAAATAATCCCATTTGCCTTTTTGTGATCAAGCTGTCATCAAAATAATGTTTATTGTTAATTTTTTTTACTTATCTAATTAATTGAACTGTTTACAGCTTATGCTAACAGCTATATATCAAAATCTATTATTGAGCTACAACAAAGAAACTCCTCAGTAATTTTCTTTTATGCTGGTAATATTGGTTTCAGTAAACTTCACCTATTTTTCATATATCAATTTTTTGACCTTTGAGATCAGTCTAAATTGGAAAAACACTTTAAATTTCACCATCTCTGTGTCACAAAGAACTGCTCACACCATTTGATTCACAATAGAATAAAATGGTCACTGTAGTTCCTCTTTGATCTTTTGATCTTCTTGATTTCTTTTCTGGGAAAAAGAAAAAAAAGTAGAACGTTTTAAGAACATGAATCGAACAAAATTTGAAATATAAACGGTTAGTTTTCACATCACTCGTTGAAATAAATTATATTTGGAGGTCTTTCTCAATGGTAAGGAGAATTCAAAATCAGTAAAAACCTCTTCAGCCAGGTTCTGCAGTCTAGTGAAGAGTTGTCTTTGTCACAATAAACATCAATCTAGAACCTTATTACTTTATTGTATCTGGTATTTTTCTTTAAATCATTGTGTATTCTGATTTGTTTTCTTCTCCCAAACTGCTCATTTTATCCCACTAGAACAAATATGCAATTTCATATCTGTAGATTTTAGAGTTTTAGGGATGCTGTCATCCCTGTATCACTTTCCATAATTTCGTTTGTATTAATTCAATATAGTTGTTCTTACTTTTCTTCATTTCCCATTTGATAAATGGTGATATTCAACCAAACTGCAGGGCTCATCATTCACAGGCATAACTTTTAAGAAGGGCTTCATCAAAGTCAGGTATCTAGTCCAATACATCAAAAGTGTAGGCATTTGTGATTTTTCTTGTAAGTTTTCTCTTAACTGCTCTATGACACAAACTAGCCTGCCCAGTGGAAGTGAAGGAAGCAGCAGTTCCCTAAACAGCTATTTCACCAGGTTTGCAAGGAGCCATCCAGTTCTCTTTGCAGAATGAGATCTGGATGTGTTTCTAAACAAAATTTTCCATACATTACTCAAGAATCTAATCTAATTAGAAAAACAACAATTGTTGAACTTGTGGAATAAATACCAACAGAAGATTCCTATATTTTTGCTGTTTAAATTTAAATATTTTGTTGCTAATATTAATTTGAATCCAATATTTATCTAGATCAAGTTCAAATAAGATGAGAAAAAAAAGCAAATAGAAAAGCTGAATGAGATGCTCTCATTTGAACAAAACAAAAATAACATATTTCATTTAAACTGTTGTGGTTTTCTTTTTACTCAGAACATTTGGGCTTTGTTTTGGTCTGATTTTGTATATGGGTGTATTTGGGGAGCATGTTGTTTGGAGTTTTTTTCCCCCAATTAAAGAAAATAGTATTTCCTGGTTTTGTTTTATATTTTCAATTCTTATGGTACTAAAACACTAATTATTCAAACACCTCTATATCAGTTTCTCCATCTTTTCTTAAATTTAGATTGTTGCTATGTGTAAGGAAACTAGAAGTTCTGGCATAAAGTTCTCCTACTATTTTGTGTCTTAGAAGATGATTCTTCACTTGATGGGTATTCATCCAACATTCATCACAGACCATTTTTTGATTTTGATCAACTACTATAAGATCACAGACACTAAAGATTCTTCAATTTTCTATATTTATCATTCTTCCTTTTGATGTACATTTTCACATCTTTTTTTTTTTTAAATATCAATTAGAGTTACTCTATAAATTTGCAAAGAAAATATCTAAAATCGATTTTTAGGAAAGAAACAAACAAAAAAAAAAAAAAAAAAAAAAATCCAGAATTTTTAATAATCTAAACTTTATTAGAAACTGATAATTTCACAGAATCTCACTTCTGGAAAAGGTAAAGGAGGTTTCATTAAACTCTTCTGAGAGTGGCAGTCACATGCAGACAAGAAATAGGAGTAGCTCCATTAGGGGCAGCTCCTTTTTGAAATGAGTGTAGTGGGTAACTGAATGTTCTCCAGGTTTTCTTTCTTTACAGTGTTATCTTCAGAGTAATATATCACCTCAGCAGCACCTTGTGATGATGTATTACTCAGATACATCATGGGCCTGAGCAGTGTTTGAGGTGATTTATAGACCTGGTAAATCATTAAAGTGAGGCACATGGATGTATTATTCAAAGATGGCACCACATGGGTAAGAAGCTTTTAAATGCATAGTCAATATCAGAACACAGCACCAAGCACACACAAATCCACACCATGCAGAAGACAACTGCTCTAAGCTTGCAAAGAAGGTAAATACCAAAGGAGCTCCAGCAATGATACAGAGTTCTGCTCCTCTCCTCTCATGAACCATGACAGGATAAGTGGAAATGGCCTCCCACTGTGCCAAGGCAAGTTCAGGTTGGATCTTTCATCAGAAGGAATTTCTTCACTGTGAGAGTGGTTAAGCACTGGAAGTCATCATCCCTGGAAGTGTCAGAAAATGACAGGACACAGCATTTGGTGTTATGGTTTAGCTGGCAATGTTGGTGTTCAGTTAAAGGTTGTACCTTAATGATTCTATGAGTCATAAATCTGAACACCACTGGGTCTATACAGGAAATACTTTGAAATAAGAGAAATATATATGACAAGTCTCCCAAGTGGAATAATGGGCAATGAGATCCCCATACTTATCCTTACTAAAATTTGTGTAGGAAATATTCACTTATCTCAGTGCCAACACATCTTAAATATCCCCCTTCAACACAAGGAAAGAGAACATATTTGTGTTTATGCACAGGTGTAGGTGAGTAGAAGTGTGCAAGGAGCACAATTAATGAGCTGTGTTCTGCTGATTTTGAACACAATTCTGAGTCATTCTTTTAAATGGATGCAGAATCAGGGAAGTAAAAATTTTCTCACCCCTGCTTGTGGTTACAGGATCAGGCCAAAGTCTATCAGCACAGAGCACAATATAAGAGTTTGTGAATAGAATTTTGTCTGTAAGAATTGGACAGTAGCTGGAAAAACTAGAACTTTAGTAACACATTTTATAACTTTTCATTTCTTGCTATTGAAAATTACTTCCTACCCCACAATAGCCAGATAATACAGATCTAGTTCTCTTACAGAAAATGCACTCAAGGAAAAAAAATGAAGAAGCTTAGTATGACTAACACTGACATTTTAGTTACACTTGAATGTAGCAGTTTCTCTATACACACCAATGCCCTATTAGATGCTTCACAGCTTCTCTGCTTCACTATCTATATATTCTGTGGAAATATTTATTTCTGATATGAGCAGGTCTATTTCCTTCCAATCCTCTGACTTGACCTTGAAATTTGCTTTCAAGTAGCTTGTTGCACCTTTAACAATGGTCCAGCACTGTGTAAAGGTAATAGAAAAGAGCAAGCCAACCCTTTATGCACATGTATCTTAAACTTCACAATGAGGATTTGTGCAGTATTTCTGCAACAAAGAAAATAATTAAAAGCAAAAAGGATGGAGTTCAAATGCTTTCAATGCCAAAAACCCAACAGGACTAAGGTCAAAAGTTTATGGGAAAGAAACTTCTAGTCTATCAGAAGATAATCAAAAAACCAACTTTGAGACATCAGCTGTAGGGCTCCACATTTTCAACACCAACACAACAAAGGAAAACCAGTAGGGTTTTGAGGGGGGGAGGGTTGATGTTTAGTTTTTGACAAGAGGAAGTGCCTTTCTAGATTTTATTATATTTGTTAAATATGTGAAATTTGTCATTTTAGCTTCTCTTTTGTCCTCTTTCTGATGGCACCTTTTAAACTCCATTGATTAGTGACTTTCTGCTCCTCTATTTAAGCAAATTTGCTTGTCCAAATATATGCATTTTGTGTAAAGGAGGTCTAAATACATCTTCAACACACCACAGTCTTTGAGCGTGTGCTGCATGACACAGGAATATGAATATCTGTCTAGGAAATTTGGGAAAGAAATGAAGGATTCTTAACCAATGTATTCGATAGGTCAAATTCATGGTTGCAATAGGAGTATTTGCTGGTGGATTCTCAGACTGAAAGGAGATAAAAACAGAAAAAGTACTGCATGGTGGGGGTTTCAAGCATGTTATGCATCACCTGAGCAAACAATGAATGCAAGAATTTTCTAATGCAATAAAAAAATCCCATTCAAGATTTAACTGTGACAGGTGTCCAATTTCAAGGAGCCAGATAATTTAGCATTTGTTGACATTCATGATTTCCTTTAGGAAGGATATTTTTTCCCATGAGATCTGTTTTCTGAAGCTACTCTAATTTCTCATGGTATTTCTTATCTCACCCTCAAACTCCCAGCTAATTTAAAATTCCATCAATTTATCATTGTAAGATAACATCCAAAGCCTTTTAAGTACCCCTTAGTATGACTAATGTACAGATATCAAATATGTTACTGTAGGAAAATGTGTCTCATATTCAATTATATAGAACTAATTATTATAAAGAAAAAAAATAGCTTTCTGTTGAACCTTTTACTCATTACATATAGGCCATATGGAAACACAGACATCTTATATGAAATAATTAAACCATATCTATTTTATGTCCTGAACATGAACAACTTTATTAAGAGACCTATTTTGGTATAGAAAAAAAAGTGAAATGAAGACATAACCTGATATCAATCCACAATTTTCCTATTTTGTTTAAATTTGGATCAAAATAATTTGATTCTTCTAGTCAGAGCACAGCAGGAATAACCTGATTTTCTTTAAATTTAACAATTTTATTTACGTTTCAATAGCAGCACCTTTCAGGACATTGATGTTGTCTCATTATACAACTAACAGTGCCTTAAACTATATTGGTCCCTGACCAATAATTGTTTTTTTCTGGAGTTGCTCCTATTCTGAGTTCTTGTCTTCTTAAAAACTCTAAGACTCATTTAAAAATCCATAGACATATAGATATGTGTTTATATATAAGTAGCTCTTTAATCTCAACATCTATCATGCTCATATAACTTTGACAGACCTAATGGAAATGAAAGTATTGTATTTCTACATCAGAAGATTTCCTGTCTTCTGCAGATACTCAGAGATAAAGGTGACCTCATATTACTTATATAAACTTCTAAAGGGGATTCTGAAAATATCACTATATTTTAAATTATTTTTTTAGTTTAATTTTTAAAGCAGTATTAGACTATTCTGGTGCACAGGAACTCTGATCTACTGTAGACTAAGGCACAGGAATGCAGAAGACAAAAATAAGAAAAAGTAGTTGTCATGAACTTGAAAGAAAAGATTGGAGTTACAATTGTGAAGTACAAGGAAGAAAAGGAGTTGCATTTTGTAAATGAAAAAATCGTCATGGAAAAAATTACTTTATAAGATGTCTAACAGTTGGAGGAAAAATGCAAGAAGAACTTATCTTTTTGTGAATCAGGAGAACAGAAATATCTGTTGCTTTCCTGCTTCACAGTTACCTGAAATGGAAAGAGATCATAAATAGCCAAGAATAATCTTAGCCTAGAATAAATTGCTGTATGTTTCATGATTTCAGTTTTCTCATACTCTAAGAAACTTGAGCTGAGATATTGAGAAGGCTCTCAAGGCATTTAACAATTATTCCATAGAATCATAGAATATCTCAAGGTGAAAGGGATCCATAAGGATCAGCAAATCCAACTCTCAACTCCTTGCAGGAATACCTAAACACTCTTTGTTAGGTCTTTCCCTTGAGACCTTTTACCACCATGTTCACCATCCAGCCTCTTGTATTTATAACCCATATTACCATGTCTGAGCTGGAGAATCTAGCACTTGCTGTTAAATTTCTAAACACTGCTGACATAAAACTAACACTGTAATAATTTAAGGGACAGACAAATACTGAGTCTTTTGTTATAGAGAATAAGAATGGTACCAGTGAATTTTAGACTGAAACAGCCTAAGAGTAACTCTTTCAAAATAAATGGCTGACTTTCTGACAAATTGCTATGAATGTAAAAGAAACAGAAGACAAGAGTAACAGCCAATGTGGAATCTTCAGGCAGAAATTATATTGACTAAATTAGATTAATTTTTATTCCCAGTAAGAGTCATGAAGCAGTTGTAATATTCCTTGATTTGAGTAAGAGCTGGTTTACTTAAAAGGCACTATTTTTATGGCATTCTTATAGATAAGTAGAGAAGACAACCTAGATGAAGCTTTACTTAGATGGGGAAGAAACATGTTAGGAAACAGTATTCACAGGGTAAAAGATGTATTGGAAGATGCCTCTGGAACAGTCACTCTGTAGGTTTCTGCAAGGATCCTTCTGTCTATGTTTGATGTTATTCAACAGTTATATCTATAGTGTGTGCATATTTCCTCATTATTTTCACTGTGAGAAGAGCATTAAGCTGAGGGGAACAAATACATTGTTTGAGTGCAGGACTGGATTTAGAATTTTTGCAAAAAATAAGATAAAACAAGTAAGTAATTCTGTTAGCAAAATATAACCTGTTTAAACATCTTGATTCCAGGATGCAGGGATTATAAGTAATCACAGGCAGTGATAAATTCTGTGAAAGGGTAGGCATTACACTGTGATGAATAAAGCTTTTGCAATTCTCTAAAAGCAGTTTTCATTTGAGTTTAGAAGTCCAAAGTCCCAAGCCCCAAGACTGAAATGATGTTATTTGCCAGCATACAGAATAATTTATGACAAACCATATCACACTTACTCCAAATACACAGCTGATTTGAAGATAAACAATCTCATGAGTACTGTCTATCAAGTACAAACTGCAGCCATGATCTTCTGAACTCTGACAACAGCTTATTCTGTAAGACATAGAAATCAATCCTCAAACTGTAAGGGCTCAGCTGGAGTACTTACATTCAAATTTTGGCAGTAAGTCTTGTAATAATTTGCAAAGAAACAAAAAAATTAGTGAAGGAACATAAATATTCAGAATGTCAGAAAGAATCATGTAAAATGGAAATGCTAAGGGCTTCACATTTATTCAACAAAGAACAACAGTGACAGGAGACAAGAGTCTTAAGTGATTTTTGCAAAGACATTGTCTACTATGCATAGAACAAGACTTAATGGACTTAAATGTTATCAAGGGAGATTTAAGTTATACATTAAAAAAAAAAATCCTAATGGGGAGAACAGATAATAGGTTGCCTAGGGAGATTTTAGAATCTCTGTCATTACCCCAATAATTATTTGGAATAATTTAAATCTGGTTGATCCTACCCTGCAGCAAGTTAACAGATGAAATGCTCTCTCAAGGTCCCATCTCATATTTTCTGAGTCTGTGCTTCTCTCTACACCCCACAATATGTACATTGCACATTTTATGTCTGTCATACCATCATTTTTGAATTTCTATCCTGCTCCCAGCTTTATTTATCCTTTTTTATATAGCAAGATTTCTGAAAAAAATTTTGATCCATCAGCTAAAAAAGAAGAAAAAAACCCCAACCAACCAACCAATAAACTACATATAAAACAAGACTGAAAAGAAAAGGATAAAGAATTAAACAGTCTGTCAAAAATGACAAATCACAAATATTTCCATTGGTTATCTCTACAAAACTTCGGATTCATTCCAGGAATGAATTTCATTACATTTTCAGGTTACAAATGAAATAATAATATTACTTACTGTAAGTTATAAAGTGTAAAGACACATTTGCAATACATAGAATTTATTTTTCTATTTACAAATTAAATATATCAAAACTTACAGAGAAGAGCACATGGTTGGAGAACTGATTTTGTGTAGTTCTCTTTTAACTATTACTGTGCAGGGTCTGTTACATTTATGCAACCTTTAGAAGACCAATTCTACCCAAATTGTCAGTCAAGAGCTTTAGTGAACTGCATTCTTCATATTTCCTGAATTTATTGCATTTTTAGTATGAAATTTCCTAATAGCTAATTAATCCAGGCATGATGTTTTCTATTACTCATGTATCAAAGTACTGATAAAAGAAATTTTTAAATTTCTACTTTTATAATTGAAATTTTTGTTTAAAAAGTATTATTTTTGTCAACATAAATAATTCAGTATGTCTCATGACAGTAAAGAGGATCACAAGAACCATCATCTTGGTTTTCTACTCACTGACACTTCTTCCCCCCTCCTTTTTAAAAATGATATCTTTTAAAATATATTCATCACAATTTTCTTGAACAGATGAGAAAATAACTCAAGCATTTAAACTGTTTCTCTATAGAAGACAGAAGATGTCCTGCATAATAAGAAAAACATATGTCTTGTAAGACAAAATAAAAAGTAGTATAGATTAAAACTGCATATTCCCTTTTGTTTTGAAATACTCTTTTCTAGAGACTTCTCTGAAAAATATTTTGTTTGTATTATGGCTTGGTTAACACATATTAAAAAAATTGCCTATGTTTTTGGATTTTTTTGTTGTAATATGATAATAATATAATAATGTTTGGCAAAATTTCAACAACATCACAATGTGTAAGAAGCTTGCAGCCTTTCTATGTTTTTACTGTTTAATGATTCATCCCAAATGTTTACACCAAGAGATAAAGGTCTGAGGGATAAATTTGACAAACATTTTTTTAGTAGAAGCTTTGAAACTTTAGGAAGAATTCTGACAGAATTTGATTAATGAGGGGCAACCAAGATAAGCAAGGAAAAATGTCCCATTCAAATATTTTCTAATGTTTCAATTTTGCAATTTTGATTTTTAATTTTGATTTGAAGATTTTTTTTTTTAATTTGAAGATCTTTTTTATTCCAGCTTTTTCTCAGTAGCCTAGATATGACTCTATGAATCAGCAACATTCTTTTGGACACCTTTCTTAAAAAAGATTAGGCTCCAATGACCCATTCCACTTTGAAATGTAATCACCCTGGTAAGGGTAATGGGGGTTCTTTGCAAAAGAAAATTATTCTCTCTGGTCTACTTTGGTAATTCAACCATATAAATTCCATGGTCTTAAAAGGATGATTCTGTGGTTGAGACAGGTACATGGTCCAAGGACTTGCCACCTTGGGCAACATTTTATTTTATTGTTTTTTTGATATTAGATGTCATAATAGCTTTCCTAATATTGGGTACAGAGAAGATAGAAATACATCACTGTTACCTCCAAAACTGCTGCTTTGGGGTTCTTGGAGAAGAAGGAATAATTTGTATGTATGTTTGTATGTATGTATATTTTTTCATCATTTCTGGACCTATGTTGTACATCTCAAGATATTCAATCATATTCAACTTCAAAAATCCATCAGGATGCTCTTTCCTTGAAATAAACTTTACTCAACAGAGGAGTTTTGTTTCTCTAAAAGAAAGGTTACTCTCACAGTTTATCTAATTTGGTTTCTGAAAATACATTCCCTCTTTCCTCACAGAATACTGTTTCCCTCTGACATGCTTCTTTCACTCAAGCATAGATTGCTTTTTAAGTAATGTGCCACAAGCAGCTCATTACCACTGAAAGGTGAGAGTTGCCATTTTATGATCCCATATTATGGCACAGTATTCCCATCCCCATCTGCTCTCCTGAATTTTCTGATAAATTCAGGTCTCTGCCAGAGAAAAGTTATTTACCTGATCTTTTTGTTAAGTAATTGTTGCCTCACTGAAGAGTTCACGCTGCTTTCTCTCACAAACAGCATTTCTCATGAAGTCTGTGCTGCAATTAATTACAGAAATACTTCTAGGTCTCTATGGAAACTTAAGCTCTGCTTAGAAAACCACAACTGTGTTATATACCCTGTAAGAAGTTCTCTCTGTGGACTTTGAAAGGAGCTTCTGTGCAAGACCTTTTAACTCCTTAATCTTGGTAATGTTCAAATACTACTTTTCAGTAAGATAACCATTTGGAAAAGCTCCTTTTTTTTTTTTTTTCTTTTATTATTTAGAAGAAAACAAAATGCACAGTGAAATGTGCATTTAATCAGCTTGTAGCATTTCTTCTTTCAGGATAAAGAGTGACTAGCAAGGAGAAACTTGATTACAAAAACAGCCTGTGATTCATATAGGGTACTAATCAGCACTAAGGAGTCTGGTATTTGTAGCACACATCCTGGACTCTCAGAAGTTACATGGAAAGTATAACACTTCCCATAGCAGTGTGCTGTGATCACAGGTCTATCAGAACTCTTATGTTTGCCATCAATAAAACTGTGGAAACAGAGAACTTGAAGAAATATTCTACCTTGCTCTTGGATTTTCTTTTATGAATTTATTTAGGTGGAAAGCTTTCTTTTACAGTAATCCTTTCATTCATAATGCTAACCCACCAAACACTCTCCAAAATCTTATTCACTGCTGTTTAACAGAATTAGTAAGGTAAAATTGAATCTCAGAGGTAGGAATTCAGGCTGCATCATATTTGACTGGAACATGTTAGCCTTTTGTGCTTCTGATGAAAAAGAATAAAAATATACTAGTAGCCAATTAAACTCTAAAAATACAATATTAAAGGTTAATAACTAGTGTTTTCAAAACTAGTCCAAAAGAAGTAGTGAACTAAAAATAAGGAAAGCATCACAGACTTACTTTGTATAAACTCTAGCAACATTCTGTGTCCGCAGATAAATAAATGTTTAACCAAGATGAGTTACAGTGACTCTCTTTCATAAGTCAAAAGGACAGTCAGATTTCTCCCAAATTAATTCATTACGATCAGTGAATGAATAGCTAATGAATTTGGTATTGGAGATCCCTTACATTGATAATAAATCCATAGGGAAATATCCAAGTAAAGTCTTGCAAAGATTTTACTCGAACTGCAAATCAAATGAAAAAGACTAAGCAGGCCAAGGAGACTAAATGCATTGTCAGTTCCTTGAGAGGCAGGGCTAGATACAGCAAAAGGAAGAGGAGTCTCTGGAATTATTTGATACATAAACAACAGAATAGGATAACCTTTCTTTATGAAAAGTGGAAAGGGAAAGAAAGCGAGCAGCTGATCCATTTTGATTACAAGATATGAAGAAGTATCAAATCAGCTGTAAGCCTTGGCTTTAGCAAAGATTAAACATAAGTAAAAGATCTGTGACCCGGCTCTCAAAGGCCAGAGTTTAACACTGGAAGTCCAGCAAGATTATGCATTAGGGAGTTCAATACCTGTGTTTGTTCAGGATGGCTAACAGAGATGGAGGTGAAGAATTCATTTCTTTCTACAGTACTGCTGTCAGGACTAGAAATCAGGACTTCCTTTGAAAATGAGAGTATAACAAACCATTTAGGCCAATCATTCACATGGCCTAAGGATGATAAGGAATTTCCTGAATGAGCAAAGTAACAAGCAGTTTTGATAGCCTCACTCAAGAAAAGACAGAACAGACTAAATTCACACTGAATGCCTAAGACAAAGGGAAAATATCTTCCCCAGAAATTAAAAACAAAAAACCCGTTAAATTTACATTATTGGTGATGTGACTTGTCTGATCACACAGAGTGGAAAAGCCTGAAAAAAGGTCATTAAGCCTTCTGTTCCTGTCTGTGCATCAACCTTACGAGATCATGTAGATCTTCCTTCATGTGAAAATCACTTATATATCAGTACTGACCAAACCAATTCAGGGTTCAGTGAAAACAATGGTGATGGAAGCCTTTACACTCAAAAACTAGTGATTACTCAGAGATAAAAAAAGGAAAAAAAAAGTGACATCATGTTAAATTTACCTTTTGTCAAATTTATAATCCAAATATTTTGTTTGAAGAAAAATAAACACAACACACAGTAAAACATGTTAATGTTTCTCAAAATCAGAGCATGATTTTCCTTCCAATTTTGGATTTTACCAATCCAATATTGTTTGAAATCTCATCTTGAGGAATATTTTTAAGTATTTTTCTTTCTTTACTGTTTTTTCCCCTAAGACTTGAAAGAACCTCATAAGTAGTAGCCAGTTCATCCTCAGTGAAAAATGCTCCCCAATAAAACTGCAGTTTATTTTTTTACCATTGCTAAAATGTTTTTTACCATTGCTTCAGATTCTGGTAGAATTAGAATATCATTGTTCTCTTAACTCTAATCCTTCTCTTACCCTTTGGCTAAAGTTTATTCAATATTTACTCATATTCAGTTGTTATTGCATCTTCAACATTATCAGAATATACTTCTGGGAAAAAAACAAAAAAACAAAAAAAAAGAGGATTCAATAAAAAAATTGCATTCAGTATTTAAAACACATTTAGAATAAAGATAAAATATCCTAGAGATGCAGGTCAATTAGGAAAGGTTAAAGGACCGTATGAAGTCCTGAAACAAAATCTTAAGGAAGTGAAGGTGACTCTAATGTTTAGCTAAGTGACATTGATTGGTGAAATTTAAGCTGCCATCAGCTGCTTTTCACAAGCAAGGTGGTTGGTTTCTTAAATCTCAATTTTTTTCTTTATTTTATTAAAGCAAATAATTACAGCTTCCACCATAACGTTCCATGTATCCACACGCAGCTCTCCTAACATTGATGGTTTTCTGCCTGAGAAGCTCAAACAGTAATGAGAGACCCAACAACACAGCTCATTCCATTGTAGGGGTCTCAGATGAGCATGCTGATGGCTGTGGCATTTCTTGGACTGAAATTCATTACACTGTCACAACAGTTCAATAAATCAAAAGGAACACTGTATACCCCAAAGGGTAGAGAGGTTCTTTCAAATACTGTTCCAACCACACTCTCTGCATGAGCCAAAGGTCAAGTTTTCCTTCCCCTCCCCCAGACTCAAATGGTAAAACTTGTGGTTCCATTTGAAACCAGGAATGAAAAGTTACGAGCTGTGACAATGCAGTGAGACATAGACTTAGAGGGCACAGGGAAAAGTACTCTGAGATACTTTGGACTCTGGAAAAACTGCAGCTGAAACAGAGGCAGCTTTGTGATTCACTATATAAAGCACAAAGCCCTATGGAGTCCCTGGACTTTACAATGGATCCAAGATGCATGGAAGTCCACTTATATCATACCTCATCTGCAAGGAAACTCAGAGCTGCTAAGACGCCAAAAATGCCAAGTGCATTTAGACCTTTAAAGACCTGGGTATCCTTAAACTGAAATTGTAGATTCCTCTCTGCATTTCAAATCTCCAGAAGTGCTTTAATCCAAAACATAAATAAAGGAAATTAAGCAGAGATGAATACAACTTCTGAAGTAGTTGAATGAAGTTTGTAGAATGTAATATATTTTGATCACATTCATTTCAATGGCTAATATTTAATATCAGTCGAACACATTGGAATATTCCATCAGCTTGGCACAGATAAAAACATACAAAATGCAGAGAATACTTGGGATGTTGGGTCATGGAAATTGCAAAAGAATTTGCAGATTCAGCCCAGAAAGAGCTCTCAGAGGCTATAGCTGCCTCAGTAAGGCAGTCATCTGTATTAATATATATCTATCTACATCTACATCTATATCTATCTATATCTATATCTATATCAATATCTATATCTATATCTATATCTATATCTATATCTATATCTATATCTATATCTATATCTATATCTATATCTATATCATCTATATCTATCTATATCTATATCTATATCTATATCTATATCTATATCTATATCTATATCTATATCTATATCTATATCTATCTATATATGAATATATAGAAATTTCATTTCTATATGAAATTTTTAGGGATCTAGTAGTTCTCGAGATTTAGACAGATTTTTAAGATAACTGGATGGTTCATTCTTTACAGTTCTATCTAGTATATTTTACTAAAAAAAGAGATAGTAGAATTTCCTAACTGTAGACTTGTGTGTCTTATACTGACATAATTTGTCTAGTTCTGTATTAGGAAAAAATTGACCTATCACAGAGCTTAAAAATTAGAGAAAAAAATAAGCCAGAGGCAAACACCTGCTGCAACAAATTTCAACACAAATGAGCAAATCTTTACAAAAATGTAAGCAACTTAATACAAGATTTTTAATGAGAAGTGTCAGTCCAGTTTAATTATATGTTTTATCAGCACCACCTATATTTAAGAGTACTCCACTCTCTTGTTTAGATACATAATATTTTCCTCAATATATCTAGAATGACTCATATAGGAAACATCAAGCATCAATATTCTCAAAGAGGGTTGATGTATGAGGGCAAATGTCTCTGCATTTCCCAAAACTGAAAGAAATTTTGACTTGCTCAGCAGTCTCTATTCTCATTTGACCCATACAACAGGTCTGAAATGTATATAACCTTTAAGGGAGGAATTTAAATACTTTTCTGAACTTTCCTGCAGGGCACGAAGCAGAAGCCTTTGTATAGAAATCCTTTGTGTTAGACCTGCTGTATATTGGCTAGTACAACTAATTAAATAAAGAAAAGGAATCCTAAATTTCAGCTGGTTATCTGAACCTCACGTTTAGGAGGGATGCAGGACTTTGTTACTGCTGTTGTTTAACCTCATGAGGTTTCTGTTCCCTTATCTCTTCAGCATGTTAAAGTCTTCCTTGCACACAAGCAAAGCAAAACAAGGAATTAATTCAGGAGAGCAGGGCTCCATCACATGTAAATATTACTTGGGTAGACAAATGTCATCACTTCAACTTGTGCCCCCCTTCCTCCTTTTCCCCTCACTTTGTATACTGAGCATGATGTCATATAATCTGGAATATCTCTGGTCAGTTGGAGTGACCTGTCCTGGCTTTGTCTCATCCCAAACTTCCCTGCACACCCCAGTCCTGTCACCAGTGTGGCACCACAAAAAAGCAGAATAAACCTTAATTTTTGTAAGCCCTGCTCAGCAACAACTAAAATATCTCGATATCAATAACCCTGTGTTCAGCAGAAATACAAAACACAGCCACACACCAGCCACTGTGAAGAAAATTAACTTTAGTCCAGCCCAAACCAGAAGGCACACTGTCATGAAAAAACTTTTGTACATATCCTCATCTTAGCTACCAGGAGACATTGTTGGACTAGAGAAATGGATTTCCCTCCATAGATTTAGCCTGACCTATGTACATATTTGCCACTTGCCAACTTATTCATGACTAAGTTATCTGATGTAAAGTATTTTTTCTTGTGTGTGTCATTAAAAACTGTGACAGCTTTTTTTTTTTTTTTTTTTTTTTTTTTTTTTTTTTTTTTGTAAAATATTAAGGAACTGTATAGGATCTAAGCCACTGCACTATTACTATATTTAACATTCTTCTCCATACTTTGTTCAGGGCTGAATCTAGAACTGAAATGTGTGATTTAAAAAAAAACCAAAACAAACAAACCATAAAAAAATCATTGGAACGTACTAACATACTCTGTTTTGAAACTCGTAATTAGATGCCTCTGTGCATATTATCTGTTTCTCCATCATTGCTTGCAGTCAAAATTATGTTGATTTTCTCTGTATACATTTGTCTGGAAACTCTAATTATGCTTTACCATATTACCTTTGGGGAAAGCATAAATCATCTACATCATATTCTGCATTGGAATGATGCTGCTAACTTGGTTATTTAAGAGGACTCAGGACAGCCCTTACTTCAGTGCCTCTTAAAACATAACTAAAGTGGAATAAATTTTGAGTTTCTAGGAATTTTTGTGACATCATCCCAAACTGTAATGATGTGATTATTCATCATATGCTAGAGTCATAATTACAATCTAATTATGCAAGGAGAAGTATTTATACTAAAACAGGCAATTAGGTGTAATTACACTAATGATGTAAATATGCAAGAATTAACTGAAAGTGATTTGAAAAGGAACTAGGGAAATGTGTACAAATAAAACACATTTGATGTTTAAAAAAAAAGTAAACCTCTTAAATGTTAAATGCTAAATCTTAATTATGTACTGGGAACATTACACAAGGAGATGCCCCAAGGTCATTTTTCCCCTCAGAGCTCTGGCTAAATTTTGCTATTCTTTATCCCTTAAGGAGAGTGAGATATTACATGGATTTTTTTCTAGATCTTTTGAGAGGTGGGCAGGTGTGGGTCCCTTAAAACTCAGCATATTCTGTGATTCTGTGACACTGTCAATTGTCAAAACTCTGGGTAATAGGTAACACTTCACTAACATAAGTCACAAACAGTAGTGAAACACAAGCACTGAAGAAATCTGCCAAAACTCTTTCTGGCTCAGCAGAATGAATAGATTTTCCAGAAATACTGCTTACAAATATTCTTCTTTGGGAACACAATTTATATTATTATTTTGTGCTTTTTTTCAGCTGTGGGCCCAATGAAATTCTATTAAATATTGTAAAATATTACAAAGAAAAATAACTTCAAGATTTTCCATTTTTACTTAATTCCAGTCACACAATAAATTTATGAATTTGTGTCATGATCATCAATTCAAAAACACTTTTCAATCTCAGCATGAATCTTTATCAGTCATTACTCTAGAAAAGGGCAATTACATCTGTCTCTGAAAAGTGTAACATTGAGAGAAATGATCTCTCAGCACAATTTTCAGATCATGACCTAGGCTGTTCTGACACAAAATTGAAAGCTTGTGCTGCTAGTCCAACCCTGATCTCCTTTGTTGTCTGTTTCTTGAACCTGAGAAACAAAAGATGACTGTGGTAGATGGCTGGCTGACCCCTCTTCTTCAAAAATACCTTT
Source organism: Oenanthe melanoleuca (assembly GCF_029582105.1). NCBI lineage: Eukaryota > Metazoa > Chordata > Aves > Passeriformes > Muscicapidae > Oenanthe > Oenanthe melanoleuca. The sequence goes on along the minus strand of NC_079335.1, from coordinate 122,859,142 downwards.
TCACAAGAGAAATATATTTCTCTTGTGTCTGCACTGCATCATTCTGCTTTACATCTTGTAGCTGTAATAAAATCTTTTTTCCCACTAGGTACTTTGCTAAATCTCGAGGAAGAACAGGGAGGTTGCTGTCAAAACTCTCCTCTAATACTTAAAATACAAGACTTTTTAAAGAGGTGAATAGATATGCACATAATAGAATAGGATCTGCTGCAAAAAGCAGCTGAACTCTGGCTCAGCAAGAGTTGTGGAATGTTAGAACTCCAGTTTCTTAAGGAAGCTGTCTGTTCATTGCCCATTTGTGAGCCCTTTCCTCTCTACCCACCTCTGAGCACAGTAATAAATTTCAGTAATTTGTGAAAATAGATAAGAAATTACAAAGCAATTAAATTGTCTCTGAAGTTCTTTCAGGCTGGGCTGATGCAGGACTCAAAACTCATCTCCCCCTGAAACACAGGCAGTAAACTCTATAAGTTATTATTCTCAGGACACATACCTTGATGCTGCCCTTACCAATAAAAGAGAAAGGGAAGGCTAAGTGGCAAGAGGCTCAAATCTCTAGAAAGCCAGGTTTCTTTAGTGCCTGTAGTGTTTCCCTAGTGTTGTGACTCATCTTATTGAACTTACTGTTGTCTAGTACCCTTTCCACAGAGTTCCACAGTTTCATCTGTCAGATATGTAAACCTTCAACATCTTCAGGGCAACAATTTTTCTGTATGCATAAAAGTGTTCTAGCTAAGTGCACAGCTGAAACATTACAGTCTGAACTGAATTCCCAAAACATGTAAAAGTTTAAACTCATACAGTGGAGGTTTTTTTGTTTGTTTTTCTATATAATGGTTTATATAATGGTTTCCTTTTTTTTTATTTTTTTTTCTTTAAAAATTGTGATTAGAAAAAAGATTCTTATCTACTTCTGCTTTACTGACTATCGGCAGCAAAATTATGTTTCTAAGGAGTTACTCCCTGGGAGAGAAAAGGAGCAAATATTTCCTAAATAGTTCCTCTTATTCAAATCTCTTTAATTCAAGAATAACACTTGGAAATAAAGAAATGGAAAGCAATTTTGATAACAGAAACTAAAGACAAAGAAAATTACTGCATAAATATAAGTGGATTTAAACTTGAAATAATGCTTCTTATTTCAAATCTAAAAATGCTCTACCTCAAAGGTTTTCTTTTTCAAGGTATTATACAGCCAGATTATGGGGATGAAAAAATATTTGAATGGGAAATCAAGGGCACATGAAAGAAAAGGAATCAAAAAAGTGCTGTATTTTGCCATAGGCACTTTTTCTTCATGAAGCCAGCAGTAAGGAAATTTGAATTTTTTAAAAATATGATGATTGAAATATTAGTGTTACATTTTTGAAACAACAGGATGCAGCCAACAAAAGCCAGCAAATGCAAGCCAAGACCCTAAAACTTTGCACTATTTTCCTCCTTAAATGCCATTCCAACTAGAGCAAAAAGCCACTTAAAGCAACATTATTTATACTTTAATTTTTGATTGGCACACATGTCTCAGCCTTGTTTATATAGATACAAAATTGTCACTGGACTAAAGACAGTGAGGGATGACACTCCTGGTGTGCAAACTCAGATCATTCTGCAGATAGATCTCAACAGTTCTGGTTAAAGTTGTTTTACTAGTATGTCCCACTTATTTTCTAGTCTTTTCTGAGTCAATGCCCCAAAAATATTTCATTAGAGGAAGAACAAAGAGAAAGTAGTTGCTTACTTGAGGCTTTGCAGCAGCTGGGTCTAATATATCCTGTAGAATTCTTTACTATTTGCAATGCTGGCAATCTTTCAACTTTAAGGAACTCACTACTGTGATGATGGCAGGAGATAAGGTATGGAAACAAAAGGGCATGAACATCTTCATCAGAGCATTCAAACAAAAGCTGTGTGGAGCAGAGTGTGATTCAAAGCTGATTAGTTACAATGGCTTCCTAGGAGGTTGGATTACTTGGTTTTCTGCTTTTTAATGCTTGAGCAGACTATAGATTAGCTACAGTGAATGCCAACTTATTGGCTACTGTAATTTCATGACTTCTGTCAAAACCTAATAAATCAATTTGGGAAAAAGCCTGAGCTGAAATCACATCCATCCCAGGAACATTTTATGTGAGCTGGAGTTAAAGGAGAAAGAAAATAAGAAGCATTTCTTTCAGAAATTCACTTTCTAAAGAAAGAGTGACATGCAGAGAGCAGCCACAGCTATGATTCACAAGCAAAGATGAAGTTTCACCTTCTAACCAACAATTTAGAATGCTTTTGAGGAGTGCAGTTAAAGCATAATTTTTCCTCTGCATTTCTTATGGGGTAAGTTATGAGGATTGTTTCTGTCATCCCTGTGTATGATGCACTTGGTCTAAAGTGGTTTATTTCCTAGTCATGGAGGGACCTCAAAATCTAAATTTGAGTCCTGAAGGGTGCTAAGGAGATGAAGAGCTGCAACACAGCATTTTGACACTTATTTCTTTCTTTTATGAGCTGAGACCAGCTGTTTAAATGTGATTGATATTCTTTTTTTCACAAGAAACATACCAGCTACAGGGCAGCCCTCTCTTTTAACATCTGTTCAGCATATTACTCATATATTCAGATTTTCCTGCTCACTCAGCATGTTAAAGCTCATTACAATACACTAAATATTCTTCTGGAATGAGCAGGAGGGGTTCACAGGCTTCAAGTCTGCTGCTTTCAGCTACAGATGATCCTAAATCCAACACAGCTTTGACCACTGTGATTTCATTTGTGGTTTCTCTCATATGTAGTTATTCACTGCAGTCCTGGTATGGAGATAAAATGACAAATAGAAAAGGTCCCTTAAAATCACGCTGCAGGACAAATGGCTCAAGCTGAACGAGGTAAAAACTCCTTGCAAAGCATCATTATTCTGTTGAGATACTCAACATTCAAAGTGGCAGAAAGAACAATTTTAGACAGTCTTTTTAGCAGTGTGAGAACATATTCAAAGGATTTTTCACAAATTATTAGTTGATTTCATTAGAAGACAAGATTTGTCTCTGTCTAGTCCTTTATTGCTTCTCCTTATGTATTTTACATAAAATATTGGTCAGCCTTCATCAAATCTTGAAAAAAAAAAAAAAAAAGAAAGAAGGAATGGTTTGAAAAGCAAGTTATTGCAATATGGATTGTAAAATCCACTTGGAAAGAATTAGCTGGCCAAACACCACAGACAGACAGACATCTAGTTAACATGAATCACTCAAGATAAAGTACATAGCACCTCTTTCCTCTATATCCAAGCCAGGTATTGCAGAGAAGTTTTGTCATAGTTTTTTATGCCCCAGAAGTTGGAGGAGTTCTGTTCTCATTGCTTTTTTAAAACATAGGATGGTTTTATTTATTCAGTATCACCTGTACTGCTAATAGAGATCTGGATTCAACACTGCCTACTTGCAGGCATAGTTGCAATGAAAGTATATTGAAATAGACTATTATTTGTAGAATTGTGTACTGTTTTTTTCTTTGTAGTAGCTGATAAAGGGCTGCTTTGGATTTGAGTTGCAAAGAGTATTGGCAGCACAGGGATGTTTTAGTTACAACTGAGCAGCACAGACAGAGCATCAAGACTGTTCTGCTTCTCACCTTACTCCAGCAGTGACCGGGCTGGGGGTACACAAGGGGACACAGCTGTGCCCAGCTGATCTAGGATATATTCTGTACAATATGACTTCATGTTCATATTTGTTTTGATCATATTTTGTCAAGATGCTTGGAGTTTTATTGTTTATCTTCCCAAATAACAGTTAGTTACATGTGATGGAGCTTTTCTTCCCTGGGGTGGCTGAGCACCTGCCTGCTCGTGGGAAGTAGTGAATTAATTCCTTGCTTCACTTACCTTTTCTTGGGTCTGCAGCTTTTTTTTTACCTATTAAACTGTCTGTATCTCACCACCTGAGTTTTCACACTTTAACCTTCCCAGACCTCTCTCTACCCTCATGGGGAAGAAGAGTGAGTGAGAGGCTGTGTGGAGCTGAGCTTCCCACACAGGTTAAACCACAAGAAGAACATGAGTATTTCTATGGTGATATGGATTATTTTTGGTTTTTTATTCTTCTAACTACAGAGAATCATAGCATTAGTCAGGTAATATTTTAAACTTATCTTTCTTTTGGTTTTCTTCCTAAGGTGAGTGTGTGTTCTTTTTGTTTTCAGACTTTCAAATAATCAAAAATTAGAATCTATGCCATGTTTTATCAGGTGAATACAGTGCACTACACTGTATAAAGAAAAGGGGATTGTTATGTACAGTCTATAAATTAAGTCTGAAGCATACCTTGAACCTTAATACTTTAAAATATTACTTACACTTTAACTCACAGTCTTCATTCTGCTACAGTTTGTACTGATACTGTTAAGAAAGAAACATTGTCCTTTCAAAGTTCCTAGAAATTTATATTATCATATCTACCTTTTTCTCCATTATTATTTTGGGCCATTTTTTATTGTCTGTAATCATGTTTTTCTCTTGATCAGTGTCTAATAATATAGGTAATTAAAAGAGAGGGTCTATGAAGTACAATATTTTCTTCCAGTTTTTGTCGTGATTTCTGTAATTGATTCTCTTTATATATAAATTTTGCTTCATAAGATATATTATTTTGAAAACAAAAAAAAAAAACTATTGTGTTAAAAAGCCTAAATTGAATATAATAAAAACAAGCCTCAAGTATCCATTGTGAAACCCATTGGCACATGAAAGTTAAGTGAGTTGCTGAATAACTGCAGTGCCAAGCACTTGTCCTCCATTACTATTACAAGGAGGTCTGTGTGTTCAAAAATATTAGCAGAAAGTGTTAAACTTGACATATATAACTGAAATGGCAGAATATATCAGCCATAATTCCTTCTACATAACCTTTAAATATCAGCCTCCCAGAATACAGGCTGAAAATTAAAAAAGTAGTTCTGTGGTTTTCAGGTGATAAATATGCAATTTTACTAGAAACAATGACAAAAAGACACAAACTTGGGAAATCTTTCTATAGCATACATGACAATAGGATTGAACAGGTATGCTGGAACCTATGTACAGTGATTTTTCTTTTATTCTAATATCCTGAGAGACATACTGTAAAAGGGGGATCTGTGAAAATCACAGAATAACAGGAAGCTAAAATGGATTTTTTTTTTTTTTTAAACAGCTCAAATAATTTCTCCACTAAGATATAGGCCAAATCAATTAAAATACATGTATTAAAATACAGGTATTAAAATCATACAGGCCAAGAATGTTAGTTGTGGTCAAATGATTTTCTCATCAGCATTAGACTACACAGGCAAAGGTTTTGGCCATTGTGTTCTCAGCTGGCAGACACCAATAACATCTGGGCCATTAACATCAGAATTAGTAATCTAGAGAATTGTTCCTTCTATCTCTTCAGTAAATACTGGACTCTAATTAGGACTCCTCCAAGCCCACCTGCAAAAATGTCTAATGTGACTCAAATATGCAAATGTCACAGATTGTGGAAGGTTATATGAACAGAAAATAAGAACAAAGCTACCTGGGATATTCTGTTCATTCTGGGTTTAGCAAATTACTATGGTAACCATTTCTTTAGAGAGAGATCTCAAAAAGTTTTATCACATGGAAGTTTCTTGTGTGCAAGACTGCATAGAATAAAAGAGAAGTTCTTAAAAGAGAACAACGACAACAACAAAAATAAGTCACATTTTTGTTGGATGATTTCCCTCTCCAAGAACCACTTCTGGGACATTTAGCATTTAGAAAATGCAGAAGTCACAGAGAAATGGTTATTTATACATAATTTTGCTTTTATTTAGATATTAACAACAGAAAACCTTAAAACTTGCACATGATTAAGTCAAAACCACATTATCTACAGAGCTATCTTTCTCAAATGAAGTGGTAATTGCCTCTTTTCCTTGTTCTCTTGACATGTATTTTGTTTTAAAATAAATGTAAACATACTGTGACCACTGTTATGAATTTTATAATATCACAATGTCTAGACACTTCATTTGTCCCAGAAATAGTTAGCAATTAAAATAGCAATGTGATACTGAGTTTGTAGCTGTTGCCCATCAGTAGTACCACTGTCCTCTTCTCAGAAAACATTTGCACTGATAGAAGGTTTACATTATAGCTGTACTGGACCTGTTTTTTCCTTTGAGAAGTTTCATATAAACACACATTTGTAGAAATGTAAAACCCCACAATAAGTTGAGGAGTGATTTAAAAGATTTTCTCCCAGGAGGTTTTGGCTCTGTACCCATCCTGACTCTGGGATTTTGTAACCTTTTCCTTCCAACCCAATTAATCCATCTCCTCTTATATCTCCATTCAGCTTCATCTCACAGTTGATGTGTACTGATTTTTTTCTCTATCTCTTTGGTTGGCCAATAGGATCAATGAGACCTGTGAATGAAGGAGAAAAATAATTGGAATTTTCATGATCTTTTGTTAACTTTTGGGTATCCTGATGTTGGCCCTGATTTCATTGCCTATGTCTATCAGGCAATTAATGAGCTCATGAGAAACTTGGTGCATATTACTGATGTAGTTCAGCACAGGATAAACTTTATATTCCCCTTATCTTCAATGATTTTTCTTAAGAGACATTTTTTATTATCTCTTTCTCCTCTACTTCAACCCAATTTGAAAAGTTCCCAGTAGCATAAGGCTCAGACACCTACATGAAAGCTGCATAGTAGTTTTGTTTCACCTAAATAGTGAAGCTACTTAACATCTCCTTTCTCTGAAATAACAAGATACTTACACTTTGAACCTAAAACCTGAGTGAAGCAGAACATCATGCTGAGAATACAAATTTCTGTAATTTGATTTCAGAACAGTACATTCATTTCATTTGCAAGTATACAGAATAGAGAACACTGCAGTCAATTATGGTCAGATGTTTTGAAATTTGTTTTGACTGGTGAAAGATATTGTGTGATGATTCTAATGTGTGTGACAGACACATACAATACCATGTTGCCAGACGTGATGGAAAAGGAAAAGGAAAAAAAAGATTCAGTGGCCAAAATGAGAACTTATATGTAGAGAAAAAAAGTACAGTTCTCAGCTGTAAGCAGTCCTGATTTGGACATTCTGGCATCAGCTATAAATGGGAAAAGGTAACTCCTACTGTTCAGTAAATCAAATTCCTGTTAACTGAAGGCAGGGTCAGCTGTCAGCCAACAGAGGTAATATTTTTCTTTACTGAAAACTCTTTACATGTCTAATCAGGGAAAACAATCTTGTTCAACTTGTCAAACAAATAATTTTTGGACTTTAAACTGGTAGGCAAACTCACATGGCCTTATGTTTCTTTAGTTTGACAAGTTCAGATATCTGAGGTAGTTTTTTGTTATTTTAGTGATGGCTGAAGTGTATTATTACAAACAACATAACAGTAAAAAGAAATTTCCAGCTGAGATAAATGCATGGAGTTTCACCAAGTCCCTTGTTACTACATTGATTTGCCAGCTGTTTACCTGGATTTTTATACAAACACCTTAAAAGTAAGGCAAAAAATTCATATGGAAAGGTCGACCCATGACTGGTTTCTCAGCACCTTGCTCCAATACTTTGGCACATAGAGTCACAGGGAAACACTGGCCACATCTTTCTGAGCAAAATTATTTTGAAGGCCCAAAATGAAATATCTCTTAACACTAATTGACTGGTGCTATAATCAGTTAAATTATAGCATGATTTTATTAATGTTAATTTCAGTGGAGAAAGAGGGTCTTGTGCCAATAGAAGGAGACATAGAGTTAGGGAATGCTTTTTCCATCTTTGCCACCGGCACTTTTGTGAACCCTTGGGCAAGTCATAGGCACTTAGTGTACCATACATTATACTTGGAAAACTTATTAATCAACATTTTTTCTCTCATGCTGCTGCTCCAAAGGAAAGACTAATTCATCAGCATCACTTGGAAACCATTCATGTAAAGGGACCAGAGAACTAATAGGATTACAATGTTTTATAGGCATTTTGCACTTATGTGCTACTCACTGCCTGTAAGAAATAATGTGCATCTATCAGTTAATCTATCTCCAAAAAGTTCCTATGGCTGAGCATAATTCAGTGGTGTCTTTGATTCTTTTTCTAGAAAGATAAAAAGGTGATTTACCTAGAGTTAAAAACATGGGGGAGGAAGTGGGGGGGAAATTCAATGTAGGGAAGAGAAAGTGCAAAACAGGTGAAAACATTTGAATATTTAGTAGGTAGATATCTGTCACATTGAAAACTATCAGATATTTTCCCTTTGCTGTGTCTTTGCATCAATCATTTGCATCCTCCAGTTTTCATAAGCTGAAGTCTCACTTTTGTGCAAGTACCAGGATGGGAAATTGAAGGCTTCCTGAGTTCTTCCCCATTTAGTAACATCCTAGTAAGTGGCATAATATAATTTTATCTTTTTTATTAAACCTCTACTTGATTTCCTTAATCAGTTTTTCCTTTTGTTCTAAATGGAAGGAAAGATGGGTGAAAGCCCTCCATTATGGAGGTAATTAACTTTTAATAGCCTTTGTTGTTGAATTCCCAGCAGCTGAGGAGAGCATCAGTGTTGTTACAGAATATCAATTAGAATTTTGGACTGTAGAGAGTACATAGCAAAAATTGTACCTTCTCTATAAGGGCCCAGGTATGTCAGGTAGGATGTTACCACTTCATTACGAGATGCCTGGTGGGCATGAGTAGAATTACTAGTGTCCCTTGAAAATGAAGCCCACATCTTAACAAAACAACGCCTGAAAATGCCAGGAACAGGCTGCTTAAAATTTAAACTGTTGCCTCCAAATACAGTAGTTATTTTGGGGTTTATTATAATTTATCTTTCTTGAATAATAATGATAATTTATATTTTTTGAATTTTAAGTGACTATAAATAACACTGCAATTAGGTGATAAAAAAAAGTGGCTTAATGTTTCCAAATATCTCTCATTATGTATCAGAATTCAGAAATATTTTAGTTCTTCAGTGAAGCCATTCTTAAGATACAGATGAATTATGTAATATAAAAGAAGACATACTTTCTACTATAAATAATATACCAGAAGAAATTACCACAAGGACTCGGAGAATGAAAAAACATCCCTATTTTAAATGATCTTTTCTTAAGTGTGAAATTCTTCTGTCCTGAAGCACATGGCTTTACACCCTCTAGGAATCATGTAGTTCCTTTATGCCTCGAACCACTAATAGATGATGTCCATGTAAATATGATAGCTAGATTTGGAAATTCATGTAGAATAAATTTATTCTTCATGGCCAAGAAAATTTTGCCATGCTAGTATTTACAGTATAGTTATTCCTTTTTGTAAATTAATTATTCTTTACCTAGTAGATTTATGGAATGGAATAGAATGAAGAGTCTTAACTAAATGAATTCAGCTCTTATTTTGCTGGAAACTAGAATACTTTTCAAGTGTTGCTCAAATCAAGATATTTAGCCTAATAAGAAAAAAATAAAGATATAAACAATTAATATAATTAACAAAACATGATAAATCTAAACAATTACAGTGAAAGCAGACTTCAAGACGCAACTGTAGAGGCATTAAAAAAATCAAGAGTTATCTTACCTATGGCAAAAGCAACCAACCAAAGCAACAGAAACATTTTAGTTATTCCTGACTTTTTTAGATGAGCATCCTTTTGGCTGAAGGTGTCTATGTTTTGCTTCCATTTCAAAACAAATATGTTTTCAAAACATGACACAGAGAGATGTCTTTACCCTTTTTAAAACATTGTCAAAAAACACAAAGTATCAAAATTTGTGTTTCTGGAGGATATATCAAAACACCTCCTGAATTCTTGGAACACAACATGGGCTACTCTGCAAAGAAGAGGATGTGATAAGTTTTAGAAATCTGAATATAAATGAATAGATATGTCCACATGAAAACCTGAGTTTACTGTGATAAAAAGCATTCAGTTAACCTGTTGTGATGAGAGTCATTTGTTGAATTATCACTGCTGCAAGTGATTCTTTTAAATTTTCTAAATGATAACATTATAACTGCAGCTAACCACTGCTAGTCTTGGAGTGAAACGTTTGGAAAAGGAGGAGCTAATTCATACTTTCTCCTTCAGTGTAGAAACACTAAGACTCATGTATATCCCAGCAGCATAGAAAATTTGGAATGAGGAGATTTGAAATTGTCACCAAACACTTAATGTGGTGAGTTTGGCCAAATTCAGATGCATTTAATTAAATCCTTTGCTTCACTTCAAGTCTTAAAGAACAGATTGTGGCCTTTTTCATTCCTTTTATAGAATCAAAGTTTTAGAAAAGAATTCTCAGATCATCAATTCAACCATTAACCTTCTAAATCCATCCCTAAAAATGAACTTAAGTGCCACATCCAAGTGTCCTTTAAATACCTCCAGGGATGGTGACTCAACCACCTCACTGGCAGCCTTCTTCAATGCTTTACAACACTTTCCATGTATTTGGCCTTTGAATTGAATATCTTGATGGGTCATTGAAATTTTCTACTTCTTTATAATTTAATTATTTTCTTAGTGTTTTTTTCTGTTTGTGGTATTTTTTTTTTTTTTTTTTGGAAGGATCATCCACGATAGAGAGGATTAACAAATGATGACATTGATAATAATTATTATTCAGCAGAGAGTGCTTTTTGGCACTAATGTAGATTTTCCTTCTTGGCGTCAAGACCCTGTATTCTTTTCACATATTTGTAAATTGGATGTAACAGCAATTATTTCTACCAATTTATGTGTTTGAAAATTCTTCCAAAGAAAGATGGCCCTTTCTTCAAGATAAAAATATTGATTGGAAAAGCCCCAAAGGAGCAGCTTGCTCAGAGAGTTGTTAAAGCATCTATACTTTCAGATATTCAAAATACAACTGGACACAGTCCTGAGCAAGCTGCTCTGGTTGACCCCCCTCTGATCAGGGGGTTTGAGCTAGACATTCCTTCTAGACTCAACTATTATGAAATTCTCTGAAATATAAACTTCAAATTCTTATAAGAAAAAAGTGACATCTAACCAGGTAGTGATTTTCAAGTAGAAAGCAAGAAAAGCTTCTGAAACACTGTCTCAGTTAAAATCAAATATTTTCATTATCAGAAAACTGTTCACAATGAAAGAAACTTCCCCATACTGGCAGCATTTCTTGAGCTTTTAACAGTTTTTTGCTTTTCCTAATGTATCTTGACCTCAAGGCCAGAGGCATTCACTTACAGTGACAGCAAGAAATATACTGTGGTTATGTATTTCATGTTCTTTTCCTTTCCTCTGTTTCTCCAATTAAGTCTTCAAATAATTACCTTATATGACTGCACTTTAAACACTTTTTGTAGCTGAGGATATACAATGTCCTGAAAACTTAATTAGATATGAAAACAAACTGCATAAAAAGTTGCAGAGGTCAGAGAATTTTGCATGGTCTACAACTTAATGGGAACACACAGGAGGCCTAACCATATTTTATAATAATTCATCTTGAAGTTAACTGGAGTGTGATAGAAAATTTTAGCAGCAAGTACAACTAAAACATAATTTATTTTCCGTCTAAATTTTAAAGGAAGCTGTCTACCTGTCATAGGAGCTGAACTAGATCAATTTCTGTCATTAGAGATGTGCACATTCTCTTTTAATTCCAGCAAAGCACCTATTTCTGATTGGTGTATTAACATATAAAATAACAAGTAATGACAGTAAGTAGAAACAGAGCTTGGGAGGAAACATTAAATCTCTTAAAAAGAAAAAAAAACAAAGCAAAGCAACAAAGGAGCAGAGATCATAAACTGCCACACAGTGTAAATAAATAAATATATTCATTCATACATATTCAAGATCAAATATTACACAATTAGCAAGAGATACATCAGAGCCAGTGCCATGCACCATACAAAGATACAAGGAAGGAAATATGTATCTGAACATCCCTAACACACAATAATAAAAACAGAGTTCTGGGTCTTGGTGGGCTTAGTATAGCTGGATGTTCAGTAAAGAATTTAGCTGTATTAGAATATAAGGCCATTATAAATTCTAGGTACATTCTTAATTTCTCTATACTACAAGGTATTTGCAATAAAAGCCATTCAGCATAGTCTTTACTTGCTTTTTGTTTGTGCTCTCTTCTGTAAGTAAATGTTACACATGTATTGCCATGTGTGATGCACTGAGAGGTATTTTTTTCAAATTAAGTGGGAAACGTAAGGAAAAATATAATTTTAATGGAAAGGAATGGGTGCAAATAATGGTAGATATCATTATGTCAGTCTTATCTGCTCTGATGATACTGTGTACAAGAGCACCTCTTTCTGGAAGAAGTTTTTGATAGAATCATTGGTTTTTATTTACAAAAATCTATATTATTAAAAGTCAGAGTTATTTCAGTAAAGCATGTAAAAAACCATAGTCCCTACAGCTCTTCCTTTCCATATATTTTCCTTACTTTTCAATACCAGCTAAATGAACTGTGGTACTTTGAACAAGTGATGTTTGGTTATGCCTGAAGGAATTAATGGATCCTCCCAAACTTTACTGGTTTAGTCAATGCAAATGAGGAATACTCCAGCTCAAATTTTGGAAAACTTCTGTCTTAATCCAAACTCAAATTGATTAGAATAATGTGATTAAGTATCACTGGAAGTTTTTCAGTTTTCATTCTCAGCTACCTTTACTTCAACAAGGCATAGGAGATGCAATCTTTAGTAAAAGTTTGTCCTATTTTTTTTTACTGCAGTGTTTACAAAGGCACAAAAATTTCCATCAGGATCCATTTTCAAAACAAACTCCTCATCTGACTCTTCATTCCTGTGAAGTTATGAAACTCACAGTGCCTTCTATCTACTTATCTTAGTTATTATTCCTTCTCTATTTGTACATGTGCACCCTGCCAATTAAAAGAGCATACCTTCCTTCTGTTTACATCACTGCCCTTAATTAGAGGTTTGGATGTTTTCAAGAGAGATCTGACAAATGCCCATCTGTTTAGGCAGAGGTTTATTTAACATTGCATATGTACGATCTGGATAACTACAGTCATACAATTACCAAACAGCAGTTGCATTAGTCAAATAGCTTTTATGTCCTTAAGTGACTTCAGATGACTGGAATCCTTTTAGGTAGTCTTTTATTTACCTCAGATCAGGAAAATCCAGCAATTTATTCATAACTGCTATAATATATGTTAATGTCTGTTAGCTAACTAATTGCCAATCTGCTTGCTGATTTAGGTAAATATATTATTAGGATTACACTGTAAGAATTTTACTACTAAAATAAAACTTTATGAAAAATAAAAGCCTTTTTTAGTCTTTATTTCATTTACCAATATGAGGAGCAGCAGTTATATACATAATTTTATTATTTTACATATATGTTATTCAGAAATGGATAACTCAAGTCTTTGAATTTTGAATAGACTTGACCATCAAAGCTGAATGTCTGGAATCATGTCTGCATTTTTGTTAATGCAAACAAACTCCTTCTGTCTTTGGAAAACAATCCTATACAGGCAAAATTCTGTAAACACAGATTTCTGCTCCTCCAGATTTTGGTTTAATTAACTTTTCCTCTTGCTCTTCACTGATAATTACCCTCAGCTCCCCTTATGAAAATAAGGGATCTCTGGAAAATAGTTCAAGATCATAGCAATGATCATGATTGTGTTTGTGTTTTAAGAACTCTCTAACAATAACAACAACAAAAATATGCATTTATGCATTTGTGTGCATTATCCAAATTTTTCAGCTTTCTGGTATCTTTGCAATTACATTTGTTTTGTTACTTGTAATTGTTATTGCAGTTTTCCTCCCATATATATGTCTATAATTCAAGAGACTCCTGCTGAGTTTTGAAGAATTGTTTTGTGCTATGAGCGGATGTATGACAACATAGAGACATCTAAGCTTCCACTATACTGAAGAGCAATACTTCATTCTGGTTCACCACATGGTCCAAAACCAACTATACTAATAAGAATGATGGAGGCACAATGGTTCCAGGATACACAGTATGGACTACAAGAAACTAGTACCCAGAGATGTGCACATCAAAACAAAACCCTGTGGTCAGCAGGGTTGACTCATGACACACGTCAAAGAGTTATTTGCTGAAGGATCAGTAGAACACCCCACTGATGGTCAGAGACAAGTAATAAAATCATATCAAATGTGAATTACAGATTGCAGTTTTCAACCTTTGTGAAATAATTTCTCTACAGAGGTAATTTTGAGTTTTGAGAACCTCTTAAACCATGACTAAAACTACAGCACACTTGCTTTAATAGGAACAAATTTAAAGTATCCTGTCTGGTCATGCCTCTTTAATTTTCTTTTTTCTGAGATGATGACCTACAGAAGTAGAGAAGACTTCACCCAGAACCAGAATTCCTCAATGAAGTTAGAGCAAGAAAGTTCCCCAGTCCACAGGGTCCAGTCAGGGAGCTCACTTCAAGTCCTTTCACTGCAGATTGCAATACTTAAGGCATCTCCATCAGGAAGATCACTGCTAACTCCTGATATTGTCAAATAACCTCTAAAGCTTCCAGCCAAAATGAATAACTGTGGGAATAGAAGGGCAACTGTAGCTCTACAATAAGAGAGAGGAATAAAACTTAGTCCTATATCAAGACATAGGAAGGTAAGGCAAACCAAAATATTCACAACAATGCCTATGTGAATGATATTTTTTGCTGTAAAATAAGAGTTTATATGCTGCACTCAAATGCTATGAATATTGTCTATGAAAGTACAGATAGTACTTCAGAAAGACTCTCAGCATATAATGACACAGCAGACCTCATTATGGGAAGCTTAAAATGAGTGTTCTCCATGAAATGTACAGCAGTCTGCAGAGCGTAAATATGGCTTTGGGCTGTTTATACACTCAGAAAATACAACATACATGAGTTGAGGTGTCCCTCTTGTCACTGTTCCTGTAGATACCATTTTACTTTTCACATAGATGTTCACTCACTGAAATAACCATGTTTTCCTGTTATGAAATGCATTATTCCCATATGACAAATAAACGTACTCTCAGGTTGATGCATGAAAACATTGTTAAGAGAGAACTTCACTATTACCCTGCTGTTGCTTTGCTCTCCAGTTGCTTGGCTACTTTTCAGCATGATTCTACTAAGAAGAAGCTACATCTTCCCTCCTGTTGCAGAGGCAGCTCCCCACTGGTCCCTCTATATTTCTTCCCTCCTGAAGATAGTAATTGCATTCTCTTTCAATTACCTCAGTAGCAGCCTAAAAGGACATCACTATTTCATCTCCCTTGGAACAAGTTACAATGAAAAGCAGAAAAAAGAAACCTACACTGACAAGAAGAAGACCAGATGTTTCTGTCAAGCTTCTTCTGTGATACATTTCCACTTTCAACAAAGCAAAATCCTCATCATTTAAACATACCTATTTTTCCCTATTTATTTTTAGAATGAGTGGAGATAAGGAATTGGTTTGAAAGCTGTTTTGTTATAAAATAATTTCCAGATTATTAAAATAGATATCAAAAGAAGAGAAAGAGGGGACACTGTGAAGAAAGAAAAAAAACAGGGAGACCAAACACAGGTGTATCTTATGCATGCAGATTTGAAATATTTATATTAACTAGTATATTAACTAGTGTATGTATACTCCAGTATAGTGAATAAATATATATATATATATATATATATATATATGCAATTATATATATCAAATATGTATATATAATATGTATATTATATAGATAGAGATATAGAGATAGAGATAGAGATAGAGATAGAGATAGAGATAGAGATAGATAGATTAGATATAGATATAGATATAGATATAGATATAGATATAGATATAGATATAGATATATAGATATAGATATAGATATAGATATAGATATAGATATAGATATAGATATAGATATAGATATAGATATAGATAGATATAGATATAGATATAGATATAGATATAGATATAGATATAGATATAGATATAGATGATATAGATATAGATATAGATATAGATATAGATAGATATAGATATAGATATAGATAGATATAGATATAGATATAGATATAGATGATATAGATATAGATATAGATATAGATAGATAGATTAGATCTAGATATGGATATAAAATGTGTATATATATATAAAATGTGTATATAGCCTCTTATCCAGAAGGCTGGCTGAAGAAGAAGATATTAAAGCAAGGAACAATGGGACTGGTCTAGACTCAAAACTGGGTTTATGTCTGTTAAAATATAGAGGAGGACCCAAAAAATATCTATGAAGATATTTTACTAAAAGTACCATCTGAAAATCAGATTAAAAAATGCCATCATGGAAAGCTTGGATCAACAAGAAACAAATAATGGAAAAACAAATATTTCAGTGTGGATGGGTTCTGAGATACTGCCATGGTGATAGTGTTGCATCTATTTTGATTAAACAATAATACATCATGTATGGATGACTGATGACCAAAGAAAACTAATTTGTGACTAAGATTCCTGGTACCATTAGAACAAACCCTGTTCTAGTTGTACTAAACTGCTTGTAGTAACTTGGGTATAGTCCTGGGAGCTACAGACGGCCTTTTGGGGTCCTGCATGGAGATCACCAGGAAATTTTAAGTACCTAATGCAAAAGCCAGTAAGGGAGCTGTATTTGCTCCGGCTTTTTGCTAACCATGGAGAAAATTGAAGACCTCTCCCACCAAATAAAATTCATCAGAATGTCAGCTGAGGTGTTTGCTCTACATCTGAGGTAGGCATGAACCTTGCCATACTATAGTCTTACCCAAAGCCCAAAATCACTGTCTTTATAACAAAAATATGAAAGATGAAACACTGACAACACACAGGCAACCCCCTAGGTTTCAGAATCCCAGCAAAGCTCTGCCTCCTTTGTAAACTGCCATGGAAAATGATATGCACTAGCTTTATCTACAGAAAGTAGCCTGTCTAATCTTAAAATATATACTGAAAATTGTTTGAACAATAATCTGTCCTTGACAGATTCTTGCATTCCTGACACAAGAACATTTTTGATTTATAAGCACAAATTGGAAACAATTTAGATAAAAGCTCCACTATTAAGTTCGAAAATTTAAGAGATGTTCCTAGAACAAAATATATTCAAGCAAATATATACTTGCATATTATATATATTTGTGTATAAACATTGCCACATTGTGACTTGTATTTTCCCATGGTAGTGACCTCCTCATTACAGTAATTTCTGGAGCTTTCAAAATTGTATCACATAAAATATCGAACTCCTAGTCTTCATGTTTTTGCAATTTGTTGTCTTAGACCAATGACCTCAGATTCCTTTTACTTTGTTTTGTTTATAAATCTCCCAGGTAAAATGTAGACTTGAAGCTTGGAGATGGTTTGGGAGTCATCATTAATATAGAAATCATTAGAAAGCCCAATTATGGTCTATTACTCATTTTTAGTACATCTATTTTCTCATTTTTGATCACAGAAGGTTTGTAAAAAGAGAATAAAAGACCTTTGAATAGGTTCCTTGGTGGTATATTGTAAACTTCAATTATTTGTTCCCAGAAACATTTTTTTTAACAGAGAAGTGAAATCTTTTTTAAATAGTGCATGATTCAGAAACCCCTGCTAGAAAAGTATTAAACATTCTTTCATTAATAACAGTAATCTGTATTCCCAGAGAGCACTGTCACTTTAAAATGTAGATCTAAAAAGTTGGGGTTTTTTTGCCCACAGTCCATCATTAGGCTGAAGTAATTTTATACCTGCAATGCTGTAGCCACCACTTCTTCCTGAGAGGGAGGAGGACATCATGCTGTTAATGAACATCTGTCACTCACAAACCTGCCTGCAAAGCAATTGGCCAAAACCATTAGTCTCTTATAGTCAAAATTTCCTTCCCCTGTAATTTTCTGTAGATTTGCTTTTCTTGGCTTCCAAACTAAAGTAGCTCACCACACCTAGTTCGTGGTATAACCATGGCATGAAGAGAAAACCAGGCCAGAAAACCAATATTGTTTTTCATCTCAGCATTCCCTGTAACACACACAGAGACTGGTGGATTCTCTCTCGTACTTAATGACTTTTGACAGCCACTGGTCTCAGAGGGAAGAGCTTGATAACAGTTTTCCTCTCTCAAAAATGCTAGTTTTCTCAGGCAGGCAAAAATTCACAGAGAAGCTGGCAGGTTCCTTCTGCTTTGTAATCATATTTTGTAAAGTACAATCATCCAACCTGCCTGAAAAAGCTTAACTTCCCCCTCAGAATATAGTCCTGAGGGGGAAGGTTCTGAGTGTCAGACAGTTTTTGTCCCTTCACAAAAGAGAATGATTGTACTTTTCAACAGCAACAGCAGCCTGTAAGGGAGAGCAAGATAAGAGGAGGTCTGTCAGCTGATATGTTGACATTTTCCTATACATGTCTGCAAAAAAAAGTTGTTCTGATTTGAAAGCCAATCTAGATCTTTGCTAAATTTCATCCATAAAGAGTTTGGGTTTGTTAAAAGGAGCACATCACTATCACACACACACACACACACACACACACACACACACACACACACAGAATTAACTTCTGTAAACACCTTATGATAATCCTTATTCCATTTTCTTTCTACCACATGTGCATCTCAATTTCTAGCTTCAGTGAAGATAGAGTGAGAGGAGACAGAGAATAAGAATGGAAAGTGGGGGTGGGGGCTGCTTTAGTTTAAAATGCAGATGAATCTGCCTTTTCTGCTTGATGGCCTGTAACATTTCCATGTAGTGTACTTTGCATGGCAGAATAGCTACTAGTAATAGAATTTCTCACAGTGGAGGTTAATTACTTTTCAGCTACAGCAAAATAAATTCCCTGTCAAGCCCAGTGACAGGAATATGCCACTGTCACCATTTTTACCTGCAGTTTTAATTCACTGTTAATATTTGACACTGGCTTGCATTCAGGGGGCTGATCTTCTGAACAGTAGGATTTCCCAAAGGAATAGGACAGACTGGCAATAATTTAGTATCAAGATATGTGGAAAAGAGTAAATTTTGCCTCTCCTTAGTGCACTTCAAAGAATATTACCTGACCTGTCTCTCACTTTAAAGAACAAAAGAGAACCTCGTATTTGGTGAAATAAAAACGACATGGCAAGATGCAACTTAAAATTTAGGGCAGAAGAGTCTGATCTAACCTTATGCTAAGCAAACATACATAACATACCACATCCTGTCTCCTTTTTGATGTGATTTTTTTTCCTTAAATATGCCACTTTTTGAGCCTGACTATTTTACTAAAAATGCTGAGTTCAATGGATGAGGCACCTTATGTGGTAATGGACGATAGAATTTTCTGCTAATTACTTTCATAGTCTGCAAATTAGTTTACAAATTTCCTTCTTCTTCTACAGAGACAATAATGGCATTTTTCAAACATTTATAATACGCATTGTGTCACTCTTATTGTTAACTAATAAAAAGTTCTATGTTAGGTCATGTTAGTAATCCTTAGGGACATCAAATTTTACCTAGGAATTTCCAGCCTCCACTCAGACTGATTAGATCACAAAGGATGTTGTTTGATTCATTCAGCTTCCCTAGTCAATGTTTCATTTTCCAGCAATTTAGTAATTTTCAAGATTCTGAGGAAACCAACATGCTTTTAATTTTGCCTGGTTGGGTACCTAACCTGACAAAGTGGAGCAGTTATACCTTAGGCTTATTATTTCACTGCTCAGGAAACATATGGACTAGAGGTCAGGTAACAGGACTAGAGGTAGATGCAGACTAGACATAAGGAAGACATTTTTCACAATAAGGGCAGCAAAAGACTCACTGCCCATTGCAGAGAGGGATGAACTATATGGCCTTAAAAGGTCTCTTGCAACCCACAGATTTCTAGGACTTTATGGATTCCAATTAGGATTGCATGAGCTTGAGCTTTAAAAATGGACCTGGAAAAGATTGAGGCCTTGTTCAGAAGGTCTGGTGAATGAAGTGCCTTGAGTTAGAGCTGGATAGTGCATACTGTGCCTAACACCTGGGCCCCAGATGATACTGAAGTCAGAATATATGGAAAAAAAATGGAAGGGGAAATCTGGATACCTGTTCCATTTGAGGAACACACAATGTTAAAAAAAATAAGAAAAACTTTGGTTGCAGCTTCTCCTGTAGAAAATATTTAATTTTAGGTGCAGAGATTGGTTATAAATAGAAATAATTGATTTAATTAATAGAAAGAATTAGATTTAATTGATTTTATTTTTGTTTAAGGAACTGAAATGGAATTTCTGGTTTTTCAAACCACAGGAGCCATCAATTTTCCAGGTCTTTAAAAACCCTCAAATCCTGTGTGACAATGTACTTAGAACAATTGGGTGTACTGAAATTGCCTTTTTTTCAGAACATTAGGTATAATTCTGACCCTTAAAGCAGAGAGGAAATTGTGGCTTAGAAATGAAGCTAGCTCAGAAGGGCACTATTCAGCATGGTTTGAATTTCTGACTCAGTTTCTGCACTATGTGAAACTGCTTTATGTTGCTTGACTCATTCATTGCTGTGAAAATCCATATTAGTGAAAGGCCAGCTCCTTTATGGCAGCATATGGGGTTTTTAAAGGTGTCTGTAGCTTTTTAACAATAACAAACCAGATACTTCTCTTTTAGAAAAAGTTTCCATAGTGTGGTTTCAAACTTTCACACACAAAAAAAACCCCAGGCAGCACAAGAGAGATCATATTTATTTCACCAAAATGGTGTCATTTGGCATTTTAGAATATATCCTAATATGTTTTGGGTTTCACTTAAATACCCATCAACACATAAAATTACAAAGAAGGATTTTTAATCAGCATTTTGTGCTTCTTGGTTTTCATTTTGCTGTCAATCACTTCTGTTAGTATTCATATAGAAACAAAAATTTGATATTTATATTCCAGTGTCTTGGAACCTCTATTTCTTGCCTCTGAACCTTTAGTGAAGCTTTAAACAGAAAGCTATAGCATCACACAGAAGACAAACAACATGACCAGATAAGCTCTAGAGAAATCAAACCTTAACTGTGGAAATACACTGAATTCCATGTGAAATAAATGAGAAGGTGTGTAAGCTGCCTCCAGATGTAGGTACGTGTTTTTCTTACTCGATATTTTCATTTCTGCTCCTTACACTTCCTTCACAGCAACTGTTCAATGTAGGAAACTGCTATAGAAAGATGTCAACTCAACTTGTTTTGTGGTAACTTAAATGTTGCCATACCTGGAAGACCAGGCACAGCTTCCCAAGGGATCCTGCTGCTGTTGAAAGCAATTGCCTATGGCTAAAGTAATCTGTTATGAAATCAGATAAATGCATTATGTGGTCTTCTAAAGAGAAGTGTGATTTACATTTACTACTTTCACCTTTAGCTATTTTCACACATTTTAAATTGAGGATACAGCAAATAATATAATATTTGTAATGGAATGAGTAGAAGGTACTAAATCCCTTGTTTACCACCACCTTGAGTTTGTAAAATCAACAAACATATAGCAGTTTGTTTTAGAAGAGAGGAAGTCTCAAACAGAGAATTCTTTGGCACCTGTTGTGCAGCTGTTTTGCAGCTGTGGGACTATAAAGGTAGAAAAATTGGTATTTGTGGCTTAGAAAGCATCTCCCAAAGATAGTGGTTCCTCTATATTTCTTTATCTCATTTTTTTCCCCATTCCACGCATTCTGATTTCTCACATCTTACATAGCATGCTAAAAAATTATTAATAAAAAACACTATGTTCTATTTTTGCTGTCTTAAAAACATTAGCAAAAGATGCCATTTATCATCATATTTCTTATTAAACCTTGGAAGAAAGAGCACACAGCAGTGCATCTTGGAAGTCATAACTGTGAAGAAAGGCATTTTCTGCTATTTTCTCACTGATTGTAGCTAATGTTAAAATAATTACCGGCAAAGGGTCTCCCTGCTGTTTGATTGCCAAGTTCCACAGTTGCAAGGACTTCAGGTTCTTCCCCATTTGAAACTTTAGTTGGCTTAGTTCAGACTATTTTATATGTCTCTTTGCATGTTTTCAAAAATCTCTTAACACCTCAAGCTCCTTTCATCAAAGACTTAACAAAATTGAAGTCTTAATGAACATGCATTGGGAAGGAGCATGTGTATTTCAGTGACTTTTTTCTTTCTTTAAGTGAAAGATAAAAAGGGAGGTTGGTTACTGTTGATTGAAAATAAAGTAGAAATGTGCTGGCTGTGGACTTTATTCATTGTGTTGGTTTACAGCAATCATCCTTGTTACTGGGAGCACTTTGGGAGCAACACTACTCCAGCAAAAAAAGGCAGCCAAAATTCTCTTCTAGAAAAACACTTATTCACTGGTTCTGTCTCTGTGTTCCTTGAGGTTATTTTTTCTATCCAGCTGATTGTACTGGGATTCTTGCCCTTGATACTGGGATTCTTGCTCTTGAAATGGTATATTTTAGACTTTCTTTGACACTCATATATGTTGTTACAAGTTAACAACCACTTTTCCTTCCTCTCTAAATCTGTAGGTATTGGTAAATCACCAATTGTATGAGTCTGGACAATATCACCACAGTTTATTCCAAGAGGAAAACATGACCCTTTGCTATGGCTGGCTGGTACCATCACACACAACTCCTTATCACTGTACTGCGTGGACAGCCATGTACTTTGGACCAGCTGCTATTTTTAGGTGAAATACCACCACCTATAGAATGCAATCAGGAATACTGATAATGTAAAGTAGAAATATAGAGATGGTTGATTATTTTCCATTAGATTCAAACATTTCATTCTACCTTCTGTCTTTTTTCATCACCTCCAATGTGATATCCTGTAATGGAGTTCCTGACACGTAGAAAGCTGTGTTGAAAACATTAATATATTCTTCAGTTCAAGCAGTCCATGTTATCTCAGAAGTAAATAAAAAGTCTCCCGACCTTTTCATTTTCTTCTGAGACAACAGGCTTGAGAGGAAATATTTTGCCAGCTGTTTTACTTTTAAATTACAATGCCATGATTGGTTTCATTTCTGGGTCACCCATAGCAACCATTACTTGAAACCACAAGAACAGCCCATGCTGCATTTAAAACTCCTTTGGGTTAAAGTCCAAGTGCTATAATTTATCTGACTTGTTATTTGTTTGGTTTTTTTTGGGTTTTTTTTTTGGTTTTTTGGGGTTTGTTTAGTTTTGTTTTGTTTTGTTTTACAGGAATCAAATTCACTGCCTTGAAAAATGCTGTTATTTCATTCCACTGTCTCTCTCTTTTCAATACATAATTATGTGGGTGCTTGGTACTAAAGAATCAGTTTCTGTATCTAATATGAGATTAATCACTGCACTGAGGTAATTTATGTCAGGTACATGCAATCCGTGGTCAAAATTGAACTTTCAGTGCAAATGAGTCTCAGGCCAATACAGAGATCAGCACAATTTAATTCTCTTTAGTCCAATGTAGTAGATTTAGTTTTATTCCAATTTTAATAGTGACCATGAAGCAATCCAGATATCCAGACTATTGTTTGTAAGGGAATCTGTCTGAAACCTGTTTAGGAGCATGTAGAACTGAGTCTTAAGATTCTTGCATCTTCCTATGTATGTGCAGTATATTAACTAATGTTGAAATTAGTGCAATTCATTTAGTGCAGCATTGTCTAACAAAGATGAAATATGCCATCATAGACAATCATTATGTCACTGAAACCTTAATAAGTTCTTTTTGGAAACAGAGAAAATGGTTGGATTTCTTTCACAAAATGATCCATGATAGAAAATTACAGGAATGATATGAAAAACTATGGAAGAATAAGTACTTCTTAAAAAAAAATACTTTTTGATGTCAAACGAGACGGCATGAGAGCATATGATAAATGCTGCTTTTACTTTTTGCTGTCTTCATGAGATCTGCAAATACTTAAAATTTACATATTACCCTACTTGTCCCAGATTAACCTCCAATAACATAAATTCTGGCTAATGTCTCCATTATTTCTAACCACTAATGTTGAATTTTTTTGTATACTCTAGTGAACTCACTCCCCTTCAGAAGTCGTGCATGTCCCTAAATACCATAGAGTTTAATCAGCTATGGTGTAATTTTAAATGTCAAGGCCAAGGTCTGCCAGATATAATTTGTTCTTTTACTGAAATTTGGACACGTGTTTTAGTTAAATTGAGATTGCCCATTTCAAGCAAAGTCCCAATTATGGGACACAAAAATGAATTCAGTTCTTGCTGAAGAAGTGAAAGATTTAACAATAACTCCAAAAAGGAATTGATCAGCAGACCTCAACATAATTTCTCCCATCCCACCAGCTGCCACAGCCGAGCTGTCCTGTACAAACCACTTGACAAAGTCTGTCTCTGCAGTTGCTGCACTATTTATAGCTGCACTGTTTATGCCTCTACAGTTATAGCAGTGTCAGCACTTTAATTATAAACCTTGTTATCCAAAGAATTACTACTAAGCAACAAAAAATCACTCTCAGCTGCAAGTTTGGATGTGGAGTGTTCTCAAGTGTAATTTGCACTTAGGTTGTGCTAGTGCCTGCTGAATACTGAAGGCAAGGGAAAAAGTTAAAAATTATCATAGATGTATAATTTTCAACACTGTTCAATGTGAGCATGAAAAAAACAAAAGCAAAAAAAACCCAAAAAAACGAAAAAAACAAACCAGGATCATTTTTTCCCTTATGATTAAGAATTTAATTTTGTAACAATATTTTTGTGGCAACAATATTGATTTAGTATTACTGGCATAGTTGAAATGCAACTATATTGAAAGTGCTAAGTTAATCTACAGTAAAGGAAAGACATTGCATTATAAAGATGTACTGTACCTTTCACAACAATACATAAATCTTCATATTCCCCATTGCTCAGAACTCTGGACTCAGGACTGAATACTTCAATATTTGTTTTTTGGTTTATTTTTTTCCTAATTTTTACCATGTGAGGACATTTACAGGCAAAAAAAAAACCAAAACAAACCAGTATTTGATTTTCTATTTATATCTAAAATATTGAGGAACTGATCTATTCAAGAGAAAACAATATCTTTCCTTATTTCATTTTCTTCAGTGTTCCATGAAGCATTAGAAAACCTTCCAAAAACATTAACACATAGAGACACAAATACAAATTTTTAAACCTCAAAACATAAATAAACATAGCTTTTAACCTATCTGCCATGTCTTTAAAGCAGAGCTATCAACATTATTTATTTTTAAAATCTACTTGGATAATTTTTATATTTTCCTTCCATATAATCCCACTTAATTTCATCCTTTTCTGGATATCAAATAACAATAAATGGTTAATCTTTTTCCTGCAATTGTTTAATGATTTGTCTATAGGCATGTGTTTTGTTCACCTTGTCCTACATAGATAGAATTATTGTCCATTGAAATACTACTGAAAGTGTGTGCATGTGTTTCCATATGAAATAAAATGTAATTTGGATTAATATTTATTTTATTTTGATAAGGAATATGGATTTTGTGTGTACTGCTGGAACTGTGGGGTTTTTTTTTTGATGAGCCTCATACTGTGAGATATAATCAGGTGCAACTCAAGCAATAAATGAAGCAGATCTCTATACAGTTTCTGAACAGCATGGTTCTGTTCAATTATACGAGACAAGATCAGTTGTATATGACCTACATGTGAAAGTAGACTGTGTTTGCTTTAGTGGCAAGAGTTATCCCTTGCCAGTTCTCATATTCCTTCCTAATGTAGTGCCTCTATGCAGAAGTAAATCAACAAGAGGAATTTGTGAGTTTCCCAAGGCAATATCTCTCAAAATAAGACCTCACTGCCAGGAATTCAAAGGCAGTAGAGAGTACCCAATTCTCTTCAGAATACCCAAAGACAGAATTTGTGATTCATTTTGCTGGATATGTGGAATGTACTGGAACCTCACCCGAAATACCATGAAACATGTGAAAATAAACACATCAATTATATGCTGATTTTAGTGGTCTCCTTGCAGCTTTATTCTCATTCCAACCAGTGTCTCCATGATATTT
The DNA here is from genome assembly GCF_029582105.1 of Oenanthe melanoleuca. NCBI lineage: Eukaryota > Metazoa > Chordata > Aves > Passeriformes > Muscicapidae > Oenanthe > Oenanthe melanoleuca. The sequence continues at coordinate 122,833,135 of NC_079335.1, read as the reverse complement.
CAACATGGAGCATTTTAGCATAAGTGAATTGGAGCTTCATTACCAAGAATCCTGAAAACCTGCTAGGGAACACTTGGAGTCCTTTCCAACTGAAAGTCTTTCCAATTGAGTTGTATTCAATTGTATGCAGATGAGTCACTGGGAAGGTTCACATCAGGATTTCATGTGATCCAAATTTATTGACATGGCTAGAAAAGATTTTTCCCTTTCCTTCGCTGCCTTCAACATAACAAATAAAATTTCTCCAGTAAAATTATAATAAAGAATCTAAGCTTAAAATACTGTTTGAGTCATTACTCAGCTACCAAAAGACATTATATTACACAGATTCCTTCAGTCACTGCATTTTCTGTCCTTCATAATGTGGCTTTATAATTGTTTCAAAACTTCAGCTTTGAGTTTCAGATCTTAAGTCTCTTTGTGCTGCACCATTAAAGTTATTTACCTTAAGTTCCATTTATAGGTCTATAAAATTACTTTTCTGTAATGCAGCATAAGAAGAAATGTCTTCAGTGTACCTGACAGGACACTTGGAAGACAAATGGTGACTTACAAAGGTTAAAAGAAAGTGAGAGAGTGTTATGCAAAACAGCTATTCAGAAAGGGTGAAGTAGTTGAATTTGGAACACTGAAGACTATTGAATCATTATGGTGATGGATTGTCTTGGCTATCTACAAATAATACACTGATCTTCTTGCCTAAAATAGTGAGTTTACTACATCTAATCAGCAATGGTGAAGAACACTTATCACTATGTCAATCCAAATTAGGTTTCAGAAAATGCATCTACAAAAAAACTCCACGCACAAGAGCATGAATTGACAAATTTTATTTGGTGTTTTATCTTTGAAATGCAGAACATTTAAGTTCTCAAGTACTCCATCCTCAATACATAGATTGGATAGTCATGGTTTGATTTAGCTACTAGACAATATGATAGAGCATTTTTGAAGTCAGAGTAGTCCACACTAACAATAAAATAATAAATAAAATCTTACTAGTAGCTTCTTTAAACATCAAGTGGGAAAATTCTAAGGAGTAACATGGAAACATGGAAAGAAAATACGGGGCTTGTCCTCATTTAGGAACATTTCCAAACATCATTTTCTACACTGAGCTCCCTATGGCTCTCTGGTGAAAGGGGTACCAGACTGAGGCACGACACTGAGAACTCTCTTTGTTCTATCTCAAAAGAGTTCTGAGTAGTAGAAGTGGCACTTTGAAAGAGTATGACCACTTGTCAGCCCACATCTTATACTTCACAAATGGAATATCCTTAAAAACATACACTTCTAGCAGGATCCTGCAGGAGCCTTCAGTACCTTCTTTTAGAGGGAGCAGTTATGAAAAATATGCTGAGAAAGACTAATCATTCAGGTCTAGAAAACTGATAGAGCAGCCTGAAGGTTGCACTTTGCCACTGACCATCCAGCTCTCTAGCCATTGTGCACAGCTATCCCCACAGAAATACCCAGGGTTGTGATGAAGCTCTGGCCAGACTCCCCAGCTTGCACACATACTCCAGGAATCTCAAGGAGTTGAAGTGTTTGGGAGTAAATTGGAGAGCAGACCCTTGCACTTAAGTCATTCCCAATGAGACACTACTTCCAAATTGTTGCAAAAGTGAGCCATTAACTTTACATCAGAAAAATAAAAAACAATTTGCCTTGATCCTGCAACAAGATAACAGCTATCATTTGTTTGGAGTGTGAGAAGTGGTTGCTGGCCAAGTTGTTTGCTTACTCATAAAACCAAACTGTGCCTTTGGACTATGCCAGTGCACAGGCACAGGTCTGAAGACCTAATTTTGGGGAAACATAAGAACTTGTATTACAGAGTTTTTGCACAGAGGTCCAAAGGATCCTGACTTCCCACAGGTCCAGGAACACTGCAGCACAAGCTGTGTCACTGCACATGCTGAAAACCATTGACCTTGCCACCCAAAACTGCCATGAGATTTGTAAATGCTATAAAATGCTCAGTGTTCAATCTAATTTTGACAAGCTCCATAAAGCTCTCAGATTTTAGCTTTGCTAGGAAGAGGGTGGTTCCACATGCAAAATTTCTGATTTAGACACATTTAGGAAGTAACTTTATTACACACTTTATTAACTAGTCATTAAAACCTATTGGTTTTAATGGTTTTAATTAAAAGCTACTGGGTTTCTCCTGAAGGAAAACAAGCAATTCCTGAAAACTCAATGAATCAGATCTTTGTGTATTATAACTGGAAATTCCACACTTTTCATATAAAAGTGAAATAGATCTTTTATGGTAACTTTATACCATGTCACACTTACACTGCAGAAAATTATATTCCCAAATTAGTCACTGATAGTTCAGGTTATCATATTAAAATTACTAAAATATGTATTACAGGACTACAGCAAAATAGTAATAAAATGAATAATTTTATTATTCTTTAATTATATTTAAATAATTTTATTTAGGCATAGGATTCACAGCTTCATCTTAAGGACACCCCAATACCTAAAATACTTGCAAATGTATTTTTTTTTTTTTTTTTTGGTAGAAAGAGGATGGTAGTGTTTTATTAGAAATTAGGATGGTTATGGTTTCCATGATAATTTTTTCCTATATTCAAAGTAATTTTTTACTTTTTTAAACAACTGAACAACTTAGTGGTAGATTTTATTTTTACTTTCTAATAAATCCCAAGTCAGAAAGGTCTTCAGCACCTAAGGCAACCTAAATGTTATTGACATATGCTGTGGGCTTTGACAAGTTAGATGATGAGATCTTAAGTAACAGATACATTCTCTCTGAAGAGCACTTTATATGGTTTGGCTGTCTTCCAAAGAAAAATCCTGTATCTTAGTTAACCCGTGATACTGGCATCTGCCTCTCACAGAAAGCCAAGGGAATCTTGTAAAGGTCACAGTGCAACTGGCAGGGCAACTGATTAAGACTGTGCTGCAATACACTGTATTGCACACAACATGCTGGGTAAAAGGAGGAAAAGCAGAGAAATTTCCCTTTCTGCTATGTGCACACAGATATTCTGCTTTCACTAAGCAATGTGAGTAAAAGTAAATGTGAGTCTTAGCAAAAGGTGAGCTCATATTGGCAAAATGAATTTTTGAAATAAGCAGCGCTGACTTTTTTCCTAACATAATGTCTGGCAATGAAATGCAAAGTTACATGACATTTACATCACTCAATATTTAAAAAAAAACTTGATTAAAATTTAATGCTTCAGATTTCTCATCAATTAAGAATAAAAGTCAGATAAATCTCATGGAGAACTAAACACAGGTGAGGAGTGGACAAAAGAGAACAAGCAGATTCCCCACTCTCTACTCTTCTGATCCTTCTTCCTCAGCTTCAGGGCCCTCACAGATAACTTTCCCCATGCTGTTTTATTAGCTTAATTTCTGTGGCAGCACCTGTGCTTCACACTGGTACAGGTAAGGACAGCTTCAGGTCAGGCAAACATAAACAGGGTACATCAGCCACAGCCTCATGTGGCAAGAAACCCAGAGGGAGATGAGCTGTAGTGAGGGACTCACCCAGCCCTCACACTAAAATGAAATGGATGACTTGCTGTGCCCTGTTCCTGCAGAACTAGGCATACCCAAGGCTAAGCCTTGCACAGGTAATGACCCTGACAATTCCTTTTGGCCAACGACATTTAGTCAGAGAAACAGAGCAAGCCTTGCATCTCGTCATACACACAGTCACCTCAAGGTGCTTTTCAAGACAGAAGAATGATGCAATCTTGGACCTCACATCTGTCTGTGACCAACAGGTAACATCAAGAGGCATGAAAATGGCAGATGTACAATACTCTGTAGTATTTCTTGCTATTCTTCCTTAGTCTTTATTTATCCTATAAACAAGGAACAAAAAGTTTAAATCCTTGAACCAGTAGAAACCCCAGGTTTTTTTATGTACATTGTAGAGCTTTCATTGATCCGAAGGTAACACCAAATAATAATAATGAAAAATTTCAGTAAAAAGATTTTTATCTGTTAATCTTCAAATATTTTATGAGTTCTCATGGTATAAGGCCAGGATAAGGCAAACTCCACTTCTGCAAAAAGTCTCTGAAGATGCATGTGCATTTTTTTCTAATAACACTGAAAAATTCTTATGAATTGTTTATATTACTATAGTAATAGGAAGCAGTGTTACACCTTCTGAAATGGGAAGAAACAGCCTTATCCCTGAGGAGAGAACTGTCTGAAAAGAAATTGTTATTACAAAGAAAGAAGCTCTTTGGTACACTGCAATTTTTGGAAGAAGGAAAATGTTGGTTTAATAAAACCTAAAGTATTAAATACATAATATTATTTTCATCAGTATGGGGCCTTTTTGTATTAACTTCTTCAACTAAGCAGTTCAACTATTGCTCTGCAGACACATATTTTTTCATTAGTTATTTTAATTGTATGATCTGCTGGAAATGTAAGCTGAGGCTGGCAGATACATGTGCCAACTTGTTTGTTTTTATAATTCTGCATTTTATAAGAGAATAAAATGTTGTAGTGGTTTTGAGCACATATGTGTTTCTAAGCATTACGTTTGCATGACTCATCAGGCACAGTGAAATTTGCAATAGTCTGGGCTGCTTGACACTGTTAATAGGTGTGGTGGTTCAACCAGTAGGAAAGAAAAAAACTACTTTGTCTTGAGGGAATCACAGAACAATTTAGAAGTTTGGGGATTCTAAACGTTGAACATCAACATTCTGCCATTATTTGGGGATGGAAAAACTAATCAGAATTGAAATAACAGAACAAAAAGAAACAAAAAACCCATCCCTTTTGGGGACATCACTGACAGAAGAGTTGGGACATCTCCAACCTGCCTATAACCTGATGCAGAGATGTAACCAGAATAGGATTAGAAGAAATCTACAGCCAGAATTATTTTAAAGACAATAGTCAGGAGAGCAGCAGCATTTTACCTGCTGTTTGCCTGAGACTGAGCCATTACCTCTTAGGACTGCTACAGTGCATAAGTCCATGGTAAGCTGAGGAAAAGCCAAGGCTGCAGTGTCCTGTTATCCATTGAATCTTTTCACTACCAACAAGTTCTAACAAACAGGTTTATGGACCCTGTCTTTAGGTCACTGACACCAGTTCCAGTCCTTAGACTTTATGATGTTGACATACTTCTTTAACATGAAAAATGAAAGATGGAATCTCCAAACAAGTGAGTCTAGTGATCTTACAGCAATAGTGGTAGGAATCCAGAAATCATTTAAAGGTTACCTAATTTCCAAGAAGTTCTCTAACTTATTGTTTGGAATTTGCTGCTATCTAAAAATGTAAGTTGATGAAATTTTAAAGCAACCACAGTGGATATTTATAAAACACAGCCATTTATTAATTTTATTGGGACTGAAGGCAAAATGATAGACCTGTAATCTGAAAGCTATTAAGTTATAAAACTTCCCTTATTTGCTGTTTTGGTCCTGCTTATTCAGTTTCAATTCTTGGGGGCAACCTTGATTGTATTATATTTTCTAGCATACTCTATGAAAATGAAAGAGAAGAAATGAACACATATGTGGAAACAAGGATCAACTGTAAGGTTGCCAATACTTCAGAATAGAAGATTATTACAGAGAGCTATAAAAGATCATATTATTTGAGTGAAGGCACAAATCTAACATAATCACATAATGTGCCTTTTAATGGTGTAATACTAGTGCTGAATGTATGGACTAATGATGAATGTTGTCTGCAAATCTACTATTTACTGAAAAAGGTAGAATTCAGGATTTTTCAATAGGGCTAAATTCTCTATGTACAGAAGTGTCCCATTGATTATATGAATTAGTAGAGCAAGATTGGTCAGCTATCAAAGGACAATACATCTAAATGAAAAGAAAAACTGAAAAGGAAAATTTTAAACCAAGACAACTGTACGTTCAGTGATCAAGGAAAATAAGAGACCTACTTTTTATTTAATTTAGGCAAATCACTCTTTTTGATAACTAGAAATTAGAATGTTCCTGTTTGAAGGTTTAGATTTCTACCTTAATTTGCGATTCTGGGTTTCTCGACTTTTAGACATAAATTTTCAAAATGTGGAGGAATTAATCTCTAGTTCACAAAGTATTTCTAGAAGAGAATTGGAAAATTCACAAAAAAGAATTTGCTAGTGTTTCTCAGTCTTCAGTAGTTAGAGAATACCTGTCCAGAGCTTATGAGAGGGAAAAAGGATCATCAATAGATTTTGACTCCTTCAGGAAGAACTTTTTTGCCTACTGGAATTTTAAGGAGACAATAATAAAAAACCTGAAACAAACAAACAAGTAAGCAAAAATAAAAGATTCCTTTAAGTTTTGGAGTATCAGAAGTGTAAGGCAATATCTTAAAGATTTCCTTGGGCATCTCAGAGCTGCAGGGGATGCCTCTGGATGACCCTACTGGGAAAGGAGGAATCCTGTACAGAAAAAATTATTCTTGCTGGCATTTAAGATTATTGAGCTGAAGATGCTCTTGGTTCTCTTCAAAAGACAGCTTGGCCCTCAAATAAAATTATGCCAGAAATTGCTGTCTCAAAAAAGAGCACTTCCTATTTCAAAAAAACAGAACTTTTTCCACAAACTCTAGGCAGTCTAATAAAGTACATTTCTGAGAAGTCACATATTATTTCTGAAGTCATATATGAATCCCCAGTTTCAAATAACTCTCTACACATCTGCTTAAGTGACCAAGGTCTATTAAATAGCACCTATTAGGAAGCTTGTATTTTATGGAAATTCATTCCTGTCTCATAGCAGCAAGCTATATACTGTGCCAAATGGATGCAGACTTCCAACAGAAACATCTCTTCAAAGAACAGAACAAGCATCCTTTCCTATTTATATTTTCTCTAAGGACTCCCAAAAGATTCACTCATATCAGCTATATATTGAATATTTTTTCTCATGCATCTGCCAAAAAGATCAACAGGTCTGAAACCATGTGATGATCAACAGTTCCCTTCCCTTCACCTTACTTTTGCCAGGGTGCACAGTCATGCTCCCTTTAATCTACACAGAAGTCCATTTATGAGTGTTCTACAACTTTTGTTTTGTTTTCTGTAAAGCACTAACACTTGGAGTTTTACAACTCTTATGCAACAAAGGTCAAAATTATCACTACCTCTTGTTGTGAAGTGGAATTAATTTAACTGAAAATTTCTCTAATCCAAAACAGCTTCTCTTTTCTGAATACATCTTCACATCTGAATTTGATAGTTAGGCTTGTGTGGCAAGGTGTTCCCAAAGGAAAATTGTCCCTGAAAGCGAGAAGGGAATATTATTATTGTTATGATATTAGAATTCTGGTTTATTTTGGAAAATCTTCTGACTGGAAATTAGTGTATATTAGTGTAAACTAGAAACTAATGTAAACTATTCCCCAGTGTAAATTCCTACAGAATTATTTTTCTTTCCCTGAAAATGCTGACCCACTCCAATTATCAGAATTTACAAAAGAAAATAAACCAGATAAGACAAATGTGATAGGAATATTGTTCTGGGTGTCCAGCTACTGGTTTGTTTTTTTTCATTTATTTTCCTAAAGTATCAGGGAAACTTCTCAAAAGAGTCTGATTTCTGTATGAATCACTTAGTTAAAAGAAACTAAAGGGAAATATTGTAATATGATAAATCCAATGCTACTACTGGAATCTCTGAGAAGTCTTGTTTGACACAATTCATGATTGATGGATTATTTGATCATGAATAATATCAGAGGTAAGAGTATGAAACTGTCAAGACTTGGAGGAGGAGTGCTGTCAGGTGATGAAACAGCTTTGTTTACACACAAGACTACTCCTCCTGCACTTCTTCCACAGATCTCTCTCTTTCAAATAACTGTACAGCCAAAATGTAGCACTGATACACTGCACCTGTGTTTGACACAAATGAGAGAAAACAGTTCTGGGCACAAGACTTAGATGTAATTTCCTGATGCAAATTCTAACTCCAGTTATTGCCAGCTCACAAGTTAAAATTTAGATTCAGAATATTACTTACAGCATCTACAAAGACATACAAAAATGTGCTTTTTGGGCTTCTTATTTTTCTCTGTGCTTTTGCACTCCACCTAACAATCTCCTTCTAGTTCAGTTCTTAAGGAGAATATTATTCACTTCACAAAAATAATAGCAAAATAATTGCTCCTGGATGAACCCTAGCATGAGTTTGTGGCTTCTACTGCAGCAGTGTCAACAAATAATCACACCAAACAAGTTTTTCTTTTGTATCTCTTCGAATAATTACATTCTGCTGTGCATTACTTTAAAACTTAATAGAGGGATTTAACCTTGGCATCACTTCCATTGAAACCAAAACCCAGTTCTAATCAACATATATTCCTCATGTATGTCTTTGTATGTTGATATATATGCATATATGTAGGAAAAGGTATGCATGTATGTTCATATGTAGATACATATGTACATAGAATATATTTATACATCCAAAAATAGAGATACATATACATCTAGATATATTCATATTTATACATAAATATTCTACAAATATTAGTCTTTAAGAAAAATAACATCATCTTTCAAATGTATAAGATATTAAAAAGGTAAGCATGCATAGTTTTAATTTGTCCCAGTCTCTTGTAACTCATGTGCACAGCTTGGTTTACAGCCAGAGATAAATTACAAACTCAACTACAGGGTTTCAGGACTGATATTTAAAGATGTCAAAAAGTCTTGAGAAATCACTTTCTCTGTGTAAGAATTACAGGTGTTGTATGGTTCTAAACATGATTTACATTATGTAGTACAATGGATGTTCAGCCAGTTTTCACAAAGAATAAACAAAGACTTTATTACTAATTACCATTTCTAATGGCATAAAACACTGCAGCAGGTGTCTGTTTTTACATCACTTTGCTAGATGACTGTGTGATCTATGGTTTGGTCTCACTTTGAATATAAAGCAAACTATATATCCCCCTTTCCTATTCAGGACAAACATCATGATTAGTCTTTTGTCTTGCTTTTTCACAGTGGAACCTTGCTATATGGGTACTTTCATTTCACAGTTGCTGCACATTGACCCTAATCTGGAATCCTCATCCACCAAAAGGGCTCCTGTCACTGTTCTCAGGAGAAAGTGTTGCAGTTCACAAGCAGATTGACAGCAACTTTAGGACAGAGTCAGGTTTAATTTTGCACATTGATGTAAACCCAGATAGAGACATTCATAACTTACTGCAGTAAACTGTAGAGGTTACAGCAAAAAAAGGAAAACATCTGGAAAAAATAAAATTTACTCAGAGGTGACGTGACTGTTATGAACATGTGCTCAGATACAAACTCCTATAGCTATATAATGTATTGGGTTTTTGTTAGGAACCACATGGTGTGAATTTGCTCATTCTGCCACAACATGGCTGTGTCCATTTATGATTATGTACATAAATGTTGCTGGTATAGCAGCAGAAAAAGCCATATTAAAAGATCACATGCTAAGCAGTAAGCTATTTTCGTCTAAAATAAGCAATAAATCATTAGGTTTTGAAAACATCTTTTGTGTTTTCTTTTATAGACAATTCCCAAAACATATTTTATTATAGTTTTGGAATACACAACTTATAGTTCAGTGCAGGTTAGCAGACTAGACTAGAAGTCACTCTTGGTTTTCTAGCCAAGCTTTCAGAACGAATACCTTAATTTCAACAGCTTCTTAGAGGGAAAAGAAATAATTTGGGGTGCCCTAAGATAAGTCTTCTCCAAGACAAACTCATGATTGTATTCAAAGATTTCACAAATACTTTGATGCAACATTTAACCAAGTTCTAATATCACTTCACTGTCTAGACTGCAACATGAATTGGAAAATTAAGTGAATTTTTAGTCTATGCAAAGCAGATACAGTTACTGGGAAAAACAGCTAGAACTAAAGAATTTGTGTAACACTTAGTAGTATCTAAAAAAAAGTTCATATTTATCTGAAAAACCTCAGTTCATTAACATTCATACTAATTGCAGTTGAAAGGGCTTTCCAGAAAGAGCAAACAAGACATCATTGCACTTTTACCCATGGAAAGACTTGGCAGTGACTAGAATCTTCATGCACAAAAAAACCAGATATTTTCTTTGGCCATATCTTTTACCCTTTTTTAACTCATAAATGACTTAATATCATCATATGCATGTCATATACATGCTCTTTCTATCCAGTTTGAAAAGAGAAAAAAGAAATATGCTTTGCTTTGCTCCTCTTATTTTCTCACCACCCTCTCACTAACCATCCAACAATGTACACTGGGGGAGTGTTAATATGAACAGTATGCAGTGGTTCTATGCTTATATTAAATATGTTTGCATTTAATTTCTTTCCTTGTACAGAAAACAGGGGATTTTTTTTCAGTATTATAGCTAGTGAGAGCTCAGTGTGCTACAATGATTTTAATTGGTTGTTTCCAAGTTGTTTATCCTAGGAATTTGTAGGAGTATAGGTTAACACATTTTCTACTGCATTTCAACTGTAGGAGTAGGTGTCATTTTGTTATGCACAGGGGTTTTGCTTATGGTCCTTCTGTGTGTTGGAGGCTGTCTGAAAAGTCAAATGTTTTTTGTCTTCCAGAAATTCTGCAGTATTTTTACACTTTTAAGACATTGTTTTATTCAGGTTCTGCAAAGGCTAAGACCAGCAGTTTTGAGAAAAATCACGTAATAACAAAATTAAATAATAAGTCAAAGATTTGCTATGATTGAAAGAGATAGTGCCAATGTATTTTAATATTGTATTGTTGCTTGAAGATAGGTTTTAATTACAATAGTGCTCCAGCATATCTTACTGTATCTCTTTGATTTCTGTAATCATGAAATGTAGTTATTGGCTCATAAGAATTAAATTCTGATCAACAGCTTTGACATTGTTTGTTGCACTGTGCAGCCTTGCAGCCTCACTTGCCAGGCACTCAGACACTTTGGAGATAACAGAGAGCACGTGGCTGCTTCACCACTCTGGAATAGGGATCAGATTATGCCTCCTCAGAATCAACAAAAGACAAGTTTGAATACAAGGTGATCAAGGATAAAACTCTCTAACCAAGACTTTAATTTTTAATATTTTTTTGCCTCCTCTGTTCTAATTCTGCATAACGCTGTCCCTGAGAGGTCCCTGGGTATTGTGTGAATGGATGTAGTTTTGAGCTTTATTCTGCCAAAATTATTGCCATTCTGAAAGATCCCTCAATTGCATTGTGTTGTTTCTTTACCTCTCCTTTGCTGTGTTATCACATTGGTAAGACAATGTCTAGGCATGATTACAAGCATTGTCTAAAATGGACAAGTCACATTTAAGAAAGCAGAGGTATAAATGGCAACATAAGGAAAAGAGAAGAGAGTAGCTCTTCTAACTACCTCAAATGGACCAGGAAAGAAATGTCCTGTCTTCAGAAACTCTTTCAAGGTAAAGGGAATTCTGTTCAGTTCAGGGCCTCTGCAACATTCCCCCTTTGTCATGTGCAGCAATAAGCCAGTCCAACAGAGATGGAAGCAATCACAATGACAAGTAAATAGGGAAATATTGCTGAAATAGAAAAATTCAATACAGGAGTTAAAGTATGTAAAGATAAGATAGAGAAGGAAACAACAGTTAGTACATTACATCATTTGTCTTCCACTGTTTGTTGCTTTTTTTTCCTTTCCTTTTACTTGCAGCTGTGTCTGTTTTCCTATTTTTACTCAAGCCTTTCAGTCAATCACAGCAGAGTCTCAAACAGATGTGCAGAGCTATAATATGATAGTAAAACTTTACGAGCATGATTCATTTTTGGTTTGCAATTTTTAGATGGAGAAATGTCTTGTGTATTTACAGAAAATATGGCACACATCTAGTCAAGGAGTATAAAAATGCATTTTGTTTTGCTTGAAAAAGTATTATACATAGACTTCACAATTTGCCTATCTCAGTTCACAACAGCTACAATATTTAAGGTCATTCATATGGAATACCTTTCAATGAGACTATGAGATAAAGGAAGATATTATTAAGTCAAAACCTGCTGTTGGCTATTCCTCTTCAACAATATTTTCTCCTGGTACTTATTTGGAAGAGAAATTGAAAGTGAAATTGATGCCCTTACAATTTAAACACTTGGAGCTGGCTGAAGAGCAGAAATCTCATTTGTGAAGAAAAGGGCTGAGTTTGATTTTCTGTGGCTGCTGTGGTCATGCCCTGAATGATTTCAAAGATTTTCTTATCTCTACTTGAAATTTCACTGTTCAGGTATGAAGGCAGAAGTTCTCCATTCTATTTGTTTTTTTATAGAATCTGTTTCCTACTGGCTTTGTTTGATGGTCTTTCAGTAGAAGATGCAACAACCAAATGTGATTTTTTTTTTCTAATTTTACAGTTATTATTTAAATAATAAGAAACAGAAGAAAAGCTTTGTGACCCAGTTGGATAATCAAAAACCACAAATAAACAGTGGAATATTTTGCTAAAGAGATCTAAGTGTCTATAAATAAGGTACTCAATCTCTTGTAGATGGACTTGGAAAATTAGTATTTTTGAAGAAGAATATAGCTGCTTCACACATTATGGAAAAAGGTAGTTACACTGTGGTAAACATCTGAGATTAAGATTTCAAATTATTCAGATCAGCAACAAAATTATAATGAACCCTCATGTGAGCCTCATGCCAGCCTCAATATGGAGATCAGTTTAAAAAGTGAAAGAAATAGAAAGGAGATTTAAGCACATCCCCTCTTTTTCCTCAATCTTGAATTTCTGTCTTGAGTCTATCAACAGCTGCTGTCAATGAAAATAGCCCTTTAAAAACATATAGAATTTTAAAAATGCTAAGCTGAAAATGAAGACTAAATTACAAGAAAATATAACCAATTAGAAATTATAATAGTGTTTTATCACAAGTATTTTCTTCAAAATTAAAATAATTTAAAGAGAATAATTTTCAGGAAGATCTAAAGTTAACCAGACCACACAGAGGTTTCTGAAGAGTTTAAACCAAATTTCATAACATCAAAATAATAATGAAAATTTACACATATTTAAAAAGAAAAAAAATATATTTCTTATGGGTTTTTGTGGAAAAAAACATGTAGTATATTGAAATAGGAAGACTTATTATAATTGCTATAGTACACAGATAAGATGAAAACAGCCCTTCATTTGATGTCAGAGTGGATGTGTGGATTTCTAGATGGTATTCTCAGAAAATACAGAAGCAATATAATTCTAGAAGTCAGCACAATGAGTGTGTCAGTAAGGATAATAAACTTATCTGTTTTGGAGAATAGCAATACCTTGTATTCATATTTTTTAAAAATAATGAAAACATTATTTTAATCAGTAATTAATAAGCAAGATTTTGTATCTGTGAATGTGCAAATAGTACAGTAAGCCATCAGTAGAAATTTGAATGAAAAATATAACTCTCAAATTATGTTGTGAAATAATACCTGTCCATTGCTATTTGAATAGCAGATCACAATGTAAATTATAAATGAAAAAGAGCTAATTAAATGCAATTTCTGAGAACTGATGTGTTTGACTAATCCTTTGTCATGTCACAGATTGTTCAAATGTTTCTCTCTTCAAGAAATAATGGTGCATAATTTTGGTGTCATTTGAGGAGGAAGGAGTGACTCTTCCTAAAAACTGAGCAGGATGATCCCTTGATCTCTAGTTACCTCCTCATTTTCATCTTGCACTGCCAGCAAAATGCCAGCTGCAAAACCTATTTTGCATCTAGTTGTGATTTCAGAATTAAATGCAATGCAATTAGTTCCTTTTATATGTTTGGTAATCTTGTTAAGATAACTCATTAGGTATCTTGGCAATTGGAAATTACTAGGTTTCAGAACATGTGCATTTCCCTAGTGCATACCAATTATTCCTAAATGAGGCAATTGTTCTTCAAAGGAAAGGGAAAAGTGAGTCCCAAAGTTTTCTGAGTTTATATATTGCTCTGACTTTTAAAAAACTTGATCTAGATGTTAGTGCATTCTACATAAAATTCTGGGTGTGTATAAATACTGTAATCCTATTTTCCCATTTTTTTAAATCTAATCATGACAGCAATGTGGAATAAAAAGGTATAAATTGTTCATGTAAAACATATTTTTATAATTGAAACATGCAATAACTGATTAGATAAGTAATGTAGGTAAGACTTATAAAATTCTACTTTTTTTAAACAGAAATGTAGCATTATATTCATTAATTAATAATATATATAGCTGCAGGAAAAGGCTATAATGATAACCAGTTCATAGGAAGAAGCTACAGCGGCAAAAAATAGACTATACTTTTAATATTATTAAAATTTTTAAGCTAATATTTTAACTAACATTTTTAATATTACCTAATTAATTTTTTTACATTCAACTTATTAAGCTCAAAAGTCTTAGGCAACATCAATGCATTGACCCCACACAATCAATTTCCAAATATTTTCTCACAGCCATGGAGCCAGAAACAAACTGAAATTCTGACAACTGCTCCAAATATCCAAGGATTATGCTGAATACTGTATTCTGCATATGCATCTGTCAAGGCCTCTTTTCTTACTAAGAAAAGAAGCACGTTGAAAAGAATTTAGCAGAATCCAAATCTTCAGTAAATATAACAAGAAAAGTAGGAAATTGGAGACTTTAAAAAATATTTTAAATTTCAGGGTTAATAGAAAGCCAACAAAATTTATAAAAAAAATTATGAAGCTATATTTTTGGATTTTAAAATATTTTATTTTGCTATTTTTAAGTATCCTTTTATGAAATAATGAAATAAAATTGCAAGAAGGACAGTGATCAACGAGCAAGGGAGTTCTCAGGAATATAAGATTAAGTCACACCAGACCGTATATCAATATTCCTTTCAAAAGAAAATATTGCTGATTCCATAAAGCCTGTGTCATGAATGATAAGGGAACTCAATCTGAAACTCATCATTACAGAAAACAGAAAAATACTTTAAGAATATTACTTTTAGAAATGCAAAAAATTTTTTCGACACTTGTGTGAAACGACTAATAATCTTTCAAAATTACCACAATGTAAGACCAAGAAATAAAAAAAAAGGCATAATCATAAAGGTGATTACTAGGAAGATGTGAAGACAAAAATGCTTTAATACTTAGCATTCGTATAAACACAGCATATGTCACAACCATTGAAACAGGAAGGTTTGTTAAGAGATGCAGAGAGAGTTAATTGCATATAGCAATCCACCAGGAAAAAAAATTTATACTGTTGGGGAATACACTGCCATCCTATTTTCCCAGTTTTGACCTGCTACACCATTTTCTTCCCAAGCCTCATCTCATTTAGCTTTATTTGCTCCTTCTCAGTTCTGAGATTAATGCCATAGCCACACAGTATCAACACAACCATCAGTATCCAAACCTGAGGCATCTGCCAAGTCTCTGGGCATCCTGTTCCATCCTCACCATAAAATAATCCTTACCTATATCTAATCTGTATCTATGCTCTTTTCATGTACTGCTATTACCCCTTGTCTTGTCACTAGAAATCTCCATGTGCTTAGAGCAGATGATCCCCAAATCAGTGATGCTGTGTCCCCACTGTTAATGCAGCCACAGAGGAAACCAAGAAAGATAAGAAGAACTTGGAAGGCTGGAGCCAGACCCTGCCACATCCCAGGCCTAGGCTTAGACTCTGCTCCTTCAAGTGGTCAACGGAGTCTCACAAGATGGTCAAGGCTGTAGCTTCAGGATAGGGGCTGGAGACATTAAGTTTGCAGATGACCCTAAACTGAGCAGAGCCTTGAGGACAGGGCTGGCAGCCAGAAGGACCTAAACAGGCTGGAGGGCTGGGATGGCAGTGGCTTGATGAAAAAGGACAAGGAGAAATGCCAAGCCCTGCACCCAGGACAGGCAGAGCCCTTGGGATGATGCAGGCTGGGGCTGCCTGGCTGGAGGCAGCTCTGCTGGAAGGGGCTGGCAGGACAGGCAGAGAGTGAGCTGAGCATGAGCCCCTGGGGAGCCCTCCAGGAAACAGGTCAGAGATGGTCCATGTTGTACAGACAGAGGCACAGCCAGAAGCTTCAGAGGAGTGCTCATCCCCTCCCACTCAACATCCTCAGAGCAGCCTGGAGAAGGGATGGCTTGGGAGGACCTGCACAATTTTTTTAGGATGCTAAGTTGTAATTAAACATTTGGCTGAAATGATGAACAGACTAAATCTGATTTAACATAAAAAGCCCAGTATCTATTTTTCATTTGCTCCCATTCAAGAGATAAGTTAGGCTTGGGACCACAAAAGGGAATTTTAATTTTGAAATCTCTCTTTAAGTGGTGAGGATCAAACAGGTTCTTGAAAAGAGCACTTTTCCCAGGAACCCAAATATCTCATAATATTGGGGTTTTCTCTGTGGCTTTAGTAGTCTGCTCTTCAACTTGAAGAGTTAACACAATCTGCTCTGTTTACCATCTACTCAGTAAGTCTCATGTATTCAAAATTGAGTTTGAAGAAAGATCAATGTGACTTCTCCAGAAGAGGAATGCATCAATGTATTGATAGACTTGCAAGGAATAGAATATAAAATAAACAAAAAAAAAATTCTACCCTGGTTTACCTGAGACACCAGGTCCTTGTTTTTCATTTACTTTCCGTTTCCCTGCAATTTCAGCTAAATTACCATTTGCCTGCAGATTACCAAACTCAAGTATCTTAAAATTTTGTCTCCAGGAACAAGACATGCAACTTCTTTTTTCTCTTATGTGATTTCAGTCTCTCCAGCTGAGTTCATTATGGCTAAAGCAGCACTGTTCTTGCTTTGGTGACAGAAGTAAGGAGTCAAATGCTTTTTTGTGGTTGCAGAACAGGACATAGCAGTCACAAAACTTTTTAAGATCAAAAGTAATTAAAAACTATGCATACGCACATACTACTGAGAGCACCACAATCTAGAACAAATAGATAACAAAAATTATACATGTGTGCTCTGTTCTTCCTTTCTTTCCTTCTGCTACATAACCTGCATTCTGTTTTCCTTTCACAGAGCTTTTGAGAATCTCTACCACTCCGTAACCACTGAGAGGCCATTTTCACAAACATCTGTGAAAGAAGCAAAACATTTGAATTTGCAGAATATGTGAACTCCTAAGAAAAAAGCTTTAGGGGTCAAAAACTGGAATTTGAAAATTACTTGGGGTTTAGGTTAGACATAAATTGCAGCGTCATAATCCTTTATCAAAGGTTATGCTGCCATTTTCAAACCAGGATGGATTTTCATATTTAAGCAAATACAATAGCAAAGACATTTTTCATTCTTATATAAAGGAAGCTTGGTGGTGTTATGGTACTTCCCATAAATATTTAAATTAAAAACCATGCATTCATCTGGCCAGGTACTATTATCCCAGTGTCATGCAGCTTCACAACTTTAAATAAGGGTTGATATGAGGTATGTGTCAGCAAATTCCAATAGATCACTGGTGTCTCTTAGATGTATGATATAAATGATTAAATGATCCTTCAAAGCCTACATTGTTTTGATTTTTTCGAATTTTTTCCTTACATAAAGACATTTTTTTTAATTCATTAAATGGTGTTAACCACTATTACTGCAGTTTAGCAGGTGAAATGCAGCGGCTACAGTGCATTGCTCTAAAATAAAACTAATGGCATCCATTCTTATATGGGTGGCAAAACACTTTAATCCATAAAAATAGCAATGTAATATAAAATGCTGCACAAAATATATACTATAGAATATTATGTTTTTAAATAAAAATGGTCTAAATTAAAAGAAATTCAAAGGAGCTTTAAAATCATTATGAATAGAACAAGGAGGTACCATTCTGGACAGAAATTTTCAATTTTTACTTTCAAAGGTTCAGAAAAAAAGGCTTGAATAGTTTTGAATAAAGGGAAACCTTTCTATTCATTGTTGAACTGATTAAATTTTGCTTGGTCTCAAGCTGCATAGATCAGTAGGATACACAGCCTATGCCCAGTGTGTTTGAAGACAGTTCTCCATGTGCCAAAACATGCATCCCACACATTTGATCATTTGAAAATGGTAAAGTAAAAGAAAAGGAGGAAGAAGATGGATGTACCTCTGACAGATCTGCTCTAGAAAGAACCACTCCTGTGTGATACAAACATATCCAAAAATTTTTATGAGTGTGAGGTGGCAGTGTCAAGCTCTGGCTGTGCTGTTGAAGGTACATATTAATTTATGGTCTATCACTTTGTATTGTCTGCTGTACTGACTGCTTTTATTCTCAAGTGTGCTTGCTTCTGCCAGAACTAAATTTACAGTAATAAAAGCTTAACACACACCTCCCAATAAGGTGCTCATAAAGCCTCTAATTAAGTCATTCCTACTCAGCCAGTTCCACAAGCCTACAACTTGCTGTTTCAATATAATAAGCTTTGTTTTTTGACTACTCTTTATTGCAGCCATGTGTAATTATGTAAAAAAAATTATCATGAATGTGTTTTATCTCTCTCCAGTGTCTTTTGTGAGGCTGGATCTGAGAAAAACCTTGAAACATTCTTGTGCCAATCTAATTGCCCAGAATGCCTCATGCACCACCAGCTGGTCAAATCAGCTCATGATGCTACTGGACTCAAATAGAACATCTAAGAAAATTAGTTTTATGTTTTTAATTTGCAGATAATTTTGCAAAAATGGCAGAAGGTATGTTGTATGAAACTTTATTCACTATGCCTCACTGACTTTTAATATGCAGTGACTTTTTTTAGTCCAGGCAGAAATTGTGTGCTCTACCAGCAGTGGAGTGATCCACTCAGTGTAGAATCAGACTAAATGAAATGAGTATGACACTTATAAACTTTGTTCAGTCTGACTGTACTTTAAATGAATTGTCTAAAATTTGTATCTATACCTGGGAATTTACATTCCTGTTATTAAATGTGCTCAGTAAGCTAAGCAAGTTCTTTTATAATTAATAAGCATTTAGTGGCATTGATTTTTATAGCTCATTTTTTTGACTCCTTATCAGTATTGAGCAGATGGGGCATAACTATGAAAAATTGTATTTTAAAGGTGATTACTATACTTGAATTATATTTGAAAAATTTTGTTCAGTGAAGCATTTACAAACACAATTTTACTTCCAGATGAAGCTTCAAAGTTAAGGTATTTTTCTACTTAGCACAATGATATTTAAATAATGTCTCTAACACATAACAGAAATCAGAACAATAAAAACTATATAAAATAAAATATATAGTGTTTTAGGAAAAGCTCTACTTAAAATGTCATTTTGTAATAAAATGTTTGATTGATTCTCTATTTAGTATACTTTGCAAATCCATTTCTAAAATTATCCTTAACAGTATTGAACGAAGAATGATTTTTGATTGAAATTCTGGATTACAACGTAGCAACCCAGTTTGTCCATTGCTATTTGTATACTTAAAGCATAATCTTTTCATATTAAATGTCTGTTTGTACTCTTTCATATTTAGTCTGGGGAGGGGAGTTTCAGATTTTCTGCATAACCTACTTTTATGAAAAAAACCATGCACAAGTAGAAAGTGAATCAATAAGAATTGGACCAGAGGTTACAGATGGAAACCTCTGGACAATAAACCAACACAAGAGATGTCTGCTTAAGTGGGACTGACGTGCTGCATTGCAACCAACCTGTGCTGTTAATTCATAAATCTTTAGTGAAAATTGGTCTTCACTGAAGAGGAAATCAAGCCCTTGAACACCAATGTAAATAGTAAAAAGAGATTACTGGGACACCTGTGATATGTTTTAGAGCACAAACCATATGTTCCCCCATCTTAAATCTCAAATTCACCTAATACCTTGTTAAAATACAAGCTGGTTTGTATTCCCTAGAATTCACTTTTTGTGGTTGCTGGAGCAAATGTCTGTACATGGATTTAGTGTTCCTGCTTTTTGAGGGACAAGCACCTGCACATATTTAGTCTCTCTCTCCTTTAATCTCTTTTGCTGTTTCTTGAAATGTAAAGCTAAGCTCTAAAGGGCCCATTCATCATTGTCTGCCAGTGCTGCAGCTGATCACACCTGTGTCTCACAGATATGAACTGTGACCAAATCAAAATAACACTGTTTCACACGCTGCGTCTGTGCAAGTGGGAAAAACGGGAAAGATGAATCGAGCCTTGGTGGGATGACATTTTTATAATAATAGAGTAATGGAAAATAAAAGAAGGGAACAGGAAAACAGGGAAACAAATGGCAAGGAAAGGCAGGGAAATGAGAGAAAAGGGAAAAGGGAAAGAAAGGGGAGGGAAGAACAAGGAGAGGGGAAAGGGAAGGGAAGGGAAGGGAAGGGAAGGGAAGGGAAGGGAAGGGAAGGGAAGGGAAGGGAAGGGAAGGGAAGGGAAGGGAAGGGAAGGGAAGGGAAGGGAAGGGAAGGGAAGGGAAGGGAAGGGAAGGGAAGGGAAGGGAAGGGAAGGGAAGGGAAGGGAAGGGAAGGGAAGGGAAGGGAAGGGAAGGGAAGGGAAGGGAAGGGAAGGGAAGGGAAGGGAAGGGAAGGGAAGGGAAGGGAAGGGAAGGGAAGGGAAGGGAAGGGAAGGGAAGGGAAGGGAAGGGAAGGGAAGGGAAGGGAAGGGAAGGGAAGGGAAGGGAAGGGAAGGAAGGGAAACTTCTATCTGAGGACATGTAACTATTCTCAGAAAAAGAAATAATGAAATGATGGCTTTGGCCATGAAAAAAAAAAAAAAAAAAAAAAAAAAGCGGGGGGAAAAAAGCTGGAAATGGGAACTATTGCAAAAGCTTGTTCTAGAGAGAGTGGCAATTTCTGAAGAAATCCAGAAGGAATTAAATCAAATGGAGGAGGAGAGAAGTGAATCTCAACAGTTTAATTCTTCCTTTATAAAATGTAATTTCTATCCCTAATTTAAATTCATTTTCCTTAGAGAGTATTGATAATAGCTAAGGTTTTATAAAAGGCCCCAGAGGACTGTTACAAGAATATATTTATTTATATTTTTAAAACATATTCGTATTTATAAGCTAATAAACATATTTGAAACAAGTAGGGTATATAGACAGGCAGTTAATTGTAAGTTTTTCTTAATACTAATGCATTCATCAGTTTTCCTCTGCTTTCTTCTCCTTTGTGACTTTTATACTTGTATTTTCTCAAATTGTCTGCCTCAAACCTATGAATGGCTCCACAATAATTTAGGGATTTGGTTTTTTGGGGGCAAAGTTTGGGTTTTTGTTGGGGTTTTTTTTGGTTATTTTTTGTGGGGTTCTTTCATTTGTTTGTTTGGGTTTTAGGGTTTTGGGTGTTTGTTTTGTTTGGGTTTTTTTTTTGCTTTCTAGTAGTTCCTTAGGGCTCCAGGTCCAAACTGAAAGATCCAAGTTGGAATGGAGAGTGACAAACCCTTTAAGGAAAATCAAATGGCTTTTCCATCTTTCTGCATGGAACATGCTAGATTGATTTTCATGGGAAGAAAGACAGGAATAGTTCTGAGCTCAGCAGAGAGCTGTCAGGCTGCAGCTGAACACTTACAGGCTTGTTGTCTCTATGCCTTCTGCTGTTGACACAGTGGGAAAAGATCTGACATCCCTTTCTGTGCTTTGCAGCGTCATGATCACCCACTGAAAAGTTACTTCTGTGAATTACCAAGTAGACTAGCAATGGCTTGTGATTAGTGACCATTTCCTCTTTCTTCATTCAAGGAGGGATTTCTGTGTCAACATTTCAGAGAGCTCAGCCAAAACTATAAATCATCTCTGTATTACCTGACCCACCCACGTTGCTGTTGAGGAGGGTAGAAATGCTGTGTTATGCTGATGGGCATTGTGTCTCAACAAAACCACAGGATTCCAAAGGATTTCTGCCATAATTGATGGGAAAACCTGTGTTCCAGAGCCCTCCTAAGATCTGGTTCTTCATCATAAACAAAGCCTCCAGTCTGCTGTACCACTGCAGCTGTGCTTATTTTCAAAAAAACAGATTATTTCACAGACACTGAAAGAGCTTCTGGTGTAGAGGAGAGATAAGGAGTCAGAGTCTGGATGTCATTTCACAGCAAAGCCCCCATCTCTCTTGCTTCTGTGGAAAACCCTTAGCACTGCCATGGTGTATATATGAGGGGTTAAGATAGAGCCCAGTTTTTATGTATGGACCTATTCAGAGCAGCAAAAGGAGGAGGTTGTTACACAATACCAGATCTGTCTATTCTTGCAGTGAAAATGAAGCTCCAGCAAGGCTGTTTTAAAAGAAGGATGTGCAGCACAGCTGACTCTTTGCCACTGCTTAGCAGAGGAAATCCACTGTAAATGAGAGCAATAGAGACTCTCCTCTGGCAGCTTTTTCAGCTGCTGCTGCTGGAATTCTGAAAAAATGGAGATGAGAAAAAAAGGTGTCTGAGTTACCCAGGAATAACAAGGTGTTTGAAAACATCAAAGCTTTATTCATCTGTGATCTTTTAGACAGCAAAGCTATTTTACTAGGGCTGGTAGAGATACTTAAGGGACTGTTTCTTTGGAACCTTCTGAAAATAAATTTGAAAGGTTTTATACATTCTGGTACCAAGACTGTGTAACATGCTTGACTTCAAAAATAGTTGGAGATAGGGTACTCTTCTATATCTTTAAAATATTTTAAGGAGTAAATAGCAAGAAATAAACAGTGAGGTTTTATTTGGGTTTAAGAAACCGGTAGGGAGTTGAGAAGATTAACTGGCATGTCCTGACAAAGCTGATTGACTGCAAACAGCTTCTTCCTACAGGTCCAGCAGCCTGGTGAGCCTCTGTGCAAGTGATCAGCTGGCATCAAGGGGATTTGCCCAGGTGTACTATAGGCAAATGGAGCCTATACTTTTTAATAACATTCAGGTTAGCAGCTTGTAAGCCACAGATCAACCAAAAGAACTTAGGTGCCTTGTGAAAGTTACATCCTAAAAAAGCAAGAGCATTACAAAGGAAAATGTAGTGAAATGTTGAGAGTCACACAGCAAAGTCCAGCCACACACCCAGTGAGACACACACAGGGAAACAGCTTCCCACGGCTCAGCTGCTCCTGTCCCACCAGCAGATGCTTGTCTCTTCCTCTTCATGGTTTGCTACACAGTGACTCAACTCAGAGCAGCATTTGACTCCAATTCTGGAGGAAAGATTAGATTCTAACCCAATAAAATTTTCTTCTAAAGACACAGTTTACTGGTGCAGTGTCTATAAAGAGGTTTGTCTGCCTTACATTTTTCTGGTCTAAAAGGAAGACTCACTTTTGCCAAGAGTTTGAACTCCCACACTGCCCTTTAAGCCATTTAGCTCAGACCTACCCTGTAATGCCAATTTTTTTTTCCTGTAGCCATTAACAATTGCAGCAGTATTATTTTAAAACAATTTTCAAAACATTGTTTGACACTTTTTGTGTTACAGCAGCTTACAGAGATGTCAATCCAATGGCTCAAAATTTGGTTTACATAGCAAACAGATAAATAGAAAATAGAAATAATTAAAAATCCAGATTATAATCTTTTTTGGAACATTCATTTGAAATAATTTCAAAAGCATTTACAGTAGTCATACACAAGGTATTAGTTAATGTGTAAAGTTGTGCTGAAGCCCAAAGTTATATTTCATTCAGGCCTTAAGACACTACTTTGTCCTTTTATCCCATGTCTGCCTTAAAGTGTAATGACTTACTAAATGTCAGAGTAGACAGAATCAGGGAATATCTCAGTCAGCAGCTTCTAAATCAACAACTAATTAGAAAATTTAGAATGCATCTTATTTGCATGTGCAAATTTCAGCTACTGCAAACTATTGGGGCTGTTCCAAAATCCTTTAAGCAGCAGTTACTGTGGTTACAATCAATGGACAATTAATCTTCTATTATTGCTTTAATATTTAAATATCTAAAATCTGAATCTAAACATATGGTAAAAGTCTTTAATAAAATATATTTTAAAAAATCTTTCTTATTAAGGATTTTAATATGTTTTATAATATTCATGATGTCTTATTCTCAAATTTTTGAATTTGGAAAGGAAATAGGGTTGATACTCCTACAAGATGAAGCAAGATAATGAAATATTCTCTCCTCACTGAAGTTTCCATATTCCAGGAGCATTCTTCATGATTTTTCTGCATTTAATATCCTGTATTAAATCACAAACAAATGTACATAACATTATTGAAGTCAATTAATGAATCTGCTCCTTTGTCAGTGGACCTATGAGTAAAACAAGTCCCAGCTTGATCCATGTCAAATGCAAATACAAAAAAGATGTCTTGTGAGGAGAAAGCCCAGATATCTTTCATGGAGAGGAAGGAGCTTGATACAGGTAACTTCTCTGTCTGCTGAATCTCTCATCACCTTTTTTACTTCCTTTCTCTATCTACCCAGAATATTTCTCTAAACTTGGCATGTACCACTTCTTCCATATATTCAGGAACTTATCTCCACCCTTCCAATTCCCACTCATTCCCACACACTTAATTTCCTGAGTAAAACATCCTTGTTTCTACATCCATACTATTCCAACATCTGCAAGAAGTCAAATTCTTCTTTGCTACTGCAGCAACTGCAGGGAAAGCTTCATGTGAAATTTTGAGAAAAATAAAAAAATAATAAAAAAAAAGTCTTAGAGAGGATCCTCACTGAAAATCATTTTAAGAAAGAGCCCAATATTTTTACATGTTCTCTTGCATAATCCCAGCTTTTCCACTCAAAAGAATATTTCCCACTTAAAATCAACTTGCATTTAGAAAAATCAAATAGTTCTCTTTCCAAAGAATCAAATTAAATTAAGTTCACTATTTGTCACTCCTGTCACCCTTATTAATGGCAAATTTAGGAACAAGCAATCTCCAAAGAACAATCTTTCTGTCTTGTAGCCTTTTTCTAGGTCACATATCAGTGTGACCCATGTGCTAAACTTGTCAGTCACCATTCCCAATCAGTCAATCAACTTCCCAACAGTTTCCTTCTGCTTCTCATCCTTCTTAGCCAGCTCTATACCCCTTGTCTTTAAAATATGTCCTTACCTGATATATGCACAAAGCACACTGATTTTGGCCAAGTACAGAAGAAAGAACTGAAACCCTAGCCTGATTTCTTATAGAATTTTAAAATATCTGCTTTTACAATATAAAAACATGATGTTCTTTCTGTTTGTGAGAAGAATATAAAAAAAAATACAGTAGACTCAAACTATTTCATTACTAACACTTTTGTGTTCCTACTTTAATAGATTACAAGAGTTTTGACTGCACATACGTATGGCATTATCAGCATTTCATTCAATTTTTAAGATATTGTGATATAAATAGTTTCTTTTATCATTTTAAGTCCTAATTTAAGAAAAAAGGTTAAATTTTCTTTCTAAAGGCAGAACTTTCTATTATGCTTGAGGTATCTTTTCTCTAATTAGCAGATGTTAAAATTGTTCTATAGTATTCCTCTATAGGATACCTTATGCTTCAACAAGGAACTGTTTATGTGTTTCAATGATAATAAATAAAGCAATATCCCCTTGGTAATTTCTCCAGGTCCTAGTGGGGTTCCACAGGGCTCCACTTTAGGCCAGGTTATCTTCAACATCTTCATAAACAACTTGGGCACAGAACTTGAAGGTTTAGTAAGTTTGCCACTAAATAAAATTGGGAGGAGCTGTTGACTCCCTCGAGAGCAGGGAGGCCCTGCAGAGAGATCATGACAAATTAGATGACCAGGCAATCACCAACTCTATAAATTTTAACACAGAACGTGTTGGATTCTGCTCCTCGGATGAGAAAATTCTGGATGTACGGACAGAGCTGGGAACAAGAAACTGAAGACCAGCCCCATGGAAAGTAACCTGGGAGTCCTGGTTGACAGAAAGTTAAATGAGAGTCAGCAGTGCCCTGGCAGCCAGGAGCACCAACCCTGTCCTGGGGTGCATCAGGCACAGCATCACAGCCAGGCAAGGGAGGGGATTGTCCTGCTCTGCTCTGGGCTGGGGCAGCCTCACCTCCAGTGCTGGGGGCAGGTTTGGGAGCCACAATATAAAAAGATATAACATTATTTGAAAATGTCCAAAGGAGAGCTGCAAGGATGGTGACAGGTCAAGGGGAGACCCCTTATGAGAAGCTGAGGTCACTTGGTCTGTTCAGCCTGGAGGAGACTGAAGGGAGACATCATTGCAGTTACAAATTCCCCATGGGAGGAAGAGGAGGGGAAGAGGGAGGATCTCTTCTCTGTGGCAGGACCTGAGGGAATGGCCTGAAGTTGTGTCTGTGGAGGTTTAGGTTGGATATTAGGAAAAGGTTTCTTACTCAAATAGTGACTGGACACTGCAGCAGGCTCCCCAGGGAAAGAGTCACTACCAACTTTTTCTGTATTTACCTTACCTTTGTTTTAGGACATTAAGTGTTCCAAAAATGTTTTGTTTCTGTAGCAAACTGCTTACTTTTATTTTTTTTCTTTTAATTTTATTTTTAACTTAAGTAGTCCAAGTAATCTATTTTTATTTAAAATTGATCAAAACCTATTTCTTATTTTGAATCATACTTTTCAACATGGACTCCTTAGTTATCTTAGAAATTTTGGACAACATCTGACCCTACTTCTCATTAGTTTTGTTCATTCAGCCCTGTTATTTTTTCAATCCCTCGTTCTGCACCAGGTGTAACTTTAGTGCATGTGTTTGGTTTTCCTTACATATCTCTGTTCCCCACACTTGATTCCATCCTTGCTTTAATCATTCAGCCTAACCATCCACAATCCAGTCCTATTTCCTTTAGAGCTTTAGTTCCACCTCCAACAAAGTGAGAAAAAGATTGTTATCTCCATCTATTCTAAGGGAATGTGCACTGAGTTAGAATTTTGTCTGGATTCAGGTACCTATGAACTTTTAAACTTTTAATAAGGACTTAAAACATTTTCATTTCATTTCATTCCTCATTCATTTTTCCTTTAGATTCTTGCCCCAACTACTACTATGACAATCAAGTCATGAAAACAGTAACACATCTTTTCACACTGTCCTGCAAATCCAGGGAAAAGTTACAGGGATAATTCTTTTTGTGGTAAAATCTACTGGAATATCTGCTGTTCACAGTGACACCAGTTTAGCCAAAAGGTGCTTTAGTCTGTTTAACTTCCAGCAAATTAGAAAAGCAAGGACAATGAATTATCAAAATTAGTATCCTAATATTTCTATTTAGACAGGATTATTGCTTATTATCTTTGTTATTAAAGTTGATGAACATATTTATAAACATATATATATATATATATATATATATATATATATAAAAGAAAATATAAATAAATAAATAAGTTTCTGAGATAACATAGTGAATTAGTGTTATTATTAGGAATAAACAGAGTCAGTGAGATTATTTTTTATTCAGAACTGATCAAATTATTTGACATTTCTGGTGAGGATGATTACATTAACAACCCGATCATAGAATAGTCAATGGAAAAAAAAATGCTAGATTCAAAGCAAAGGTTGGCAATGAGATTTCAAGGTCTACTTTGAGGAATTACACTGAAAAGCAGTAAGTGACTATGGAAAGGAGCAAGTCTTGCAACAGCATCTCAGTACTTCTTGGAAGCAATTTCTCATATACTTCAGAATTGTTTTAGGTGGAAGCCATGCTTAAGATCAGGTCCAGCTGTTAACCCAGCATGACCAAGTCCACCACTAAACTGTCTCTGACTGCCACATCTACACATCTCTTAAATGCACCCAAGGGTTGTGATTCCACCACTTCTCCAGCCAGCCTGTAGGCTGTCCTCAGCTGGAAATCAGGTGCCTCCCAAGCTGCTCTATCATTTCTCTCCTTAGCAAGCCAGGGTGAGGGCAAATAAGATGGAAAAGTCCCCAAAAACATGGGTCAAGATAAAGGCAGTTTAATTAAAAAAAAAAAAAAAAAAAAAAAAAAAAAAAAAAAAAAAAAAATAAAATCTATGCATGGAAGCAAAGAGAAAAAAAAAAATATTTCTTCTCTCCTTCCCATCAGCAGCAATTTCCAGGTACTTCCCAGGAAACAGGGCTCCAGGACACATAGAGGTTGCTGTAGAAGGAAAACCTTGCAATAATTAATACAACCTCCCACAAGCACACAATTTCTGCTACCTTTTATTGATCAGCAGACATCATACAGTATGGAATACCCCTTTGGACTGCTCAAGTCAACTGCTCTGGCTATGTTGCCTCCCAAGCTCTTGCCCATCCTCAGCCTATTGGAGAGAGGGAATGCACTGATGCTGTGGTGGCCCTGCCCTGCAGTAGCCAGAACACTGGTGTGTTTTCAGTTCCTCACTAGGTACCATATAAACCAACACAGCCTCCTTTCAGGGAGTTGTACACAGTGATAAGGTCCTCCCTGAGCTTCCTTTTCTTCAGGCTAAACGATACCATTGCCCCAAGCTCCACCTTGTAAGAAATGTTTAAGACCTTCCACCATTTTCATTGACATCTTCTCAGACAGTTTCTTTATCTTCCTTTTTCTTTCAAGGTGCTGGCACTCTGCCTGTCCTTGCTGTGATAGCCAGCTGCCCTCTGGGGCCTGTGGGATGCTCACAAAATCTTTAACCAAACATCCTGAACAGCCACAGTTGCTGAGACAGGAATTTGAGTGTGCACTGTAGATCCCACTGTGGCACCCAAAACTCTCCACCAGGCTGTTGGCCCAAAATAAAGATTGAAGAAAAATTATAACACTGAGGAGAAAGTCATCCACCACTCAGGTTAGACCTGGGAATTGCAAAGGGGGGTTTGTAAACAAGGAGGAGTCAGCTTGAAAGAGGAGTGTAACTATTGGTAGCAGTGCAGAGAAACCTTGCAGTGGAGAGGACAGCAGTCAGCGCCAGGCTCACCACTACAGAAATTGTCCTGGGATATCACAACCACTGCAAGGCCAGGCAGAGCAGCCCCTCTGCTGCATGCCACGAGCAGCCTGTGGGTGATGGCAGTGTCCAGGGACCTGCACATCCCTGCAGGTGTGATCCTTGCTGCAGGGGGGAGCAGTTGGAGGCAGAAGCACAAATCCACTTAAACTTCCCACAGGAGAGATGTGCAGCTTGGGAGGGTGGTGCTTGTCACTGCCATTTTCCCCTCTGTGATGGGAGTGCATGTAATTTGGGGCAGGGGATGTGGATGCAATTCCAGTGTTCTAGGATTGACCACAGAAAGCTGTTCAGAAATGTGCACGTGTATACTAACATTTAGTAAGTGACTAAGATAATGCTGATCTGTCTGTTGAGTTGCTGGCATAGGTACTAAATGCACAGGTCACTAGTTGCTGCTAAATTACATCATGCTACCAAATTAAATCACTTTTATCCTGATTGGTTTAATCTGTGCAAGTTTAGCCTGAAACAGATTCCAAAAGAAATTACTTTTTTTAAATTATTTGCATAGTAGAAAATTAGCAGAACTAAAGATAGGACTTTTTGCATCATCTGGTCACTGATTGCTGAATACCTGATAAATGCCCTTCAGAAGGACACAAAACCCAAATCCATCAAACCCACAAAAGCAATTTAAAATCTACTACTACAAAAATAGTCCTTGTTGCTCAAAATTGCAGCTGGATAAGAAATTATGAAAAGAGTAAGATGAACAAAGAAAATCAGTCATCAAAAGTATTGGTGGAAGGAGCAAAGAATAAAAAGCCTGTGTATGTAGATTTCCATTATTTAGGTACTGCTAAAGGTGTTTCTTTTTTTTTTTTTTTTTTTCTTTTTAATTTCTTATTTCAATTAACGGTTTCCTATAACATCTGTGTAATTTCCTATTAATTAGGAGAGGGGAGAGGGAAGGCATGGAGAAAAATTTCATATTCATGAGAGGTCACTTCCATAAAGCTTGACAAATATGTTATTCCCAGATTACCTAAATACAAAAACAATAAATACAGTTATACCTTTAATATATGCTACTAGAAAGAGACTTATTCAAAGACTGTATTAATTATTGTTCTCATTTTTCCTGAGTTACTCAGATAATTGAGCCAAAGTATTCTTTTGTCAATGTTTGCTGTGAGAATTATCAAGGAGTTGAGAAAAAGAAAAAAGAAAAGAAAAAAAAAAATAGTGTCCAGTATGGCAAACACAGTTCAAAAGTACCTTTAATTAGGAAAAAAAAGGAAATAATTTTTCTACAATTCATTCTTCTGTAACATTAATCATCTGTTGAATAACCAACAAACACAATCCTAAGAATATTACACAGAAAGACTATGAGGTTATGGACTCGTGGCAAAAAAAAGCAAAAACAAAACAAAACAAACCATCAGAGATGGCTAGAGCTTTTTTTCTCCATCTTCTTTTAATTTTTTTTCTACATTTAATCTTGCAATTAGTGAAAACCAATTTAGAGTAAGCAACTAATCTGCTGGTGGGTGTTAACTCTTTCTAGCCAATGATATCTGCATTCCAATGAGATACCCTCAACCATTGACAAAGCAATAGAGGTGAAGGTGTTTGTATTTTGTTGATGGTGCATATTTAAAAGCTAGCTCACCTTTCAGATAGGAGGAATATAATTACTTTCAGATCAAAAGTAGGAAATATGAAAAGGTATCTGGATACAGCAGAAAATTTATGAGGAAAGTTCTTCCAACATTGTCAAAACACAAGAAACATGTAATATGGTTTGTTTGAAAGTATTTATTTTCTTGGGGTTTTAATTTTTGTGAATCACTGACACTTCTCTTCTCCCTTCCACAATTATTTGCACCCTAATTTAAGCTAGTTAGATGTCAAGGGATCTGACACAAACACACAATTGCTACTTAGATGTTTAAATTTGCTAAATTGAGCCTGAAGTTAATTGCACTTGTCAATTGTTTGCCAAGTAAAAGCCAGTTTGTCAACCCAGAAACAGAAAATATTTTCATGTGCATAGTTTTCAACATTTACAATTCCTAATACCTCCCGAAATGCATGCTTCCTTCCCCATTATAACTTCTCTGTATGAGTATTAGATATCCTGTTTACCAATGTCAATTATACATTTATCCTTTAGTCCTTTAAAAACTCAATCCCATGCCACCTTGTCCCTTATTTCATCCACAACCCATGGCAGACCAACTGCTATGTGGTTATCCAGATTATCCTGTTCATTCCTTTGCACATTGGTACACTCTAAAACTGCTCTCAGCTTTCTTGAGTACTGTTGGCATACTAAAAATCTACTGGAAGTTAATAGACACCATTTTCAAGATAATCGATAGACAATATCTCTCAAACGAATTATTTTACTACTTTTGGGTGAGTAATGTAGTTATTGATGTAAAATTTTCCAAAGCAAAATATTACAATTCACATCTTCTCTTTTATTCTACTATATTGTAACAACAAAAACATAATATTGTGATATCCAATATAGTATGCCATAATTTTTAAATACTCAATTTTCATTTAGGGGAGGAAATGGTCAAAATAGCACCTAGTAACTTTGTTGCAAAATAATTTTTATTATTTTTTATCAAAATGAAGTTTTTCTGAAAAGTAATTTCCAATCTATGTATAAATCATCTTCAACAAAACATCATCCATCTGAGAAAAATGGTTTCATCTGATTCAGGCATAGTTCCACCATAATTATAATTTTTTAAAGAAATCCAGGTCTAAACTAAGAAATTCAGTTATAGGCTTACTCAACTCTCATTAAAAAGGTGGATCTTTTCCTATTGTAATATCTTTTTTTATGTCTGTCCTAAGGCCTTCTGGTGGCAATCACCATATTGTTAAATACACAGTGAGCAGCTAGAGCTGTTGATTTTAAAAACTGTGTCAAGTCTATTATGAAGGGTCCCAAGATACTAAGTTTTCACCATGAAAAATTAAATTGATGCTGCTGAAGACAGATGACAGGCTGGTGATCTCAGAGTTTGGGGGATTTCTTCTAGTTCCTTAGCTTTACTCTTTTTAATTGGTTATCCCAAGGCATGGAAAGACAGAATGACCCAATTTCAAAAAATGAGTTGTAATCACTAGGGATTTTTTTTTCTTTTTTTGTAAGAGACATTTCAAAATACAGTCTGAAATCCTGATGGAAATAACAGTGAACAGCTCATCAGCCTTCAGGAGGGTGAATCTGAAATGTTTTCTCCTACAAAGACAAATCAGGTATGTGAAAACTTGCTCTGAGCTGACATACCTTCTAGGCAAAATGTCTCTTATCACTAACTGTGAAGTTTCAATTCTGAACTTCATATACTTGATGCAAGAGTTTAGGAAGGGTGAGATGTAAAATTGATCTGAGGGTCCTGGTATCTTTAAGATTAGGAAATAGGTTGTAAAGACATCTTGTTCAGATAGTAATAACACAAAAATATCATGCTATTTTCCACTATAGACTTGATCCTGAAAAAACTCTCAGATGGAAAGTGATACAGCTACTGTCAAAGAAAAAGTAGAAATCTATGGCAAAATTCATCTTGATATAGCTAGATAAACACACTGAAACTATGAATATAAATGATTCTTTTGGTATCTACTTCTCTCCAGGATTTCAACTTTAAAAAATTAAATCTTTCATAGTATAAGAAATCTCAGGAGTTACACAAGTGCACCAGTATTTCTTTTAAACCTCAAGTGTTACTATCTTATTACCTTATTACATCTACATCCAAAAGGAAATAGAAATAAATTTTGATAGTTCATATATACTGCTCAGTTATCTTTGTATTTTATGAACATTATGAAAATTAGAAAAAAAAATTTAAATAAATATTTATACTTCCCAGAAGCAGTTGATAACCAGGAGCTGCAGACATCAGGGTGAAGGAAGATGGGCAATTTTCATACATAATAGCAGTAACTAAAACACAGCAGCAGCCACAGCAAGAAACAGAAAATATTGATCCCAAAGTGGAGATAACAAAACAAAATTTATAAAGTCATAGCAAGTGAGCAATGAATACATCTCCTCATGTGTTACATGTGCTGCATCTTATGAAATAACAACATCTAGTAATGCCCTACTGCTGTGGCACAGATTTAACACCATCTCAGGTACAGGTGAGGCACAAAACCAGGACTTTGTCTCTAGAGTTTGTTTGAAGGCCTGAAAGGCAGGAGATCTTTTTTAACATAGTTCCCACACATCTTTGGTATTTGAAGCTAGTATGAGCTTTTGAAGGATTCTGAACACCTTACCCAATTCCTTGGGAACTAGCCTCCTTCCAGATGAGGGCAAACTGCCATATGCAGTTCAGCCACTTTTGGTATCCATCTGCACATGTTGCTGTTTCCCACTCTTGGAGCTACACTCTCAATATTTACTCAGTAATAAATTGTATTGGAAAAGGGGACTTACCTGAGTGGACTGAAATGAATAATGCTTCTACACACTGGTAATTTATTTCTGTTCTTTATTTGGCTTTGTTATTTACTAAATTTGTTAGTTATATTGCCAATGTTTAATCACAAACTACCTGCTAATATCTCTAAAGACCTCAAAATATGAAATAAATAAAGTTGTTTCCATGGGATAATTTTCATAACTTTGTTTCCAGGTTAGAATATAACTGTGCTTTATCTGCTGAGTAGACAACTTTGGGGAGTAGAGAATTACTATCTCTGTGGTTTCTTTATAGCTTCTAGGAGAAACTTGCAACTTTTTGCTGCATCCAGCTCTAAATACCTTTCCAAAGGCCTCTTCCATTATCTGTACACAAATCCCAGGCAAACTAGCTCCCTAAATATATCAGGTGTGCAAAGTGAACCCCCCTCAGAAAGTCATCCTGGTTCTGGAAAGTCATCACTCACTCTCATAGTGAAAAGGCAATGAAGACATGCCAGAACAGAGATCATGTTTCCATGCTGGAAGCAAATTCCTGCCAACAGGCAGGAATATCCAGCATTGAGGCTGCCAAGGGTTCAACCCAGCTTGGCCCAACAAGGTCTCAGAAAAGGGATTTCAACCCAGCTTGGCCCAACAAGGACCCAGATAAGGGATGTGGTCAGCAGCAAGTTAGAACTTTTCACCAGATTTTCACATGGGCAAATGTTTGTCAGAAGAGGTCCTAAATGCAGGAGGTGAAATACAATGATTGAACTGAATGTAGAATATCACACAAGGAAAATTTGTGTTATGAGTTACCTAAATGACAAGTCTGGTAGGTATGACAAATCCAGGAGCAGACAGTACTTTCCTCTTCACTGTTATTATAATAAACATAACCAGATTCATTGAAGAGAATTATAAATTTTTCTGAAGTACAGGAAGTTTTCTTCTGCTTATCTGCAATATTGTTGAAATTCCCATTGCCACTCCAGGTGAAATTGGATCCAGTGTCCAAGCCTGTTAAACTGCAATGCTACTAGAAGGCTTTCTGTACATGGCAGCTCTGTGCTCTCCTAATTATGTTTCCTAGCATCTGTAATCCAAATACAATGAATCATACACTCACTTTAACCATTATCTGGAACTATATAAGCAATTGGACAAACAATCCAGTCTTTTTCCAATCTCTTCAAATTCCTTCCTTCCTTCCTTCCTTCCTTCCTTCCTTCCTTCCTTCCTTCCTTCCTTCCTTCCTTCCTTCCTTCCTTCCTTCCTTCCTTCCTTCCTTCCTTCCTTCCTTTCTTTTTTGCTTTATAGTGCCATGGTCTATGGATATTGTCCCACAATTACATATCATCGAAATGTTGCCACACTTTTTCCTATGTATCTGCATTTTGAAGGGAAAGTTTCATGTTTGATTTATTGTTCTATCTCCTTTTCTCAATATTTTTAGATCATTGTCTTTGAAAAGTTGCTCTGAGATCACTGGTTTTTCACTACACAGCTGATTCAGCAATTAATGTTTCTTCCAAACTGTTTAAGCTTCCATGATGAAGCATTTACAACTGAAATAGCACAAGTTCAGTCAAAATCACTTAGTGTAGCAACTGCTATTCAGTCTGTCTTTTTTCTTTTTTCTTTTCTTTTCTTTTCTTTTCTTTTCTTTTCTTTTCTTTTCTTTTCTTTTCTTTTCTTTTCTTTTCTTTTCTTTTCTTTTCTTTTCTTTTCTTTTCTTTTCTTTTCTTTTCTTTTCTTTTCTTTTCTTTTTCTTTTCTTTTCTTTTCTTTTCTTTTCTTTTCTTTTCTTTTCTTTTCTTTTCTTTTCTTTTCTTTTCTTTTCTTTTCTTTTCTTTTCTTTTCTTTTCTTTTCTTTTCTTTTCTTTTCTTTTCTTTTCTTTTCTTTTCTTCTCTTCTCTTCTCTTCTCTTCTCTTCTCTTCTCTTCTTCTCTCCTTTTTTCCTTTGCTTTTTTCTTTTTTTTTTTTTTTTTTTTTTTGTGGAGGGGTTGTAAATATGCCATTTCTTTTAACGTGTGTATCTCAACAAACTGGAATTCCATTTCACTTCTAAATCTGCAGACTTGTTCTTTTGCCACATTTCTCATTTTATACTCTAAATCACCTTTTCAAGCTCATTTTCACTGCACAACTTCCAACAGAAATATTATCTCTTGAAAGAATAAGGAAAAAACAAAGGCACTTCAGGGAGTTATTGATGTAATTACACAGTCTTGTATGAAATTAATAGAGGCCCTAATTTAGGTAGGACTTACCCTGAAAGAAAAGTTTCTGAATTTGAATGTTGAGTTAGGACACAATTCTACCTACAAATATTTGCATTAAAGTGGCAACACAAGGGACAGAAGACAACATCATTTCAGTGTGTAACTGCCTGACCTTGAACCAAGCAGGTGAATTTCAGTCCTTCAATGACATTTTATTTATTTGCACTACATCAACCATAATCCTTATACATGGTAGCTCTATGACAACAGCAGGACCACAACAAGTCATATGCTGGTACAACTTATATTTCAGGGGTTTTGCTATTTTCATCTTATGGAATGAATACCTTTTAAGAAGTGATAAACAAAAAGAAAAAAATATAACAAGTTGAAAGAGATCCAGATAAACATTATGGGCATATATAAAATGTAGTTTCTCAAGACACATTTGCCTCTGAGGCAGTCAGTGGAAATACCACAACTACATGATTCCTTCAGCTTCTCTGTCTATATTTTCAAGCTGGCCGATATATTTTGAATGGATTTGAATTGCATATGGATATTATTAGATTAAAAATTTGCCAGACAAACTATATAAAAAAAAAGGTGTAAGTAACTGAGATACCTGGAGGTCCAGGGGAAAAAGAAATTGCCTTATTTATTGTCAACATATTGGAAACATTTCAGAGATTCTTCTGTAGATTCTGCATAATCTTTTATGGTTATTCTCAACAACATCTTAGAAATGTGAATTGGAGAAACTTCTCCCAGCACCTAAAATAATCCCTATATATTATTCTCTTGTCTATATGAGATGAAGTTCCTCTTGTTCTTTTTTCCAAGCTTGGTAGGATACTGCAGCTTTACTCATCCTGTGATACAGAGGTGCAGCCTCCCTTACATCCAGCTGTCAGTTTCTGGTACTACAACACAGAGAGATCTGCTCAAGCCAGAACAAATTTACATGAAGAGATAATGTTTCTTAGAGCTGCTTGGCACTGAAATACTGTTGGGCTGTAATGGTATAATGTATTTATCAATAAAGGGAACAGTGACATTATGCCAGTCTCTGACAAACTCACTTCATATGTGATGGGGTAAAAGAAGGATGGGGTGTTCAAGCAGGATGGGTACCACAGTTACAACTGCTTCCTTCCCATGTGCCTGATCCTAATAAAAGTGTAGCTGATTTTCACAACATATGCATCATTCAGTTCAGGTAAAAATATAAACCCAAATTGTGTTAAATTACTCCATTAATAAATATCATTGAGAGTAGGGAAAAAAATAAAATAGAGAAATTTGGCAATCATCTGGAAGATGGCAACAAAATAGATGTTGCTACATCAGCTCTGAAAAAGGCCTGGAGGGATTCAGAGTCTGTAATCAAAGTTAGGCTGTTAAAATACCTGTAAAACTTTGGTGAATGGTGTTGTACAGAGTAGGTGAAAATTGAAAAAAATTAATGCAAACAGGATCAAAGGGAATGACTGTACACAAAAACTAATATTTTCTAATAAGGTTGAAAATTAGTAGTCCTGGCATTTGTTTTTTATTCTCATGATAATCTCAAGCAAACCTTAATTTATGGTATTTGTTCCCACTGCTGGACACATAATCAGAACTCCTAGCTTCTTTTTTCTTTTTCTCCTTCTTCACTACTTTGAATGAAGCATTTGAATAACTGTTTCCATTTATATCTGCTAAGTACTGTTTCACATAGAGCCTTTTTCTGCCCTGCTTTGTAATTCACCCCCATCAAACTAAAAATACAATGAAGGCATGCTGTTCTTTTAAAACACATCGTGACGCTGGGCTAACTCCCATTGCCATTTCTCTTTAACACAAGTAATTATACTCTTCAACTGCCCTTTGACTCTCTGTGGACCAAGGGCACTCCTGAATGGAAATGAACTTAATTAATTCTGTTCACTGGAGTGGAGTATCTTAACCACGGGAAGCAGCTTGTTTCCATAGGTTTATGCCATTAGCTCCAAGCAGCTGGATCTGTTTTTCCTTTCTGTGTTGTTCCTGTTGGCCCTGATATTTTGTTTTTGCAAATGGCACGTTCAGTGTGAAAAGTGAGTCCAAACCTTCATACAGAACTGATTGCAACTCTACAAGGAAACTGGCAGATTGAGCAGCTAAAAAGTCTAAAATCTTTTGTAGCAACATATGCAAGTGGTAAGACCAGGGCCTGAGGCACAAGTTTTAGCAAAGCACTGAAACACACGTTTATTTAAACATGTTATTGTGACTAGATACTTTCTTTTCAGTGTTTTAGTGAAGAGTGCAATTCATTAACTTAATTGTGAATACCTGAAGATGAGAATTATTTGCGACAAATTGTATTAGCTAAGTATAGAATTAAAAACAAAAACAAACCACCAAAACAAAGCCCAAAAGTTGTTTGGAATCTGTTAAATAGAAATATTATTTTATCCAAGCTAGATCTACTGATACAATCTGATACCATACAAATAGGGTTATATTGTTTTAATACTTGTTAATTCTCTGCTTTCACAAAAGTATGGGGATAAAATCTTCCATGTCCATTTATCTCTGATCATTGTTCCAGGTTTTTTGATTCAAAACTGGAATTGAACCCCTGAATATATTTGAACCAGTGGTAACATAAAAGTGAGTTGAAACTGCTATATTTTGCATTCAATCACTCAGCTTTTGTTGTTGAGGGTTAAAATGCCTCAAAAGCATAAGGCTCAACTTCTAAACCCTGCTCTAGTGGATATTTCATATTTTATATACACAGTTTTTAAATAGATATTGTACTGTACACACAGGTCAGGCCAGACACTGTGTTAGGAGCTCCTACAAGGCCCTCTGGCCTTAACTTTTGTACCTGAGAAAGAGAGAAAGATTGGAGAAAGTATTTAATTTAGTCTTCCTCATGTATGCTCAGTGCCAAACAATATATTTACTTCTACATTTGGCTGGTTTTTTTTGTTGTTGTTTTGGTTTTATTTGTTTTTGTTTTGCTTTGTTTTGTTTTTCTGTTTTGTTTTTTTTTTAATAACTTTTTTCTGGAGAAAAAAGTTAGAATGGATACTACCACTGGACATGGTAGTCAAAAACTCCAGAAATAAGATATTTTCAGGAATATAAATATAAATATATAAATATATAAATATATAAATATATAAATATATATATATAAAATATATATATATATCCTAATTTCTCTTTAATGTATTTAAGGAGAATACATTGCTGAATCTTTCAGGAATGTCTGAAATCATGAAATTGTAGAGTCAGAATAAGTTCCATCATTTTCGCATTTTTTCATGCCTAGCTGCACTTTGGGATTCAGAGAGGAATAGAAAACATAAATCCCAATTTAAAGCATGAGTGATTGTTCTCATGGTATTTCAAATCCAGACAGGTAGAAAGTGCTAGAGATCTCCCCAGGGAAGGCTTTTCTCAGGAGACTTCAGTCAAGATCTGAACTTTAACTAGTTGGATATCTGCAGGTTTTTCAGAAATATATGAAAGGTATCACATCTATTCAGGTGCCATATCTAATATACAATTTCATTTAGATAATAACTTTCTGATTTCTCTAGCTGTATTCTGTGGGACTCTAAAAGAATTAGGGCTTACTCTTCTGGAGTTTTTATGGTATATCCATAAATATGATGTATGTTTAGGTGGAAGCCCATCATGCAGATTATGACATCTTAGTAGGCCATATAACCAAGTTATGTTAGGAAAGGTGGTTCTCAGCTCCAGCTATAATCAAGCTTCTGTTCTATTGCAGAATAATTAATGAAACAAAGGGACACAAAAAAATTTAAATTTCCACTAAATTAATAATTTAAAGAAAGCTTTCCTATGGAAGCCTTCTTTGTAAAAAGCCAACTATCAGTACCAACTATTTAAGCCAAGGACAGTGAAAAGCAAGTAGCACTCAACACAGGAATTCAAGCTTCAAAGGGTTATCCTGAATTGGTTCACTGACAGAAAATTATCCAAGCAAAGGTCAGGCACTCATTAAACCTTATCTGAAGCCAAAGTTATATGTTATGGTTTATTGCCTCAAGTACCAATTAATAAAGAATTAAAGAAATGAAAAACCAGTGATTCATACCTTTGCTGGGAGAATACTCATACTTCAGCATAATGCAAAAATATTAATAGTCATTTTAGTCATGTACTATTTTATTAGGCACTTAACTCTGTAGGCTTTATCAAAAGATATATGACATTCATTTTTAACAAAATGCTGAGGAGATTTGGAGAACATTTACTCAAAATCTAATAAAGTAGATTTGAGAGATATTTTCAAATAGAAGCCTTAAACACAGGCATCAATTATTAATGAAGCAAAAATGCTTAAGAACAGGGGTCTGGGTATAAAGAAGAGTAGAAATATCACTGTGATATCAAGGGCAGTTGTATCTGTGAAAGCTGCAACAGAAAACATTAAATAGTTTGCTTGCAAGAGGACTTCTAGCAGGCTTATTTTTATCATAACAGGTGTTTCATTAGTTTGACTCAATCTAGACATTTCTCCTCAGTGTTCAGAGAGATAAATGCTCCACACACTTGCCCCTGTAAATGTGTTCAAAATAGTCTGATTTCTTATTATTTTCAGCAGCAGCATATGCTTCTAACCACATAAGGCTCTGAGATGATGCCCTTTAGCATAAACTGAAAATATGTTTGCACCTTCAGATGCAAAAGAGGTTGCATCTGTCACAGAGTGCTTTCCACTGTCCTTGCTATCTGTCACACTAAGAGGTGGAGAGCACCAGTCACTGGGGATTCTGAATGAAAAAGAGGTGGAAAAGCTAATGTCCAGCCAGAGACAGAAACTTGAGAGTGCAGATAAT
This sequence comes from Oenanthe melanoleuca, assembly GCF_029582105.1. Lineage (NCBI taxonomy): Eukaryota > Metazoa > Chordata > Aves > Passeriformes > Muscicapidae > Oenanthe > Oenanthe melanoleuca. The sequence continues at coordinate 122,792,880 of NC_079335.1, read as the reverse complement.
CTCCTAGGTCAAATAACAGCAACAGAATATATCTGGCCTCAGTGAAAGCAGAATAAATCTGTGTAGAAAAATTAATTCTGAAAACTGAGTCTTCAAGCCTGAGTGTGCATAACCTGACTTCTTAATCTGGTAACAGAACTCTTATACCATTTAAATCTTTTCTGTTCTCTGTCTATCCAATGTGGGGGTTTTCCATGAGTGTAGCATTTGCTGAGCTCAACATGGAAAAGTCTGTCTCCACAGTTCCACACATGTTAAGGCCTAACATATTAACCACTGTTGCCTCTTTCTGCTTCTAATCTGCAGAGACACATAGTGCTTTGCAAAATATTCTACACATTTACATGAGAATTCAACTATTTTTGTTTATATCCCACTAGCCATGATCCATGGAGATTTGAGGGATCAGGTCTCAGAAATTTCTTACATTCTTTCCTGGCCTTTTGCATGCAAGAGTTCTTCTACAGGAAAAAATGCACTAAATACTGACATAACAAATGGTGCAGACCCAAAGTTTCTTGAAGTCAACAGGGGAATTTTCAACCATTTTTAAATTAGGTTCCTGAATTTTATTTAGATGGAGCTCATTGCCCTGTATAGTGTCATTGTTGCACTGAAGAAAGCAAATTTTTAAATAAAACCAATAATGTATTACATAATGCAATATCAGAACACACTTTTGTTGGTAAAATCTCTGGGTATATTATGAAAGATTATGATTCTTCTTTCCCTGAAACACACAAATTTGTTTCTCACTCAGGGTTTGACTTTTTGTCTAAGTATTCTGTAGACAGAATAGGTCTGCAGCAAATCCAGAGTCATCTGTTCAGGTAAGTGCTGATGAACTCTGGCTGATTTGATACAGGGATTCAGAATTATACTTACATAGATGATTAGATTAGATAGATAGATAGATATAGATATAGATATAGATATAGATATAGATATAGATATAGATGATATAGATATAGATATAGATATAGATATAGATAGATATAGATATAGATATAGATATAGATATAGATATAGATATAGATGATATAGATATAGATAGATATAGATATAGATATAGATATAGATATAGATATAGATATAGATATAGATATAGATATAGATAGATATAGATAGATATAGATATAGATATAGATATAGATATAGATATAGATAGATATATATATAGATATAGATATAGATAGATATAGATATAGATAGATAGATATAGATATAGATATAGATAGATATAGATAGATATAGATAGATTGATATAGATTAGATATAGATATAGATATAGATAGATATAGATATAGATAGATATAGATATAGATATAGATATAGATATAGATATAGATAGATATAGATATAGATATAGATATAGATATAGATATAGATATAGATATAGATATAGATATAGATATAGATATAGATATAGATAGATATAGATATAGATAGATATAGATATAGATATAGATTAGATATAGATATAGATAGATGGGATAGATAGATAGATAGATAGATAGATAGAAATAACCACCACCTTACAGTGGTTACTTTGTATTGCCTGAGGTGGTGTGGTGAGCCACAACTTTTCAGCACTAGGTTTAACTACCAAATGGAAAGAATGCCATCTTCTCACATGCAGCATCCCAGTGCTTAAAAGCCAAGTGCCACAGACAGTTATTTCACATAATCAAATACTGGAGAACGACTTTGCATGCAGAAAGGAGAATGAGAGGGATCATTGATGGATGCATATCTAAACCTGTGTTTATCTGATGAAAAGATTCACAGAGCCGAGGACCAGACAAGACAGTTTTTTAACCTCATCTGACCTATAAAAAAAGACCACTGGAATCCTTGCATCAATCCCATACTAAAATCACTTGCTGATCTAGAAATCATTATTTCAAGGGATAAGAAAACTTGGTTTGGATTCCAAATAGCTCTGTACAGCTGACAGATAACTGTCCCCCACTAGAAAAGCCCACCCTATTTTCTGTTGTCCAGGTTCAGTTGCCAAATCTTGCTCTGGTGCTGGTTGCTGGATGTCATGGACAGCAGCTTTACAACTAAGCCTGCATAACCTCAACAGCCTCTGCATTCTAAACATTTGGGCTAATAACGGTATTAAAACTGGAAAAAAAATTTCAGTTTTCAGCAATTCCTGCTTGTTGGAATTCACATCTTAACATAGAGAGAGACTGGTTCCATGTCTGCTTTCCTGAGAAGGAAAAGGCAAAGAGATATGATTTACTTTTTCAGGCACTGGGTACAGTTCCTTTAGAAACTTTTTGGTTTGTTTATGAAATTAGAAACTTTTACTGGTGTCTTGTGGTTTGTGTTTTCATAGATTTCAAAGAATAGGAAGCAAAAGTGCCTTTAAAGAGAGAAACCAATTGGTATAAATTAACGTCTGAAGTATGTTTAAATATTTCTCTTTTAATTTGTGCAACAAGGGAACCATTTAAAAGGTATAACATGGTGCCTGCCACTTGTCTCCTCCGTAGGAGGAAAACACAAATGTAGCATATGCCAAGCCTTATTCTCTTCCAAATGCTAACATGAATGGATGTCAAATCAAATCTCACATAGAAACAGAAATGCAGCTGCAGGTATTTTGTTTCTCAAAATCCTTCAGTTACTGATCTTTCAGTTTCTGTGTTTAATTTATTTCCTCAAGATAATTAAATTTTCTACCCAAGATATAATATGGAAATATGCATATAGGTATGCAGGCATTCATTGTGCAGACCTTTTCTAATCCTTTTATTATAGCATTTGAATATTTTGCCAAAAATGCCTTTGTGGGAAAAAAAGGTAGAAAAAATAAATGCGTCTGATCCTTGATATTTTTAAACGTCTCATATTTCTGTCTGTATAAACACACATTCTCATGGAAGGAGGAAAAAATTTTCTTATAACCTGGTGGGAAAAAAAAAAAAGGAGAATATTGTTATAATCTAGTCTTTGCAACAGATCTTATTTCTTTCCATTTTCTGATTGTGTGCCATTTGGTATTTTGTAGTCTAATTTAGAGGAAAATATTTTGTTGTTTATTTTCCTTCTCCTCCGGCTTCTAGTTATTGAAGTCCTAGATTTTATTCTATGTTTGTTCTTAGAAACCTATCCAATAAATATTTTTCCCTGTAAATAGGAATGCATTTTATCTGATTCAAAAACCACAAACCTGTGAAGCTGAAACCACTGAATGCAGACCCATTAAATCCCAAGAGAGAAGCTAGAAAATGTTATGTGATTTCAGAGTTCTTCTCTGAAGACAAAGGCATTCCTGACTAACAATTCAAACTTGGATATTTAACACCAAGCATGTACAGCACAACAACTGGATTTTTTTGTTCTTGTTCCTAATTTGTGTATAATTCCCTGCACATTCAAAGGATTACACACTGTTTATGCATCATGCAATCTCACTGAGCCCTGTTTCCTTAGAGTACTTACTCCTGCTGCTAAAAGGAAAATAGTTTCAACAATCCTCTTTTGGTGCCAAAGCTGCTGCTACTGAATGAACACATCCTGCCTGCAATACTGTGATTGATCCCTGAGATCCCTGTATCCAACAGGAGTTCAAAAGAGTTCTGCTGTTGGAAGGACTAAAATTGGTATTCCTTTAAGATTTGCTGGCAAACTACAGCTCCTTCATGTAACAGAGATACTGCTCTGCCTTCAAACTCAACAGCACACCAAAGTGACACTGAACAAGTCCAAACTTTGAATGGCCTTGGCAGCACACTGCACCTTAAGACTGGCATTTCCTAGCTCAGAGCTGTCCTTAGCTCAGAGCAATAGCCAATGTCACTGAACTTAGCCACAGCTTGCAGCTCTGCTCTGAAGCATACTTGGGACACATTCAAAATAATAAATTCTAAATAATCTAGCACACAGTAGCTCTTTGTTACTGTTAAGGCCACCTTTGCAGCTTGTCAAACCCCATTGCCTTTAAAAGCTCAGTTCTGCTACTACAAAGCAAAATTCATACAGCCATATAACCTCTTGCAGTGCTTGGTAGGCTAAAAAGATAGGCTCTAATAGATTGCTTTGAAGAGTGGAGAACAGAAAGGTTTTCCTGTAACAAAGACCTTTGTAGGTGATATGTGAAGGCTGGGATTACAACCAACCTTAAGAGAAATAGGCATTCAGACTAGAGAGGCATCATTTTTATAGCTTACTTCATAAAAAAATCTCATGCTCCACCCACACACAAAAATGTTTTCACCTTCTCTTTATACTTGTCTCACCTTTTCTTTTTAATTTCTCTTTTCTGGAGAGATAAGAGACTACAAAATGCATTATTTTCTATGATGGTCCAAGGTACTTCAAGGCTTCAAAGATTAAATACTGTCAAATTTAAACATATCTATTACTAAGAACTTTTGACCCTGTATTGGCTATGTTGCTAGTTTTATGCAACAATCTTCTACAGGGTATCATAAATGAAACCTTGTGTTATTCTTCCTGTACCGTCAAAGACAATTTTATTTCAGAGACTGCTACATCACTAACTGAGCAACCAACATGCAATATGTGCATGCATGCATGTCCAAAGATAACATGGAACTGTAATCAGCACAAAGACAGACCTCACCAGCTTATTGGTCAGTTCTAGCCAAATGCTCTTCTGTGAATTTTGAACCTTCAGGAGCCCAAGCAGATTGCAGAGATTAATAGTTGTGTGAAATTTTCCCCACAGAGTACATTTCACTGTCAAGCAGAAGGCCAGCTTTGGGAGGTCCAGGCCAGAGCCAATTTACAGCAGAAATGGAAAACTTCTAAGTGTCACCTTTTTGTTCAGGAAAGGTAAACCACGATGCCTATCCTTCCATGACTGCACTCCAGGCAGTACCACAAAGTTCACTTCTTTCTTCCATTGTTGCTCTTGCCCCATGCTCCACAAAACTTAAATGCAATAATATTATATTTTGTTCTCATTACACAGAGGAAAGCTGATAATCATAATGTCCCTTGAGGTACATATTTACATAGTTTCTAATTAAACAGTATATGTTACTCAACAAATTCTTTTTACAACTTTGTTACTTTTTTTTAAAAACCTTTCAGATTCATAAATTAATACTTTTCAAATTCTTCCACAACACTATTGAATGGTTTTGTTAGATTGATTGATCCCTAGTGAATTTTACTGAGAATTAATCACTGTCCCTTTTGGACACCAGTCACTAATTCTCAGCAAGACATGCTGGGCCAAGGTCATTAATATCTCAGGATTTATAATACTAGAGAAAAAAAAGTGAAGTCTTATTTCTGTATTTCGTGCCACCACCATACTGAATGTTTTTATTCATCTAGGAAAAGACACAAAATTTGTCTATATTCTGGTTGAAGCTACCTCTACTTTGGACACTGCTAAAATAACTCATCAGAAATTATTTATAATAATTAATGCTCTCTTCATTTATTAGAAAACAAAATAATAAAAATGGGAGTCAGAAGCATTAGGTTCACTTTTCCAAGGGAAATATTAAGGCACAGAGAAGAAGAAAGAGCTATATAAGGCATAACATACCAAGGCAACAGTAGCACACCAGGGAGTAACTGGGAAGCTTCAGGATTTATCTACTTGCCATGCAAGTTCTGTGTACTAAGATTAGGAAACTCTAGGACAAAGTTTTCAATCTGTCATTTTCTATAGGGTATTTAATATTGTGTCATTCATGTGATTTCTGCCTCAAAATTCTGTAAAGTAATTTTGAATCTGTGAAACAGCCGAAAGAACAAACGTTTGTGTTTTGTCCAAAACTCAAAGAGCTAAGGGTCCTGACCTCTTCCTAAACAAGAATCTAATGTCTTAGAGTCTCCCTCAGGATGTCAGAAAAGGAAATTCAAATCTCCTCACAAGTGAATTTGAACATAGATTTCATATTTCTGAATGAAATACCTAACCCAAGAGGCTGTTGAAAGTAGATTTCTTTCTGTCTCAGAGCTATTCATTTAGCAGGAGCCTCTCCATTATTCATTGGCCCTATTAAAATAAAAATAATAACAACAGACTGGAAGACCTGGAATTCATGCCTTGGTTCCAAACTTTGCATTGGTGATTATGTATAAAAAAAGGACATGATTAGAGACAAAAGGCAGAAAGAATAACTCACTACCTTCTCCTAAGTTGCTTCCATAGCATTCAGTCTCAGTAATAATGAGTCAAATACCCTGACTTCAGCTCTTTGGTAAAAAATAAAAATAAAAACTGGGGTCTCTGAACCCATTATGCAACTGCTGCCTGTGTCAAGGCTTGGGTTTTAATTTTATTTTAAAAATAGAGTTTTAAAATCAAGACTCTAGGCAAAAGCTTATTTGCACAACACTATAACAATTTCTCCATATATCCAATTTTCTTCATCAAGATTACTTTAGACAAAAACTGGGACTTTGTGTGGGATATCTTGCTTCCCTGATGATTTCTAAACTTGGACTTCATAAATGGCAGCAACAGTTTACTATTTGCAACTTGCTACTCCAACAATGTTGAAAATGTTTGTGTGGGGGTATAGCAGAGCTCTGGAAAAGGAGTCCCTTGCTGAATGTGAAGCATAAGGAGTCAGATAATACACAAAATGGTACATTGTGGCAACATAAAGGTGATGCTCAAGAAGATTTATTTTTCCACTCTATCAAATAGGTTATATTTTATTGCACATCATAAAACAGTATTCCAGCTAAAGGCAGTTACCCCACTCTTCAAGACTGGTATAAAAGACTTTAGTTCAGTTCCATCTTCATAAATTATTTCAGCATCATGAAAGCCCTGTACATCAACTCAGTAAAAATACCTTTGGCCCTGCAAACTTGAGGAGGAAAAAAGTTGAAAAATAATAAATCACTTTTTAAAATAGCATCTGTGTGCTTCTGGTTTCAATAGAAGGTGTAGACTTTCGTGAAGTGATCAGGGACAGATGTTCTTCAGGGACTTCATAACTGGAGCTCTGAAAGAGTCCTCAGGTAAGAAAAAGCCCAGAGATGCTGGATGGGTCAGAAGAACCACGCGTTATCTCTCAAAACTTGACTTGCACTTGCAGGTCTGGAAGGATCCCCGCCCTGCAAATCGCTGCTCTCCTGCTTTCCCTCCCCAGTTCCCATCTTGGACAGAGGTTGACAAATTCCGTTCGGGAACGGGCCAGTTTCGGAGGAGCTGGCCCCGTCCTCTCTTTAGGTGGGACCCGCCGCATGGGAATCGTGCTCGACCCCCGGCAGATGCCGGGGTACAGTCGGTGCAAAGGCCCCGCAAGGCAGCGGTCCCCGGGCCGGACACCAAACCTGGGAGCCGGGCAGAGTAGAGCAGCTTGTCCTTGAGCCCCGGCCCGCACTCTGCACGGCCCAGCCCGCCCAGCCCGGCCGGGCAGCCCGCAATGCCCTGGGGATGCTCCAGCCCGGCCAGGCAGCCCGCGATGCCCTGGGGATGCTCCAGCCCGGCCGGGCAGCCCGCGATGCCCGGGGGATGCTCCAGCCCGGCCGGGCAGCCCGCAATGCCCGGGGGATGCTCCAGCCCGGCCGGGCAGCCCGCGATGCCCGGGGGATGCTCCAGCCCGGCCGGGCAGCCCGCGATGCCCGGGGGATGCTCCAGCCCGGCCGGGCAGCCCGCAATGCCCGGGGGATGCTCCAGCCCGGCCGGGCAGCCCGCAATGCCCGGGGGATGCTCCAGCCCGGCCCGCCGGGCATCGCTCCAACACCGCTCCAACACCTCCTGGACACAGCTAGGACACACATAGCCGAGACATCGCTGAGACATCGCTGGGACATGGCTCGGACACCGCTCGGACACCGCTCGGACAGACGTCAGTCGGACATTGCTCGGACACACACCTCTCGGACAGACACCGCTGTCACACATCGTTCGGACACACACGGCCCGGACCGGCTGGCCATGCTGCCACCGCGCGGGCGAGGGCGGCACTGCCACCGGCTCCCTGCCCTCTGTCCCAGCCCCCCCGCTCCCCGTTCCCGCTATCCCAGCCCCTCCGCTCCCCGTTCCCGCTCCCCGTTCCCGCTGTCCCATCCCCGCATCTCCCCGTTCCCCGCTGTCCCATCCCCGCCGCTCCCCGCTCCCGCTTCCCCGCTGTCCCATCCCCGTCACTCCCCATTCCCTCTGTCCCATCCCCGCCGCTCCCCGTTCCCGCTGTCCCATCCCTGCCGCTCCCCGCTGTCCCATCCCCGCCGTTTCCCGCTGTCCCATCCCTCCGCTCCCCGCTGTCCCATCCCCGTCACTCCCCGTTCCCGCTGTCCCATCTCTCCGCTCCCCGTTCCCGCTGTCCCATCCCCGTCACTCCCCGCTGTCCCATCCCCGTCACTCCCCGTTCCCGCTGTCCCATCCCTCCGCTCCCCGTCCCCGCTGTCCCATCCCCGCCGCTCCCGGCTGGCGCTGGCACACCCGGCGTGCTCGCCCCGGGCGCTGGCACCGGACCCGGTTAAGGATTAGTAACCCCCGGCAGCACCCGAGGCTGCTGCAGCCCGATGTTGCTCGTTTCATCCCTGTGTCCCCGGATGCCCCCAGGATGCTGAACCCTCGGGGGAGCAGCGCAGGCGGGGGCCAGAGCCAGCCTCGGGATGCGCGCTCGGGGGCTGCGCTGAGCCTCAGCAGAAAAAGAGGTTTTGGATATTGATTTTAGGCAGGCTCGTTCCTAACTGGAATCTGAAGGCCCTTATGCCAGAGGGCAGGTTCGTGTGGGTTTAATGTGTGAGACACGGGAACCAGGACACCTGGCTGGTCTGGCTGGGACTGGGTGAGGCATTGAAGTGTGACTGTCACTATAAATGAAATATGGGGAGTGATCTTCGTGATGAGGCAGTGCTTGTTTTCATTGGGATTACTAAATAATTTCTATTTCTCTGCTAAGAGGTGGATGCCTGTAATTTCTGTAATGCACTGCAGTTTTTCCATGGATATGGACAGAACATTCATCCATGTGTGCATCTATAAGCAGAGAAAAAGAAAGGACTCCCATCAGAATTCTTTACTCCACACATACCAAACTAGGGTACATCAGATTGTGGTACCTCCTCACTTCAAGCAAGATGAGAAATGCACTCAAACAAGGGAGATGAAATCCTTTTTTTCCATTTTTGCCCTTCCCATATCAAAACTGTTTCAAGTTTCACCAGGACTAATGACCTATTTTGCCACTTGCTATTAAGTTATTTCCTTTTGTCACGACTTGCTTTCCCCCATCTGCTAAACAGACTAATGAAATGTACCTCATTTGTCAACGGTTCTTAGTGTTACTTCAGTAATTGTAAAAAATATGGGTAGGACATGATCTGAGTCATAGCACCTAACTGGGATGCAATCTGACCTCACCAAATTCAAAGCAAGCTCTAATTGAATGAAGGGTGAAGACAATGTCGAGCCTGTGCCAAACAGCTAATGCAATTAGTTCTTGCTTGTTTAATGCTTTGAAAATAAAAACCACTTCTATTGCTCAGCATTGTTACAATAAGGGTTTTTTAAACACAAGGAAAATAAGATTTGGAGAACAAAAAAGAATTTTTAAAATACCCATGCTTGCTTTTCTGCTCAGAAACAATATAGAAAACTGCTGAAGGCAATTAAAATTATCCTTAATTTTTCCTAGTACAAGTGCAGTTCTGTATTTGTCCATGTTGAAGAACTATTACAGCAAGCATAGTTCCAAGAAAAAGGTGAACCCTGGTGATAAATATTTTCGGATCAAATTTCCATGTTACAGATCATTGTGAAATAGTTCAGTGGGTCACATTAGCAAAAAAATGCAGCACGGGTGGCTGTCTAACCTTCCTGTGCCTTACATGATTTGCCAGTAAGCCTCTAACAGTGTCTACTTTATCCTTCTCTCTTTCATTTTTTCAAATCAAGTATATTTATTGAAAGGCTGGGAGAGAACAGCCTAGTGTGAAGCACTAGTCTTGCACTGGGTTAGTTGAACCACTTCAACAAGCACAACAAAATCTCCCTTTATCCATCCCCATATAATACTCAGCCAATTTTTAGCAGAAGCCATTTGAAAATCCACTAGGCTCTGATAACCTTAATTCTGTAGGTCAGAGGCTGTGATTGTCTAAACACACTCCTGACTGGACTCCTCAATGCAATTCCAGCTACACAGCCCAGCATTGGGTCTGAGCCCAGTAGTTTTATTCACTCCATCAGGAAACAAAACCAAGGATACTTCAGCATGAAAAATGAACCAAAACAGCCTCAGATTTTCAATATCAACAATATCCATACAAACAGCCCAGAAAACAATGATTTTACTCTTTATGTTATATTTCACAGGGGGAAAAAATCAGATGTTAAATAATGAAAGGGGCAAAATAGCTACCAAGAAATAAAAAGCAGGAACTACTAAGGGATAATTTGTGAAGACAAATATGTCCACTAGAATTCACTAGAAACATACAGAACCTCTCTATACCATCTATCAAGCCTGCTCAGCTAAAAATGCAGTCCATTGTCACCTCTTTTCTAGCACTGGGGTGTAATTTTACTGTCCTGAATGGCTGGGGTGTGGGTTGTTCCACAATATACCCAATTGCCTGGTATAACCAGAAGAGGATGACTTTGGCAGACACTGCAAATACCAACAGCCACTAGAGGAGATTAACTCAGGGAAATACTGTCAAGGATTCAAGAATATATTTTTTTTAATGTCTCCTAATCTGAGGGAACAAAACAGTAATCCCCCACAAAGATTTTGCTGGCCCAAGTAATAGCCTCTCTTTACCTTTCAGAGAGCAACAGCATTTATGTTTTGGGCTCTTGTACCAGATTATGTTATTATAACAGAGGAACAATTTTTAAGTCCTTTCTTTGAACTCGTATCCTGTAAGCCTAAACTATTCAATTCTGGATTTGAGGAAGAGTGAGGGGGGAGGAAAGGAGCAGAGAAGCCAGGAAAAAAATGGGTTTGCTATCCTGTCCATGGGGAAACAAAGTGTGGCTTCCTCCTTCTGTTTCAAAGTGTGGCTTCCTCATCCTTTTTCAGCAAAGAGGAATTTTTGGAGAGCAATTCTCTGTGCATTGTGCTGTTGGGCTGATGTCTCCTGCATTACTGTCACTCCAGCCAGTGTAGCAGAACATTGATTTCTGTACAGGGAGGTGAGTAGGGAAAAAAAAGAAAAAAAAGCCAGTATTCTATAAGACAAAGAAGAGCACCAGTGGAGGAGCTGCAGCAAGCTTAGCACCCAGTGGATTTGAGCCATGATGTCCATGTGTGTGTGTTTGTGTGTGTATGTGCTAAGTGAGGGGAAGATATTCCATGGCTTTTCTCTTAAAGCATAAAGAAATCCACCTCTAGAATAAAGAGAGGATAAGACATAGCTAGCAAAATAAAAATAAAGAAGATATTAGAGGGAAACAAGCAGTAAATAAATAACAAATAGCAAATAGCAGAGGAATGAAGAAAATTAACAAGAGGAGGAGAAATATGAAAGGAATTTGGAACATGTCAGTAGGAAAGAAATAACACATTTTTTAAAAAAACTCATTAAAACAGACTTGTTTGGCAACTGTATATCTGTAAGAAAAGACTTCTGAAATTCAGGACATTTATTTTACCCATTTGGAATGAAGTACTCAAGGCAATTTTTTTTTGCATTTCTCAGGACTAGAAATCAAGCAACATCAGAAAAATACATATATTTCTAACCCATATCAGAGACATACAGCTGGATTTTAATTTAAAAGAGTTCAGTCTAAATAACTTCCAAGTTTAGGATTTTGTCACATTACTTTTATCCCTGATGTACACATACATATGGTTTCTATAATACAGAAAAAGAGAATCAAAACCAATTTTTCTCAAGAGTTACAGGACTTGCCTGTAGGAGACTCAGATTCCCCAAACCCATCAGTTCATCTTTCAGAGTTAAGAGGGTCCTGTGGCAGAACTCACCCTCAATAACTCAGCACAAGCACTTGTCTGCTTGGAAAGAAGCTGCTTCACCTCATGCAGGTTGGTTGTAAGGAGAGCTCTCTACAAGGTGTAATTTCTTAGGACAAAGTGAATTAATTTGCACCACTTTAAGCTTTTGATTTTATACAGCAGTAATGTTAGTGCTCTTTGCACCTACAAAATTTACATTCAAAGTAGCAAAGCTGTTTTGAAAATGCATCACAGTGTGAAATTCTTTCCAGGTCTTGTTGTTATTCAAAAACACAAAGTAGGAAAATAGTATGTGAGAATCAGTAAAGCACAAAACAAGAAAATAAATAAATAAATAGATGTCTAAATAAGACATTTGTGGTTATGGCAAAAGGAAAAAAAAAACCCCTATGTATGCAGATCTATATGGATATACTTCTTAACCTTAGGGGTATTAGAAGATGTGTTAACAACAGCTGTTGAAGATATGCTTGATACAAGAGGAGATAGAAGTTAAAAAATGCATGGTTAGGGCTGCATTCTAAGTCTGTATAACAATATTGGCCATTCAGCCCTGCTGGATTTCTCTGGAGCAGCAGTACTCTGAATTCTCTAAAGGGAGCTGTTCTAATCCAACTTGAATCCACCAGATAAGTTGCCCAAATGTCTGAGGAAGAGGCATTGATATAAACTGCAGATTTTTATGCAGGTAAGTGAGCCTGTAACAAAGATTATAGGAGATTCTTACTGCATTTTTTGTTTCCTGCAAAGGTGCAAACCTGTGCCCTAATGGATTTGTGCAAACTCTTCTCCTCAGTCACTTTGGCAGCCAGGAGGATAAGGGCAACCACATCAATCCCACTCAGCCCCATGCACTCACCTGGCACTGGCTAATAGGTGACCAGGAAAGTTGCTTAGAACAGGTTTGATACTTTATCAGAAATGAGAAAAGTAACCCAGGTTCATCTTGAACCAAAATGTCAGTTTCCCTGCATAAATATATAAAATCAAACACTGAATGTAAAGAACAAAGCTGTCCAGGTCTGCAGGATACTGACTTTTCATGAGCACTTGGAATACCTTCTGGGAAATGGGGCTCCTCTGGAAGGGAGATTCTGGTTGGGATCCTGACTGGGCAGGACTCAGCAGACTCCAAGTGGAGCTGTTGTGGTTTCCTGGCTGATTATGAGGAAGATACTAATTGTATAAATGCAAGATTGACAACACTGTGAAGGATGTCACACCAAAATTATGATGGACCAACCAACCAAAAACAAACAAAGAGAAAAGGGCTCTGAAAACAGCAAAAATTGAATTGCTTGGAGGTTCCACATTGATATTTTATTACAGATATTTTTAAGACTGAGGGACCATCTGTTTCCAGTCTTGTCAAGACTCATGCAGTAAATGGTGGGGATTTGGAATTTGTTTATATCTCACAACCCAATCATAAAACTTTATCTCACCTATTGCAGTCATAGTACCAGTCTTTCTTCATATATCAGGTTAGCCTAATAGGTGTGACATGTCAACCAGGCTAGCCTAGTGAATAAAGTCAGGAGTGATGATCCTCATAAAAATCTCAGCTAAATTGAAAATTCAAATATTTAATTTTAAAGAAAGTCTGTATTTTTTTCCTTTTTACTAGCCTAATGACAGTGTTTTGTACTAATTGAAAATGCACCTTTATTTATTCTTTATTTTTTTCCCTCTATATTTAGAGATTCCAGTATCTCAAGTGCTTTTTCACCCACAGTGTCAATTGATGTCAGCTAGAACATCAGCTGCTTGACAAACAGACCATATACTTCAGAGTCTAACTGAGGATTTAGGTGTCTAATATTGGAAGTGTCAAACATAAGAATATTTTTCAGTGCCCTTGCTGCCAAATCCTGCATCATATGCAAATTCTCAGCAATTTACAGCTCCCATCCTCAAAAACTGGAGCAATTTAGATGTAGAACTGTATGCATTACAGAGGAATAAATAAGTCTGTTAAATGCCAGGGAATCTCTGCTTCCCTGGCATTGAAATAGTCAGGGATCATAGGAAGAGGAGTAGAGACCAGAGAAAACATCCATGAATAGGTAGCATGTCATAGATTATCATATAGATCATATGACTTTGACTCACCTGTGAATCATACACAATAAAAAGAAAAAAGGAAATGTGGGTCATATTGAGAAACCTCAGAAGTTCCAGCTCATTTCCTGAAAAGATGTCCCTCAAAGTACTTTGGGTTACCCTCTGGATTTTAGATGTTAGCCTGTCCCTCATGTCTTATGCAGAAGAGGGGAATGTTACACCAGATCTGAAATCCTTGTGGGATGGTTGCTGAAGCACACTGCAGGGAAAAGAATTTTGGCAAACACCAAATTTCTCTGAAAAGAAATCAGAGATGATAGAGAATGTTAAGACCCAACATAGTATAAGGCTATGAAGACAAATAGCTCTCCAGATGACCCAGATTTAATTGAGCTTCACTGAACTTCACAGATTGTTTAAGTCATAGGGCAATAAAATTCTTATTAAAATACAAATTAATTGATTTTATGGCCATTTCTATTTATCCATTAAACTAATCATCCTTCTCTCAGAATTCTGAGACCTCAGATATTTAAGAGATTGACTTCATTCCAGGCATGATTGTGCCATCCTACTGTAACAATTATAGATCAATTCACTAACATATTCTTTGACACTTTGGATGATTTTTTGGGGGCTTTTTGTTATTTTATTGCCATCTGTATCTTCAACAGAGATTGGCCAAAGCTGAAGTGGCTTTAGCTCTGTAATGTTTTTGTACTAACTGAGATATTGCTCCATTTGCTTAATGTCTAGGTATGTGGCCAACAGCTTGAAATGTGGTTCCTATAATGGGAACCAGTATCCCCCTCAGATCAGCTGGCAGGTGATCTTGGTCTTGTTTCAGACATTCCCAGTATAATTATAGCAAATTTGCTAAGAATGAATACATGTCAGTTTAGTTTAATTCCGACATTTTAAGTCCTTAAATCTTGGAATGCATTTTCTCAGCATGCTTTCTCTACCCCCATTATCCTGTTAAACTGTTAAAGCCCTTGGCCACTCTTACAGCATAAATCAACATGCCAAAAGGCTATTCAAATCAACTAAACCTATTGTTGAAATTTTGTGTAACCTTTAGAGTGGTGAAGTCCTTTGTTCCTGGATTTTTATAAGGAAAAACACATAAATATTAAAACTTTGTGCTCACAACCATTTTCCTAGGAGGAGAGAAAAACACTTCACATGCTCTTAAATGTAATTTTATTTATGGAAAACAAAAGAAATTATCTTGACCCAGTAATTACATTGCTTCTATTCAAACAAATTTCTGTGTTTATTGTGTTAACCTTTATGCCATCCTATTAAAAAACCTGAAGTTCTGCTGTTTTGACAATTCCACTGAGGTTCTTACCTTTTTTCTTTTTGAAAACTTTGGTATATCTTCCCCTGATTCTGTTGGGGTATTCATAGGTATCCAGCAACATGATTTCTGAGGGGATAACAAAAGACTGCTGTCAAGAGCCTTTAGAAAACACAAAGTCTTAAAAATATGTTGCTTGACCATTGTACTTCTTTGATATGCACTATGGGAATAAGCTATAAATTTAGCTTCTAACAGATGCTTCTATTGAAAAAAAATAGTAACTACTGCTATCTTTAAAATTTTAAATTAATTTGATTTGGCTTCCTGTCAAATTTATTTTTCATGTGTCTTGGATGTATGGTTTTGAATTAGTTAGAAAAATATCTGTGTGGAATCTAAATCAGCTGCAATTTGAGAATACAAAATTATCTAAAAAATATGAGTTTTGAGACAAATGTAGGTGGAGCAGGAAATTAATAGTGCAGATGATATAAAAATACCTGGTTAAAAAGGTTTTCAGGTCAAAATATTAATTAAGATTGCTACCATAAAAAAAAAAAAATGTTTTGGAGGAAATTCAATATTAATCATATAGGATCTAGGATCTTAGAGAGGCAAATGCATTGGGCTGTGTTGAAAACTCCATGAATTTTGGGGGTTTTCTCTGAAACCTGTATATTTTCAATGGAAAAATAAATGTGACAACCTCTTTTAAATGTAAATGGTGTGTGTCTCTCACAGTACATAAAATCAGAAACACACTACAAAATGTGTCTTTCCCTGGAAGACAAAAAGGTTTTGTAAGCTCAAAGCTTTACAAGTGAAAAAGAAACATGCTTTTTTTTCTTCAACCTTTTTCCCTCAGAAAACATGAACTTCATTAGCTGTCATCTGACACCTGAAAATGTGACCTGGGAGGTACCTGCATTACATGCTTGGAATGCTTTAACAAGAAGCAAGAATCAACACTCTTTATTTGCCCTTTATTTTCACAAAACTTCAAATTGTGCTATTGATAACTCCTTAGTGTAGTTATTTTTCATTTTTAAAACATACCATGAAAAAGTTGTCCCAAAATTTCATTTTGGAATAAAACATTAATAAAAAAAAAATATTTTAAAAGCCATTTTCTTTTAAAATTTTGTTTAGTAGCAAAGGGAAAGTAATATTTTGAAGCCTGGTATAGTTGCATTTTACTTTTGGAAGAAATAAATCTCATTGGAAACTAAGAAAGTGTGACAGTTCCAACCTGCCAGTTCTAATCCAATGTTTTTAATACTAGCAATTCTCTGATGAGAAAGAACTGCACAGAAAATATGAATGGTCATTTATGCTTACCAAAAATAAGGAAATACTCTATGAGGGAATAGACCCTTTTCTTTCCCTGCCCACTTCTTTGTCTCCACAAAAAAGCTCTAATCAGCTGTGCAACCACCATGTGCACTCCACACCCTCACTCTTTGAAGCTTCTACTGGGAGCTTCCGTCACTCCATCATTTTATATTTCCAGGGGAAAAAAAAATATCAACAACAGCTAGAAGATTTTGTGAGCTGACTTTTTGTTGCATGGAAGAAAATGCTTTTTTCTAAGACAAAGCCTTGTGGGGTCTTGGAAAGCATCTCACTGCAGAGTGCTGTCAGCTCCTTGAAACCAAGAAAGGAGGATGAGCTGACATTGGATGGCTGTAGGTTAGTGCAGGGTCCTCAAGAGGGATGAGCTGTAGTCTGTTTTCTGAGCACTGGAAGAATGGCTGGACTGGAACAAGAGGTGTGGAAGTGGGCTTGATTCTAGGAAGGACCAGACCAATGGGCTCAGGCTACAAATATCAGTAGGTTAGCAAAATGGTCAAGCAGGAAAGAGATCAGCCAAGAGTTGTTTCACACACTGTAAGGGCACAGAGTGCTCTAAAGTAGCCTGTTGCTATTATTAAGCACAAGAGTTACTCCATTGGGAGCAGTATTGAGTTCTTGCTGAGGAATCTGTATGTGCAAGTGGCAATACTCTCTGTTTTGCCAAGGTTATTGAGAGCCTTGTGTCAGCCTTAAGCCCACTGGATGTGATACATACTTGTGGAATAAGCAGTTAATAACGTGGACTAAACCTCTGTGGGAGGAAGCTGCAAATCACTGTCCTCTTCAAATCACACATACAATTTATGGTATATAAATGTCTCTTCAAATGTGTATACAACCCATGGAAACCCATGGGTCCCTATGGCTGTTCCTAACTCACCTGTGGGAAGAATTAAACTCCTGCAGTGTGTGAATGTCAGAATGCCTGGCAGCATGAGATCCAGCATGGACTTATTCCACTGTGTTTGTAACTGTGGATGGAGAATCAAACTTGGTAACATAGGATCTAAATTCAGGTTAGTAAAGAACAAATATCCTCCATGTGCAAACCAACAGACAAGCAAAGTGTAGGTCACTAGCCACTTGCTTCCTACCTTTGCAGTGACTGTACTAAAAATATGGGTGTTCTTTGAAAAGCAGTGATGGTGGCTAAGCCAGTGGGGCAGGCAAACAATGGTTCTGTTATAACAATAAGAGTGGATTGGTTGAAAAGAAGACAAAGATAGAAAAAAAATTTACTAATTAAGAAATAACTTAATTTTAAAATTTACGTAAAGTGATGTAAAATTTAAAAAAATTACTACATTTACTTCATGCTATCAGTGTTGAATCTTTCAGATAATGCTTTATTTTTATTTCCAATACACAATTCTAAGGCTCTTTCATTTTCCCATTAACTTTAATAACCTGTTGATTCCTACCACTGCACATATCCTGAACACCCATGTACCAGGTGGAGGGAGAAAAACTGCATCAGTTCTGTCTGTTTCCTGAAAGAAAAAGATCTGAATTAGCCTTGCTCTTTTTTGGGAATGTCCCTGCAATGCCAAACAGCTGAGTAGTGGTAGCACAGGTTCTTTGGTTGCCTTTCATGAATCCTGCCCTGCTTGGGAGCAATAGGGTGGATCCTCTTCTGCAGATGCTCTGATAAGAGTCCTAACAGAAAGAAAAAGCAGTTTATTCATAGAAGAAAAATATTTTCTAAAACAGAGCATATATAGGGGCTTTTAAGAAACAAAAATTCAAAAATCGTGTTCTAATTTCCATGTGACTAAAGAACAGTAATTTAAGCTAATACATTGGATGAAAATTCTACAATCCTCTTCTAGACTCCTGCCATGTTTGTGCCAGCAAGGCTTGTTTTTTTGCATACACACCAGTGTGATTAGTCTGGGGATTTTGAAGTTCTCATTTCAGTTTATTTTCTCAATAAGTCAACCTGTTGTTTCATTTTTAATTTCTTATGCAAAAGTAGTGATAATAATAAAACTCTTGCATATCATAAACATGAATTTCTGTTTTTAATACTTCATGAAATAAGAGAATATTCCGCTATAGAAACCTGAAATTTTGAATCACAACTTCATTTTTTTTATAATGCAAATATTGTTTCATTTATACTGCAACTCTAGTAAGCCCTTAATCTCTAAAGGGGTATTTTAATGTTTAAAAATGGAAGATAGATTCTAATGGGGTTTCAAAAATTTCCCCAAAATTAAGGAGAATTATGAACAGAGAACAATGTTACCAGGATGGATTAATAGTCAAAAGTTTCTAATGGTCAGGAACTGTGCCAAAATATTCCTTTTTCCAGATTTAAATCAGCAGAGGCACCCTGGAAGTTTATAATATCAAAAAGGCAGGTGGAGACGACTCTACCATATGAACTTCTATCTTTAATAAAAGGAATCCTTCCTGCTTCCCCATGTGCCTTCATTGGAACCCTAAGCAACTAACAGATATTGTTAAACAGGTTTCTATAAATCTATATGTATGTGCCTTGTCTGGACACAGTGGGATCCTTTTGAACCACTGGCTATAAAGCAGAACTGCTTATTTAAGAAGAGTAATCTTCTCAAGCAACTCTTCTGTGCTCTTCTGTTTATCCATAAACCACTAAATTGAATTCAATTAGCACTGTATGTCCTGCCAAAACCTGAGACTGAGTTCAAGTCTGCAGGTTCAGTTTGGGCAGTCAGAAGTGCTTCATTCAGCTGAGGAGTTCAAGATGCAAGAGCTGTGGAGAAGGCAGCAGCACACAGAATCTGCCCTAGTAGTATTTTCATTTCTGCAAAGATACTAATCTGTGTCTCTGTTTTAACATTTTTGAACAAATTTAATCTGTCCTAAATACAAACAGTTATCACAGGGTGTCTCATGCACCCTCCTCTCCAGCTTCATGAAAGGAATAACAGGGATTGCTCTGTTTTCAGTGGCATCCTGGGGATTTTGCTGCAAAGAAATTTAACTGGGCTTTGATGCAGCCAGTCAATAATTTTCCTTAACCTAAATAAATGTATTTTGGTACAACTCTTATCTTACTAAAAAATTAGTTTATTTAGTATATTTTATTTTACTAAAAATGGAGTTCATCTCAGCTATCTGAAATGTTGGTTGTCACATTTAGCCTTGTACATATGAGTTTTGACTATTTGACATTTTGTCTATTAATACAGTATCAGGGCAATTTATTTTAATGATAAAGTTCAAATGAAGGGAAAAAAAGAGCAGAAAGAAATAGGTTCACCAAGAAATATCTTCTGTGTGGCAACAGTTCAATTTCCATTGGCAGTTGTAGAAAAGGTTCCTCTGTTTGAATTTTCCTTCAACCTACCAGACTTAATTTTTAGCCTTCTTCAGGGAATCATGATACACTCATTTTCTTTTATTTGATAGATAGCTTTTTGAAGTCACCACAACTTCCTCATATTTCTTGCACAAGATTTAAGCAGTTTGAAGAAATACTAATAACTAATCCATCTGTGTTTTTTCCTAAATAGTCACAGAAACTATGTTCATGAGGAATTTGGAGACTGTAAACATAATACAGTGAAAAAGTCTCCATACAGCCACACTTCATTCAGCTACATTTCAAATCTGTTCTCAGGTATCTTCAGAGAGCAGGACCATGTTCCAGATGCCCCATTTTTGAAGTTCCACTGTTCCTGTGCTGTCCCACTGCTGAGGTGTTGAAGGCAATTGCAGAATCCCTTTGCTCTGGAGGCAGGCACAGACACCACAGAGGTGGCTTTTCCTAAAGGGAGGGGTGGTGCAGTGTGCCTGAGAAGAATCTGACAGCCAGGGGAGAGTGGTGGAAGCAGCTTTGCTCTCAGCATCACCCTGTCTTTCTGACTCTTCACAAGCACAGTAACATTTTAAAGCTGTTGTTATCTTCTAAAGGTTAGGGAAGATTTGAGGATTACCTGACAAAAGAATAAGGTGGTGGAACAAGGTGTTGTAGCACTTTTCACAAGCCAGACCTTTTTGACAACACATCCTTCCCTGAAAGATATAATTTTTTTTTCAGTCTTTCTGGGTCTCCTCTGGATTGCAATGGAATATTTTCACTTTTAAACTGGGTCATTAAAAATTGTATTTATTTAAAAATAAATAGGCTGTGACCTCCAAAATTAATTTTCTCCAATCTGTTTTGCTTTTTTCCTTCCTGATTTTCTCAATACTTGAATATGTGTGGGGTGAGAAATACCTGCTTAGCACAGCTGATGTTTTTCACCAAGTCATACTTTAAATCTGATTTCCACTTTTGTTTTATCTATTCCATGAAGTATACCAGCTTCCCATGTCCAGGAAAAAAAAAATAGTCCTCAAATAAACTTTCATGTTCACAATTTTTTTACACCATATTTACAATTAAACTATACTTTGCATTTTGATGAAATTGTGGATGATTTACTAGACATAAATTCCCTCACAGTCCTTTTTTATACTGTCAGCCAGACCATACTTCTAAATGAGTTTTATGATCCTAAGGAGAGGATTTAAACATGTCACATCTCTATTATACACATTCTTTTAACTCTAAATCACTCTGGTCTCAATTTGAGACAGGCAGTCTGCCTGAAAGGAGATTAAGAAAAGATATTATTAGAGATAAAAATTGCTGCATTGTGTACTCCAGCAAAAGAGAACTCTAGTGATTGCCAACCAGGGAAAAGACAAACTTCCACCATAATTTCAGAAATATCTGAAAAAATCCAAAATATCCATGTGAGTGATTACTGGCACCGGATATATAGTTATCAGTAATGCTGCAACATGTGACTATATACAGTATATTCAGTATACTGCTGCTTACAATTTTTATTCAGATCATATTCTCATTTTAAGTACTTCCATGCTTTAAAAAAATCAGATGCCACAGCTTTGTAATTGATCCTGTTTTTCACTAACTTTTCACACCATTTATTCTTTTCCTTATTAGTATTTCTCTTTAAGAAAACAAATACCTGTACATGTATTTTTCTGCAGAGAGGACCTCAAAACTTGAGAGTAGGAAGGAAGAAACCCTTTCCAGCTGATTGTGCAATTTTTCTATAATGCCATTTTCACTCGGGTGGTGCCTCCATTGTCTCAGGCACTCTACAGATTCAAAGATCCCAGAACTTCAGGATATAGCCTGAATTATTCCATATTATTCCTCAGCCCCTCCTTCTTATTTTTTCTAGTTCAGTTGGAGTTTATAGGAGCTCTGAATTTCTGCAATCTGCCTTAACATGCAGAATATAAAACCTATTTGTAATTAAGCATAGAAAATAGAGGCAAATTTGACTTTGTTGCTTATTACAATTCTTAATTTAAGCTCAATGCTTTTGGGCAACAATTAACCTCCAGATATGTTCACAGAGCCATACATGATGCCTACATAGCAGGAGCAGGGAGTTTGCAATATCTGACAACATAATGGACTATCAGGCCTAATGAGGGTGATTTATTCTCATTATTTTTTTACTAAATCCTGTAAAGTCTAGATCACATAGAATTGTACAATTTTTTTAGAGGGCTCATCTCTGTGTGTAAAAGCCTAGCTAAATACTTTAAAAGCAATCTGGTCCCTTTGTACTCATTTCAGTAAGCTACAAAGTTATTGAAATGCAGAAATTTGAATTTCCATTTGCCAAGTATTGTTTGTTTCTGCAGTACTTTTAATGTCATTTAAAACAATAGTAAGTTGATGAGCTGTTAGGCTTATACTGCAATTTTACAACACTGGGAATTTATCCTTTACAAAAGCATATGGAAAATGGTTCACTAGAGCATGACATAACCTTTGAACAGTTATTATTTTCTTCATATTTATGAGGATTTTCGTTTATATAAAAATGTAGAGAAATTTAAAATAACTTGGTAGACAAATAGCTTCTTTGAAACAATAATGTGCTGCTTTCCAAAGGTCTATTTAAACTTGTTCCAGGGTACTAGTTGACACTACATTTTTTAAAATGTTGTTTCTTTCATGATGTGAATTTTTGACCTAAGTATCTAAAATCAAGGCTAATTCTGACATTCCTAACTGTGTATGTAATAAGTATATAAAATAAATATAAAAATAAATATTAAGAATCTAGTAAATAGTATATAGTAAATGAATATATATATATGTTTTATTTTCTATATGTGTATGTATATTTCTAGAATATGGACAGATGTATATGGATATATCTGTACATAAGAGAGACACAAGTTTTAAATTGAGAAATAATTTCTCTGTTCTCATATCTCATTGCTAAAACATATACAGGAGAACCTTCTTAGTGAGAAATTGGTTCATTTCTTTGTATGACCAGTTTTAGTCCAATTTGTCAGGACATGCAGCAACAACAAATCAAATTTGGTATCTAATCTTTTCAGAGATCTTAACTGGTATTGCACAGATCAGTTGACTAGTTAGGGTTTTTTGTAATGGGGAAATCTGAGACATAACTTTCTAATTTTGTTACTTTTATGGTGTTTGGGCATTTGTTCAGTCCAGCTAACATATTCCTTTGAAGGCATTGTTAGATTTCATTGCCACTGCAGATAGTCTTACTACTAATTTCTAGCTGTGAAATCAATGGTACCTAAAAGCATCTTTAACTTCAGCTTGTTTTTCTAACATTTCCCCGTAGCTATATGTTAACTAGACCTCATTTTGAGGCAATTTGTTGCCTTATATGCATATGAAATATTTGGATTGATATAGCTAAGCCTTCAGGTCTACTTCCCTATTCTTCCTAGACACATTATTTCATTCTTTCTAAATCTGAAGTTACTTTCCATGTTGCCTGTGTGACTTAATTTCCAGCAGCACTGTGAGTCAGCAGGCTCTGAGGAACTAGAATTTGCCTATAGATTTGAGTGTATCATCACTAATAAAAACTTACCATGTTTTCCCTATGTCAAGAATGGTAGAATGCATTCTCTGTTTCCTTCATGCTGATTTTTAAGCTGAAGCATAATCAAAAGCATCAGTAGTAATGTGCATTGGGCTGCCAAAGACAAGGCAGGCACCACTTGCTGTGAGGACTGAGCTTTAGAACAAAGTCTAAGCAGATTGAGAATTCTGCCATTCACATCATCCTGAATGAGTTTATGCATATTGTACAGCACCCCAGCCTTTAACTGCTAAG
Organism: Oenanthe melanoleuca; assembly: GCF_029582105.1. Classification (NCBI taxonomy): domain Eukaryota; kingdom Metazoa; phylum Chordata; class Aves; order Passeriformes; family Muscicapidae; genus Oenanthe; species Oenanthe melanoleuca. Next base: position 122,769,142 of record NC_079335.1, on the reverse strand, counting down.
AGTCACATATACTGAATTTTCTGCCAAAACTGCAAGCTGAAGGGACAATGACACCCAGGAAACCCAATGTTTAGGTAGTTAATTTTGGATTTTTAATATAATCTTGCTTCTATCATCCTGTGTTATTTAAACAAGTAAATTTCACAAAAATCATAAAGTATTTCCAAGCCAAACATTAATAACAATTCCTAAAGTGAGAAAATTTTCAAAAATTCTCTTTTTTTGATTCAGAAATGTGACCACTTTCTTACTTTTTTAATAAAATGTTTTCATGGACATATTCATGAAGTCTGATGTTAGCATATTTTAAACTTTGATGCATGAAGATGAAAAAAAATATCTCAAATTATTAAACAATTTTCAATAACATCTGTGAGAAAATGAGGAATACTAACATTATGAATACATTAAGATCTTCAAAGTGTTACCTAAGAAGGGATATTAAAGTTATTTTTCCAGTTTATTCAAGATGACATAGGAATAGAAAACTCCCTTGTCACTACTCTCAGCACTTTAAGGAGCATTAACAAAATTTTCTGAATACATGCTACTGTCTGTTTGTCCTGCAAATTCACAGAGTGATTTTCATTCTAGGCTGCTTCTGTTATCTTCTGCTTTAAGCACCACAGTCATAATTAATGCAACTGTATAGAAAAGTGTATTTTTTTACAATAAATTAAAAATAAAAAAGTAGTTAGCCTTTCAAAGGTACCTAACTAAGACTTAAAAACACTTAAGAATTTGCTTGTGAGAAGATAACACTCAGAGAAAGCTTTCATTCATTTGAAAACCATCAAAATTAATGACATATTTGTTAGTGAAAATAAAACATAAAACCTGGAACCTAGAAAAAAAAATCCAGTTTACCTGTACAGTAGATAAACACATCCCTTTCAGGGAAGCTCTATTAAAATATCTTTGAAAGAGGTAGGTATGGTTGGTTATAGATACTGACCATTTTTCTTCCCAAAATCAAAGATTAAGTATATTGGTATACTGGAAAACGTCCCCATATCTTACTTTTTTTTTTTTTTTTTTTTTTTTTTTTTAATATATATTGATTCTTTGCTGCTTATTCAAAGCCAGAAAATGCTTTTTTAAACTATCTGTGATTCAGAAAATTCAAAAGATTATTTCTGTTCAAAATCACAAGCTGAGCATCCTTGCAGTGATATTATGTAAACAGTGAAATGTCTATTTCTAAATAATGGCTGATAGAGTTAGTCATCTGAGATGTGATATATGTTGTTTCCTTGAAATGGAGTACTCCTTCATTAAATGTCAGGCAGTCATCTAAGTACCTCCTTTTGAAGAAATTAGTATTATGAATGCTTATCATAAACTTTTGAGAAAAGAACCTTTAATAGTCATGTTGAACCAGCAACTCATCTTTTACAGATATTTAATATTTTTCTTCAGTTGCAAATACTTACAGAATAACTTTTTTCACTGTAAAACATATTTAGAGTAAACAAAATACCAAATATTTTGTAGCCAGTTGCCTAAAATCTATGATGGATGAAATGAAAATAATTTTTTCTTATTTCACAGAAGAGGTACTAGAAGATGATACCAGGAACCTGGACTGTTCAGGTGCCAATGGGACAATGTAACCCTTTTAACAGTTTTGGAAGAAGCATTTGAAAATATTACAATTTATAGAGAAACACCTCTTTAATGTCAGTGTTGACATAGCTATTCTTGTATTGTCAGGGACATATTGTATCATTTGTCACTTGATGGGTCATTGCAGTAAAAAGAGAGAACATGAATTCATTTGTTAAGAGACAGTATGTTGAGTTGTGCTGGTAGCTAGAGAGATTTTTATGTTGCTGAAATACAATACAGTGATCATTTATACAGACAAAAATTACTTTCCAAGAGTCGTTTCCCATAGGTGTTGGTGCACTGTTCCCATTCATTCTGAGCAGTGTGAGAGCTCAGTTCAAAGGACAAGAGTCAAAATAAGTTCTTTTGGGTTTTTTCCACTTTGCAGCTTGATGGAAAAGACTTTCACACCCTTCTGAGCTGCCATTCAGCAGCACATAAAGAATATTGCAGCTTGTGTTAAGTGTCAATTAGAGATAATTACAACCTCAGTGACCTGTCTTGCCACTAAAACACTTAGCAGACTTTATTTTGTCTTTACAACATGGAGACTGTGGGATTCTGATCCCAGTGACACTGTGGTAAACCAGGAGACACTGCAGTGAAACCAGCCAAATAACAAATTCATAAAAGTGATGTAAGGTAGCAAAGGAAATCAGATGTTTTGCTTATATGTTGGTTCTGATTTTGCAAAACTTCCATTTTGTATCCTACTCTTGACAGTTTTCAAATACAATAACTAAGGGCATGTCAGCCAGTAGATGTAGTGGGGTTCCATTGTTCTCCATGCCAGACAATGAGACAAAACTAATAAGAGATAATGCTGTGGAAATATTTGTCATTTCCAAGATAATCAAATATCTCTACATCTGTCGTCTGAAGTTGTCCAGGGCTTGAACTTTCAGCAATGCCATAGTGCAGATGTTCTGTTGGTCTGTGGCTTCAGGAGGCAGGACTTTCTATAATAGTAACAACCCAAAATTTCATCTACTTTGGGTCATCTAGGACAGTAAAATTTTTAATACCAAATTCAGCCATCTGTGATCAAAAATATATCCTAATTTCATCATTTATGCCCTGCAAGTCTGTCACAGATTTCTGATTCTCCCTTCTAGTCCTACTAGCAATGCCTCTTGGTTTTATGTTTTGTATGCAGCAGGCAGTCCTTTCCCCAAATCAGTGAGCAACAATATTGGCTGCCATTCTTAATTTCAGACAGTTCATTTGCTATTTCCCTGCCTGAAACCCAGAGGATAGGTTTTTTTTCCCCTATAAATGAAACCAGGTGAAATCCCCAGCAGGTTTGATATAGTTTCTGTGACCAATAACTGCCTGCTGTTATTAGCAGGCCCTTTATATTAACCACTGCATTTCCTCCCATTTGCATTTTAAACAGGAATAACTTCCTTGACTGGAAGTAAAATGTGCAGAAAATTATTTTAGATGGGCTGTTTTGGCTTCCTTTGCTATTTATCATATATATTTGTGAAAATTGCCATTGTGTTAATAAAAAACAATGAAAATAAAATTAAGGACATGACCAGATTCATTCAGTCTTGTATATGTATTTGCATCTTCTTTCACCAGTGTTTGGTACTACACTGTGCAAACCAGTTCTTAGGGAATTTAATTTACATAGTTGTGTCACATTAGCATGTTGATATTTCTGGCAAATGCCTCTGAACATTTTCACACTTTCATTGACTTTCCTTTTCTGGAAGTCCAAGTGCTGGTTAGTGAAAAGCCTCACAAGTAGGAGACACCACAGAGGGCTGCCAAAGCTCCACTATGCAATGTTGTCTGGTTTTAGAATTGGTAATAGAGTGGTGTACACCAATTGCTAAAGGCTGTGAACTGGAGATCCTCAGGTCCTGAATCTTTTATGTGCCTCTGACTCTGCCTTTCAGCCTCAGTTGTGCCATTTTAAGACCTGATTGCCCAGTTTCCTCTCTACCACAGCCTTTCTGTGCTCAGCTTTCTGTTCCTGTGACCTCATTTTCACTGTAGCTGACTTCCAATTGACCCTGATCTGAGTTACAGGCCATGGAAAACCAGCAACCAGGCATTTAGGAATGCCATCAGTGAGCAATGTTTGAAGTCAGTGGAAATTCCACTATGAACTTTCCTGAGCTTCTGCAACAGTTTCAGATTCAAAGGACTCAGTTATGGCTATCACATTTACCATTGCCAACTAGCAACAACAAAGTGATTTTAAACTAATTTATAAAACCTTCCCAGGGAAGGCAAAGTGCTGCAGAGAGCCAGTTCAAGTACCCTTCAGACTCACAAGCATAGCTTGTTGCTCACCATTTTCAGCATCAAAGTCACAGCTTAATACCTTAGCCCTCTTGCAGAAGTATTTATATTTATGAGAAGGGTGAAAATGAGATTTTTTTTTCAAGGTAATGGCCACTTCTTGAAGTTGAATTGGCTACCTGGATAAGTTGTGTATGTGACAGGAACATAAAAGAAAATAAAGCCAGGCATGCCTGCTGTTAAAACAGTCTGGCTGTGGTTTTCTCATTTGAGGCAGCCAGGATTCATATTAAATCTGCATGTTAGGCCCTGGGTTTCTGGTTCTCTTCCTAATTTTGAAAATGAATCATTCTGTGGTTAAGCACTCTGCTTTCTGCATTTATTTTTCAGCTCCATAACTGGTCACATGAACTTGTCTCTGTGGTGGGCAGTCAGGTCAGTATCATGATTTTTATTAATTCCTTTCCTTCCAAAGTCTTTTTTTCACACCTTTTCACTGCAAATTATCTCTGCTATATAATATCAATATACAATATGAATTTCAGCTTACATTAATGTATGAGAAGACATGTCTTTGCCATTGGGTAGGTCTGAACAAAGCATCCCTGGCATCCTTTGCCAAGTGTTTGTCACATTCAACCACATTTTATAGCCTCTCAGAGACATTTAACCTTGTTCTAACCATATTTGTACCTTTTATTAAAATTACAGAACAAAATGTAACATGCTGAAGAAAATAAATAAACAACATTCAGGATGAAAACAGTCAATAAGGAAAAATAAGTTCAGTCATCTCAAAGAAAGTGGAATCCTTTTCTTTCCAAAATTAAAGTGTTCTGATAATTTACAAGTGCACTTCAATGATGTACAATGACTGCATACACATACACCTGAGCATGCAAGTTGTCCTAAAAGTAAAGGGAGCTGGTAGGTGAAGTAATGGGAAAAGTGGTAACTGTACAGTTTTCCTTCAAAGGACACATTGGACGTGAAAACAGGCTCTGATTAAATAAAATCATCTGTGGGAGCTTGTCATAGGAACCTTGTAAAGACCCAGCAGTTATTGAGTAGAGAGGGACTGGCCCTGCCCAGGCTGGAATTCCAAGAGTTTATACTTACTATTTCCTCAGTACTTTTGTTTATTATTTTATTGCATCATAAATAATCTCTTTTGAGCATGCTCAGATAAATCTAGAACTCTAAAATATGGAACAATTAATTTGGATAAAGAAACAATTCCAGTATTAACTTTAAACTAAAACTGAATGTTTTTCCAGTCATCACTGCTTAAATGATTTTAAAGTACACTTTCCCTATAATTTATTCCTTCACCTGCTGGTTATGGATAACAAGCAAAATACTAAAGTAAAGAATACTTACTTGCCATTTGCAGCTCTCTTAACACCAGAAAGGATGAATAAGGCTGATATTTATATAAGAACTCAGAGAGATCCCAGTATGATGAACAAGCTGCTGCAGTAATGATTACTAACTCTTAGACACCAAGACAAACAAGCAAAAGAGTTAAGAACCCTCAATAACAAAAAGAACGTTCTCATTAGGGAAGCCATTATAAAATGGCATGTCCAGGATTGTTCAGTTCACAGCTGCAGGCTTAAAAACTGGTTATTGTTAATTCTCTCCCTGCTTTCTAAGGCTGTCTCAGGTCCCTCTGAACAGGGAGCCCCTCACAGGATGCAAATTAGCAGGTTAAAGTTTGTGTCACAGAAACTTATGTAGCTGAGTACTCCTTCATATCCAATGGCTTTGTTCCTAGGTGCTGAAATGAGGAATTAAGAATTAAATCAAGGCTTTGCACAGAATGCTATAACAAAAATGAAGATTAAGAAACAGAAAAAAAAAAAAAACCACAAGCCCAGCATTGTAAACAGTGCAAACACTTCAGATTCCAAATAATTGCCAGAAGTTTTGCAGAACTTTTAATAAGTCTAACCATCTTGTTAAACTAAAGGTATTAGAAGTATGGTCTCTAACTCAAACAGTTTCAGAAAGCATATAGAGTTAACTAGTTTAGGACCATGTGATTTTGGCTCAATCCTTGATACACTTTTATATCATCTACTTTGTTCCTTTGATATTGGATACCCCCTAAAAAACAAAACCATATTGTGGTGGTTTCAAAACCTTATAGAACTGGGAAGTATGATCTTCTGTGATTATCCTTAAGGAATTTCCTTCCTAAGGAACTTCTCTGGTAAGTTCACAGTACGTGCCAGCTTGAGCACAAAATATTGTTGTGAAATTTGGAGAAAAGATAAGTTTATAAAACAACCAGTTTTCAGTTTTAAAATCTCAATAACTTACTGGTCTCAGATTACCCATCAATGCATCCATTTAAAAGCAGGGATTTTAATTAATAAATAATAATAATAATAATAATAATAATAATAATAATAATAATAATAATAATAAATGCAAATTTTAAAAGCATGGAGAATTAAAACAAATAGCTGAATTGACTGACAATAGAAGTGTGAATTTGATGAAAAAGAGGTTTTTCTTAATATTTTTTCTTAATATTTTTTGTAATATTTTCTCTATTTTTTAAAAAATGCTGTATATGGAAATATTTTCTCTTACTATAATATTTTTGGGACATTAGGAGAAGAAGAGTTCTTCATTAAGGATACCCTTCTGTCTGAAGCTCATTTCTTTTTTTTTCAATTAGGTTACTAAATGCCTCAATTACCTGTAACAACACTTGACAGTGATGTTGAATGAAGTACAACTTTTAAAAAATTAATTTTCTCTTATATCTTTAAAAAAAGTTAAATATGACTGACATTTAAGATTATTCATGCCAATAGATAATCATGATTTAAGCTTCTTATAAGAAGCAAAATTTTTTTTAACCTAAAAGAAGCAATTCTCTAGACAAATTTTCCAGAAACTGTGGTAATATTTTCGAACTAGTATTTGGCAAAATATTTTCAAGCACTGGCTAGGTAATTTGAAACATATCAGTCATTTGAAGGAATTCATCATGTATGAACTTTGCTTACAACTTTAATTTGCTGCAGATCATAAAAATTTTATTGAATCTGATTAGTGTAAGAACAGTGCAACATTTGGCAGCATAGTATGAAATAAAGCTGTGTTTGTCCATTTTAAACTTTTTATGTTTTTTTACCAAGTCTCATCTTCTGAGAATTCTGTCTCTTAACACCACAGGGACAGTGGCCAAAAAATGACATGTTGGAGTCTAGAGAATGAGAATAGTTAGATAGATGTTGGTTCAACAGTGCAAATTCTCTGCATTTAAGAAGACTGACCTTAGTGAAGCATATCAGTAATCAAGGACATAGCAGCAATGAAGAAAGAGGGAAATTAGAAGGGTAAAAATGGATTTTCAAGAAAAGAATTAAAGAGTTTTAAAACCAATACCCAGAAGCCATGAAAATAACATTTTGAAGATGACTGTAATAGAACCAACAGATCTTCTAAATCCCTACAAAGCGGTGAGGGAAGATAAGAATACTGCTGAGAAGTTAAATGACTTTTTACATTAGTTTTTGCTCAAGAATTTTTGGAAGATTACTATGAAACCTGCTGTTTTCTGACATATAACAATGTGATGCTTCTAAAGCTCTACATGCTGCAAAAAGTTTTCCGTAAATGCATAACTACCAAGATATATGAAATTTCACAATTATACTCCCCCCCTAATTTTTTCCTTACTCCATAAAAAGAGAGGAGAAAAAAAAATAATATCTCATATAATTGAACCAATGATCATGAAGTTTATTCCCTTTCAAGAAGGTTTTCTGGGTCATTAAGTTATCACCAAAAAAATCAGAACTTTTTCACAATTTCTCTGAAGTACTTTGAGTTTTTCATATTTTAAAAGGAAAAAGAGAAAAGCTTCATAAGCCAATCACTTGCTATGTTTAATAAAATTTTAAAAACCCCAACAACATAATTTCTTTAGATGTTCAGAAGTTCTGACTCCTCAGTAAAGGATACTACATATTTTCCTGTCTGTGTGGAAGAAAGCAGGATCAAAAAACACCTAACAGAAATAAAAAGAAGTTTAGGATAATACAGACTACTCTTATTATAGAAAAAGGGATAAAATGATTGACTGAACTTTCTCATTATAGCTTTACTTATTCTTACTACTGAACTGGAAGGGAGGGCAATGAAACAGAAATCTGAGAAGTGCAGGAAAAACATTCTGTTATTCAGCTATAAGGACAACCACGAAGAATTTAAGGGTGAGAAGATGAGCTAAATGAATGAATAATACCAGAAAAACAAAATTTATCATTGACAATCATGCTGGTGGGAATGAACTACAACGTTAAATTGAAAACCTTTATTTTTTTCTGTTATAATCAAGAATAAGATGTACTTAGTTTGTAAGTGAAAAAATCTGAATCTGAAAAAGTAAAACAGTTTTCTATAAACTATGAGTAAAATCAAAAAATGCTTTGTTAATGAAAATAATTCACAGAAAAAAATCAAGATTACTTAATGTTGTTAGCAATTTTTAAAGGGATATTTGTTTCATTGCAGCATATAAATAAAAACTGATGGAGAGGAAAATCAGAATCACGAGTTAGAAAATACAGCAGAAATATATTTATATTGACCATTAGTGTCTTTCATTTTACTGAAGGAAAGCCAGTTCCTCTTTTACATGAAAGTTAGCGTTTTTGATCATGGGGAAGAGAGAACTTAAAGTTCAAATTGTGTGTGAGAACAGAGCTGGAACTTACCAGGTTCATAAGGAAAAAATCAATTTTACCCAGCTGGCATTTAATTTTGGTAGACTGTTTACTGTACATTTTTGTGTATATCATTATTTCTCATAGCATTCAAACCTCATATACTCAAAACTAAACTTTAATATACAAAGTCCTAATCCAAAACACCCTAACCTTCACTCTTGTATAAGAAAAGTCTTTGCATCCAAGAGCTTGTGACCATACTCCACCAACAGGAACCTTCTTTCCAGATAAACACTTTGAAAGCACAAATTCTTTCTTCTGCATCCTGAGATTTTTTTGTTTTAGTTTATATCTGAAAAGCCATTCTGAGGTACAAACCTTTTGGAAAATTAAGTCTGTAAGGCATTCCTAGATTCTGAACTGTACTAGTTTTGTGATTAGTGTTGCACTCACTTCTTCTTTAAGATCAATTCGCTCATATCTGCATGGATTGTTAAAAATCCACAGATTCAAAAGTTGTCTGCAAATTTAGAGCTGTAAGGCTTAACTGTGCAGCAGCATTTTCTTTAAAAACACTAGGATTAATAAATTTAATTTTTTTTTCTGTTTCAGTAATATATTAATCTAAATTTTGATAATAAATCATGTCAGTAAATAGTAAGTAGGTACTAACAATTTATACACCTATAGTGAATACACTAAATGAGTGATGAAATAGGAAACAGCAGTCTGGTCAAGAGCTTATTATAGACTTTTTATCTTGGATCAAAAAGCACCACTGTTCTGCCTGCAATTTTCTAAATATTTCTATGCAATTTTCTATTTTCTAAATAGGGAAGCAAACGTGCTGCTCTTATCACTTAATGTTTCCTCAAAGTTGGAGGACAGAAAGGTTCTTTTTATCAGGCACTGAAAATCACATAAAGTATGTGAAGAGGATCTGTGATCTCACACCTAAAGAACTGTGCTGAGAAGAAATTAAAGGTATAATCTGAAAGTTTATCTCTGATTATAATTTTCAAATGTTCAATATAAACATTCCATGTAGTGTACAGAAGATTACAGTCTTCTCCACTAGCACAGAAATGCATTTGCTGACACCCACCAGCTCTCTGCTTTGTTGCAAACTATGAATAGTTAAGCATTTGCTGTGATTTAGCTAATGTCCTTTTACCATATAAAATGCAATCCAATTCATTGTGTATGTGCTTGAAAGGGAAAGAGACAAAAATGATTTGGTATTAAGCCTTTTTTCTTCATTTCATATTGCTAAATCTGTCTCTGGAGAAATAAAGAGGCTTTTTTCTCTTATTTCTTATAATGGGATTCTAATGAGAACTTTAATTAGTATCATGAATTTTTTTCCCTACTTCTAGATTTTAAAGCAATCATGCAGTATTTCTCAGTTGTGATTTTCTACTGTATCTCTATCATGTTATTTCTGTAAGATAATTTTTTCATATTTTCATTTTTCATAATTTCAGATTTTGTTAACCCATTTTACTGCCATAATAATTGGAATCAAAATAGACAAGAATCACCATATTCCTCTTAGTAGCTTGATTGTCAGTCACCAACTGAAATATTTTCCCAATTACAGCTGTGTGTGAAGATTCTGGTAGTAAGGCCCTGTCTCTATTCAGTGCATGCATGAAGTGGTCATCACAAGACAGGCTGTTCCTCCTCCTTTTATATCTTGACTTTTTACCAAAAATAGGTATTTTGGAAAAATCCTTTTTAACATCTTTCCCACCTATTTTTTTTGCTTGTTTGTTTGTTCTTTCCTGATTTAAAATAATCTTTACAAACCACCATTGTGCCCTTTCTTAAGAGAGTAAAACAAAATCTTTTACCAGAACACATCTTTTTGATACAAACCCTGCTTGCATTAATTTCTTGACATTTATTTAAAAAAACTTACATTTAATGCACCTAGTGCTGTAGATGCCACACACTTTTCTGACAGCCTGGAATATTACTCCATTTATCCTGGAAGATATGAGGGTGGGAGAGATGAGATATGCAAAATCATCATCAAAAATCCCTATATTTTTTGTCATTACTTTTCTGGAATATGTGTTTCATAGTCATTAGAAAAAAAAAGAAGCAATTACCAGTAAGTCCATGAAAAACAGTACAGGGAAGCAGATTTTCCAGTGTTTTATTGCAACGTTAGAAATCCAGTGTACCATTTTCCACAGGGATGTAGCAAATAAAAAATAAACTGAAGTTGGTAATTAGAGAAACTTAGCTGAAACTTGTTCAGCTTATTAAGCATTTAATTTTGTGTAGAAAGTGAGAAATCATTAGCACTTTTATTATCCTGAGCATAAAAAACCCAAACACTTCTGGAAAGGAGGCTGTACAACTGGCTTTACAAGATTTGGTATTCGTGTGCTTTCCTGAAATGCTTATGTAACCTAACTAAACCTGCAGTTTGACTTCCACAATAAAACTACCAATTGGTGACAGCAACTGCACAGGTGGTTTAAAAAATCCTCAAGCTGCTTCTTGCTCTTCACAAGCCCTTAGAGAGGACTTTCCCTCTCTAAGTGATGCTGCCATGAGAGTGTGCTCACATCACTGTGCACACATCATGTAGATCTCTTAGCTCCCAACAATAACCAGGAGAGCAAAATAATTTTTAAAGTACACAAAAGCGTTCACATCAAAGTCAAAATGTGGTAAAAGTATTAAGTTCTAATTTAAATTATAGTCTAAGCTATTTCAAGTAGATATACGTTTTGAGAGTGTAGGAAGGAGTATATAAAGACTGAAGTATTTTCTCTTGATAAAAAGTGTTTATCATTTGAACTGCAGAAACGAGCAAGCTTGTTAAATGTGTGCATTTCTCACCATTACTCTGCAACTCCCAAAGTCACACATCAATTCAACTGCTCTGATAGAAATGGCTCCTATGTCTCCTGATGCAGAGTCTGGTATCCCATCCTAGAAGTCCAAACCCCTTCTGTTAATAGGGTGTCTACAGAAGTTTATTCCTTCAGGTCAGAAGTTTGAACCTAGTCCAAGTTACTAATACCCTGAAGATACTAAATCCGACTGCATGGGTCAGTTCTATTCAAGTGTAGCTTTTGTATCTCAGCAGAGTAAAAAAAAAGGAAAATTGGATGTGTTGCCACTTCCAAAATACTACTATACTGAGCTTGTTTTGTGGTCTTCAGTAAAAATACTATCATAGTTGTCTCTTTTACATGCATCAGCAGAAAGGAAAAGAATTTCAGGCATTCACAGCTATTTTGAGGAGGTAAATATTGGCAAAATACAGTTGTCTTAATGAAGCTGTGTTTTTTCACTGCCTACCTTCCTCACTGTGTAGGGCCCCTCTTACCTAAGGCTGGCACAGGGGTGTCTTCAGTTAGCACACACATTTCACTTTAAAAGGGAGCAATAAACAAAGCCAAAAGCTTTCCCTTCAGGAATTTCCCTCTGCTGTTTAGAAGCAGCCACTCACTAATGCTTTCCTGCTGCAGCTGCACTCCTGGCATTGCAGGTTTGCACCAGGAGCTGCACTGTGCAGCCCCAGCACACTGTGACAGGGGCAGGTTTGGCTCTCACAGAGGGATGTACCTGCACCTGATAGCCACAGGTGCATCCCTGCTTGCCAGTGGAACACCCAGGAGCACTGCTGGCACAAGGAGGAAGGAACTTCAGAGCACTGTATATGTTCTGATGGTGAAGCTGAGGCACGACCACCATCCTGCCAGTTTGCAGTCATTTTCCCTAATGAGCTTTCCAGTTTGCTAATTCAAAGTTCCAGTGTGCTTGGGCCTCAAACTCTCCTTGTAAGGAGATTATTCCACAACTGAATGTACTTTGCAGTCAGAATTTAATCCTATTTTTCCTCTTTATAACCAGAAATTTATTATTTTTCTCTTGACTGTCTTCTTTGTTATATTATTTAATCGTGCAATATACAACTATGCTGTGCCTCTGTAATTCTGGAAGGGAGCTTATCCTCAACTTAGGTGCCTCACATCATATCTTCTGCTAACAAATGGCCTATATAGTTTAAAATGTCATTCACAGATATCAAAAGTCATTATATGGACCCATTGATTTCTGAGAATTTTATGTGAATTAGACCCTCAGAGAGGTTGATTGTTCTGTCACAGAAATCATCTGCAAGACTGATGTTTGACAGGATCAAGCCAACAGACACATTATTTTGCTGTTCTACAGCCCAGTGCCTTTGCTGACAAAAATTGATTAATATATTTAGGTTTTTCCATACTACACTGCAATGTCATAGCTAATCTATGATCCATCTGATCTCTAAATCTCTTCCAGAATGCTTGCCTACTAAAATCTCTTCTCTATTGACTATTTATATGTTTGAATTGTCTTACTGTGAATGTATTATACTGAATTTGTCCAAGTTAAATTTTAATTTCCTGTTTCTTCCCTATTCTGAATTCTTCTTGGCATTCCTCTTCCTTCATTGCTCCTCACCACCTTTCATAATGATAAGGAGCAGTATATTTTGGTACTACTTTACAGAATATTCAACTAAAATCACAACCAATTATTATACAAGAAAGTATTTTAATTTATTAGCCGTTAGGAATAATTTTTAGGCTTTTATGTGCTTTATGATATTCCATAATTCACTGACTTTTAACATTTCCCTCCTGAAGGAATCTGGTCTACTCGACAGGAAGCCTTAATTGGAGAAGAAGAATCTGCAGAGCTAAAAACCCTGGTTCTAATAGGAGTCAGGTTTTACAATGAGAAGGTTGAAATATTGCAGGGAGAAAGTGGCTCATTACCAGAAAAAACATCTGAATCCCAAAGGGTATACATTTTCCCTGAAAAAAATGAATGTTATCAGAGAAGAGAACTCATAATTCATTAGTAACAGCTAATAGTAGCTTTCCTTAAAAGTGGCAGTGGGAACATAAACAAAATGTATTTATTTTCCAGAATTTTACTAAACTAAGAACTTTTCAGACTGCAGATAACATTATTATTATTATTTAAAAAGGTCAAATTATTAGTTTTCTTATATTTAATTTTATGCATTGTTATACACATGTGTAGCTTCAAAAACATAAAATAAGACCACTTATAAGCCTTCCCTACTGGCACTAGTGGTGTTATATGAGGTTACGAAACAATAAAGTGTTTTCCATAATTGTCAGCCTTAGATTTTTATTTGAATGCCTGAGATTTCTGCTTAGATGCCTGACACCTGTATCTAATTTCGATTATTTTGTCTAATTCAGACATAATTTGTCATGTGGTCTATTTATTCATTATAAAACCAGAAACTCCTGCTGTATTTATTTCAGAGTAATGTAATATCATCAGAACATCTATTTAAAGAGAAGAGGCATGCTAATTTTTTCCAAGTCCTGTTGTTGGTGCCTGCCAGACAATATTATCATTCTAGGGTATACTGGACTAATGATACTATCTCATCCATCCTAGAAGCCACAGATCTTCCAGAAATTCTTTAATATCTCCTACATGATGTTCTTAATTAGATTTTAGCCATGAGTCTTCATTTCTCTTCTTTACACCAAAGACTCAGTTTTGTTGAGAAGAATAAAACACAATTCCTGTTACCAAAAACAGTTACTGCAGCAGGACATGAGGAATGTGACTCTTCATTACCTGGGTGTTATCTGGCCTTCACTTTCATTCTAGCCCATTTGCTTTATCACTTGCTTTTTCTCCTACATCACAGAGGGAGAACATCTTTGAGACTGGGGCTGTCACTCACTGTGGCCACTTTCCAGCACACTGGGGCCCTCCTTTATTCCAGACTTCTTGGCACTTGAGAAAATAAGCAGCATGTGCTGACAGGGCTGCAATTTCTGAGTACCTGCAAGAAGGTGCTGGAATCAAGAGCTGAGGCAGGTACAGAAAGGAAAAACGTTTTAACCAGAGCAAGGTCTGGAGCTTCCAGAGTTATGTCAGAAACTAAGGAAAACAAGGGGAGAAACAGAGGAACTTGACACCAGAAAATCAGAAGCTGGTAATACTGAAAATATTGAAAGGCTGCAATTAATGGCTGGCATCAAAAGGCTCAGCATCAGAGAATCCTGCTCCTTCCATAAGGAAGGAACTGTACAAGGAGGTACCTACTGTAGTCTCAGTGAATTATGTTGTCTACCTGTATTTGCATTTGGTCTCTCTACCTTCTGAATGTATCAGTTGATAGCACAGTGTCATTATCTATTAAAGGAAAGCAACAAAAACAAGCAAAAAAATTTCACCCCACCCCAAAAAAAACCAACCATGCCACTGCCCTGACACCTCTCAAAAGTCAAAACAACAGCAAAAGTATCCTTCAGAAAATTGATTATCCAGAGTTTACAAGGCAAGAATTTATAACCACCAGAGTGAAGTCAGGAAGCCATTCAAGGTCTTATTGTCTCGTATTTTTTGAAGAAAATTTTCCCTTTCTCTTCATGATCCCATAAGTGGAATTTTTGCAGAATTTGGATCACTCTACTCCACCTCACATTGTATTTCTTGTATGTACAAGGCTGCAGAAGACAAGGATAAAAACATATTTTCTCCAAGGTAATGACAGATCAAATGGATCCTTGTGCTGCCAATAACACATACTAGGAAGAGTACTTTACCAATAAAAAGAAAATCTATTTAATAATAAATAGTATTTTCTTCTGAATAGTCTGTGAAATGCTCTACAAACATGGTCTTTTCCCTCTTCTCTATGGGCATGAAGGGTTGTTTCCCACCAGAGTTTTTGGGGCACTTTAACTTCCATCAGGCACCATTTCCATTGTAATCACTGCAGATATTTTGTTTTTCTGCATTCTTGCTATGAAGGAAAAGAGAAATTTTACTAGAGAGATGGACTGGTTAAATTAAGAAACATTCATCATTAACACTATCCTCAGGGCTGAATAAACTGGATTACTATTGGGACAGACATTCCAGGTATGTTTATGCAATGATTTCATAAGAGGGCTGGTTTGGGGGTTTTTTAAACCGGTAGAAGATTTGTTCTTACATTTACATGTGTCCCCTCTCAAGGCAAGAAGACATAAAATTCTCTTCTTCTAATGGTATAAATCCATAGCACTGCAGAATATACTGGGCTACAAAGTTTTGTCAACACAGCCACAATAGAAAAAAATCCAAAGAAAATTGTTAATGTCACTTGGAAAGAAGAAGTATGCCTATTTTTATAATTTTTCTGTATTTATCAAGCCCAAGATTATAAGCCAAAATTTAAATTAAAAATTTCAACCCTCTTCCAAGAGCGGAAAGAAGAAAACGGCAACGCTTTATGTTGCTTTCCATTTAAGAACTCTTTAAAATACATAGAAGACAATTCTTTTTATTTTCTCTAGGCTCTCTGAAATCTACTTCACAAGCCTATTCCTCACTGAGCAACAACAAGCCTTTTCTCAATGCTTTATTGTGTTACAAGTTGTTGTTGGTTCTCTTCAAATGCTCTTCTTATATTGTGCATAAGCTGCCTTCTGCAGAACAGTTGGTACAAAAGGGAACAACAGATCTGAAAAGACAGGTAATTGTGCTCTGAACAGATCAATTAATTCTGACTGAATAGCAAAAGATCTCAGAAGTCTTGAACTTTAAATAGATGGTTTGTGAGATGTTTACTGGGTAAATATATATCTAGGCATTCTCATCCTTTTTGTAGACAAAGATCCTCAGTTACTGCTGTAACACAAGAAAACAAGTATAGATAAAAATATTTAAATTTTAATAAAATAAAATAGTATAATTAAAAATTCTAAAATGAGAAACATATGATAGATAAATAAAAAGACATTAATTTAAATTATCTCTTCATTCTTTGGGCTTATATGAAATGCCCACTGAAAAATAGATTTTTTTCTTCTTTGGGCTGAATTATAGGCTAAAGATTTATGCATTTGATTGCATTATCTGATTCGCCATTCTTGGTATTTTAATTTTTATCAGTAATAAACTGATAAAAATAAAAGCATTTATTTTCTGTTCTAATTTCATTATTGCAAGCTTTCAAATGTGGTATTACAGTAGAAATAAAATTAAGGTGTTAATTTATGTTCACATGCAAAATGTTTGCAATGTTTTCTATGCATTTCTGTGGATTATGCTTCAGTCTCTGACACACTGGATTTCAGATGCCCCTCAAGCTGCTTCTAAATCACTTTTGAATTACTGTTTAATAACCTTGCATTGGATGTGTATTTCTGATAGTTGTTAGTATAGATGTACTATTCCAAAACAGCAATGCCATAGTTGTTGTTTTATTAGAGTGAAAACATTTATTAGAGGTTTGGGCATGGATTCAATGTATTCAGTTAGATCAGACAGTGGATTGTGTGAGATGCATTCCTAACATGAATGGTTTGCCATATGATTCCCAAGTACCTACATGCAAACTGATTTATTGGTAAATGTTTTTGGCAACCTGCAGACCGAATTCTCTCCATAAATGTTTTCAAAAGGGAAAAAAGAATTAGGAGATGGGGAGGAACATCTAGAAGTGAGAGTGGAATAAATAACCATTGTACTGAAATACTTAACAGAATCAAATGACAACAGTTAGTGCAGGAAACAAGCTCCTTTCCAAAAGTTCCCTCTGGCAAATTCACAAAATCAGACATAAAGTTAACTGTAGGAGTAACATATTTTCCATTTGCTGTGGAATGCTTTTCTTTTTTCTCCATCGTATTCCAGATTGTTTCTTGTCAAGCCATCTCCTTTTTGTCTCCAGCTATGCTGTTTGCATTGAAATTTACAATGTTGTCTCAACTGCTTGAAAAGGACATTTAAATAGGGGACTGCAGTCCTGCTCTTGCTTTCCATAGCAAAGGCTGGAATAAGAAAATATTGTAAAAATAAAATAAATATTGTTTCAACTTTGAATTGTTGTAATAAGATGATGTAATGAGACCCAAAAAGGAAATGTAACAAGTCTAAAATACTCTAAGTATTTTAATCTGGTCCAGATACACAGTCTTATGTCTTTGC
This sequence comes from Oenanthe melanoleuca, assembly GCF_029582105.1. NCBI lineage: Eukaryota > Metazoa > Chordata > Aves > Passeriformes > Muscicapidae > Oenanthe > Oenanthe melanoleuca. Next base: position 122,751,605 of record NC_079335.1, on the reverse strand, counting down.
TTCTTTATTCCAAAATCTGTTGGCAATGTGGTATTCCAGCAAATCATAGCTGATGTATGCATATAATACCTGGGAGAGTTTTGCTGAAAAGAAGTGAATGAACTGGGAAGAGGAATCTTTGTAAATTATCTAGATTCATGACAGCCACTAGATTAATTGAACTTTTTGACTGCAAAGGCATTGAGTATAGCTATTCAGTTAAACTTCTGATAACCAACTAGAACTGGAAAAAGAAAGTAGTATGGTGAAAAGAACTTTAGAAATATTGATGCTGAAAGTAGGGTAGAGTTCTTTATGGAAAGGCAGGTAGACTATTAAATGAACAAAAGAACTATCTTGCATAGAGCCCTGCATTTCAGCACTGAAGGGAAAACTGACACATCAAATTTTTACAACAAAAAGAAAGGGTTTATCAGCTTCTAAATGCTTTATATAAAGATGATTGTTAATTCTTGGAAAAACTACAGTGGCTAAAGGAAAAATAGTCTTGACATAAAGAGCCTAAAAATGGCCAAGTTCAACCAGACAAAGCATACAGAGAAAATGAAAAGCAGTGGAAGTCTGTTCAAATCTTCAGAGCTTTCTTCTGCTTGTACATGTATGCCAGGTATACTAAATTTGTGTATGTTATTTGTGAGATTTTAGTATTGTTTTCAATTGAAAGGTTGTAAAAATTTCAACTATTGCTGTATATAATACCCTACAGAAAATACCTTGCCATTAGTTGCACACAGAAAAGCATAGCACTTAATTGGGGAAAGGAAATGTAACTTCTATTTCTGTGTTCTCTTCAACACATGGGACCTTGGACATGAAGGTCATCTTCTACAATGGCCTAAAGCTAGAGCACTCACTTTTTAAGCAGGAGACACAACTTTTCTTCCACTGAGACAGTCTCTTTATTGCACACAAAGTTGTCCCTTCCTGAAATTACATTATTCTCTTCAGCCACTATAAAATTCAAGATACAGAACACATGGTTTGAGATAAGGATCAGAATACCTGTCCTTCACATTTTCAAGCCCTAAGCACTGCAATGCCTCCTTCCACCAAAGCTGCTCCTTTTATTCCAGTCAGTACAGAGTATGGCTTGTGAACAAAGGCACTTCCTGGGAAGTGTCAGGTCTGCACCTAGAATACCCAGAATAGAAGGGTTATAGGCAAAGAAGTGGATTTATTTCTGATGGTTTCTTTTATGTAGAATTATCACTATTTTATCTTCCTTCTTTAAAAAAAAAAAAAAAATCCATCTGTAATTTATTACCCCTCAAACTTTGGAAAAGCCTTGTCCCTGGCTGGCTGTTTGTGGTGAGCTGGCCCTGGCTGGCACAAGGTTTCCGAGAAGCCACTCTTATCAGGTGGAGAAAATATGATGGAAAGCTCATGGATCGAGAATAAATCACTTACCAATCACTGTCTTGGGCAAAATAGGCTTGAGTCAGGGAAAAATAGTTTAATTTATGGATAATTATTTGTAATAGACTTGTGAAAAATAAAATCACCTTACCCTGGTGCTATTGGGCTAGGATGCAGTGAAAGAATATTGCAACACATGACTTCCTTCAGAGGCAGAAGAAAGGCAATTTTAATAAAGAAACAACCACATTTTTATAGACTAGATTGCAGAACCAGGATAAAAGTAATTTCTTTGGTCCAAGGAAGGTAACATCCCTTGTAAACATGCTTTTACCAAACATCACATCTCTCACACACTCAGTGGGTGCTAATCTCTGTTATTAATTCTTTGTTTTCTGTTTTCCTTTGAGTAGCTTGAGAAAGACTCAAGCTTCTTTTTCCCTAGCTCTCAGTATCCACATTTTCCCTCTCTTCCCTTCGGATTTCTCTGCCTCCTCCCCCTGCATGGCTCAGGGAGATGGGAAAAGAGGATTGTGCTTTCTCTGTGCTGCTCCTTCCTCCTCGTGCTCGTCTGCTACTCCAGAATGACATCCCACCCACAGGAGACACTCCATTAAATTCTCCAAATGCCCTTCCCATGGGCTGCAGTTTGTACAAAGTGTCCCTTCCACAGGGTACAGTCTGTCAGGAGCAGGTTGTTGCAGCTCCCCACAGGGTCACAAGTCCTGCTCCAGAGTGGGCTCTTCTCCCCATGGTCCACAGCTTCTGCCAGGAGCCTGCTCCTGTGTGGGCTTCCCAAGGGGTCACAGCCCTCTTCAGGCATCCCTCTGTTCCAGCATGGGATCCTCAGGGGTCTGCAGGTGGATCTCTGCTGTACTGGGAACCTTCCTGGGCCACAGATGGACATCCTGCTGCGCCTTGGGCTGCACAGAATCCCAGCTCCAGCATCTGGGGCATTTCCTGCCCTCTCCTGTACTGGGAACCTTCCTGGGACACAGATGGACATCCTGCTGCACCTTGGGCTGCACGGGAATCCCAGCTCCAGCATCTGGGGCATTTCCTGCCCTCTCCTGTACTGGGAACATTTCTGGGACACAGATGGACATCCTGCTGGGCTGCACAGAATCCCAGCTCCAGCATCTGGGGCATTTCCTGCCCTCTCCTGTAATGAGAACCTTCCTGGGACACAGATGGACATCCTGCTGCACCTTGGGCTGCACAGAATCCCAGCTCCAGCATCTGGGGCATTTCCTGCCCTCTCCTGTACTGGGAACATTTCTGGGACACAGATGGACATCCTGCTGGGCTGCACAGGATCCCAGCTCCAGCATCTGGGGCATTTCCTGCCCTTTCCTGTACTGGGAACCTTCCTGGGACACAGATGGACATCCTGCTGCACCTTGGGCTGCACAGAATCCCAGCTCCAGCATTTGAGGCATTTCCTGCCCTCTCCTGTACTGGGAACCTTCCTGGGACACAGATGGACATCCTGCTGCGCTGTGGGCTACACAGAATCCCAGCTCCAGCATCTGGGGCATTTCCTGCCCCTCCTTCTCCCCTACCTTGGTGTCTGCAGGGCTGTTTTTCTCTCATGTTCTCACTCCTCCCACTGGTGCTGCACAGTGATTTTTACCCTTTTTTAATCGTGTTATCCCAGACATTGCAGGAAGCAATGTATGACTGTTACTTCTTGGCTCTGCTTTGGCCGGCGGTGGGTCTGGCTCAGAGGCAGCTGGAATTATTTCTCTCAGGATGGTGGCAGCTGCTGTGTCACAGAAATCACTCCCACACCTCCCCCACTATCAAAACCTTGCCATGCAAGCCTAATACATTGTTAAATTTATCCTAAGGACTGTTCTTAAGTTCTGGAACTTTCTTGAACTTGAGTGCTCAGACTGGGACAATACTGTTTTGGAGCAAACTAACAGATTCGTGAAGAACTTCTTTAATAAAAAGGGACAGAAACACCTGGAGAGTACAGTGATTTCAAAGCAACAAACCATAGTGTAATTATAATCGTGTGAATTTTTCTTTAAAATATTTTATTTTTATGTAACCCTTACAGTAAAGAAACTAATCAAAGCAACAATCAATGAAATCTGTAGCTCCAGGGCAAAGAAAGAAAAAAGAAAACAGCATTTCCTTAAAATACCTTTCCTTGTGTTTGTTTTCCCTTCTTTGTTCCATTTCTCTTCACTTCACTACCTTAGCTGATGTCCCCCTCTTGTTTTATCCTATCTATTTATAGTAGAGCCTCTCTTTGTCTTTTTCTTCACATTCAAGTCTTTTTCAACCAAACACCAGTGCTCTGCAAAGTGCTGCAAGCTTGAGGGACAGTAAGAGTCATGGGGACATCTCCCCTCTAGTAACTCCTCCACAGGAACATAGATCAGTGTCTTCTTCATGCTTCTCAGCAACACAGTATTTATTAAATACATTTTCTGTGTCATATAGATAGGAAAAGAGGGATGATCTCAACATAAAGGTGATTGAAATGTACCCAGGGTGATTAAGGCTCACTAGTGCTTGAATGTTTCCAAGCAGCTCTGACCCATAAAGGAGAGCTGGTCCTTCACAACTTCATGGAAGCCATAAGACTTTATTAGTTGGTGAAATTTGTAAAACACAGTGCATACTTATCTAGGCTGGGACTGATTTCAATATCTAGCTGGACTTAAAAAGGAAATTATAAAATAATGTAAAGATAGACTCTGAAAACAAAGGCATTCTTATTTTCAGAGATGAGTGGCTCATAATAAAGAGTTATATAGGAACCTACTAAAACAAAATTTGTAGAGCTCAGTGGAGTATGAATAGAAACTTGGAGGGGAAATCAAGGACAGGACTGGATGACAAAATATTTTCAGAGAGGAAAAAAAAAGTGGGTGAAGATTTTTCCTATCAACTCTTATCAAAGCAATGTCAAAAGCTATAGGGAAGGGAAGTTTCAGGGAAGTTTCAGGGAAGTTTCAGGGAAGTTTCAGGGAAGGGAAGTTTCAGGGAAGTTTCAGGGAAGGGAAGGGAAGTTTCAGGGAAGGGAAGGGAAGTTTCAGGGAAGGGAAGTTTCAGGGAAGGGAAGGGAAGTTTCAGGGAAGGGAAGTTTCAGGGAAGGGAAGTTTCAGGGAAGTTTCAGGGAAGTTTCAGGGCAGGGAAGTTTCAGGGAAGTTTCAGGGAAGTTTCAGGGAAGTTTCAGGGAAGTTTCAGGGAAGGGAAGGGAAGTTTCAGGGAAGGGAAGTTTCAGGGAAGGGAAGTTTCAGGGAAGGGAAGGGAAGGGAAGGGAAGGGAAGGGAAGGGAAGGGAAGGGAAGGGAAGGGAAGGGAAGGGAAGTTACAGGGAAGGGAAGGGAAGGGAAGGGAAGGGACAGGGAAGGGAAGGGAAGGGAAGGGAAGGGAAGGGAAGGGAAGGGAAGGGAAGGGAAGGGAAGGGAAGGGAAGGGAAGGGAAGGGAAGGGAAGGGAAGGGAAGGGAAGGGAAGGGAAGGGAAGGGAAGGGAAGGGAAGGGAAGGGAAGGGAAGGGAAGGGAAGGGAAGGGAAGGGAAGGGAAGGGAAGGGAAGGGAAGGGAAGGGGAGTTATTTTACTTTAAATATGTATTAGAGGAATTGGAGGAAATTATATAATTTAAATCCTAGACAGATTTTCCGATCCATTTGTTTTCCTTTAAACACATTGACATCATCACAAGTGGCATTCAAAGAGCAAAGGTTGCACACAGTTATTGGACACTTCATTATCACTTCATTATCAGCAGAACTTTGCTTTCATTTTTAATTATCTTTTTAACTGAATAAGAATTTAGGAAGTGTTAAATAGCAGGATTTATTGTATCAAGGACAACAAAGGAGAACTTTGTGCTACTTCTAGTATTTGTTTTCATTTGTGTTTCTTTGCTTTGTAGTGCTTTCTAATGTTTCTTTCCTTTGAATAGTTTTCTCATTATAAATATGTACTTTCATCTTCACCAATCTTTTTCAGAAATAAACACGAGATACAGCCCTCTGCACCTGGGATACTACAAACACAGAATATGGTTTTCAGAATGTTCATTAAGGTAGTTATTTGCTTTAGTTGCATCAAAAAATATAGAAAGCATACAAAAATATCTGAGTCTGGTTGTTGCAGAAGATGCATAGCCTGCCTTGTCTGTGTGTTGAAATACATTTCAGAGTATTTGGGTTGTCAAGGAACTAGACAATACCTGAGAGAGTCCCTGAATGCCATGGCATGCATTTTTAATGGAGCTGATTCCAGCCTGGGGGCACTTCACCTCAAAACTATTATTATATGTGAACAAATCTGTTTACTAGTATAATGGGAGAAAAAGTATGTTTAGATAATGTTGTCCCATGTTACGGGGCTCTCCAAATTTTCTGATTGACTGATTTATTACCATCATTTTTCCTGGTACTGAATTTAAATCATCAGAGGTTAGCTAATATGGAAAGCAACATAGACCTACCTTCTGTTCTTAAAGAAAATGACTATTCTGATCCAAGAAAGGCTGATTTACTTGTCAACATCTCTAGATTAGATGCTGCAGCCCCCATAATACACTTGCTCTTCTACTGCAAAATTGTAGCATTCCATTTGTCTTCCCCAGGTGGTGAAAACTACTGTGGCATACACAGCATCGATTATTTTTTGTTTCAAATGTCTCATCTTAAACTGAGTGACACCACACTCCAAGGACATGGAAAACTAACATATGTTCTCTGCTGCTTCAAAAACAAACCACAGGGATTAAAAACTGCTGCTAATATTCCAACACTTAAAGCTTAGATTTCTCCTTCTTGTGTGAGAAGAAAGCAGGTAGAGGGACTGTATTAATTTTCTGATTAGTGAAGTCTGGGCTTGAGGAAGGTTGCCTAACACACACTTAGTACAAGTCAGAAACAAAGCTGTTGCTAATTCCCTTCAGATTCTCTTACTATGGCAACCCAGCAAGATAAAGATGAAAATAATTCACTATCTTCTGCTGTTCCTCTCAAGTCTGTATGCAGTTGCTTTTGAATGCTTTTAATTAAAACACTTTTTTTGAATACTTGGTGCAAAAAAAAATCATAAAATGAGATTGCAAAAAATTACTATTGATGGAAAAGGGAAAAAGCAGGTTTTACCTCTCCTCTCCTTTTTCTGTCAGTCCCTTTTCACTCTTGCTCTCCAGTTCATTAATATTTTGGTTTTTAGTATGTTGGTTACAGTAACTAAGTGTTAATTTGTTCCTTGGCATATTACACTGAGATGAATCTGATTAATTAAAACGGGAAGCACCATCCCTGAAGCTCCATGGCTGGTGCATTGGTGTTGATGCCTGGGGTTTAGTGTGTAATGAGACTCCTAGCTGCAGGCAAAGGGAGACTTCACACTTCCCCACCTCTGGGTGGAACAGAATTAAGCATTAACTCTGTAGCAGACCCCTGCTTATCAGCAACCTTGCTATTACTATACCAACCCTGATGTGAATAAGCAATATTTTCATCCACTTCCCAAGAGATTTATCTAGCTGTTGAAGTAGAAAATGAATATTTTACAGTTCACTTGTCTGATCAATTACCTACAAGCTGCTGCAGTATTTTATAGCCAGTGGGAGAGCTGTGTAGGTGATGATAGAGAAATCTGGAGGGAATCTGCTAGCCAACTACAAAAAGGGGACTAAAACTGTGAATGAGCCATCAGTAACAATCCTTTTGTTCATAAGGGTCTAGCCAGAAATTACAGTGTAACCAATTAAAGTACATAAATGATAATCAGCAGAATGTGAATTCCAGAGGTGAAGAAATTTGATTGCTTGATTGGAGGATAATGAAGTGCAGAGATTATTCAAAGCCAACCTCTTCTCAGTGAAACATCTCCCTCTTTATTTACCATTTTTGTCTTTTAGATAATTGGAAGAAACTCTTTCCTAGAGACACTTTGGAAATTAAATTAGCTAGCTCAAAGTTAAATTGCATACACCTTTTTAGGCAAGATGTATACAGATCATAATACAGAAAGTTTCAACAACCTAAGCTCCCAGAGGTTTATTTTAATAGAAAGGCTTTGTGTTGGCAATTCACTTCAAGAACATTACACATGACATCTTGAATAAGTTAGTGAAAACTCTCTTATCTGATTGTGAGTGAATTATGTTTTCTCCCTAAAAACCTGCAAGGAATATTAGTCTGTTATTTACAGAATGAACATGACAAGTTCAAATCCTTATTTTAAAATGGCAAAAGCATAAAGAAGCAATCTGGAAGATTCACAAGGTAGTTTGTGTTTGCTGTTTAAAATTCCTGCTGTTTAGTCCAAGAGCTTTAAACATATCTTCATTCTTTAATTTACAGACAACCCTGTGAGAGAGATAAGTTTGTATTTGTAACAAGAAAATCAAATCTGATTTGTTTAGTGATATCAACAAATATCACTTAGACTTAAATTATTTTCAGGCCTTCAAATCTGAAGGAGAAATAAATCTGGGATCAGTTAAAATTCAGATATAGCACTAGAAGGCTGGCCTTTTTTTCCTTATTCAACAACATCATCGAAAAGTTAACACTGTAAATATATGTTGCTGCCTGAGAACTGATTATTTGCCTCATATTATACATTTGATTAACTGCAGCTTCTTTTAGGTTATATTGTGCTTTTGTGTTTTAGGAGAATGTGTCTTCCTATTGCAAGCTTTTGATTAAGCTCTTTTTTATTGAGCCTTTATCAGTGTTTATTAAATATAGAAAAACAGACTGAGGAATGAAGGTCTTTTCCTATAATAAGTTCCTTTTTAACTAGACTTTGAACTGGAAGTCTTCAAAATACAGAAAAAAATTATCACTTTTTATACATATTAAAAAATTTAATGTATAAAGAATTGCATTTATTAAAACTGTCTTTCACTATTTTTACTCTCGAAACTTTACTTACATCACTACAATGGCAGAGATTTTATCCAAAGGGAAGAAAAAAAATCATCTTTTACTTCTATTATATGTCCCTTATTCAAATATCTTATATTAATTTTACCAAGTCTCCAAAGTACTGATAAATTACTGTTACTGTGTTGGCCCAATCTCACAGCATAATCCACTACCAAAGTTTAAAACTTTTTACAAAGGCACATTATTTCTGAAGAAAGCAGCTGAGCCAGGATGGGACATTCTCCATGTATGCCTTTGTTTTCTTAGAGAGCCACTGATTCTCTCAGTATTTTACTAGCATTACATGTTTTAGGCCATCTAATACAAGTAACAATCCAAGAATAGCAGTTATCTGAACACTGGCTAAAAACTTGTTTTGAAAATTTTGGCAATTTTTTTAAAATCTTTAATTACATTGTTTGTATAACCATTAATTATCCAGACAGGGATTAATTATCCAACAGGAATGCAGTTGCCTAGTTAAATTTATAGTGTTACTTGATTTATTCTTATTATACAGGTCCATTTTGTGGCTGATTTTTTTGGAAAAGTGTGATATTCTACAAACTTTTTCTATGAGATTTAGTCTACCAATGTCCTCCTATATCTGCAAGATGGGCACCAAAACTTAATGGTGTCACAGAAAGCTTTGCCAGTCTGCCTGTTTTACAGAAATTTTCAGCACTGAGTTTTGTAAATTCATTAAGCTTCAGTCATATCTTAAAAATTTTCTTACCCCTTTAAATATTTTCTTGTTCATGCTATGAAAATGGTGAATTTGGGTAGCTATAATTATGCCTCCTGCCCAAGCTCCACACATTTAAGGCAAAAAGGTCTTGAAAGAGAATCATAGAAAATCTCAATGTGAAATGCACAGAAAGTCCAGCATGGAGCACAAGGCCAGGCCTGCCCTGAGGACCAACTCCAGACAAACTAGATTTCTAAATAGAGAAGGTAGAGTCTATTTCCAAATTTCATAATCTATAAGTCTAACCATAGTGCTTACAAAAGCTAAAATACCAGCCAAGAACTAGTTAACACCATCCTGTTGGGAGTTAACACTGTCCTATTGGGCCAAAACAAGAAAATAACTCCTATCCTCTACATTTCAGAAAGAAACACGTTTTATATTTTTAGATGTAAATTATACTTCATATGTAGATAGCAAAGTGTTTCCAAATTGGATTCCTTTGAAGTGTTAGCCATCTGGGGAAAAAATGAGATGAAAGGACATACTTTCATCTGGGATACTCAACATCACAGAGGAAGTCAGTGGAATAGGACAATAAAATAAATTAACAAAAAAAAATAGACAGAGACATATTTCTTAGAACAAGTCAATTTTATTTCCATCCTGATAGATAAAATAGAAGAAAAACAGAAGTATTTCAGGATTGGATGGAGACAAAGTTACATCCCTTACATAGATTTAGAGACTATTTTGCTATATTTATTTTAGTGATTTGGTACAAAAAAGATCTGAAGCCATTTTTGGTTCTTGTAAAAAGCTTCATTTAAAGGTATAGCACATCAAAGAACTTGACTATGTTGTTATTTTGCCACTAATAGGTATTGCTACTTTATATTAATATTTCAAACTAATATCAATCTAGACTAGCAGCTTAACTATCTCATGAAAGGGGATAGTTCTACAGACAGAGCACACATTACCAATGGAGATAACTCTGCCATTACCAGGGTCCACTTGGCTGAGGTTTTGTATGTAATCTGCAAAAACAGCTGATTGTGTATTTTAGAAGGAAACCATGGCATAAGTCCTGAACTTTGTGGTTTCTTCCATTTTAGAGGGAATATGGAGCTCAGGATTTCACAGAAAATGGCTTTTCCTGGAAAAAAAATCTGCGCCAACATACAAGGTGAAGGAAAATCTGTTTACCACCCTTACCAGAAGCAAAAACTTAGCAAACAGATCAATGTATAAATTGTTTGGGAGAAAATTAGTTAGGCAACTTCAGTAGCAACCATACAGATATCTATGAGCCAATAAATAGCACAACTGAAGTGAATAAACAGTGTTTATTCAGTATTGCAATAAAGCAACAAGGAGCACACAGTGGAACTAGCAATATTTTGAAAACAAACCCCATTTTCACGACACATTGAAATTGTGTGACTTCTTGCTACAGGCTGTTGTAAAGGTGAATTAGACAAATTTAGCTGAGTTAGATAAATTCATGGAGGATAGTGGTATCAATGGCTATTACACACAATTACTTGGATGCAACTGAAGGCCCAGGAGGTCCTTTAAATAGATACAGATTGAATAATATTTTGTGAAAATGATCCTACTTTATCCAGTTTCTGCTTCTTTAGCATCCCCTATTGGCTGCCAGTAGAGATGAAGTTCTGGGAGAAAGATTTTTGATTACACTTATTGTGGAAGATCTTTGTTGTTTTTTTTTTTTTTTTAAAGAGATATGTAGTGACAAAAATCTATTTCTTCTCTAGGGTATTTCCAGAACTGCTGTTCTGAGCACACCTTTATTTCAGCATAGTTTTGCACCTATAGTAGAAGAGCCAGTTTTCAAAGTTAATCCATTGTGTGTTTTCCTTCAGATTAAAAAATGCTTATATGATATTCACTTGACCTATAAAAGAGAAAATGGAAATATTCTGCAGGTGTGATGCAGTAAAAATTCATTTCCTGACAGTTTTTTTTCTATTTCATTACAGATAGTCTTTGGGCCAAAGATATTACAAGATGGTAATTTGCAGAGATGCTCCAGCTATAGTTAAAGCACTATTATAGATACTTGGGTTCTAATTTTATGCTTTTTGACCTCCTAACCTCCTACTTTTCTCTACCTGCAACATTCTCAGAACTTCCATGATTCTCATTTCTACAGCAGAAGGCTTATTATGATGATAATAAGAATTGTTATGCATCTGGCATTAAAACAGTGGTAGACATGGCAAAATTACTTTATCTGGGGAAATGGTGTTTTTCAGCAATTGCCATGGTTGTGTGCATTCACCATACATCACTCTGGTAAGTCCATACAAAGAAAAGGAGCATCCTCTTACCTGTTCCCAATATCCTAAGAATAACAAGACCAGTGCCAAGGTTAACCCTTCTTCCTGTCCACAGCTATACCAAAACCTTAACAAATACACACAAAAAAAACCTTGTCTCATTTATTCTAACTTCTGACAATTCATTACTTTGCTTATACTATAACAGAAGAAAACTAAAAATATAAGAATCATAAATTATGTCTTCTCATAAAGACAAGCTTGCATTAATATTGTCTCATATTTTGGCTAATTCAACAGAATTGGGGTTGCACGCTCATAGCTGTTCAAGATTAGGTGTGCATGGATTTTTATTTTGTAGCTCACAGAGTCAGCATTAAAAATAATCAAAGAGACATAGAATCATTTGAGTTGGAAAATATCTTCAAAATCATTGAATTCAATTGTAAAACTACAGCTGCATAGTCAACCACTAAACCATGTCCCCAAATGTCACATCTACGAGTCTTTGAAACACCTCTAGGGATGACAACTCCACCACTTCCCTGGGCAGCCTGTTCCAATGCCTGACCACCTTTTCAGTGAAGAAAATTTTCCTTATATCCAAGTGAAATCTCCTCTGGCTTAAGTGTGGGCCATTTCATTTCATCCTGTCACTTGTTACCAGGGAGAATAGACAGACCCATCTCTTTCCAGCCTGCTTACAGATGGTTGTAGGGAACAATAAGTTTTCCTGTGGGGCTCCTTTCCTCCAGGCTACACAGTCCCAGTTCCCCCAACTGCTTCTCATATGACTTGTGTTTGGTGCCCTTCACCAGAACTTCACATTCAGCCTCATAATAATAGAACCTTATTTTCAAGTAAAATATAATCTATATCGACGGCACTAGATTTTTTTCACTAACTATGAAATATATTAAAGTAGTGTGCTATATTATCCAAATTATTGTAAAGGGTTTTTTGTAATTTGGCAGGTTTTATAATCTATAAATATTTTAGTTCAGTAGCTTGACATAGGTACTACCATGCTACTTCTACTGCAGTTATTTATTTCTTATGTGTCACTGCAGACAAATATTATGGGGCCGAGCCTTAGAGAGATGCAGAAAATGGAAAAGCCTCCAATGAATATCCACAGCAACCTGTAATTAAATTTCCAGAAATATTTTCACACATTGAAATCCTACTGCTAGAGGTGTATTTATGAAAATTCATGTAAAATTAGACGGAGTAATAAGGCAGTATCCAGTTTATTTAGAAAGCCAAAGTCATGTGCTTTTCAAAAAATCCATGAGACAAGTTACTAACCTTAGAATAGGCAATGTATATTCTTACACTAAGTACACTGATTATTGAACCTGACAGCTGTGTGACACTTGTCTTATTGCTTGCTTTTTCCTTTTTTTACTCTACCCTCTGTCCATCATCTCTACTTAAATTGTAAGAAATTCATAGTTGATACTTTGTTCCACAATACATTTTGCACATTTACTTGCACGGCAAGGCTTCCAGCTCTCCAGGCACTCAATCAGATAGTCTAACACATCTAAGAAGACTAAGAGAAGCCCAAGAGTTTTGGTCAGATAAAAGCATCCCTAAAATGCAAAAATCTGTATTTAACCAAACCAAACCAAACCAAACCAAACCAAACCAAACCAAACCAAACCAATTTTTTTCAAAACTTCTGAAACTCATAATAGTGAGCAAATACCTTAACACCTCTGAAGGCTTAAATATAGGCACAGTTCCATGCATACCTTTTCTTCATTACAGAAAATATGGGTTTTTTTACTGGCTGGCTCTGTGTCCACATTCCAAAATTGCATATGATATGAGAATTCATAGGGTATCACCTTGCTCATTATATCTGAAACTTTTCTTTTGCTTGCTCTAAAGTCTTTTGCATTATGAATGAATGCCCTTTGGACTGAATTCATCCCCTGTTTTCTGTTAGGAATTATTACCTCATCCTGGCTATTATCCCAGGAGCAGTTCTTGATGACATTGCTGAGAATGCCTTATCCATCAGCCTGAGCCTTGCTCCCACTTTTATTTCAAATACTTTTATGGAGACCACTGCAGTCATTAGTTAAATCTGTTGAGACACCTCCCACCCACTCCCAATGGACTGTGATGGTTTCAGTGTCTTAGGGAAAAGCCTGTGCTCTATAATTTCCACACAGTCTAATCTTTGAGACACCATTAGCTACTTTTATGAAGAGGAAAGGATACACCCAACCTGCATCTTATACCTTCTTTATGGATCATAATCTACCAGTTATAATGATGCACCTATGCATGGTGTATCAGGGCATATCCTAATTGTCTTTAAATCCAAAGCTTAGATGGTAGCTAAGAAAAAAAAGTGACACCAGCAGATGCCTTGTTGAGCTGAGGCATTCTGGCTTTAAATCTTTACCTGGGCTGGGACAAAGGGATGCAGAAGGGTAAAGCAAACAAGCATGCTCCTGAAAGGAAAAAAAAACAAATGGGAACTGTTATAACAGAAGTCCATAAAATCACAGCAGTTATAGAAAGGGGAAATAGGGAATGACTGTTAAATGTTATGAGAACCTTACAGCATAAAATGTCAGGTGGCAAGTTTAAATCAAAAAGAAGGAAGCTTTTCACAGAAGAAAAGCTTTTTACATCTTTTTTTGAAATCCCCAACTACAGAAGAATATTAACATTAAAGTGTAAAAAGCATTCAGAAAGCAAGCAAATTCATGCAATAAAAAATCCACGAGAGGTCACTAAAAATTACGAAGGAAAAAAACCAATAAGATTTCAACAAAATTGTGGAGAGTTTCACAGTAAAGCATTCTTACACTGTACTTCTGAAGTGTTTTTTCTGGGTCCCTCTTGGAAGCATAATTCTTGACTGCATATACCCTTGATTTACTGGAGTATATCATTTTTTGGGTAGAGAATGATAGCTTTTGGAAACCTCAGAAAATTGACTTTCCACCACTCAGTATCTGCAGAGCAAAAATTCTGTTTTTGTTATTAATACAAAGTACACTATGGTTTGTGACAGATCAGGTGTAAGGGTAATGATACAGGACTGGAAATACACACATCCTACAACACCTCCACTCTGCTCCTGATATTTGTCCTCTGTTATCATGGATTGTAGGTAGATTAGTAAAAGAAGAATACTAGATAATTTCCTCAGTGTTGTAGGATGGTTTTTTTTTCCTTCAATGTCATTTTGATTACAGAAAATTAGTGAAGGAATCTCTAACAGTTTGGCTCTCTGCACAAAATGATATGTAGGCCAATCATATACTGACCCACAAATGAAACACTTTGAAAAATGGTGATTGCAAACAATGAAAGCTGAGATATTCTTGGCCATAACGTTCCTTGAGACTAAAAAAATTAAAAAGTAAAGGGAGAATGGAAAGATGGAGAAATAATAATGAAAGAAATGCAAACTATATTTACCTTGAGTATTGAGTTTCAAAATTATTACTAATGCCTCCTAATATGTGAACCTATGATATTCAGAGAATGATATAATCATAGAAGGGTCTCAGGCTGGTCAAGCTTTGCTTCTTCATGGTGAATTCATGCACTCACTTTCTTGTCTTTCATGTGCCTGGAAATAATTTCCAGGATTAGCTGCTCCATCATCTTCCCAGGGACCGACATTAGGCTGACAAACTCATGGTTCTCTGGACCTTTCTTCTTGCTCTTTTTAAAGAGAGGAGCAACATTTGCCTTCTTCCAGTCCTGAGGCACATATCCAGTCACTGAAGATTATTGAGAGCAACCACAGAATGGCCTCAGCCAGCTCCTTCAGTACTTATGGATTACTTTTTAAATCTTTTCCATGAAGGAAATGCAAACCAGCTCATGTCCCAGTAATTTGTTCTTGCAGCCTGCTGGGTAGCCATCTTCTGCAGTTCTGAAAATTATGAAAAATTACTCAACAAGCTTGGTTAGCCTAAAAACACATAGTGATGTTATAACTGGAGCTATAAATATTCTGAAACTGCATAAACTAATTCTCTCTGACTTCAGAGCTTGTTGAAAAGCTTGAGATTCTTGATCAATATTTGCAGGTGGGTTTTGGGAAAGATGACATTTACTTAGCAACAGTAGAGACTTTATACTGTATACTTTACCTATTGAAAGTACTTGTAACTGTACAATGGTGTTTGCCCTTTCAATAATTTCAATATAATGTTGACCATAGAAAATGAGAAAAGCAAGTAGAGAAGATAGTCATACAGTTATAATTCCAGTACATTACACTCACAGTATGAGAATGAAAACAGACTAATATTTCTGTAGCACCCTTATTTAACTTCTTAGTCTGTTCTCTGTGTTTTTTACTGCTTCATTTCTTTTCCAGTATGATAATTTATGATTTTTATTTTAAAATTTAAAAGAACACAAATTTTAAAGTCATATTTCTGGAGTATATAATTTTTCTCATGCATACTGTGTTTGTAACTTCTCCTGTAATTAATAGGAATTACAAGACAAAGTGTAAAATACATAAACCCTTTTCTTTCTAAAATGTATTATACATTACAAATGTAATTTAAAATTTTGCACCTAGCTTTGAAATGCTTCTCAAATATCCAGTTATTAAAACATGCTAAACTTAATTGGGAATGAGAATTAAAATGGAGATTTTATCCCAGTTATTACTCCTTTCTTTAAAAAAGTTTATGGATGAGAAATTTAATAATCTTCATGCTACTCTAGCAGCAATATTATTGAAGGAAAATTTCTTTTCTTATGAAAACTTCTTCTACGACTCTATTACTCCTGTAGAGTTTGTGAACATTTTGGAAGATTCCTTGTGTAGTGTATCATGCATAACTTGTATATCTGTTGGTGGGTCTTGTTTGGTTCATTATAAATAACCCTTTTCAAAAGCTTAATTTAGTGTTTGTCTTTAAAAGAAGAATTTATGAGATAGCAAGGTGACATCATCCCACATTGTCAGGAATATTCAGCTGCAGAAAAATGAAAGTCCTGACCCAGAAAAAGGATTGAGTTATACTCAGGAGTGTTAGGCACTGTAAGACCTAAAAGTGCTGAGTCTACATCTACAGATTTTAAGGGAAACCTAGTTTTCTTACAAACAACTGACAAAAAATAGCATTTCTGTGTCTTAACTGTCCTCTAGAAATTACTTGTTCTCTTTCTTATGCATGCTACTGAGTAAAGTGTTTGAGGAGAACCCAACATGAAGTTTCATGCTGGCAGCCACTTGCTGAGTAACACTTCTGTTGTGAAAGGCAGCACTGAGGAGAAGGGAAGGATGCAGAGCAAGTTTTGCACAATAATCTTTCAGTTCAGCCATTCATGGAAAACAGGAGAGTCCCCAGAAAACTTCCTTTTCTTTGGGAAACATACTTCTCTTCATCCCAGAAAGCAGACCTCATCAAGCATCAATACATTTATTTTGGAGTTAACATGGAGCATGACATAAAACAGAACAGCCCAGGTCATCAAAAGATGATCTGGTCCAACCTTTTCTAGGAAAGGGAGCTTAGATGACATTATCTAACCATCCTATCCAGTAAACTGAAAACCTCCAACCATGGGGTCTCCACCATGGTCTTGTGGAAGGTCATTCCAGTGACTGATTGTTTTTACTGTAAAATAATTTCTTTCTTATATGCAGATGAAACCTCTCCTGGTGCAACTTGTACCTGTTGCCATTTGTCCTCTGTATGTAACTCCTCTGAAGGGAGACTCTCTTTCCTCCTTGCAGATGTACTGGAAGTACTGGAAAATTGTATTGAAGTCCTCCCTGAACTGTCTCTTCTCCTGGTTAAAATGTCCTAATTTCATCAGCCTTTTCTCATAGAACAGATTCTGTGCTCTTTCATTATCTTTCTGAACTACCTTGAACCCTTCCCAGTCTCTCTGTGTATTTTTTAGGTGTGAGGACTAGAACTGAGCACAGTACTCTGCGTGCAATCTGATAATTTGATATTTCCATCTTTATCTGTTCAAATAATTGATTTTCACAAATTAAATATTAACTCTCTAGACAATTGGTTAGGTGTCCCATTTGAAAGGTAGAGATGGAAAACAGCTGGTAGACCACATTCTTACTCAGCAGAGGGCTAATAATTGTTTTTCTTATTTGTATTTTTTAATATAAATACAAGAGTATCAAGAAAAGTTAGAAGTTTTTTTTCCCTTTCTGACCCAGCCTTTATTAGTATGAGAATTCTTTCCCAAGAATGGGCTATGTGGATAGGAGTGCCTTAAGCAGATGATGACACTGAACAAAAATCTCCCCCTCTTTAGGCCAAGTGGAAAGGGTAAGCAAATAACCTTTCAATCAAAATAAAAACCTTTTTCATCATTTCATAGAAATGTTCAAGAAAAGGTGAGGACAGCACATCCCAAGCATAGGTCAAGGCCACTTTCCAGATGAGCTGGGGAATTTTTGCCAGGAATGTATGGCATTTGAAATCAATCTATTTCTTCCCTATTGTGTCTTTCAGCTGATCTGTTGAAACCCTCATCAGACACGACCCTCATTTTGGAGTAACTAATTCTCCCATAGCATTACTGGGGGTACAGGACGTTCACCCCACTGTCTGAGCCACAGACCTCAAAGATAAATGATGGCAAGCATGCAGCAACTACCAATGCCTCTCATTAATGTGGCAAAATTTGGAAAGCAAAAGAGAATTGTTGTCAGACAATGTATTCCATTGAGAATCAAAGAGACTGATACACCAACACTAAATTTGGAATAAGAAATTGAACTGAGGTTCCCGTTATCCAAAATCATTGACCTAGCCAAGATATTTTTTCAGCATACCTCAGAATTTATTTTGTTCTCCTGCCTTACCAAAGCTAATTTAAGAAACCTGAAGAGAAAGACAACAAAACTCTTCTTGGGAGGGATACACTTATAACATTATGTTTTTTTTAAATCAAGCCTTTCAGTTCTGGTAGTTAATGGTTCCTTATAGCATCCCAGATCAACTTTGGTTCTCATCCTTGATAAGACACCTACATGCAAAATATCCATGCAAAATACACCTTTTATCTTATCTATAATCAAGCCATTGTCTAGATTGTTTTGAGGAAATAAGTTTATGATCATTCACAAGACACCTTCAAACTGAACTTCAGCTCCAAATTAACTTCACATGGATTTTTTTTACACTGCTGTTTTTTCCTACCTAGCTCTAACTATAGTTAGTCACTAAAAATTGTCTCTGTGCCTGAAAAATATTTCATACTCCAGCACAGTTCTTTTTGTTTGCTTGAAAAAATCTTCCATCTGCTGAAATCTCAGTCATCTAATGATCACAAACTCATTCAGGAGCTTCCATGACCACTCTTCATCCCAGGAAAACCCTATAATTGAGACAGAGCAGCCATTTATTTTTTTTAATGTCAAATGGCATCTTTAAATGTAAGGAACTGCTAGCAAGTATGAAAAATGTGTTTTCATGCAATTTTAATGACATCTCAGTTATCATAACTAGGATGCAATAATTTATTTTAATAAATATTTCTAGTTCATGTGCAGTTTTTAAACTAACAAGCTACACGCTGAAATTAAATACAGAAATCAAAAAAAACTTTTAGTTACATTACTTCTCATTCCTGGTAGCTAATCCAATTAATCTGTTAATGTTTGGTCTTTCAAATTTAACAGAAAATGCTAAATCAGTTTTATACAATTTCAAGGGCTAGAAGAATTTATTTTGCTAATTTGAAGCCATAAAATAGCTAAATGTGAAAGCCATAAAACCAAATTTGCTCAAATTGTCTTTTTGCCTTTGACATTTTATATTTTCTTATTAATGAAAAGTTTCCTAATACAGACTTTGTCAGCAGTAGAACTCTCAGTGAACATCAGAAGCCACACATATTTTATCTCTTTTTCTGGAAGGCTGTGGCAAAGAAAATAGTGGCAAACCTGGAGAATACATGGAAGAATCACAAAATCATGGAACTATAGAAAGCCTTGAGGTTGGAGGGGAACCTTAAAGGTCATCTAGCTCCAACCTTCCTGCCAGGACCAGGCACACCTTCCACTAAAACAGTTCCAGCCCCATCCAACCTGGCCTTGAGCACTTCTAGGGATGGGACATCCACAACTTCTCTGGGCACAACTTCTCCAGTGCCTCACAGTAAAGAACTTCATCCTAATGCTTAATCTAACCCTACTCTCTTTCAGTTTAAAACCATGGGAGAGACAAGGAAAAAAAGTCAACTAATCAAGTGCTTTATTCACAGATATGTAATTATTTTCTGATAATGGTTCTTTACGCTCGCTTGCTAGAAGTTTAACTTTAAACATATTATGCCTCTAATAATTTATCAAAGAAAAAAAGACAAATATTTAACAAATAGGAGCAAGTAATCTCTTCTCCAAGGCATGAAAAATATTCAAGTGTCCAATATTATACTTCTTTGTGTTACCACCTTGTCTGAATTCAAAACTACAATTTTACTTAGAGATGAGAAATGCAAGGAGAATGGAATCCTAAATCAATAAAGGATTCTTCAATAATTGTCTTGTAAATATTTTATGGGTAGCCTTTATGGTAATAGTTTTATGGGTTGGATTTTAAATGTAGATGAGTGAAGCCTGGTAAAATGAGTGTTAAAGATGTGAATAAGTTTTGCTTTTGCCTTTAAACTGTGCATCTGCTCACATCATTAAACAGTCTTTTACAAAAATATGGAAAAAAATAAAATGCAAAAAGGAAGATAGAGCTGGATTTTCTTCTTGAGGTTATGAACTAAACCCCAGTTTTACAAAGCTGGGAGAATAAGCTGGTGTGGTTACATGGCACTGTGTAGCAGCAATTCCATGCACAGTGGCAATATGGCTGCAGTGGATTATGCAGAAGGATAATGTAGTTCTACAGGCTGCATTTTTCCAGCTCTCAGTCCAGCTCAGAAAGAGTGGGTTCAGCTGTGGTCACCTAGCCCTGTTCAAAGATATGCTCTCAGAAGCCAAACCAACTGGAAACATGGTTTGTGCCAGGGCAGGCACATCAGAATCAATCAAATATTACTGCTGAGCAAATCAGCTTGTACCTCTTCAGCCTTTCAGTTTGAGGGTCACAAGGGAAGTGTGGCCTTCAAAAGCAAAGCTGGATAAGATGGAAAAAACACAGTGAGAATGGAATAAGTTATCCAGCATCAGGACAATGTGCTTTCCCGGTGTTATCAACATCTGCTGCCCAACATCCACCATTACACAAATCAATCCAAACAGCCCTTGCAAAACAGGGACCCAGAGGCATTTCTCCATATAGAGACCACAAAAAATGAGAAAAACTTCTGAGGGACAACTCAGCATCTTGTCCAAGTGCCTTCCCAGGACTCAAACTTCCCATGCACTTGACCTAAAGGTTTGTTATAACATTAATTAGTTATCATTGTTTACATATGAGCAAGGCTTAGGGAAAACAAAACTTATCACATAAATTCAGCTGAGTCAGACACTTAACATAGAAATTTCAGGCCAGATGTTTGTTTGGGAAAACAGAAGGAGAAACCTGTGCAAGAGTCATCTTGATTTATCTTTAGCTACATTTTACATGCCAGTTTGCTCAGTGCTTCAGTGGCAAGAGTGTTTGAAAACATGGGGGCAACAGTCTATTTGCTTGTGTTTTTTTTGCTTGTGGGGTAAGTCTGCTATACCTACTGCAACAGTAGAGATATGAAGGGATTACAACAAGAGTGATACAGAATTGTTGAAATAATGGGTAAAACCATAGATAAAACTAGGAAGAATACTGAGAAAAATAGCAAGCACACAAGAGCATCTAAAATTATCACAATAATTCTGGAAGTGGTGGCAAAGAGAGTGACATTTCTGTTTACAGGAGGAGCTATGAGCAGAAAGAAACTAACTTAGCTGACCAGGAAAAACACAAAACTGCCTACCTTCAGCACATTGGAAAAAAAGGTGTATTCAAGTTCATATCTGCAAAAGCAAGGTCTATTGGTAAGACTTCATATGCCTCCTGTTGTGTTTCCCTACTGCTGCTGTGCTTCATTCAAACATTCAGATCTTATACAGATTTGAGTAAAAATCCTACTGCAGAAAACATCATTATTAGGTACCACGGGACTCTGGAAATCCATGTACCAATCTACTTAAAACGCTGTTCTTAAATTCAGCTTTTAGAAAAGACTCCAATGCTTCCTACCCCATGACAATTTCACAAAAGCAGCTATGTTACTATTGCTTTTTCTAGATAATGTGCTATTTCTTCTTTTCTTGACAGGCATACAAATGAATTTAATTCAGTATTCTTTCTAAAAAAATAACAAGTTTTGAAAAGCCAAAGATTTTATTCTTCAATTTTAGTTTCCAGTGGGAAAACACAGGCATCTCTGACAATGTGGCTCACTCATAAACATATCAGTAGACACAGCATTTTTTACATCGAGTTTGATAAGTTAGCACAGGGTTGCACAGAATTAATGATATATATTTATTTTTTTTTTGTGCCAAGACAGGATTTTTTGGTGAATATAAACATGGAATGTTCAGACATAGCCCAGCAGCTGATAAGGTGCAGAGACCCTCCCTTCCATTGACTTCACTGACATCAATAAGGACAAATATACTTCTCTGTGGCAGAGAATGGCATTGTTGGATCATTTGTAAATAAGAAAAAATTGGGTTTTAAAAGGTTATGGGAGAAACAAAAAATGAGCTCATTAGCTCAGTAGCAATACATGTAGCCTGCACAAACATAATTCTCTTGATGCAAACAGATCAGTGACTTCTTGCTCTTTTATTGAACTTGGCAGGTTTGGAGCAAGACCTTCAACTATCTTATCAAGTCAGTAGAGCTGGTCTATCCTTTCACTAAAACAACTCATAAAGGGCATGACAGTGGCAACAGAAAAAGCTGTCCCAGGCCCAATATAATCATGAATTACAAAGCATAAGCATTGTAACCAGTGATCTCTTCTGAAGCAGGCACCCCACACTGCTTTGGACCAGAAATTCTACCCTGAAGTGTAAATGTGTGGGAAAAGCACAAGTTCTGACAAATCTGAATTATTTGATGAAA
Organism: Oenanthe melanoleuca; assembly: GCF_029582105.1. Lineage (NCBI taxonomy): Eukaryota > Metazoa > Chordata > Aves > Passeriformes > Muscicapidae > Oenanthe > Oenanthe melanoleuca. The sequence continues at coordinate 122,729,317 of NC_079335.1, read as the reverse complement.
AATATTCTGTTGTGGCTCTCTTTCTGCTTTGGTCCTGGGAATAGGTAAAATCTGTATATCCCAAGACACTTAAGTGCTTTGGCAAGGGTCATGCATGAAGATGTTTGCACAAGCCTTTACAATCCTTGCTTTTAATTCTATTAGTAGATAATTTCTGAGAAAACTTAACATGGACAACAACCCAAAACAAGGAGCATAATTTTTATTTTTTTTAATCTTAAATGGAATAATTTCTTATTGATGCTGAAGGCTTCCTTTTTTTCTCTTTTTTCTTCATTTTTTTATTTTTCCTATGAAATATCTTGTGATTTAATATGGATCAGCAAGGAAGCAGAACTTCCCACAGATTATTTAAAATATTATTTGAAAGAAGATAGCAAGAAGGTCAACGAACACTGAATGTCAATACATATTTTGAATGTAAGCAGAAAATATTCTAGGAGTTGTGGCTGTGTCTGATTTCATCAGTGTGTGTGTACATAAAGTCACACATAGAATAGAAACCAAGCTTGCTGGGCATAGTGGAATAATGGCAGAATTTCTCAGTCCTTTCAATGCAGTGTAGAAATCTATTGCACCTATTACAAGTCAGACGCTATCCTGAAGGTAGAAAAGTAAATTGAAATTTTAAAAAATTACTTTAAAGTTTGCTAGTGGCACTCTGGTTGTGTCACATATTTTATTTGATTTCTGAATTGCACTGATTATAGGTAGATATTTGATCTAACAATGTAAAACCAGATTAAGTATTAATCCCATTAATTAGAATACCCTTCAGACACCCTAGAAAACAGATACTGACCTGTTTATCATATAACAATTATCCTCCTCCTACTTGTAAGCTAAAAATCAACTGAATATCAAAAGATTATCCTCAATATTATCCACCTTTTAGTCCTTCTGAGTGTTGCCTTGGTGAACACTAGTTCCTATCTCTTTTCTAGGGGTTATTATTCTGCTTTCATATCAGTTTGCTCCACCCAGTCCATAGCCTGGTATGTAATTTCTTCTCAAAAATATCAAACAGATCATAAAGTTGCATTTAAATGGTTATATTTCCATGCTGTTCAGGAATATCTAAATATGGGATAAAATTTCAAGTTTGTGTGCACAGAAATATAGATTTTATTTTCTGAAGTTATTCATTTTTTAAAATTCAACACATATTTTGCAAAAGAAGTAGTTAGTCCTTGTTGAAATAGAGCATATGCCACTCAAGCATATGCACTAAAGACTGATTTCTGGACAGGGATGTTTAAAGTCTGATGCAACAGGAGAATGTGGACACTGAGTGACATGACTTCCTATTGTTTTTTTTATTTTTGTGCTTGTGTATTTAAATCCAGCCTGAACTGTAGAGGACTAGAAGAAAGAAGCTGCTGTGAAGGTTACAAAATTTGTAATTAATTTCATAAGTGGTTGATTTTCACATTTTTAGGTAATTTCTTACCTACAAATTGTGCTGGGACTGACAAGTTCTGCATCTGCTGGAGTGACATTTTAAATCTCACTTGGGAGATGCCTTGCTCATTTCTACCGTGTTATGTCATGCTCTTACAGTGTGCATTTGGGGTTTTTAGCAAACACTGTTTTCCTAGGAGCTATGGAATGATCCTTTAGTTTTGAATTATGCACCTGCTGGCATCATATTAAGGCCAAGAAGTGATGCTCCTACTGTCTCTTGCTCATCAAATATTCAGATTCAATTAAATGACAACAGTGATCAAGGTGGAAAGGAGGGTCTGTGTGATACTACAGCTCAAGGGTAATGATAATTGTCACCTTTAAAGTTACACAGCATAAGACAATGATATTTCATTTTTTAAATAATGGGATTTTTCCAACAGTCATCATGAGATTTGAGGTTGCTTCTGTTTTGTGTTGTTTTCTTTCACTGAAATGTGAAACATCTGGTCTAAAAAGCACACACCAATGTGTCAGATGAAGATTTACAGAATTATGATGATTAAAAAGGAAAAGTGTTTCACAATAAACTGACACATCTGCCATGAGTCAATATTTACTTACAGGCAGCTTTTGACGTCTTATAGAAACATAGATTATTGTTCTTCCTCTGCCTTCTTTTTGACTGAAATCAATACTGAAAAATAAAAAAGAGAGAAATTGCAGTTGGCTAATCTCTTTCAAGACATTGTTGCACTGGTTCTAGGTAGAAGTAAAGAAAATTATGACATTTTTCTATTTGTTTCATTATTGATCTATCTAGGCTACATCTGTTCTTTCTACAGTCAGTTTTAAGCTGTCAATAAGACATTGTCCCCATAGCTGCATTTGATTGCTTTGTGTATACAGCTGGGCCTGTTTAAACCATGTTGGCATGTTTCTATCTGTAGAAATTATATTTTGCCTTTAAATTAACCCAAAATATCTGTTTTATCCCTCATTCTATAATCTATGTTTTCAATGGGTAGAACCATTTATTTTGGCACAATAGTAAAGTCTGATTTCAACACAAACTGCATGAGTAATTACATCAGATTTTAGTAAGGAAAAAATTCAGTCATAAATCTCAACTTTAATTTTGTCTTCTTTCTTTTGTTTAGAAAATAGGTCAGGTTAAAACAAAAAGAAAACAAAGATAATAACTTTCATTGGTAGAATATATTTAAGCATTCTGCTTTTTGAAGAGAGGTATTTTTTCTCTTTCTTGGAACAGGGCAGTTTCTTAGTCAAAATAAGATACAAAAAAATACATACGTTATTGAGTATCTCACTTGAAAGAATTAAATAATTTGGAATCTTAAATTGTCTGAAATTGTCTAGAGTTATCTCTGCTCAAGCTATCCCTGCTGGGCAGGGTAGAGTCTTACAGAATGCAATGACAGATTTTTTGAAAAGCAAGTTTGCTGAATACCCACCTCCTAGTTACACTTTCTGAGAATATTTATTATAGGCAGAACAATCAATAACTTCAACAGAAACTATAAGAATACATTTACTTGAAATACCCTTGAAATTAATGTGTATAAGACACACAGAGCTCTGTGAATCAGAACATGGTAGCCAGCTTTTGGGTATGTCATGATTTTGTGTGCCCCACCACAAGCATCTCAAACTTCCCTAAAACCTTTTTGAACCTCAATATTTTCCATGTCTCTGAAAGGTTATGTCTCCCCTGTATATTCTCTCATATCTTCATAAAATTTTTAATGAGATAATCTGGGGTTTTTTGCATCTTTTGTGCATCTGATTGTTGTCCAATGGATTAAAGACAAGAGAGCATATAGATCAGCAGGCTCACAAACAAATTGTGTGATTGGATTTTCTTTTCCATGAAATGTGCAGCTGGTTTACCAAGTGTATAATGCACTTACCAAGGAGAAAAAACAGTGCAATAGGACTTTGTACTCTGGAAACATCAGAAAAGAAATTGTGTGTGAAGCTGTGAATGCAGTCTGGAGTAAAGTGCAGGTAGCATGTGGAGAAGCAAAAGCAGAATAAAAATGCACATACTTTAATGCAGTGATTGTACTTCTAAAATTTCCAGACATTGATGTGCCATAGATCCCATTCCAAAGGATTAAATGCATTGGCTTACTTGAGCAAACCCAATTTAGCCTAAGGAAAAATGGCTCACAGCTTACTGCTTTTCCAGGAATGACTTTGAAGAATTTTAATGTAAGAGTAGACAGGAGATGACTGAGCAGCCATCATAAAATACTTTTAAGTTTTGAACTTGGTATAAGAACATCTGAGCAAGCTTAATGCACTGAGTACTGTTGGTGCAATAAAAAAAGTCAAGAACATTGGATTGCATTGCTAGAGGGCACACAGTATAAATCAAAGTAGTTGATACCATATCCATGTAAGCCATAAATTGAACATTACTTAGAATGGTGTATATAGTTCTGTCACTATATTTTAGCAAGGGTATAACTGTGCCTGACGAGAGGCTGTATATTATATTAACCTGGAGACTAAAGTCATGTGCTAAAGATTTATGTAATAATTTGAATTGCAGAAAAAAAAATAGACTTCACTAGACTTGTTAATTAAAGACTTTTCATTTATTGGCTACTCTTGCAAACAATCTGTTGACAGCAACTCTGAACCCTACTGCACATTAAATTTTCACTTTTTCTAAATATGACGATTCCAAGTCTACTATTTACCAGACCATATTAAAAGACAGAATTCAGACTCTCAGCAGTGATCAGTTTTATGACTCATGCCTTGGAGAAGGTAGCCCAGCTCAATAAAACCCAGCACTGTAGTCCAGGCAATGGGTGTGATCACAGACCCAGTGAGAGACCCAAACCTAACTGACAGTACAGATCTGTGGCAAGGTATCTCAGGATAGTATGCAAATGATGGAATGGGATAATTTTACAGTATATTAACCTATACTCCCTAGGAAAATAGAATTAAACATGTTTGTTATAACGTGAAGGAAAAAACAGTGTTAGTCTTATTTTGTACTTGGGAAGGGTGTCAAGAAACACTACATTCACTGTTTTGGGGAGAAAGCTTCTATATATATGAGGAAAAAGAACTGGCATTTTACTCTCACTTGCCAATGAACATCAAGATGTTTTGATGTCTCCTGTTTATTGTGTTTTTGCTCTGGGAATTTGAGACTGAAATTCACTTCAATATTATCTTATTTTTGAAACAAATTGTTTCATTCCCTGATCCATCAAGTAAAGCACACAGCACTGGATTAATTTAGATTAAGAGAAACAAGAAGGAAAAAAGACAAAGAGAAATCTTCAATGAGGCAACAGCATAAGTGTCTTTTCTATAGGGATTACAGCATTGTTTCTAATTGAAGTATACAAGAACTTTATCTGGAAGGGAAGTTCTGAAATTTAAGGGTGGTAGTACATAAGCAAATAAGTGTCATTTTACGTGAACTGCACATTTACATTTATCTTTCTTTTTCTTGTTGGCTCGAGTTACAGTGAATTTACTGTTCCATCTTATGCATCTTTGTATTTTCTTTTTATCCTGAAAATAATTTAAGAATGCATGTAGTAGGAGAAGTGCATAGTTTTGCAGAATTTGTAAAGAGATACAGAAAAAGGGTAATAGCTTATATTGTGTTCCAGTGACACTGATAATGACCTTTTTTCCCTTAAATCTGTTGCTTTCAATCTACTGGTTAAAAGTTTAACATATGGCTTTCTATTGTGGGTCTTCTACTTTTAAGTACAAGACCATTTCCAAGCATGTCCTGTCTTCCTTTAGTCATGGCAACGAGGAAAATAACTGTTTCTACATGCAATTTGAGCCATAATTAAGTGATATGAAAAAAAGTGTTAAAGTAAATCTTAGAATCATTTGGGAAACAGGCACACACTGTAGAGGTTCATTTTACTTTTCTATAAGTTCTTTCACCAAGATATAGTTTTATTACATTCCTGCAGTATTACTGCTGCCCTCAACTGACATAAAATCTATACTCATAGGAACTCGGCAAATACTATCATAAAAGACAAGTTCCTACGGCACAGGTATCTTATAATACATGTACAAAATTATGACTTTGCACAAAGGGCTTGCTGCAGCCTTCCAAAGGACATTGATCTAGGATCCTGTTTCCAATGTGATATTTTAGATGATTGAAATATTCATGTAAGCCATTAGAAAGGGTCCCACAACGGGGAGCTCCAGGCTTTTTTGATCACTCTCTTGAATTTATTCATTTCTATCTTGTATGAGACTAATGGTTCAGGGTAGATATTTTTCTCAGCAGAGTTATGCTTAAAAGAAATAAAAGAGACATCAGATATATACAAATGCATTGTTTTACCAGCAGGAAAGTCCTTACAGTAGAGCGATGAGGAAAAGTCTGATGGTACAGCAGAAATCCTGAAAAACTGACAAATAATTACCTTTCTCATTATAATACTGTTTGCTGTATTATATGCTCTTGATTTCAACTTTCATTGATGATTTTGAATCATTTCATATAGCAGTAACACTTGCACATGTCTATAGGTTCATGGTAAATTTTTAGTGACCTTAAAGGAATGTTTTCGTGCAATGAGTTACAATCATCGTGTGGAATGTATAAATGTGTCTGGTTTTTTTCATAAGTCTCACCTTCTTGTAACAATTAAGGTCTTTGCAAAGCTCCAGCAAATCTCAGAACTAGACACAATACACTTGCAATCTAACTGTGAAACTAATAATGAAACCTTTTTTCCTAGGGACATTTTGAAAGAATTTTTATTCTTCCTCTTGACCTGTCTTTTTGCAGCCATGTCCTAGAGTGTCCAGCACTGAACTGAGATCAGTATTTAACTACCTGGTATGTACAGTTTGAAAATTGCAACATCTAAACCATTCATGAAACTGGCAATAACCATTAAGCAGCAACAACTATAATTAAGCATTTTTTCAAATATTATTATTTTTTTAAAGCAAAGGAGTTGAATTTTTGTCAAATAAAAAAGCACATCTGAATTATAACTTATGAAGTTTTCCAGTTATTACAACTAAAAAATTACTATGAAATATCTTTTATCCCTATTGTTTTTACAAAAAAACCAAACCAAAACAAACCCAAATGCCCCTCCCCCTCAAAAAAGCAACCAAACAAAAAATAAAACCCAAACCCCCCAAAACAAACAAACAAACAAACAAAAAACCCAAACAGCAACAACAAAAATCCCCACCAATCCCAAAAACTACAGATGTCACTTTAAGGAAAAATCTTGAAATGTGAATCTGAGAAGAAGGATGAACAACTTAAGTTGTTTTAAGCTACTAAAAATAAGTGTTTCATGATCAAAATGTCATGTCTGCTGTAATCCTAGCTTAATTCAGTTGTGTAATCACCACATCAAGGTTATTGCAATGTTCTATGAGCTATATAGGTTGATAAGGTTTTTGGAACCAAGATGAGCAGTGATTCCTTGTTGCTCTAGGATGTTCTATAGGATGGCTTCTATCATGCAGAAGTTTAGATTAATTATTTTAATGATTCCTTAAAGAAAATGACTGATGAAATTATGATAGGCACTTCACTGTCTCAATGAAAGAATCACAGAATTCTTCAGCTTTTAATAGAATCAGCTGATAGCAGGTGTCATTAATATCTCATACTTTATATTAGACAGCAAAATACTGTGTGATAATTTGTGAATATTCAGCTGCCATTTCTCAGAAAACACACATTCCAAAGCACTGAAATATCATACTATGATTCAAGTCTACACTTCATGAGGATTTTCTGTATTTCCTCAGTGAATGTTTGATGCCACTTCTTTACTGTAGCCTTTTAAAAGACTCCCTTTATGACTTTTTCAATTGAATGTGATCTTCAATCCTTAAATCTTATTACCATATTTATTGAAAGAAATCAAATCCAAACAAACAATTAGAAATAAAAGTAAACTGGGAGGTTACTGCTGCATCTGTAGATTTCAGTTCCCCAAACAATCATCATTCAAACTCGTAAGACTATCTCGGATCCAAATTCTACCAACTGGACCCTTCACATCTAACAACACATTTGGGAAAAATTAATTTTTATGGAAGCTTCATTTTCTTTCTTATAAAAAGCCTCTCAGACACGTAAAAAGCATCTGAGAGCCTCTATAACCATGATTACCCACGAGAGCCAGGGACTTATAGCTTACATATAATGAAATATACACCTCTCTTGAGTAGTTATGTGTATTCAAAATGTTTACTGGTAATTGGGAAACCTGACCCAACACCTACCCAAAGTGCTGGGTTTTGGTTTGGTCCATGATGAAGTTACCTGGAAAAAAAAATGTTTGCCAAGGATTACACAGAATATTCTTTCATCATCATACATTGCAGAAGCGGGATGGAGGAAAAATACAAAAGAGGTGAGATGAAAGGAGAATTGCAAAAGAAGCAGACCTCTAAAATGAGCTCTGTGATCTCTCTTTCTCTCAAATGAGTGTCTTCTCTCCTGACTAGCTCAATGTTATATTAAGTAACAGCTATATGACATTTACTGCATCCACTATGCAGAGAAAGGCAAAGAAAGCACTGTACTACCCATTAGGAGTAATCAGCTTATCAAATAAAAAACAACTCCAATTTTCATCTGCAATTTGAAGCAAACCAAACTTTTTTGAGGGCTGTATATATGCAAGGTTGTGTCTGCATGTATATCTACATCATCTATCTATATCTATATCTATCTATATCTATATCTAATCTATATCTATATCTATATCTATCTATATCATCTATATCTATATCTATATCTATATCTATATCTATATCTATATCTATATCTATATCTATATCTATATCTATCTATATCTACATCTACATCTACATCTACATCTACATCTACATCTACATCTACATCTATAGATATGTACATATAGATATATCTATATCAGAATATATATATATATATGTATGTATATGTATACAAATACAATGTATCTGAAAACTCTGTGAAGGCTAATGTCACAATTTTTTATGCTTATCTCCACTAGAGCCCATTTTCTTTTAATCTGACTAGGACAGAGATGTCTTCAGTCAATAATCTCATTCATCACAGTTGGCAACTGTAACAGCAGTTTTGATGGGAACATTTAAGCCATAAAAGGATTCCTTCAAGCACTCCCAATGCCTTCTGGGCTTTTTTCACAAAAAACCTCATCAGTATTAATGTAGCATTAAGTATAGATGCCTTTGCCAGATAACAGCTACAAAGCTTGCCTGAAGGTTTGTCCCCACTCTTGCAGTCACTTGCTGCCCTTGGTTTATCTGTTCACACTGGACAGAGGCAGGTTTTGGCTGTACACCTTAGACAATGAATGTGGTGGGACCACACCATTCCAAGATGAAGACAAGGCTGTGGCTGTGACCCTTGGCAGTGATTTTAGATACAAATCCTTCTGCAACTTGTGCAGCCCATTGAGATTAAAGAGAGCATCAGAGAGAAAACTTACTGATAGCTAGTAATGAGGAATTAAGATCTCTCTTAGCCTACCATGCTCTGCATTTTGCTTCTCTGTAGTTGTTTATTGCTGTATATCAGGGTAGTGCCAAGTGGCTTTCCAGATAAAATGAACTGCTGCAGAACATTTCCCAGGAATTGTTTGATATATCTGTGCTGTTACCTATAAAAGGATAGAGTAGGGCTTGAAATTTACTCAGTGTTTATTAATATTCTTTAATTGTGAAGGCTACCAAACTCCATGTCAGTCTTTCTAACTTGCACTCCACAGTATTGGGACACAAATCAAAGACTGTTCCAAGCAAGCAGCCTCTTTTGATGGGGAGGTTAGTTTTCCAATGTATCAAGGAATAGTTGTATTTCATACTTCCCTTCAGGACCAAAGAATGGACTGTTGCTCTTTTCCTTTGGTCCACCTGTCTTCTGGAGTGTTGCACATTTCTTTTTAAATACAGGAGGCAACACTCAAGCGTAAGGCCCAGTGCCCACAATGTAAGTGGAAAATCTCCACTGCTATTCAAGAGCCATCCTTAGATGCCCTCTCAGACACTGCTGAGCTTTTTCACCTTCTCTGTTTCTTCCTGTGGTCATGCACAATGCAATGCACTTAAGTTACTCTGATTCTTTTCTTCTGACCCATAAAAAAAATCAGGTTTTCTATGCTGAGCAGAGTATTCAGTCTCCAGTCCTGCAAGGAGAAGGACCTAGGTCTTTCTAGCACATAGCTTTCTTCTCACTTATAATAAATTTAAAGTTATTTAGTGGTTTAAATTATCTATTTTCTTTTTTTTTTTTTCTGCAAAAATATACATGTATGTTAGTAAAATCTCCTGGCTCATGGCTGTGAACAAAAGTCTCTCTCCCTCTGTCTCTTTCTCTCCCTCTCCAGGCACTGATGCATAAATCCAATTATCTTTCATTCAGTCCTTCACTTGACTTTTCCTCATCTCATTTCTAAAGATCACAGCTAGTTTATTGCATATGCATTCAGCATTGGAACTAGTAAGCACTTTACAAACTGCTGGAACACCTACAAATTTACTGTTGCAGAAGCCTCAACTTACCTAATGGTAGGCTTACCTAATGCCAATAAAAACTTCTTAAATTTCATTTTCTTGAAGAATATTCACCAAAAAAAAACCAAAAAAAACTTGAGAAGTGAAACTAGAAGGATCTCCATTAACCACCAGCCAATACAAGCGTTTCATATTTCCTTTTTGTTGCTTTTTTTTCTTTTCTGAGAGTATAAATAAAACAGGAAAATAAGATATAAACTGAGAGCACAGAATCCTTCAACTTGTAAATACAGAAGCACAGTGGGGTTTTTATTTTCTTTAAATTCTACTAGATGGAAGCTTGGAGCCTAATTTTTTCAAGAGATATATAGCAATGAGTCTTGCATGTACAAGTAGACAGAATGAACTCTGTTAACTCTAATTTTTTTTTTTAACAGATGAGATAATCTTGCTACCTCATCCTCATAGATCTGGCAGTAATTTCTTTTACTTAGTGAATAAAATTGGTGCCTTGATGACATGAGAATTTCTTATTCCTGCAATCTCAGCAGTACTGTCTTTAGAGTTACAGGAATGGTAAATCTCTCTCATGAGTAGTTGCATTAGGTTATAGTCAAGTACGACTGAAGCAAATTTGTCATCTTTTTGGCTTTAAATTTACTTATAATAGTTTGCCAGGAAAACATGTACACTATTTTCATTAAACATTAGCATATGTTTCCAAATTAACCTAGTTGGAAAATAAAAAAGATCTTGTAAACCTCTACCAGCTATTTATTATATATATATCTGTTTCTTGCTGGTTTTGTTTTAATTTTTGCTGTGTTTGTTTAGTTGGTTCGTTTTGTTTTTTGAGAAGGGAGAGATGTTCAGGGATGTCTATTTAAGGTAAAAAATGCAAAGAATCTATTTAAGGTAAATAAAGCAAGCCAGCAAATAGCTATATTCAGAGGGAGGATAGCTCACAGTTCTGTAGCATTGTCCCCAGTGTTGTACCAGTTCTTCAACTGAATGAAAGAATTGAGGAGGGGGAGATGAGAGAAGGCTGGGCAGCCACAAGCATTCTCCTGTGTTTAGAAATAAATTGACATCTCTCTACACTTACAGTGATTAGTAACATAATCCATCACTGGGAAAATTAAGTATTTCTGACAGGGCACAGCCTCATGCAGGACAATAAGCACCAAGAGAGGAGACATTGCTTCCTAGAGAAAACAGTTCCTGGGGTTTGAAGGAGTTTCCCTGAGTCACTACTGTTATTCTAGTGAGGCTGATGAAAAACCAGGCAGGGCTGGAAATCCTCTTAAGGGTGAAGGCAGCAGGCATGGCCATACTGGAGAGGACAAAGAACAAAGATGCCACTACAGGGAAAAGGCAAAGAGACTCTGGATCTGTGTTTTGAAAACTTATTTTGTAGCTCTTAAGCAGATTGTTTTCAAAACAAGCTTCACTGGCTGCAGACCAGTTATACCTCCTCTATCTCCCATGCTAAGTTAGCTTTCAGACTCATTTTAACAGCAATTTCAATTTTCCCAAAAAGTTAGCATGACAGTCTCTGCAAACATCTGGAGGCATGTGATTGTTATTACTGACTGGAACACACACTAGGATTTAAAATTCCATGGGTTGCCCTCTTAGCAATTTCCAAACTAAGAATAAATTACCTTAGAATCACACAGGCAGATGTAATGGGAGATATCTGTTTCAAAAATGGTGCTGCTTTGGGGGATATTTTAAAGTGCACTACTTTTCTAAGTGGATATGCCCATCCACAGAGAAAATTTCTCCAGAACAAAGACAAAAGAAAAAATCATAGTGGTTCAGGAGTTATGTCTGAACAAACATTGTCAGAATCCTGAACAGGTATTTCCAATAAGTGTATATGATTTTCTCAATTACTCTAAGTATATTCCATTCCAACAGGCACAAAAATAAGTTCCAAAACATTAAAAAATCCCACAAAATTGAAATCTTGTTTTCTTGCCATGTCTATTCATATCAGTGTTTGTTTTTTGATCACTTCTAAGGTATTTTCTTTAATTAATTCAAAACATGTAACTGAAATAATCCCCCATGAAATATTGAAATTGCATTTTACTTGCCAAAAAGGCGTTTCCTTATCCTCATAGATTATTTTCAATGAATATTTATCACTTTCTCTAGAGTCAGTAAATTCCCCATACATCATTTTCATACCGTTCTTTATCTCAGAGAAGATGTAAAGTCCTAAATTTTTCATTCAGTAGATAAGAAATTGATTTTTTTCTTCCTGACTTTAGTCTTACACAGTACCCCTTTCTTCTGTCCTGAATTTCCATTGCTACAATTAGTCCCCTAAGGTGTACATGAGGTGTGCAAAATTGAGCGAGCCTGACATGTCTAAATAAAACCTTTAACAGCATCTATTATGTTCCCCTTGGAGAAATTGCTATGTTTCTGAAAATTCCTCATCAAAGGCATGTAAAAAAGGAGAATCTATTGAGGATGTGAAGATCTACAGAAGTGGTTTGGCTATTACTTCCTGTTTCTGCTTCTATTTTTGCCTACTAATCTCCATAATCTAATGACTTTACTGTAATTTAGTTGTAGGAAGCAGAAAGACCATAGAACAGTCTCAATTGAAAATCAAATAATTTGTGTAGGCACAACCCATTAATCCATGTTTGTACAATATCAGATTTAATAAACTATGTGAAACTCAGTTCTAGGCTTCTCGCTTGAATAAAGAAATCTGTTGAAGTGATGATAAAACAAAGCAGGTATTCCATGAACCTTTACTTTCTGATGACTCTTCTGTAGCCATAATTTTGCCTTACAGTCTATTACATCTTTGACCTGATCTACAAATTGCCAAGGGTTTCAGATATAGAGGTGTTTAATAGATGACCAGGCACCCAGCATTGCACTGAATAAGGGTCAGTATATGGGAAACAGTGTCCAATTCCACATTTGAAATTGATTGTGGACCCCAAAATTTATATTCATAGTTTTAATTACTTCTGTAAAGTGACTGATGAGAAATACTGAGGCTGCCATTTTCATTTGCAGTTAATGACACTGACCTTTCCCACTCATAATTTATTTATGCTTAGAAACTAAAAATATGAAGTATTTCTTTTTCAAGTTTTTTGGTTTAATTTTCTGACCTATGGGTTCTAGTCATACACTCCAGAATAAGAAGACAATATTTAAGTCTTAGCTCTTTAATCTAAGTGGCTAATAGACTATATTGCTAAAACAGAGTGAATACTCCTTATGCACATAGTATTGTGAAGAATTCCAGATCCTCCAGGCTTTGAGATGATCTTTTTTAAAGAATATACCTTAGGCACTGTATATTGTTTGTATGGAGAGCTTTTCTTAGCAGGGGACCATAGCAGAGGTGGATTCTGTGAGAAGGTGCCAGAAGCTCCCTCCATGCCCAGCAGAGCCAGTGCCAGGTGGTTCCAAGACAGAGGTGCCACTGCCCAAGGCTGGAAATGGAGTAATGCCTCTGGAATAACATATTTCAGAAGGAAATAAAAACAAAAAGAGCAGATGGATGTCTGAGAGGAGGAATCTGTAGGATACTCATGCTGGAGCAGTTCTCCTGGTGGGACGTGTGACCCCATGGGGGACCCTTCCTGGAGCAGCCTGAAGGAAAGCACCCTGTGGAAGAGGAACCCACACTGGGGCAGCCTGTGCAGAACTCTTGCTGTGGCACAGAGTCATGCTGGAGAAGTTCGTGGAGGACTGTCTCCCGTGGGATGGACCCCACACTGGAGCAGAGGAACAATTCCTCCCTGAGCAGCAGGAGAAGCAGAGTGACGAACTGAGCATAACCCCCATTCCCACTGGGTGGGAGGTAGAGCTGGGAAGGAAAGAGTAGGAGGAAGGTTCTTTAAAGGTCTTATTTTACTCCTCATTATCCTGCTCTGATTTTGTTAGTAATACATTCAAAAAATAGCCAGAATTCTATCTTGTTTTGCCCTGTTGGTATCTGATGAGTGATCTTTCCTTGTCCTTGTCTCAAGCCATGAAACTTTGCTATATTTTCTCTCCCCTGTCCAGCTGCAGAGGGGAGTGATAGAAAAGCTTTGGTGAGTGCCTGGCATCCAGCCATGGTCAACTTACTACACTTGCAAATGTCAAGTGATAATGAGAATATGGACAGGATTGGTTCTTACATCCCTCTTGTATCACAAATACTTCTTATACCAAATAAACTATCCTATACGTGTTCCTATCTGCTAAAAATATCTTAAATTGCCCCATTATTTCGTATTAATACTGACCATTGACTCTTTTATTTTAAAATTACTCTTATATAGAGATTAATAAAACCCAAATTTTTCTATGGATGTTGGAACCTACCATTTTTGTTATTTCTATGAATTTAAAAACCAGCTGCACATAGGACTATAATCAGTAAGAACTTCTATAATTTTAAAAAGGTTGGGTATTTTTGTGCTAGTCTTGCCAAAAAACTTAAGACAAAATCTTTCTTTTCAAGTAACTAATTTCATGCAACTCTTTATATGGAATATGATGTGAAGGAAGCTTGCTTAATATTGGCAATCTATAATTAAACATTTGATCTTTCTAGGTGTTTGCAATTTATTTACAGTCAATGGAGAATCAGACATCTCCAGATGCTGATACACCTTCAGTATCTCAGACAAATATTTTTTAATTAAACAAATTACTCTCTAAAATCCATGTCCTTAGTGGTGTTCAGATGCCTAGCATCTGAATAAATCAATGAGAGCTGGGCACTTAGATACCTTTCAGGAGCTAGATCTTGAAAACCTTTGACCCCTAAGAAGCTGGCAAGATCAAAATATTTTATTTAGGTCCTTTGAGAACATACATGATAATAAAGCATGCAGAATTCTAAACAATAACTGAAATAGCTGAAATGCAACATGACGATAAAGACACACACAGAGCCAACCTAGAAATTTTGTTTCATTCATGTTGTATACAAACTTAAAAAGATAAACAAGTCTGAATACTTATATATGGTTTTAGAAGTATAATGACCCACTAAAATATTTACTAAAAACCATAACTTTAAAACCATCACTCTTAATTACTCTTTTTAAAAGCATTTGAAGGAGAAATTTTTACATTGGAACGTTTGGGGAGCAGAATGTTGGCCTGATATCACTTAAGAAAATTAGAGACACAAAGAATAACAATTTTAGAAAAGCAACTACTGGGAAAATTGCTTAAATATCTTCTAAACAGTGGGAAAGGATATGTTAGCTTCATGTATATACATGCATGCAAATTCATCTTTGAAAACACTTGAGTGTAGACTCCTTTTAAAGGATATACTGGAGCAAATGTTCTGTATGCACACAACCCTTCTCCTCCATGTTTGGTCATCTGCCAAAGCAAACCTTATCTAAAAATTTGTTTTGTAAGGCCAACTCAGAGTCTGTTAAGGAAAAACAGTGTAAATGTGTAAGTCCTCATCTAAAGAGCAAAGTGAGAATTTTTTGATATTAAGTTTGATGGCTCTTTTATCCAAGCCCTACCACCCTTGATAAAGTTAGATATGAAGTAAGGAAAACTCCTCTAGGGCAAATAGATATAAAAGAACTCAGGCTAAGAATTACTGTACTCATGACATAAATAAAACTAGAACAATGAAAAATAAGTCTAATTTGCATTCAAGTACATCTTTTTCTATCATAATTATGTGCCTTGTGCACATTTGTAGACATAATCACCACAAGGACATGAAAGTTTTTGGGTTCTTCTGGCCTAAGTCTGATGTAAACATTCTAGAAGAAAGCTGAATTAAGTAAGTGCTGATTACAGGGGTTTATACTTGCTTTTTAAGGTATGTAAACATTTATATTAACTTATTGTAAAATGTCTAGGGTTAATATTCATGTCAATGTGAATTCAGAATCATAAGAAAGTGGAAGAATACACCTAAAATTTGATACATGAATTGCCTGAAAAATGTTAAAATCTGATTTATTCAAAAGCTATTCTTCTGAGAGATCTTGCATTAAATTTGGTCACAAGCTCTTATTTTTATGCAAGTTTGAGCAGAAGAAAGCATATCTAGATATCAAAACCCAAATAACCACATGTTAAGGACATAAAATATTAATTGAAGAACACATTAAGCATTCATGAAATGACAAATTATAAGATTATTTCTGTGGTTGGCATTGCAAATGTTTTCCTACCTTTATGTTCATAGTTATATCAGTCTATGTATTTTTATCTTTCCTTACCTGTGTAGTAGAGGAGAAACACAGAAGAAAACACTTATCAAAAATCTGTCTCATGGTGTGCCATGGAAATGGATGAATGACTGATTGTTTAAACCTGTTTCTGGGGTCAGATTCTAGCTTTTAACTCAGGCCCCTCTGAGAGCAATTCTTAAGCAAGTTTTTGTGCATAACTCAGGAGTGGAGACCACAGTGGGGGGAACAGCTTAAACACACACCCCCACAGCCAACACACATAGAAAGAAAACTTCCTTTAAACTCCACTAGTCCTGGCAGACCAGAAAGGTTTTCTCAGGTCCTGGATGACAGCTAATTGCAGCAAAAGAAGCCTGAGGATACTCCTTATCCTAATTGACAGAAAATATCATTGCTACATAACTGGTCTGAACTGTGAGAGACCCACAGAGTGCCAGTGTTTAAATTTAGGCTGAACACAAATGGAGTGTGAAGGTGCATCCCACTCAAGTGTCTGATCATTTAGCTATAGGCTATCATATCATAGATTTTTCTCCCTATTACACTCTTCCTTAATTTTATAGTGAAACTCAGTTAGTCTTTCCTTCACGAGCACAGCACTGTGTTGTAGCCTTCAAAAAAAATTTCTGGGTATACCACAGGTCCTTCCATCCTACTTGGATTGGGTTTCAGACAGATCCTTTCCATATAGGTATTAAATCTGCTGAAGAGCCCAGAGAGCAGCATGAGGGTGCTGTCTGCAGAGACTAAAAAATAAATCTGGTTGTTATCTTCATGGAGCTGAAATTGGAGACCATTAATTAATGGTTAATTTTATAATCCAATGGTTAATTTTATAATCTTCCCAATTTTAGTACACACAGGACTCCACAGGTAAGTAAAATCAAGGTAAAGGATTAATTGGCTGGTGGGTCCTTTGAGGAGAGATGCCAGTATTGATTCAAATATTTCCACTCTGGAAACATATTTAACAATATATTTTTATTAAGTGTATATTCAAGGCTTTCTTGACACATGCAGTCTCAGATTTGGTACACCTAGAGAGTTCTCTGTTGAAGTAAAAAAATTATATCATTGCCAGGAATATAAAGCAGTGGATCAGTCTCCAGACCCTATGTCTAGGATTTCAAATACTTGGAAAATATCAAAGCAGACTAGTGTAGACATTTGTCCACTGGCAGCAGAGCAGAAGAAAAATGTTCATAAATCAAACAATTTTTTCTTCAAAGATAAAATTCCTGAATTCAGACAGCTTAATATGGTTGCTCCTATCCATTCACAGGGTCAGGTTTATTTGGGACTGCTTTTCTGTATTGATGTAAAATGTGAACATTTTCCCCTATGGTGCAATAAATCACTCACTTTTCCTCTCCTATTAGGAACTTGAGCAGACACTAATTAACCCTCTGGAGAAAATGTTTATAAAAATAACAAGGAATTATTAGCAATGAAGCAGATTTTTTTTCCTCCAACAAAAAAAAGTCAAACTGAGAGAGTGAATACATTATTGTTAAATTGTATTATTAACTTGCTGGTTGAAAATTTTAATGTGCTGAGACACATGACTAGAAAGGTTTTTGAAAGAGGCATCATGTGCATGTGTGTGTATTTGTGTGTCTTTCCAGATGAGAATCTCTCAATTCTGAATAACAATTAAAGAACATATTCCAAAATGTACACATTTTTAAAGAAATTTTGAACTTTGTTGTTTATAAAGAGCTATATGATTCCTAGAAGGGGCAAGACTTTTATTCACAAAAATATAGGCAGCAATGAAACACTCCTTTTAGGGATACTTTTTTAACAGGGGAAGCTTCATTTGTGAGCTGCTCCACCATCCTAACACTAGCTCTGACTCAACACAGTTTTATGATGGTTTAGGCACTTGTTGAAACATCTTTGCCCTATTTTTTTCCTTCCAAGAATAAATACATATATCTTGATTATTCTCCTTAATTTCTGTTTTTTCTCATCTAATAGTTTCTTTGTATATAATCTGTTTATAACTTTAATAAATGAAAAATTTTCATACATAAAGCTTCAAGATTGAGACTTTAATAAATCTTTTTCAGTTCTATGAGACAGCAAATATTTAGGCTATAAAGTTTTTTAGATTTGTTCTCTGCTGCCTCCAAAACAAACGTATCAGCCTTTAAATTTCCCTTATTAGTTCTCAATTTACTTTTTTTCTCAATTTCTCTTCTACTGATAGTACTTCCCACTTCCCACTGTGCTTTCCTTAAAAAAAAAAAAAAAAAAAAAAGAAATAATAAATTAAATTAAATAAATTAAAATTTGAATACATCACTCTTGAATGTTATGTGAATTAAATATATTCTAGCATTTTAGTCCCTTGCAGGTGATAGGTGCAACTTGGCCAAAGTGATAAAATTTCACCTTGTTCTTCTTTTCTACCACTGAATGTGAAAACCCTTAGATCTTTTGCAGTACTAAAAAATAACCCAGCAACACTTAACTCTAGTGTTTACTTTGCTTCACTATAACAGAAAATGACCACCTGCAAATTGGGTTCCCATGCTCTTGAATTTTGAGGGAATTTGGTCCTTATTATAAGATGGATAGTTTACTCTAAATAAGATAAATATTTGATTCCACTACACAAAACATACATAAACAAGGAGGATTATACAAATCACATACTGAATGCTCAGGAGACTATAAACATAAATTTCTGCTCCTACAGCCCTTGCCTTCTGTTTCTTTTAAGATGAACTATATCCTCAAAAATATTACAGAGGTTTTGTAAAATCTTAAGTCTTAGCTAAATCAATGTTTTTTTCTGGAAGGCAATGGAAAAATGTTAGCTATATAATGTCCAAGTATCTGTTATGTCTTCAAAGAGAAGAACTCAGTGTTCATTCAGTAATACATATCTGATACTTTTCCTAAGGCAGTGCAGAAAAGAAATGACCAAAATGAAAAAAAAGTTTTCTTTCAAACATTTTTTTTTGTAAATAAAATCAAACATATTCACAGAAAATTTTGAGCAGAACAAAACTGCACGCTGTTTTTTGAGAATTACATTTTTGTTTGAAGAGTGCTCTTGCATGTTGTTTAAATATAACTTTATTTCTCATACAAAGTACTGAAAACACTGGGCTTGCTTCTGTTTTGTTCTGTTCTGTTCTGTTCTGTTCTATCCAATGGGAGGGTAACACACTGAGCCTTAATTCCCTCATTCCCAAAATGCAAGGTAAATTTAGTTATTCCTGCAATGGAATAAATATTGCTGCTGCTGACTGGTGCTGACTTGTTATTTTCCTCCTGCTGAAAGAGATGTGATTGAGGCTCTTGTAACTATGTATGTTGAAAAACACACATTCAATGCAGCCCAAAAGACACCAAGGCACTTGATACTACTATAAAATACATTTATCAGCTCAGCCCTATTGCTCTAGAAAAAGGGAAACAGATAAAATTCCCCTCTGGGAACCAGTGCATGTCCCACCTGATTCCCCACATGTACTTTTGGGAGACTAGAAAGAGCTAACACTAGACCCTAAATTGTTAGGAATTAATCTAATTCTAGAAAATCTTATTTTTACATAGGAAATTACAAAGACAACAGAAATAAGACTTAGAAAGCAGAATTTCGTGTCCACATGGAATATAAACCTCTGATTCTAAACATCTCAGCTCTCACTGTAAGTTCCCTCTCTGTTTATTAGTAAACACTAGACTTCAAGGAATGTTTAAATCTGCAGCAGGGCATCTCCCCTGCCACAAAAGCTTATCTGTTGTTTCTTAGCTGATGAAATAACTCAGAGCATCTCACTCTCACATGAGCCTTGGTGAAATAATCAGGACAGTTTGCCTTGCAGTGAGTTATTTCAGTGCCATGGGATTGATGCTTTCAGCTGACAGTAAATACCTTGCTGTGGTAGCAAGATATAGAAAGATAAGTTGGAATTTCTGATTGACACTTCAGAAATTGTTAAAGCTACACCAAAGTTTCACAAAGCAGAAATTTTCTGCACATTCCCTGGAAATGTGTGGTGGTTTCTCCCCAAAGTTTGGTTGCCTGCTTTGTGATTACTCCTTTGAGGGTTGGGTGGAAGGACTCTGTGTATACTGTTGTAATTTTGATTACCTTGACTCCTAATCTATATTATTTCCTTGCTAGCTTTATTAAAGGCACCTTAATGTCATGCACTGTTTTACTGTTTAGAATTTTTTTGTTTCATACTGTGTAGTAAGTAACTCTGTCTAAGATCTTTTGTCTGTAATCTCCTGTCTATTATAACTCATTTTATAATAGACCTGCTTGGCCATTCTTAGAACTTGCAAGCCAGAGCAATTTAGGTGCAGGCTGTCTAATTGACTGACCCTGTGATTCTGCCAGATTGAAGTTGTTGGGCTGATTCTTGCCTTATCTGGCAAAAAACCAAGAGAAAAATAACAGGTCTTCTGGAGTTGAGTCTTTTAGATCACCTAAGCCCAACACAGATGCTTTTCCTTGCCTGAAGAGAGCAAAGTGCTTGTTAGGCACAATTCCTTGTGCCTAATTTCACAAGTGTACTGGAAAATCTCCTTGCTCTGACATAAATTTCCTTCACAGATCTTCAAATATTTCCCTGCTTTCTCCTGATTTTTTTCCTGCCCTTTCTTTTTCACTTTTTCATAACTCTACTATTTATCTGGAAACTTATCTGCTCTTGCAAATTCACAGCTGCCTAGTTTCACTGATGAATATGTATAGTCTGTGCCCCAAATATCTTACCAAAGCCAATACAAAAGTCATCAGAAGCAACAGTGGTATGAAGTAATGCACAGCTATGACAAAAATCAAACAATGTAAGTATTTGTAGAAGAATCAATGAAATTAAATTTAATTAAATGAAAAAAATCTCTGACCTTTGACTGTGAACTAGCAAGCTGACATGCCTGAAAGAGCCACAAGAAAAATACTGGCTTGTTTTCCTTGATTTCTGATATAAAAGAGTTGATATTTTTTTCTTTTAGGGAGAGTTTTTTCAGTTGGACCATTTGCAACATAGTTCCAGTCAGAGCCAAAGAGAAGCCAGCAGTTAGCACTGAGTGGTGACTATTACAGACACTGTTCATTCACATAGCCTGCACTTTACAGCCCTCACAAATTAGCTATGTGTGTCCCCCCAGCCCTCCTGTAGGTAGTTGCTGCTGCTGGAATTATCACTCTAGCCCATTTCACCCACATTTGATCCAGATCTATGAATTTCCCAGCTTTTGTTACACTGCTTTATTAAAAAAACTTCTTAGTCTATCTGTTTGAGGGAAGGTCACCAAATAAACAGGTGAAACAGTCATTCTGCAAAAGCAGAGAAAAATAAAGCAGGGTTGTTATATTTTACCAATGCCCTTTGTTAATCTCTCATTTAAAAAAAAAATAAGTTGAATCTTATTTTTAATTGAAAATATATAGAGTGTTAAATGATTCACATATACTGAATACAAATGAAATTTTTTTCTAATATGTTTTGCTCAGACCTCTCTACAAAAAAACTTACTTCAATAATTCATAATTCATATCTTGCAACCAACTCAATTTATGGCCTTTGATTTCAAAGTTCTTCATGAATAAGCTTCCTGCAGTCAGCTAATTAAAATAAAATAAAATAAGAAGTTATTGAGATCATATCAGAGTGGAGTAATTCCTTGTTCTTGTTAAAGCATAGTAACACCATATGACTATGTTTTTATCTTTATTCCTAACACATACTTCAGGTTCAGCTGAATATTCTTTAAGAAGCATAGTCACTAAGAATGATTATTTATTTAATTATGAAATCTCATCAGTATATGGATTTTTTTTTAATGTAGCCTAAAATACCTTGACTGAAGTAACAGTGGCAAGAAAATATTTTGATTTCTAAAAACAGCACAAATATTTATTTTAACCCCTAATCTGCTACTGTCATTGTAGAATAAAATTATTAGGTCCTGGTACATTATATACAGCTGAGTTCTCCTATATGGACACCAGTAACAATGAGATTGAGTGGGAATCACACAAGAGAAAGGAGGAATAAATTAAATTAGATATCGACCTGGTAGAACAAAATCAGTGACCATCAGTGGTGGGCTCTGAGTCTGAATGGGGGACAGGGAATAAAGTTCTATGAAGTAGCTCAACTTTTTTCTTTTCCCTTACTTCACATGCTTTCAGAATTTATCAATTCATCATGAATATGATTTTCTATGAGTACAGAAATTGTAATGTAAAATCATTATTCTCTGATGTTAAAAAGACATGATAAGGGATCACAATACAGTTCCATGGAAATCAGGAATTCAGGAATTCTAGTAACTCCTTGAAAAGCTATGCTAAGTATAATATAGTAACTTCACTTGGCAAAATATAAACACTCATAAGAAAGCAAAACTGTATGCAGTTCTCTCTCCTCTCACCTCATCTCAGATAAATTTTACAATATGATTTGTCTTTGACAATCTTACACCATTCAAACCTAGCTGGGTGGTTGCTGCATGCATTCCTTCATTTAATTTCTTTTCCTGGAAGTGAATTAGTCTATCTTTCACTAGTGTCTTGACGATAATCCTGACCTTCTAAAGCTTTCTAAATGAAACACAGCAAAGGAAGAGTTCATTATCATTCTTTTCTGCCCTTCTCAGGGAATCTGTGTTGATTCCCTGTTACATTTGGTCATTATCTTCTATTTGGAATTATCTTCTTTTCCTATCAAATCTTTAATCTTGGCATAATCCTTAGCTTTATACTGTTCTGGTTTCAGCTGGAATAGAGCTTATTTTCTTCCTAGTATCTGGTATATTGCCATAGTTTTGATTTAGGATGAGGATAATGTTGAAAATGCAATGATGTTAGTTTTTGCTAAGTGAGGGCAAAGTTGGCCAGGGGCTGGAACTGTCTGGGCATCAGTTCATGAGTGGTGAGAGACTGCATTGTGCATCACTTGTTTTGTTTATTCTAACCTGATTATTTTTAAAAATAGTATTGTCTTGACTATCATTATTATTATCATTATTTTCTTCCTTTTCTTCTCATTATTCCCATTCATGGGGCTTTGTCTAACCCATGAGTTTTCTCACTTTTGCTCTTCCATCTCTCTCCCCCATTCCCCTGGCAGCAGAGGAGTGACTGAGCTGCTGTGTGTGGCCATCACTGGCTGAGGTTAAACTATGACATATGACAACAAATATATTTACAGGCAATTTTCTTTCAGTAAAAAGCCTTAGATTCAAAATAAGACCACTTGATTTGAGTGGATTCAGTATAACTTGACCATTCCCTTTTATCTTCCACTTGATTCACTATAACTTCATTTTCTCATTTCTTTCAATACTCACTTTTGACCTTTCTAGCTTTCCAAAGTTCTACTCTTTTTTGTGTGATCTTATTTCATTGCAAATAATACTCAACTTCCTTGTATTTTTAAAGCCATGCACACCTTGTTCCATCTTAATATCTGGACATGAATTTTTTTCAGTTTTCTACTATTTTCTTTTCGAAAACTGAAATCTCCTTAAGTTTTCTGAACAACAATAGATACCTTTACTTACAGCATCAAGGTCTGTCAAAATTGAGCATTTTTGTGAATGAAATTAATACTGAAGGGAGGCAAAATAGAGTCTTAGTAACAGAATAATCATGTTCTATTTAATTGAGGCCACACAAAATTTAAAATATATTCCTTTCTTTTAACCTAGTTATATATGCATTGTTAATTTCTTCTTACTTTTTTTGAACTAAATTATACTTTCTTCAGGGTGAAAGACAGCAGCAATACTTTTCTCACTCTAATGGATGATTTTCCAGCAGTCAGTGCAAAAGGCACTCAAAAGCACAAAATTAGACTATTCAATGAGTCCCAAACATACAACAGGCAGTAGATTTGTGTGCTAACATGGAGATCTGAATTATAATTTAATTATCTAATTTTCAAATTCTCTCCCTATTTGTATCTGAATGAGGGAATAAATTGACAGAAACTAGAAAGAGAAAACATCATAATAAAAAACATAATTTAAAAAATAAAACAATAATTAAAGATAAGGGATCTCTCTCCTGGTCCTTATCTCAACCCATGAACACTTCATTGTGTTTTTGCTTCTCTGTCAACCCTCTACCATTTCCCAGTATATTCCTTCTTGAGGATCAACCTTGCACCTGACTCAACAAGGAAAATTACTTACAGATTTTGAATGAAACACAGAATCACATAGAATGGTTTGTATTGGAGGGGATTTTAAAGACCATCAAGTTCCAACCTGCTTGCCATGAGCAGGGACATCTTCCACTTGACTAGGTTGCAAAAGAGACCCATACAGCCTGGCCTTGACCAGGGATGGGGGATCCAGAACTTCTCTGGGCATCCTGTTCTAGTGCCAAACCACCCTCACAATAAAGAATTTCTTCCCAAAATCCAATCCAATCCAATCCAATCCAATCCAATCCAATCCAATCCAATCCAATCCAATCCAATCCAATCCAATCCAATCTCATTCTACCTTCTTTCTGCTCATAACCATCACACTTTGTCCTATCTCTACCTGCCCTTTTAAAAAGTCACTCTCCAGCTTTCTTGTGGGTCCTGTTATTGTACTGGAAGGTGCTTTAAGGTCTCCTCCAAGCCTTCTCTCCTCCAGGCTGAACAACTCCAGCTATCCCTGTGGTTCCTCACAGGAGAGGAGCTCCAGCCCTCTGATCCTCTTCATGGCCCTCCTCTGGACCTGCTCCAGCAGCTCCCTGTCCCTGCTGTGCTGGGCTCCAGAGCTGGATGCAGTATTCCAGGTGGGCTCTCACCAGAGCACAGCAGAGAGGAAGACACATCTCCCTTGACCTGCTGTTCTTATATATGGTCATATGTAACTGGAAAACATTCTGGCTGGTTTTTGTGCTCCTTTCATATCTCAGGAAAAAAACTGGCCTGTGTACCTGCTGCATCTGTCTAGACACTGATCCTTGTAAAGTTCTTCTCATAAACATCATGCTGAAGGCATTCTCAATGGAGTCCATAGCATGAGTGGATATAGCTCATACATAGAAATATCTGCTCACAATATCCAGAAGTTCAAAGAAAGTAAAAAAATATTAGCAGACACCAAATAGGTGATCATAAATGTGTGTACCTACTGGATAATGTCAGGGATTTTTGCTTTTATTATTACTTTTAATAGTGATTAGTGTGGATTACTTCAGAAATTTGAGCAAATAATATAATGAAATTGCACATAATATAATTACATAATATTTGTGTGATGAAAGGTCCTTGTCACATATTGCAAAAATACCTATAATCTCTTCTGTAGTGTAAAAAAGGATATATTTTAGCAGGAAAAGTCTTTTTTCATAATGCACCATCTCATTTTCCCATCACTCAGAGTACAGGTATGTTTTTACACTGCCAGTAATGAGAGACAGAAAACCCATCTAAATCAACTGCAGTCTCATCTGATCTTTGAAACATATTTCAGCAGTATTTAGAAAATTATTGGTATCTGAGACTATATTATAATTTGGATACATACATTTATAGTTCATATTTTTTACTATTAATAAAAGCAGTAATGCCTGATACAATGAGAATAGAATGATAAGAAACTTCATCTCAAGTAGGTCAATGACAGACTGTAATGTGTGTCATCATAAAGTCTTAAATTATGAGTCCAAATCCTGTGAATTTAAAGCTTCTACTCCAAGATTTAAGGCATTTTGCTAACAAGCAGAAGAAAGATACAAAGTTATGAAAGACAAATATTAATACCAAGCCAACAATATTATTGTATAAATATGCTTCATGCACATTAAATATGTTTTCTGGAGATGGGCATAGTTAAAAACAGGAGTAGTCATTTCATTAGTTGACTGATTTCTATCACATTTAAAAGAAATAAATTTAAAATTTGGTTTTAAACTGTGTTTGAAATGGGCAGAAGCACACTTTTGACCCTGTGAATGTTCTTTAGATTCTCTTTCTCTCCCACTGAAATTTCTTCAGGTTAAAATATGAGGTAAAATGAGATTACTTGTAAATGCCATATGCCATATTTCAGTCAATTGAATTTCTAATTCTAATACACTTTTTAGCCCACTAAACATTGGGAGGATTGGAGATGGAAAGGGGGGAGATTGTAGGAAGTTAAACAGAATTATTCATTGCAAAATATTCATTCCAAATGAAGAGCACTTGAGGAAAATTATTCCAAATGATCTTAATAAATTTTTGTCAAAATCGACACATTTCCAATAAAATACTACTTGATTTTTCTTTTGCCAAAGATGCCATTTTCTAAAATCATTCTGAATAAAACAGTTTAAGACATTGTTAAACAGTTATAGTTTCCTCCCTGTCCCTGTCCAGTTTAGATTATTTTGAGTACACACTTTCAAAAAATATTGAAAAAATTGTTGTCATATTTCCAAAACTGGAAAAAATATTGTGGTGTAATACTACATTTGTTATTATCATAACAGCACTGGAAATTATATAAAAAATGTTGTGTTCTAGAAGTTTGAAGGATAAATGTGCAAGCTTTACTTGGTATATTTTTCATTATGGTTCCTTCCTATTTGTATGATATCTCTGTCCAATATGTGTGTTTATATGCTAGTTGAGAAGGTTATAAAGCAGAAGTGGGAGAAAAACAAAATCATTCATCACATTTTTGCAGTTGCCATGGTTTAACCCCAGCCAGCCATGAAATCCCACACAGTCACTCTCTTAGTCTCCCACCAGCCCAATTGGGCAGAGAATGGGAAGGGAAAAAGCTAGAAAACTTGTGGGATGAGACAAATACAGTTTATAGTGAAAACAAAAGCCACATATGCAAACAAAACAAAAGAAAACAAGGAATTAATTCAGTGTTTCCCATGGGCAGACAGGTGTTCAGTGATCTCCAGGACAGCAGGGCACCACCACATGAAACCATTCCTTTGGAAGATCAACACCATCACCTTAAACATCCCCTCTGCCCTTCTCCTTCTGACCAATATATGGTCTGGAATATCCCTTTGGTCAGTCGGGATCGCCTGTCCTGGCTGTGTCTCCCCACAACCTCCCATGCAGCCCCAAATTCCTCACCAGCCTGGCTGTAGAAAAAGCAGAAAAGAACTCTCCTCTTGAGAGCCCTGCTCAGCAATAACAAAAACATGCCTGCATTATCATCACTGTGCTCAGCACAAATCCAAAACATATCCCTATACCAGCCACTGTGAAGAAAATTAGTGCCAGCCAAAACCAGAACAGCAATATTGTGGGAAATCCAGAAATATTTTTGGTGAGTGCAAAAGGGAAATTCAAATGTAGTAAGTCACATGGCAGGGAGATCTTTCCCTGGATAAAGCATAGTCTACACAGAGGAAGTGTGTTAAGAAAGTATAACTGTAAACTGAGGTTGGGAGCTCCAGAAAGAAAAATTCAAAGAAAAAATGAAATTAGATACACATATTAAGAAAGTTAATTTCTGTGGCTATTTTTCTACACATGCTATTGATTCTCCTGAAAAAGCCTGATGCAGTAATGATGGAATGCTTGACATTTCCAAAAATATTTTTGAGATACATCACTACAGAGCTGTGTAATAGGCAGAACTGCATTGGTGTTTTACCTACGAAAAGGTCAGCACTTCTTTCTCAAGCTCATGATCTATTTTATGTCATTTTCGATTGGTGGTGTGGACTGATTGCTTAAAGATACCCTGTTCCATATTAGGGTTCTACTGTACAGTCAGCTCAGAAGTTGGAAGTAGCTGGGAATCTTGTCCTGACTAGTAACTAGTAGATAATCTGATCTAATTTGGTAACAGTGTCCAAGGACAAAAAAAGTATGCAATCTGTTACAAAATTTGAGTTGCAGCACAAGGAATTAATATCAGACAAACAATTCTTGTATATAGAGAGCAAGAAGACTTAGAAAGGTGTGCACACGTGGGGTATGATTTATTGGCATCACAGAGACCTGCTGGGATGGTTTCTATGGCTGGAGTGTTGGAATAGAAGGAAACAGCTCATTCAGGAAGGAAACAGAGAAGATGAGGAGGGTGTTCTGCCCTCCATGCCAGTGACCACTGGAGTGCATGGATGTCTGTCTGGGGATGGAAGGGATAACAGAGAATTTATGGGTCAGGATTAAAGTGAGGCCAGGCTCAGCTGACATTGTAGTGAAGTCTGCTACAGGCCACCACCTGGGAAAATTGAGTGAATGAATCCCTCTATAAACTTACAGAAATGCCCTAACTTTCACAAAATTTGGTCCTCATGGGAAGCTTCGACCATCTTGATATCTGTAGAAAGGAGAAGACAGCCAAGCATAAGCAATCCAGGAGGTTCCTGGAATGTGTTGGTGGTAACCTCCTTCCCAAAGAGATGAAGGAGACAATAAGCAGAGGTGCTATGCAGGACCTTATTCTCACCCAGAAGAGGGCTGAAGCTCAAGGGCAGCCCTGTCTGCAGTGACCATGAAATGGTGGAGTTTAATATCCTTAGGACAGCAAGGACAGCTGCAATCAGCTCAGTAGCCTGGTCTTCAGCTATTCCTCTTTGGGGGTCTGTTTCATAGAGCACCATGAGATAGAGCCCTGGGGGAAAGAGTGGATCAAGAATGCTCCTTAATATACAAGGCTCACCTCCACTGCTGTACTTGATAAGTTGTGGCAGTCTGGTGTGAAGCTCCCACTGTCAGCAAAAGGGGAAATATAACCTCCATTTTCAAAAGAAAAAACAAAAATAATGAGAAACTGCAGGACAGTGTCACCTCTGTTACTGGCAAGGTCCTGGAGCAGATCCTCTGGGAACCTTTTGTTATGAAACAATATATACCACAATGCAGTAAGAAAGAACAAGCTCCAAAAACTTCAAATTATGTTCCTATTTGTATATTCTGGATAATAAAGATGGCACAAAGGGAACTAAGGAGATGCTAGCACAAGCAGATTATAAATGAAAGGGAAAGCTGCTCTACCTTTCTAATTGAATTGTATACAACCATTTCTGTTTCTGTATTCATACAATCATTATCACAGATTGAGAGATTATACAATTTATTTTAATAACTGTTGATTTTGTTGAACCAACTACATTAGAGCTCTATCCAAAGAATTTACTTGAATGGAATATTAATAGGAATATATTTCCTGAATTTATGGCTTATGTTTGCAGACAGTAGAAGAGGGTTGTAGACATAAGGAGACAATGATTTTTAATAGTGAATATGCAGGATGATAGTGTAAAAACAACATCTCTTCATTTTCAGGGATATAAACCACATTTATAAAAATTCTATATTATAAATTAGAGATCAGAATTACAAGATAAGTGGAAGAGAAAGAAATTAAGATAAGGACTATATTCAAAAACTAGCATTTGATGTTGACTGTGAAATGAGTAGAAACTGTTCTGTTCTACTGACTACTTTCATTTGTAAAGCTAAATTCTTGATCATGTCCACTTTTGAATACTTACAAATGCCACTGAAGTTGAATGACCTTTTTCTGTCACCATTTAGTAAGGTACCTACTGAAAATCCAAGAAATCAAAGGTTGGGTTCAATGATCTTGGAGGATTTTTCCAATCTTATGATTCTATGGGACTATGAAATATGTGGATCTAAAACATGAGAATCTAATATTTTCTTCATTTCTTGCTCTCCAGTAACTCCCTTCAATGACTCAATAAATTTTGCATTAATTAAACTAATTTGTTCATTCATTACCAATAATTTCTCTTCTACTAAAATAAGTCTTACTGCAGCAAACATGGTTTCATTGCTTTAGCAGAGTGCAGAAATTAGACCAATAATATTTTAAGAATATCATTCTAAAATATGCCTTGAATATATCATAAAATCATAGACAATTACTGTCTCTCTATTCTTATTCAGAAAATGATCTGCTGACACTCTTCTGCTTTGTGACAACACTGATCTTAGATTTTCAGGAAAGCCTATTATACACAGACTTGGAGCTGAGATTCTTTCATTGTCCCTTGTCTCTTTTATTGCTGTTGCCTTGAGGATTTTATAACATCTCTTATATCTTGTATAGGTTGAAAATTTCAAAATGCTAATTTATTTTTTATTGTAAGCACAATATCCATGTTTACACAAATATCTTCTCATAAGCATCAATAACATTTACATGAATATTTAAATTTATTTTGTGAAAACAGTCAAAGACAACCCCTGAAACAAGATTTAACACAGAAGATGGATGGAAGTAGAACTCTATCTGTATTGCCAATCTCTATTGCTTTGGATAGGAGCACCCAAAAGGACTTAAATGTAGCATGGAAGATACTGATTTCAGTGTGCAAGGAATTATTTGTGGTTCAATATCTGGTGGCATATGTCAAATTTAAAGGCAAATAAAAACCAGAAAGTGAAGGAAGGGGGAAAAAAGGTAGTAAGGAAGTGGAAATCTTTTTCTCTCTGCTAGATGGGAAAAGGAAAAAATAGATGGATTTCAAAAGTCTGTGTTTCTGGACATCCTCACGTATAGGAGGGGGTTCCCTGAATATTTCTTCACCACAGCCATGATGTTCCACCAGGATGTGCTCAGCTGCCTTATAGGTTAATTGTGCTTTTTTCATAAGTACCACTGCCTGGAGCACACTTTGATCAGCTGTAGATGATGCACATGATAACTGAATATTACTGCAAATGTACCTTTTAGATAATGCTTGTTGGTTATTTAAACGACCATTGTTGACAAACACTGCCTACTAAATCCTGGTTTCCTAAAATAAAGTTATATAGACTAAGATGTAGAAAGCAAAAGGCAAAAACGGGGGAGGTATTGGGGAAGAATGACCAATATTCAAATTGGTGGCAATTGTCACCCACAGGAAGCTCCTTGTAACAGAAATGGCAATGATCCACACAGTCTCAAATTGTGCCAGTGAGAGGCCTCAAAGCTAAGAGTGCTTTGGATTACAAATCTGAGATATTATGTAGAGACAAGGTAAACAGGAAAAGAAACTGTGCACTAAGTATTCTAATGTTAGAAAACTAATATCTGAGATGAACTAGGAGTAAACATGAAGAAAAATCCAGAAATTCAATAGAAGAGGTCTGTGCATGGATTACAAACCTGATTTCACAACAAAGCAGTCAGTTTTTCCTTTCTGCTTCTTGTCTCATGTGTCTAGAAAAGTCATATTTCAGAAAACTTTTTTGCCCAATTTTTCTTTGTCTCTACTTGTTCTTTCTTCCTCTATTTCTGCTTCAGTCTGTGTTATTTCAAACAATTTCTTCACCCTCCTTTCCCCTGCTTTAACACCTTCGGTGCTCCAGCTCTTCTCTTTTTTTCTCTTCTCATTTCCTTTGAATTCTTCCTTTTAGTTCACACTTAATGTATGTCTCCACATTCTGATACTCACACCTTTGTACAGTGCTTTAAGATTTCCCTCTGAAATGCCAAAGATTTCTCTTTCTCTTTGCCTCAGAAAATCCTGCCTCCTTATGTTCCCGCCTCTCTGTCTGCTCTTTGGCCCCTCAATCATTTTTATCTTCATTCCCCTTGAGAAACTTTGCCCTCAGCCATTCCTGTCTTTTTCCCTTCTTGAACATACCCCAGTATCTAGGGATGGGGCCACTCCATTTTTGAAGTAAATTGAGAATGTTCATGTTAGTAGAGAAAAAGTCAGGTAAGTTTAGACTTTGATGAAGTGAAATAGCAAATACTAGTAGAAATGTGATGAATGTTTCTGGAAGGATAAAATTATACTTTTACATTTTCAGTCTTCTTCATAGACTGTACAGGAATAAAATAAGACTCTTCAGCTAAATTTTATTTTAAAGAGAGAGAGGTAATATAAGTAATAGATAAGTTTGTTTTTTAATAAATCAGATTTTGAAAGTTGAAAGTTTTAAAAGCTAGTGTATCCCAATGGCCAACTTCCCAAGCCTTTGATTGTGCTATTAGGTGAAGACAGAGAAAAAAATAGGTGGAACATATTAAGAATATACTGATGGTCTCTTGAGCAGTCACTTTAGTTGCCCTAGAGATATCACTCTGCAGTATGGGTTACAAAAAAGCAGCATTACCAGAACAAAAGCTGAAAATGCAGTTCTACAGGGACACATCACTCTACAGGGACACATCACTCTACCTAAAGCAATTCATTAGTGCCCCTGATATTTAGGCAAATATCCTTTTGTGCTGTCCCCTTCTGCACTCAGAGCCACATAACTAGAAATAGCAAGCAGGAGATGTGCTGCTGCCCAGTGCTGTAGATTTTGTCTAATGCTGTACCCCTCAGAAAAACACAGATATAGGACAGCTGTTTTATTATTTTTTTTATTTCCCTTTTAACAACTTTAGTAACCTACTCTCCTACTTCAATTTCACCAGGTATGAAATCCATTTCTGCTTAGAATTATGTGGGAAGCCCCAATTTAACTCACTCAGCATTATGCACCTAACACTGGAGACTTTTTGCCTGTAGGTTTGTGAAAACAGATATTAAGCTGATTTTCATTCAGATGCAAATATGAAACAAGTCCAAACAGAGTGGAAAGCCTGTGGGCTGCAGCTGACAGACTGAGAAGGAGTTGCAAAGCAGCCCCCTGTTGCCAGCATACAGCAAGGGAGGTGGTTAAAAAATGTTGAGGTAGACAGTGTTGTGGTATTTCTCATTATTAAAGGTCACTGCTATGCTAGTTCATCACCATTTTTTGGAGAGAACTGCATAAGGTTGTGTCTGGGAAAGAAAAGTATTATACAGGAGACAAGAAATACTGCAAGGCATTAGGCAGACAAAGAAAGCACTTAGTGATTTCAGAGGAGTTGCATGGATATAACCTGGGGCAGAGCTTGGCTCTGACTGCTCCATCTGCATATCACTTCCCAGTACCCAGTGCACTAAGTGGTGGTCTTACAGGGCTGTAAATCCAGAGTATCTCTACTGGAGACTGCTCTCCCAAAACAAATCAAGGCAATCCAGACTGATGGTGCTATAAATGAAATCACACTCTGACCTTAAGTACTTGCTCTGTCTCAGGTAAATTTTTTTTTAAAGTCATCCTGATAAATAATTTTTTCATCCCAAAATCCAGCTTTTGTGGGCTCATAGTGCTATGCTCTGATATTATATTGTTTCTTCTGGACTCTCTCCATTTTAAAAGAAAAAGACAGTCAAAGTTGCTGTATCCATTTTTCTAGGACAAGGATGTCATGCAAAAAGAAGGCAAATTTATCTCCTTTCTGTCATTTCATCAGGGAATCATTCATTTTTTGCTGATCACTTATTTAAAACCTTTTTGACATGTAGCTGTCTTTAAAAGGTTGACTTATTTCTCACACTTCCCTCTCCAGATAACCTTCCTAGAATCCATCTCCCTCCATTGTCTCTGACAATCTCAATTACAATGCTTGCTGGTCCAGCAGGATAACTAAGGCAGCAAATGCAGAACTGCAAGTGTGCTGCTGCTGTCAGTAGCAGAGAGCTGAGCAGACAAAAAGGAAAATGAAATATAATCTTTTACTCCTTAAATATAACTTTTGAAACCAAGTTTTAGATCACTTAAATTCTGTCACTGTAAACAAAAGTTATTGACCTATTTGCCAAAGATGGTGGCAAGTTAGGTAGAGCATCTCTTATTTTGGCAGGAGCAGTAACAGGTAGATCCATCAAGTCACTCCAGAAAACAAGGCAGTGGAAAGGATATCTCCACACCTGCTATTCCATTACTAATGCTCTCAAAATGGCTTCACCAGCTTTCAGTGCTGCCACAGCTGCTGCTTCATGTGCTGAATGTTTAAGTCTTTGGCAGCAAGAAGCCAGATGACACTACTTATGCAATTTATATCCCTTGTGACATATACAATTAATGACAGGCCTTCTTTCCTCCCCATTACTTTTGTTGCTCTGAAGGACTACTCCAGATCTGAAGGACCTGTTTCGTGTTTATTGTTATTAATCTGAATCACAGTTGCTTCAAGACAGGTCAATCAGAATCCTGTTGTATTAAGTGTCCTACATAAAGAATTTGATCCCTTTCAGAGATTGAATACGATCCTTGGATTTTGAGCCCTTTTTTTTTTTTTTAATGCAACTCTCATTTTTTACATACAGATTCTTTCAGCTTTGTCTGAATGCCAGCCATCAACTTCACTGCTGCTTAGCTGCATTCACTGAATTGGCCTTGGTGAAAAAGCTGCTAGATTGCACATCCTTCGGAAGAGTAGATTTGCTTTTCCTCCCTGTTTATAGAGCACCAGGCATATGTGGTGTTTCAGGCTGTATCAATTACCTTTGCAAAACTCAATTATATGCTGCTGTATAATTAGCTGATGGATGCAGGTCATTACCTTACTGTTGATATCATTGCTCCTCTCACCTCGCTTTGCAAACGCACAGGTGGAAAATGAAATGAAAGGTTTTCTGTATAGTCCCTAACCCACGTGCCCAAATATTTTTACTTTGTTATGTGTTTCCCTGTACTATATAAATATATTCTTTCTTCATAAAAACAGTGTTTCTAATTCCACTTTTTTACATTGCAAAAATTTCAAATCTAGTCTATTAAATCCGGTTAAGCTAATCCTGAATCACCAGGAGGGAAAACTTAGTAGACCATCCTAAATCTCCTTTTACTACTGCCCTTGATTATTCATCATTTAAGAACAGTTTCATGCTTCTCTCTCTGGGTACAGAAGTCATCCACTGACAATTAGAATCATTTTGTGACCACAGGGTAGGTAGGTAGTTTTAAGGTGAGACACTGTCCTTTCCAGAGACTAACTAGGTTCTTTATGTACCTAGGAAATATATTAATTTCTAATTTAATGAAACTGCAGCAGGCCACTTCAGTGTCTGAGATACAGACACTGAAAATATGTACACAATGGAGAGGTTTGAAGAAAGAGACAATTCCAAAGAACTCCCCATTCTCTTAGTAGGGAACGAAAACACACCAGCTCTTAACCATCTGAGGCAAGTAAAAAATTAAGTTAAAATTAAAAGGTTATTTGCATAAAGAGCATATTTGTCAAATATTAACTAGAGTATTTATTTGCATTAGGTCAGATTTTTGTTTATTACATGATTGGACTAGGAAAGTTCATCTACAATCATAAGCTCTGCCAGAAAATAAAAAATCTAAAATACTGAGATAGAACTGATACAAATCTCACTAATTTTAGAATAAACAGTATTTAAAATGCCTTGCTGTTATTATGTTAAGAATCACATTTGTATTGTATCAGCTTGACCCTTGCAACATGAATCTTATCTATGCAAATTAAATAATTTCCCTTGTGTTTATTATATCAACATACCAATATGTTCATTATATCAAGGGTATTCCTTCTTGGTGCTTTTTATATGTAAAATACTAAGGCTCACATGTTGAGGGCCTGAGAATCAAATCAGATAAGATTTTAAATGGCGCTTTTATTAAATGGCTTTTTTTTTTTCTAATAGTGTATTTCTCCTACCTACACTATTAGAGAAATGCATTAAAATGTCCTTCAATTAATTAATCTTTTTCTATTTTTAACTATATTTTATATAATCTTAGTGAACTTCTGCTTGGTACAGTCAGTGGCAGCGAGACAGGCACTTTCTTATAATCTATTTTCAACAAAATGCACATCAAGACTATTTGACTATATAGCAGCAGACATAAACTGCAAACAGGCATCCTACTTTTTTGTAGTTGTATTCCTGAAAAAAAAAACAAATTTATTGAAAATATATCAATTTTAAAAATTTATTTTCTCTGTGGTCTGGAAAGCCTATTTCCTTCCGATTCAGAATGCCTAAGACACTATCTGAATACCTGGTGCAAATCTGTGTACACCTTCACATTAGAATTTAATCTTGCTGTATTTTGAATGTAATAAATAGGGCATATAAATATTTTTTGATCAATCACATTACTCAGTATAACTGTAGAAGTTCAGTTAGACTAGGAGTCTTATTTTTATATTGAATAAACATTTTTCAAGTTTTTCACATTTCTATTTGTCACCAAATGGGAGTGAGAAATGAGACTTGCTAAACAAGTTGAATTATCATTTCTTAAGAGAGATTTAACAAGTCTATCTTTATATAAGATACTACAGGTAAATATGAAGTTTAAATTTGAGATTTTAAACTCCCTCTATAAGCAGTTAGACTGATAAGATGAAGCTTGCTCAACAAGCAGGTTTAGGTTCTGGTTGGTGAGTGGCCTACAGTACAGATTCCACCTTCCACCACCTTCCTCCACAACTAAAATAACAAATGTGCTAAATAAAATTTTTCCCATTTTCCAGTTATCTAACCTTTGAAAAATTAATTCCTCATATTTCAGGGTCTATACCCTGTACATACAGAGTATTTTTAGAAACCCTAAGAAGAGAATGATAAAAGAATATGTCATTACATTTTCAAGTTAAGGTAAGGAAAACAGAACCAGGCTTTCCTAGAGATGCACAGTGGCAGGAAGAGAGGTAACAGAAACAAGGTACAACAAGGAAAATTATGGGATGAGAGTAAGTTGTTAATGATAAAGGTTCTTAAATATTGGAAGAGGTACTCAGAAGGTGATGAAGCCTTGTTTTGAGTGGAGTCAGACTCCACTCCAAGCCTCCTTCCTGATTCTTGGCACTGGACCCTCTGATTCTACTTGTACTCTTAAAAAGGAAAATATCTTCCTATCATTAATGTTAGTATTTGTATGAATGAATGTTGGTTCTTAATTAGACCTGAGACATAAACACTGAATCTTTACTCCTTCTTATTTGCTCTTTTGACAAAATATTTGTAATTTCACATCCCACACAAGTACAGCAGGGGGAAATGCTGGTCTTGTGATTAAAGGTAATTGTGAAAATTTCACATTGTATATTTCCAGAACATAAGGAACTGGAAGGAGTAGAAGTATCTATATGGATAAGATTTTAGATATTTGACTGTATATACCAGACCATAACTTCTGCTCTGCTAGTTATGATGCTGGCTCAATGGCTGCAATTCTTGTCTCTATTCAGCAGTTTATTTAAAATCTGACTTTATTCAGATTTGAAGCCTGTATTGAGGCTTCATATGCTTAAGAATATCTTTTCTAGTTAAAGTTATTAATAATTGAATTTTGAGCACTAATAATACATCTTCCTTCATAAGACAAGGTTTTTCCCATCCACAAATTCCTTGTCAAAGGAAGTCTGTTCATGACATATCATCTCAACTGGTCAATGTCCTACTAACAGCTACACAAGCAGAAGATTTTAAGCACAGTAAAAGTCTGTGGTTAAGATTTTTAAACACTGGCAAGGCTTCTTTATGGTAAAAATGTCCATTTAAGCCAACTTTGTAATTTTTACTCTAATTACAATCACACTTTCACTTTTTACTCTATATATTTGAAATTTTTAATAATTTCTAAAAGTAATCAAGAAGGATATAAAATTTGTAAGTAACAAATTTGGGAAGAAAATTGATTTTTTCTTAATTGGCAAAACTTAGATAATTCAAATATCAACTTGTGAATCACACAAATCCATGGTCTTGCTGCAGAGCTGGCCATGTGGGGCCATGTGAGGTTACATGTTAGTTTTTAGGCAGAAACATGCAGTGGTCATTTAAAATTTCACTGAGTAAATCTTCATATTTAAATGAGTAAAACAACTGAATTTCTTTAAATGAGTAAAAACAACTGAAATTATTGAAACATATCCAAGCCACAGCTTGTCCCAAGACAAGACATTTTTACTCTCTGATTATACTGCATCTTGATGAATATCTGAGTCTACCATTACTTTGACAACTGATATACAAATGTCCTTTGAAGCACATCTCTGCCAACTGGTGTCCTGTTTTTGCAACTAACCTGAGGATTATTTCAGCATATGATTTTTATTTTTAGGCATTCACACTGTGAAGTTTCCTGATACATCTGCCTATCAGGGTCAAATTTGTGAAACATCTGGAGCCACCATTTCTCTGTTTTTTCAGAATTTATTGCAATTGCAAATTCCCAGAGAAAAGAAACCCTGCCTCCTAGATGAAGTTCATATGAGCTCTGTTTTTCACAAATTGTGAAAACTGCTCAAGGACCAGCCCTTCAATGCTCAGTTGGTAGGTTTGAGAGTGAACCCCAGATTATTCCACAGCTGTCCTTGGAAAGGCTTCTTGCATATTTCTTTGCAGCAGATGTAATTGGTGGTTGCCAAAATTTGGGTGCTGGCTGAGATGAGTCACAACACTCATAGCTGCTGTCAAACATAGATAGATGTTTGTTCTGTGGGTCTGTAAGATAGTGCAGGTGCAAAATAAAAACCAGAAAAACAGCGCAGTATCAAATAGATTTTATCTCTTTCTACTAAGAACTATGTTAGATAGAACAAGAGAATTGTAGTTGTCCTGAAGTGATTAATTTTTAAAAATGTTAATGGATGTTATTGTTTCTTCTCCATACATATAAACCAGTACATAATAAAATAATTAACACAGCCTCATATGTTTCTTTTTTCTATATCAATATAGACTTGAGTAATTTCTTAGATCACTTAATAAATATTAATAAACACATAATTAGTGCTATTAGATGAACAGATTCCAAAGTTCACTGTAATTAAAGATCTATTGACAAGGGAAGAAAAAATAAGATACATCTCTGAAGGAGATTTTTATAAAAAGAAACAATTCAGCTAGGAAAAGAACAAGTTTGAAAGGTATTAAATCACGTAAAGTGTCTGATTGATCCTGACTTTTAATTCCCCTCTCAAAAAGAAAACTACAGTGAAGCATGCCTATCACAGTTATTTAGACTTTAGACTGATAAAGCCACAAAGTTACTGTGTTTTAAAAAGTATTGGAATTATGTGGGCTTTCAAAGAATTCAAGACATTTCCCTTTCCAGTGCAATGACAGGCATAAATAGCAAAAAAGAATCAAGGAGACAAGAGAAGAAGTGAAGGGAGGAACAGTGGGAACATTTGTGGGAAAAAGCATCCATGGAAAAACATTTTCAATATATTGGGCTATTGTTTGAAGTAGAGTTCAAGGGACTGGCTGTGTGCAGGTAAGAAGGGGTAGATGACAGCAAAAAAGAAAATCACCCATAAAAGCATGTGATAGATGTTGCAGAGGCAAAATCAAATACTTACAAGTACAAAATGAGAGAACTCAACAGTCTATGCATCCCTAGTTCTTTTCCCTAGAGTATATGCATTATAATACATAATCACACATTGTGTTTTTTTCTTCACTGGACCCCTACCCCATTGAGTGAACAGAATGGATGGTGATCAATTTAAAAAGAACAGCTATTCAATGTTTTGTTTTATCCTCATTGTTCATTTTGTGGACTTATGCCTTATCTACTGCACACTATTCAGAGGCTGCAATGAAGACAGAATTATTAATTTCCTCATGGGCTTTTCTCTGGCAGTCAGCTCTGTGATGCTCCTCAAGCATTAATTTATCTTCACAAAGTGCAGTGTGATGTGAGAGGTTAGTGTTATCCCCACATTACAGAATGCAAGCTGAACAGTGAGACAGCAGGAGACTGTTTGTTTATAGTATACAATTGAGGGTTCAGCAACTGATTTCACAAATTATGAAAAGTAACACACTGCATGTTTAAGACAATATTCACATAGACTCTCAGTTGTACCTGAGAATAGCCAGAATGCAGACCAACAGAAATCAGAAAAAGAGACACCAGTGCTTAGCTGCTTCTATGGTAGAACCAAACTGGACCTCTACAGCAGAGAAAAAATCCAAATATGTGCTTCCTTCACATCCCAAACAGCATCCAAAAATAGATCATATGGAAAGCACCCCAGATTCACATTCCCAGCAGGTCCAGATAATGCTCTGAATGAAGCATGGGCTCCCATGGAAGATGACCTAAGTGAATCAAAGTGTCTATGAACTTATGAGAGAGTTTGGAACTGAAGTTAGAGGGTAATATGTCATTTTGTGACTTTAAAATGCCAGGTTTTGCTACAACAATGCTTTATAAAGTAGGGCTAATAGCTATTTCTGTGGTAGCTTCTGCACTTTAAATAATTTTAAAAGGAGTCAAACAGAAGCTCTTCTACATACAATACCACATTATCCTTTCACAGATCTAGGAGGTCTGCACAGTCTTTGGCCAGTTCCACCCATGGTACAAGTGGTCTCATCAGAAGGATATTTAGAAGCCAGTATTAAGGAGATGAGTAAGACTCACCCTGCTTATCAGTGACCTGAAGTTTGCTAATTTTACTGCCTTAGACATCCCAGCAACAATGAACAGACCTCATCCCCCCATAAATGTGTTGAATCACCTTCACACTGAATCAGTGGCTTCTTTCTCTGGGTTGGTCCCACCATGATGCAGACTTCAGCTCTGGTCAGCCTTAGCTCAGAATTCCTTAGAGTTAAGCCCTGCTTAATTCTTTCAGCCTTGCACTGGAAAATGATCATTCTTGCTGTGATTATCAGATGTTCTGAGGGGTTGGACTAGTCTCATTGAGATCAGAACCCTCTTAGATTTATCAGCCTGAATTTTTATATTTCCTTGTGGACTGTTTACCACTGAGCAAACCAGGGTCTTGTCTTATAATAATTAATATTGTTATCACATTCCATGTAAATTGGGACCTATCAACAGAGAAAATTTAATTTAAATTATTAAAGTCTGATGAAGAATTACAGTTGAAAATATAAATTTATGAGAAATTAATGCAGCTCTAACATTAGATAGTGCTGCTTATCCTGATTTTAATACACTTTCAACAGCAAAAAAAGTGATAGCAGACATTAACCAAATTTTAAATACAATAAGCAGAAGTGAGATGATAGTTCAAGAAAACTTCTGAGAGATATTGTTCAAATGGTCTTTGTCCCATAAAGACACATTATTCTAAATCCTGCAAGTATAGCTGTGTAACCTAGATGCTAAAATATCTTTTTGCAATCAAATAGAAAAAAAAATTATCAATATTGTAGTGGCAAATTTGTATCCTCTTTGTAGTAATACCATGTTTAAAGGACTTTCACTTCTCCTTATCTAAGAGTGCAGATTATCCAAACTAAATTTTTAGGAAGCAGTACTTTCAAGAGGATCCTAGTTGGGTGATGATTATATATGAGAAGACAGCATAAGATAAAATCTTATATTTACTGCACTTGTGAAGCAAACTAATGCAGAGTCACATCTAACCTTACCTAGCATGAAGATGGGTAATATGGGTATATGATTTTTTTTTTTCTCATTCTGTCTTCTCCTCTACATAAGCATTTTAAATGTGAATATTACAAAACTGAAAATATGCATAGAAGTCTAACATGGTGTAAGGATTCTTTTTTTTTTTTTATGAGTATGAAACTACATGTTGTTCTCCAGATGCAAAAGGGAAAAAACAAACTTAGAAATACTTTTACAATTATTTAGAGAGAAAGAAGTATCACAGTATGTTCAGTGGGTGTTTCCAAATTAAATCAATTATAAAGTCATAATAATTTTATATTGTGTTTCTCCAAAGATCATTTGTACTTGAATTCCACTGTAAAAGATAATGCATTTGTCTACTTTTCAAACTGACCACCTTCTACTCCGAATAGTTACTAAGCTAAGTATCAATATATTTGTAATCACATCCCAAACTGACCAAAGTTTCCTACTGCACAAACATCTGGGTGAAATTCAGTACAAAAGCAGGATATGAAAGCCAGGTATATTTATAGCAGCTGTTCTTTGGATGAGTTACTTTCAGGTGAATGCATCCTGCACTTTTGTCTTTCATTGACTTTCTTGTATATACGAATGAGATAGGAAGAGTTTAAAAACATCTTTTAATTTCTAAAGTACATTGCAATGTGGAAAAAAACAGTCATAGTTGGCTTACATGTAATCAGAAGAGATTTTTCAAATGTGAAACTCTCAGTGATAAAGTAGAGGTTAAGTGCAATTTTTCTTCTCTGCTGGCACTTGTGAATGCCCAAGGAGACTCCCCCTTCAGTGTGGGGTCAAAAATAACAAGTGTAACTCATTCAGTTAAAACTCTCCTACTTCTCACTGTAGGCCACTGATCTTCAAATGTTAGGAGGAAAAATCCTCACTCAAAATCTAGTCTCTGAAATAACTTGCTTTCCACAAAAAAAGCACCAAGAAACATTGTGTGGTTTATTTCATCAGAGAAAATACATAAAAACACCCTCAGTATTATTAATAATACTTTCATATGCCCTATAACATTTTACAAAACTTTTCCACACTTTTGAACAGAAAAGAATGTATATTTTCTAATTTTTAAGATAAAACTTATTTTTTCACAGCTCCTCTTCCTCACTAACTTTTGCGAACCAAGTTTTTCCTTTTTAATAGGATTTAAAATTGCAAATATCTTGCTAAGAAATGCTCTTCTCTGCACTATATCAACATGACATTTCTAATGGAAGATGCTGACAATCCTGTCAAACATTCTACCTCTCTGCAGTAAAACATAATACAATGTCCCTCAGTGGTGGCTGAGATAATACACCAAATCACTCCAAATTAACCTGTGTTGCACAAGCACATTATCACTGAATTGACATGACACAAGAAGTAGTAGATATACAATGATGTAGAACTAGAACAAAGTATTGGGAAACCATACTAAATTCTCCAAACAATGAAGAGGTTGTAGTAGTTTAGGGGATTTTTTTATAATTTTTGCAGGGATTATTAGAACAATACGCTTTGTAATGAATTGTACTGGATTCTATTTTGTTTCATTTTGTAGTCATAACTTAGTCTCAACTGCTTCTTGTATTTCCTTATCTTCAAAGGTTTGCTTATTCTTTTTACTCTTATAAAGAAGAAACTTAGCAGCAAGTAAAGCTAAAGGAGGCCCATTCTTAACCTCAGTATTATACCCTACAAAAGATGTCATAGCAGAAAATTGAAGTTGCCAAACTAAAGCAGACAGAGCACAGATTTATCTTAGAAACCCTCCTGCTGCTTAGTTCAGTGACTAACATCAACGTAAGCAGAAGCCCAGATCTGTATCTTACACATGCATCATCTCACTGGCTGCTTTCATCAAGATCTACATGGGGTTTGATCTTGACCAGAAATTCTATTTTGGCTGTAAGAAATCTATTTGCAATTTATATTTTGTTATAACCAATTTATCAAATCAAATGCTTGAGCAAAGCTCTAATATCAATAAATTAAAAATCAGAATAAAACATAGATTTCTATATCAGATCTTCTTTTATGAGCATCTTTAAAGCACAGAACATCACATTAACTCATTCAATCATCCATG
Organism: Oenanthe melanoleuca; assembly: GCF_029582105.1. NCBI lineage: Eukaryota > Metazoa > Chordata > Aves > Passeriformes > Muscicapidae > Oenanthe > Oenanthe melanoleuca. The sequence continues at coordinate 122,685,968 of NC_079335.1, read as the reverse complement.
CTATGGCACAGCTCTATATTTCCTTCCAGAAAGATAGTTTATGGTTTGAGAAACCTTTTCCTTCACAAAATGAACAAGGACACAAGAAACCTAATACATCTCTCATTGAAAAATAGCATTCCTACTAAGAAGATAAGTGGTGTCATTTTTGAAAACTGATCCATATTTCTCTAGTAAAAAAATATTTAGTCCTTCAGAAGAAAGGGAGGGCTAGGTTCTGATAGACTTTGTCCTTTCTGTCACAAGGTTTTGTTACCCTTTTCTCTGCTGAGCTCCCAGCTGTTGTGATTGTGTGTAGCTGATGTCAAGTAAGTATGGCATGAGCTGTTCCAAAGTCAACAGGTTATCCTAAAGCACCAGAAAAGAGAAGGGGAGTACATTTAATAAACATGTTGTTCTGCACTTTCTATGACAACCCTGTGCTGCTGAACTCATAAACCAAGACACATGGCAGCTCTAATCAAGGTGGGTTTTTTTGTTGTTGTTTTTTTTTTTTTTTTTTTTTTACTTTGTTTATAATTATTTATCTTCATTGTATTTCACACCAATTGTGTAGAATCAAATGAAAAGCATACACCTCAAAGTACAACACCAAAGTACACCTCTGGTGATATCTTGATAAGAATCCAAGACTAATCATCTGTTCTTCCAGAAATAAAGATCTGTGTTTTAGAATACTTGCCATGAACTCTTTCATGCACGTTCATGTTTCCACTGTGACTTTTTTCCTTATATTTGGATGGATTTTTTTCTTGTTGCAACGTGTAACTGAAGTCACTGCCCTAGCACAGTGTACATTGGAAATGACTCTTCTCTAAGAACCACCATAGATAAGGAAAGATTGAAATTAGATCCTTCCTTAGCCTTCCAGCCCGTTCACTCGCTCTGTCTTCAGATGTCCTAGAAGTCTTATGCTTCTCCACTGGATTCATTCCAGTTTACATATTATTTTTTTTCTACCAAAAGCTCTAAACTAGACATGATACTCTAGATGAAGCCTTTTAAGGGCCGAGTAGAAGGGAATAAATATTTTACTTTAGTTAACTCCATTCTCTTGATAAATCAGCCCAACGTGGTTACTTTTCATCAGATAAGGTGAAACTAGTGACTTATTTTCAATTTTCGTCCCCTGAGAACCCTCAGGACCTTTTCTGCAGAGATGTATTCTGTCAAGTCATTGGCACACCTGTGTTGGTGTAAGGGATTTACTTTATCCCAGGTGCTAGGCTGTTTGGTATTTGTCCTTGCTGAACCCTTTACAGTTCCTGCCAGCCCATTCCCCCATCTTGTCAAGGCCATCTGACAGCCTTTCCCTCCAGAGAATCCATGGCTCCCCTCACTGTGGTGTCTCTGTGGACATGCTGAACTCCCCCCATTGCTGAATATGTCAGATATTAGTGACCTGGTACCATCCTTTGAGGAACCCTCATAGACAGCTATCAGTCAGACTCATTGATCACTGTCTTCTGAGTTAAATAATGCAGGAAATTACTTCATTAAGGGGGTAATTGTTTGAATAGGTCTAGGATTTCCTATGACATACAGGGAAAAGGGAATTTTCAGATTGTGTAAAACTGATTCTGGCATGTTTTAGGGAGATTGTGGTGATGTGGAATTCTCTTTATGTGAAGTTTCCCAAAGGTGGGTATGGGAGGAATCCAGAGAACTGAGAAGGAACAAGCAGGGAAAAATATACAGAAGCCAGTTAAGGATGAACAGGCTGCTTGTCAGTGTCTAAACCATGCATTTATCATATTCACATTAAATCATGTTTCTAAATATTTTCTCTGCTTGTACTCCATGTTCTGACTGGTTAAATGTGAATGATAACAAACTTCTAGTGGAATGGGAAAAAATATAAGTGGCCTGACTTCAAGCAACTGAAGTGGAAATGCATAGGTCAGGGGCTGGTAGATCCAAGTACCAGCAACTAGAGACCAGGGATTTAGGAATTACCCATTTATCCAGTGGGAATCTCAGAGATCTAAACTGTGTAAGTTTGTGTGATGTCTGACTACCAGCACTTAGAGTAGGACTACAGCTTCCAGGAGCTCAGAGGTGCCAGAGGAGACCAGGAGACACAACAATCAGTATACCTGAAGTCCTCAAGACCATCTACTGCAGTAATACATAGCAGCTGTATATATATTTCTCTTTGTCCCCTCCATCTTCCTCCTCGCCTTTCTTGAAGGATGACATGAAACTCGTTTTTCCAATTATTTGGGAACCCTCTGAATGTTTATTACCCTTCAAAGTTATAAGAGGAGCCTCCCAATGACATCAGCCAGCCCTACCAGCCCACCCAGGCCATGCAGTTTGATCCCAGGGAATTGTATCCGTGCAATTAGCCATGCCACCTGACACCTTCTTCATCACTGCAAGTGGTAATTTTCCTCAAACTGCAGCTAGATGCAAAGACTTGGGAGGCCTGAAAGGAAACTGGTCAGTAAAGACCAAGTAAAAGAGGGCAGTAGGTGGACTTCTCATTGGCACTACACCACCAAAACCATTCAGGGGCAGACCTATATTTTGGTTGATCTTTCCCCTAGTGCACTGAACATGTAAGTGCTTCTAGCCACCTTCACATGCTAAATTGTGCTCTGCTTATTTGCAAGCAGAATATTTAAAGTAGATTGACAGTCACACTTACATAACAATGTAAATGTTGGTAATAAAAAAAGCTCAAGTACAGTTTTAACTTCAGCTATGCTGGGCTTTTTTTTTTTTTTGCTTTCTTTTTTTAATTCTGCCAACAGATACTCAATTTCTAATGCTAGGAAATATCTAATGCAAGGGCAATAAAAATGATCAAACCCAATTATTTTCTTACATGGAAAGAAATAAGATAGGACTCTTTATGACATCATAGAGTTAACTTAGGCAGGGTGAAACAGAATCAAGTGGTGCTGGAGAACAGGACAAATACTTGGAAGACAGACATTTTAAAAGTTACTAAACACTCTAATCACTGTAGACTTGGGAAATCCTGTGTGCTGAGAACACTTGAGAGAAGCTATCATCTAGGTTTGATTTTTCATTTCTCCCCAGCTTCTGTTTGCCACCACTGGAATCCTGAACTGGACAGATCCTGGATCTGAACAGGTGTATACTTCTTTATACTGCAGGTCTGTATAATTCATCCCTAGAATTATATTCAGTTGTTTGCCTACCAACAATGAGCAACTCTTAGCATCCTCAGAGCACTAACCCAGCAATAGCTCCTCATTCAGTAATTAATTTCTGATTTGTGAACAGTTACACTCACCCTCCTTTAATCATACTGACTTTATAGGACAGAATGGAAAAGATAAATGAAGAAAAAAATATGCAATCTGATTCTGAATTTATGCAAAAATCAGATGTTTAGAGTAAAAATATGCAGAGTTTGGATAATGTTTTCAGATTTTCAGATTCAGAAGACTGCATTTCTAAGAATAAAAATGTGTCAAAAAGATGATAAACCTATAATAAGTGTTTATAGAAAAATCTGATTACTTAACAGATTATGCATATTAGGCTCTTTAAAAGGCCTATACTTCTCTCTGCATATGTGCTTTCTTTGGCATTGTCTTCTACTTAATTTCCTGAAATATTTTTCTACTGTTGGTTAATGAATATGGTCTCATGAAACAAATGCTTCTTTATAAAGGAAAAGCCTTTCAATGTTCAGGAGTTTCTGAATAAAAATGCTAAATAATTCATGAGCTATTCAAACTAATGTTTGCAAATATATTAGCAATAACTTCTGACGTAATGCACTCTCAGATATCTGATTAAGGCAATCTAGAATTCTTTGCAGTGATCTCAGTTTACCATGGGATTACAAGAGCTTTTGCACACTGACTCCTTGATTCTGTTACTTGCAAATTCTAATTTATCTTTGACTATTAAAATAGAAAAGCTGAAGTAAGAGAAGTATGTGTCTCTTATCAGTTTAGAATGACATAAGCACCTCTCTTTACATAGGAGGTTAAGCTCTTGAGTTCTAAAGGATTTGTAGGTGCAGCTTCTTTAAGAGTAGATAAAGAAAATTAAAGTTGTCTATGTGTAAACGAGAAAAATATTCTGAGAACATATGGAGATAAAATCCATCCAATATATAGTCTGTACTGAAATGAAATCATGGGAAGTACTTATGTCTTACTATTTTTCCTTATATCTGTCCTCAGTTGAGGAAACAATTGTTTGTTTCTTGCAGTTTCTTTCTGTTATAGGGAAGAGCCTCAACTTCTGGAAAGAGCTTTCAGAAAGCTCTATGTATACTTCTAGGGCTTCAATATGAGCAAAAAAAAGCAAACACATTCAAAATCATAACACTTTCATTTGTCTAGGAATAGAAAAAGTGTCTTGGGAAATACAATTGAAAACACCATTTCACAGTTCTGATGTGAATTTGTGTGCTGCTTTGCATGCATTCTCACACAATTTTGGGATTCACAGCAAGATTGTGCTCTGCTTATTTGCAAGCAGAATGTTTAAAATAGATTGACAGTCATGCTTTGTAGGTAACAATGTAAATGTTTGTAATGGAAAAAGCCTGAGTACATGCCTGTGCTTTATCTCACAACAGCAAAGATCAGAGCATGCTGATGTATGCATTTAAAATATTCTTTCATTGTGCCAGGTGCTCATACTGACTGATTCATTGCAGAGAGAAAAAAAAAAGGAAAAGAAACATCACACTATCCCAAATTCACAGACCTTGGACATATCGTGTCTTAGCAGTCATAACAGTAAATTTGCAGAAAATAGCACAAATGCTGTCTTACAAGGAATCAGTGGGTGTTTATTATGACTTGAATGAGAATTAAATGCCACTTGCTGTAATCTAATACACCTCAGAAAAAAATACCTCTTAGGAAGTATCTCCATGAGCCAGAGATAAAAGTTATCATTAGATGCAGGCTGTATCAACCTTCAGTTAAAAGAATGGGCTTTCCCAGAAGCAGAGATTACTTTCCCTTCACCCTTTTTCAAAACTCCTTATCATGGTTAGGCTTATATCAAAATAGCCAGGGAATCCTTTCCATAGAGTTGAGGATATGTTAAAGAAATAGCAGGCTGCAAAATTTCACAGATTTAAGTCTCACAAAGTGTAGTTAAAATCTGTGTTTCTGTATTTGAAAACAAAAAAACAAACAAAAAAACTCCAACAACAAGACATTTCTATCTCAATAATAGCTTTCAAGTGATCAAGACCTATATCTTCATGTTCACATCATTTTGAAACAGAAACAGAGATTGAGTTCCATTATTCACTGAAAAAAAAAAAAACCCAAACCATGAAAAAAAGAAATGTTGTCTGTACTGCATGAGTCTTGCACTGAACACTGTGCTATAGAATTTAATTTATCTTAGATCAATAGTTTCATTTGAACTTTCTCAAAGGCTGCAGCTCCTTTCTCTGTGTTTTTGTGTGAACCTGTTTCTAAACTAATTACGTGAGACATTTGGCCACAATCCTAAAATAAGGTGTCTTAGAATCAATGGCAGGATCTGGTGTAGTCTCATGGCTGTTACCTTTCTTGTTCTACAAGCAATCTAAATGATACTGATTTATATTTATCATAGAGGGAACTTACTACAGAAGGCCATGGTAAATGTACAAGAAAAGCCTGCTGTGACACTTCTAGCTTATTTGGTTAGCATCTATGAATAAAACTGGTGAATAAATAAGCTGGTACCACCTTTTATAGCCATTCTTTTTCTCAGCTGGATGTTAAAAGATTATCTCTTTTCTCAGAGCTTTTCCTTTTTATGTGCTCTAGACCTGAATTAACAGGTCATTATTTCATGGGGGTGTTTTTAGGCTGATGCTACAATACAGTAATTGCACATTTCAAGGCTTTTATTTTGGGTGTTTTCAGAGAGGAACAGCTTTGACTATGATGTGACATTAGTATAATATTACTATAAATAAAATTGCAGAGCTATTACTGATAAATGAAACAATGTGGGTGATGCAGACTTTGAAAAAAGACATAAAGGGGCCATTGTTTATTTTCCATCTGAGTTTAACAACAGGTTTCAGTAGACACCAATCACTAAGACTCCTCCTTAGTTTCCACATTTATCAGTGATACATGAGCTTCATCTAAACAGTTGTAATTTGTCAGGAAGTCTTGTACAAAACAAAAATCAGAACAGAATAAGTAAGACAGAGCATAAGAACATTGTGCCTTAAGGGCAACGTGTATGTTAATTAATTTTAACTGTGTTTCTAAGTCTAATTATTTGTACTAAGGTGTCCTGCTCATCAGTAAAACAAAAATAACAATGATCACTAAAGACATTTATGATTATAAATGCTGAGTCAGGGAATCTCCCTTAAAACTGAGTGAAGAAATTGTACAGAATGAAACCAGACTCACTGTAATCCTTGAGTTCAGACTGGGACTGTAAGTAAGCCTAAGTGAAGCAGAACCATTCCCCTACAAGCTTCAACAGGATTCAGGATCCAACAGGATTTTATCCCATAGAAATTTTAGGTCAATAAACCAGCAGATGTTTAGGAAGAAACTAGAAAAAGTGTGGAGGTATTTTGGTTGGTTGGTTTTTTTTCCTTCGTTTTGTTTCTTGTTGGGGTTTTCTTGGTTGGTTGGTTGGTTGGTTTGGTTTTGGGATTTTTTTTGTGGTTTTTTTGTGTTTTTTGGGGGGATTTTTTGTTTTGTTTTGTTTTGTTTTGTTTTGTTTTGTTTTGTTTTGTTTTGTTTTGTTCTGTTTTTGGGGTTTTGTTTTTGGGCCAGGTGAAATACTGTCTGAGAGAGATATGAAGAGCAGCTTTAGGACAGTAACATCTCAACCATTGTTACTATTCCTCTGCTAGAACTGAAAGGCCTATGCATTTTGGATATAAAAGGAGGAAGCTGTAAGTTTTCTTCAGGAATGATAACAAGCTGAGGAATGCTGAAAAATCAGAAGAGAAGATGGCAGTAGGCCAATTAGCTAAAATATGATTATTTTATTCAGTATCCCTAAGTTTTCCAGTAATCCTTTCTTCCAAATTTTCATATGTACTAATTCCACAGTGACAGAAATACATTCATTGAAAGAAACATTAAACATTCATATTTGCATTGATTTAATGCTTCTTAAAAATAGTAAGTAATAATATCCCCAAATCTACTAGGGTGGAACAGCAGTTTGATTGAAGCTGTGTAGTTTTGTTTGGGTTTTTTTAATGACTTTTACCCATTGATTGATTAATACAGATTGATTAAAAGGATTGATTAAAACAGCACTATTACAAAAAGGTAAAAGAGTACAGATATTTCTGGATTTCCAGAAATGGGCTCATTTACAGGTACCAGAACGTAGGGATGAGTCCTTCAAGTCAAAACACTGTGGGCTAGGTAGATAAAAAAAAAAAAAAAAACAAACAGATATCCTCATTTTTAGTAACATTTTGGACTTGGCTGATGTGAACTGCTGAATAAACCTGTTCACAGCAGTGCATAAAATCACTTTTCACTGCATATGAACATATATGATACTTGCTGAAGCAGTTTTGGAAAGGAATCTTAATTCTGTTTTGAGTGACCTTTCTTTGTAATTGTGATTGCTTTAATGTATTTGAAACGGTACCCAAATGTACCTTCACGTGAAATAAAGAATTTACATGATTTTATGTAAAATCATTTTTTGCTTTTCCAATAAAGATCTATTAATTTTAGCGAGTACAATAAATAATGACAAATACAGAAGTAATGTGTAAAAAATGACAAAAATAATGGTTTGAAGAAGCAAAAATACCATATTAATAACAGACTTGGAACACAGAAGGTGTGTTTTACTCTATGTGGAAAACTTAGAGATTTCAACATTTTCTTTTTATTCTCAAGAAGAAAAGACCAAAACAAGATTTTCAACAATTGCCAAGAAGCTAGAAGACAAAAAATACTAATTCTCTTTTGGTCTCCTGCTTATCATTGGAAGAAAATATGCACCAAGGATCAAGCTGAGTAAAAGACATCTCACAGACAGTCCTGGTTATTGGTTTAGCCTAAGTAGATATTTATTATTTATTTTATTTATTTTTACTTATGATTTTGGTTTATTAAAAGGACTTATTTGACTACTGTCACTACCACTATATCCTAAGATGTAGGTTGAACTATGCTTGGGTTTTTATGGGTCCTATTAATTTCTATGTACGAAAAGAAGATGAAATTATTTCTTTTTAAGCTGTCAAGAATGTACCAGGTCTTCACAAAAATGTCATCACCCCACTGCCTATGTACCCTGGAGAGTATTTAGCACTGCAGGGAGGAGAAAGTAATAGAATATTGCATTAATTGTTCTTGCTGTTATTCAACCATGAGGAAGTCTGAAACACCTGAAAAGATATGATTGGTCCCAGTTGGTTAATACTGTAGTTTTACTAGTAAGAGCTAAGGCAAGGAGCCAAAAAAGACATGAGCTTCTGAAATCAGAAGCATCTCAAATTGAAATTAGAGAGGAGACAAAAAGCAGGCTAGCAGCCAGAAGCTCCCACAGAATTGCTTCCAGGTATTGTACAATCACATTATATCTGTTATATAACTTTTATTTAATCTTAACAGTCTTTCAATGGTGAAACAATCCTGTTGAAAAATAATTAAGGTGAAATACCATAAAACCTTTCTTCATTTAAACCTTCTTTTAAGGTTTTCTCAGTCTTGCATGAAGGCAAGTATGCATTTATTTACCTGTCAAACTGCAGGAGCAATAAGAGAGACTTGAATGAGAAGGAGCAATTGCTGAAGGGAAAAGGTCAGTTTCTTTATAAGTATTATCAACAGAGAGAAGCAAGAACAAAGAAAATTAAAGTTATGTCACATAGCAAATAAAACTTCAAAGTGAACATTTTAATATAAGGCTAGCAAAAAAAAAAAAAAAAGGGTATATTAAGGTGTATTTAACTTTGTTTTCTGTATTATTATTTTAAGACACAGCAGTACTTCAGAATTGTGTTTGAGGTACTGCCCTGCAACATTTGACCACACTTACAGTACAAGTGTAAAATCAATTTTCTGCACTCCCATTTATCTCGGTACTGATTTTAGCTGGCTCTCTAACAGAATGACTCTACTGGAGAGGTTATTTTACTTCAGAGTGGCATTTCAGAAGCCTTAAATGGTCTGAAGAGATGGCATGTGACCTTTAGGAATATTTTTAACACTGCTTTCCTCTGAAGAAGATTTATTTAACCCTGTGTGGTTATATGAACATAAGTCCCTCACTTTTGCCTTTCTGCATCTCAAAATACGTCTGGCATTGACTTGTTTCAGCATAACTGACTGTTGACCATATTGAATTTTATAACATATTTTCAATTTTATAACCATATTTTATTTTATAAAATTGAAGTAATTGTGATTTTTGGGGGGAAATTTTTGAGAAGATCAATTTGTTTCATTTATAATTGTGCAATTCACATCTCTGGATTCTCAAACTTTATGATATTTTTATCACTGTTAAAAAATATAATGCAGGTGTCTTTCCAAATGAAATTAAAACAGAGGACTTGAATTGCAGAGGTTGTTGATTAGTAACTCTAACAAAACAAAACTCTTAGAACAAAAAGGAAGAAAATAGAAATTCTTGACTATACTATACCAATCAAAACAATCACCAGTCCTTTAGAACACCTACTCAGACAAATAAGTGGCTCAAAACTAAATTCAGATCATGACAAATGTCTTAAAGCACCTGATAACATTAGAGATCAATATCTAATTAACCCTGAGCAATGCTCTATCACAAAATTGGCTACCTGGCAAAATATAATGGACAGCAAAACAAAAGAAATATAAGCAAGTAGGGGTTGCATATGACTAAATGAGAGGAATATAAAGGAGGAAAATATGTCATCATGCACAAAGTTTGTTAATAACTGGGTTAACAATCCACCAGTTTTGACAAAAAGAAGTCTTGAAAATTCAAAAGCAATGTAGAACCTGACCACAACCATGTGAGAATTCCTAAGAATTCCTTAAAGTATTCCCCTGTACCTTTTGCTACAGAAGAAAAGTCTCTAACAAACAGGATAGCTAAAGGTCTTTCCAGCAGTGTACCTACAGAACTAACAGTTTATAATATAAATTGTTCCTAGTTGAATTCTCAGTTTTATCTGACTGCAACAAATTTTGTAGATGCTCTGATGTGATAGATCAAAGATATTAAATATATCATCATTCATAGTTTAGAGGTTTTGTGGTCTAGTTCTCACTTATGTCATATTCAAACTGTAGCCTGGCTGAGCAATTCAGACTTCAGATTTTTAGAGAACTAATATAGACCCTGAACCAGGACACTCAATTCTATCCATAACAACTGGAAAAGAAGGATTGCTCCAAGGGCTAACTCAGGAGTTAAACTAAGTTTAAAGAGGAGTTTAACTTCATTGTGGAGAACTGTTCTCTGGGGTTTCCCCTAGGCACCTGGGTATAGGGCAGGTTTCCTGAGAGGCAGCTGAGTGGCATCCCAGCAGCTATGCCTTACAAATGTCTTTGCCTTTTTTGACCAAAGCCTGAACTGAGCTAAGTCAAAGTAGGTTTCCAGGGTGATACTTTATTTTGAATTTATTTTCTTACCCTACAGCACACTAATTTTCATTTTCCTAAAGGGAGAGAAATCTCCAGTCATAAATGTTGCTAAGTTAGTGTCCCATATGCAGGAATTTTCCTTAATGGGTGTGGTATTTTCAGCCTTACATCTCAAGTTCATAACATAATTTCTGTAAGTAAAACCTCATTTAGGGAAAATATGAAGCACAAGACTGCCACATTAAAACTGCTCACATGTTAATGTTTTTTTCAGAATATAGTCAGGACCCACTCTAATACCATTAGGCTTCATTCAATTTCCTCTCCTGTTAGAAATATGTCACAGAGCATCACACTGATATTTAGAAAACTGAACACAAATTTAAACACTTTCATGGATAGTTTTCTCATTTATTCTTGTGTCAACACTATCCTTTTATGCTACAAGATCTCTTCTATCTAATGAAAAAAATTAAATTCTCAGCATATGCTTTTTCAGATGTGGCAATTTCCATAATTTCCTTCCTCTTGCCCATCCAACCTTTTTCTTCTCTTCTTAACATCATCATCCTGTGTGAAAGAAAAACATTATTTTCATTTATTGTTATACCTTAATTGTCTTCAGTCCTTGTCTTATAATTTGTGCAATGCCTGAAATTCTTACATTTACTTTCATATATTTCTTATATTTCTACAAGTTTATACTAGAAAAGCTTTTGATCTCTGATTTATTTGCCGTTGGAATATTACAATTTTACTTTTGGTTATCTAGACTGAAGTTTTCTGTATAGCTCTATTTTTTTTTTTTTTTTTTTTTTTTTTTTAGTCCTCACAAGCTCTTTTGAGTTAAGCATATGTCTCTATTAGACAGAAAAAAAAAATACAAACTATTATGAGACTTCAGAACGTGTTAAATGATACATGATGAGGTAATTCTAAATTCCAGGAAGAAGCAGGACTGTGATCATATTATGAAGATCCTACAAGTCCACAAGATTTTGGTGAGTAATAGACATTTTAGCAATTATGCATCTCTTTTGAAAGTGGCCTGTGAAACTCAGCTTGAGTCAAGGAATATCTGACATTATACAGCCTAAAAGAAGTTCAAAAAATGTTCATGAGGTTGCCCACCTTAAAAATCAGATTTTAATTTATCAGTCTTGCTGAATAGTGATTGCAACAGTTTAAAACAAAGCCCAGCAATCACTCTCTATCAGCATAGAAATGTGACTGCCCAAGAAAGGATATAAAAATTGGTTAACAATATAGTATTTCCCCTTAGGTGTTTCCTCCATCACTGAGCACCTGCAATACAGAAACTGCCTGAGCTAGAAGTAGCCAGTAGATTTTTTTTAATTCTCTGTGCACACCTGTGCACTTGTACAGTTTCTCTTGAAGCAATGTAAATAAACTAGTATTTACAACATATTCTGGTAAAGAATTCCTTGTCTCCAATATACATGACTTAAATTGTCCCTAATACTGCCACAATATCCAAATTTGCTTTGAATCTGGAATTGAGATCCAAATGACTTGCCAAGCCTCCTGAAAGAAGGTCTCTGTTTTACCTACTAGCAGGACATGATCTGGCACTGGCCTTCCTGTCATTGTGGTCACTATCTCAGCAGCATTGTGTTCCCTTCATTCAAGTATTTTAAGTTTTACAAAGTTAGAGGTAGCATGGTGATGGTACCTTCTTCTTCATTAATTCAAATAATATATCAGAAATGGGCAATATTCACCTGGAACAAGTTATGTGTTAGATTTCTGACCTGTAAAATTTTTAAATTACAGATGTCTGTTCTTTAAGTTGGTAGAAGCCATAAATAGAAAACCATTTTCAATAGTAAAACACTTCTTTGTAAGTATTGGAGAATGTGGCAATAGATATTTTACACCAGCCTTGGAGCTTGGTGAGCCATAGATGCAAACTTTTAAAATGGTGTCCCAAAATGCTGATTCAGCACACTTAGCCAGACATACCAAAAGCTAAATTAACCTAAACCCCTACCCTAGACTCTAAACTCCTTAGCTAACTATCAAGCTCTCCACTTTCCTAGTCTTAGGCACTCCACATTTTCTTTCATACCCTTCTGGAGAATTATGTACCTATCTCCTAACTCATTCCATTGCCATCCAGAGTTAAATATCAGAGAGAGAACAACTTTTTAACAGCTCAGGGTTTGCACCTGCTGCCACAATTCTGGACTTAGGGGCAGCACCTCCTCAGAGGAATGTCAAAATCTTGAGGAGGCAAAAGATCAAAGGGCAGCAGATGGAGGAGGAGTCCCAATATTTTCTGACACGTTAGAGTTGAACAGCCACAGAAGTAAGAGCTTGTTGTAGCAAGTCAGATAGACAGCAATCAAGCAAACACAAATATTAGCCTAGAAAAATGGGCAAGGGAAAAGGAAGAGTTCCAGATCTGTGGCCTGTTGCCAGGAATTGGTCTTTCTTTTGTCTCGTGGCTATGAATTCAAATATAGGAACCTGTTGGCACTGCTATGGCATAGTCTGACCCTGATGACAGACACCAAGTCATAGATAAATACATGAGTTTGTACAATATTAATCACAGTATGTTTTTTGTGTCTGCAAAAATCACTTTGCAGCTCAGAAAACATTGTTCTGGAAATGACCACATGGTGCAGCCAGCCTCATTTTCTGTCCCTCTAGGTCAGGCTGTCTTTCATGTCTCAGAGCCTAGCAAAGTAAGGAAATATTTTGGGAAATATTTCTCTTGAGCGTAACTGGATTTGTTTCCTCCCTCCCATAAAGCAAGAATAACAGGAAATTAATCAATAATAATAATTTAAAAATCAGCTATCCCCATGAAAAGACATTAGACTCTGTATACATCTAGATATATTTGCCTAAGTAATTCTACACGTCTGAAAAAACTCTTCTAGAAGTAACTTTAGCTTTGTTTGATGGTAGAAATACAGCTATTGGGCTTTTTTTGCATTACACACATAGGTAAATTGTATGAAACGATTTGTAACAGTTGATAAAAGTCATTAGCATTTTGCATTGCCTCTGCTTCTTCCATGTGTTGTAGCCACACATTATCAAGCCCAAATAATTCTGAAAACATTGGATAACTGAAATGACCTGAGTAATGGCCAAGTGAATAGTGTGAACTGAATAATTGCTCAATTTAGCATGTATTTCTATTTGGGCTCCTCAATCAATAAAATATCTGTGATTTAAAAAAAAAATAAAAAGAAAAAATAAAGAAAAAATTATCTACCTCGTAGGTAATGGAAACTGAAGTCCTACTAGGCATGTCTAGAGTTGCATTATCAGGGTCACCAAGAAAGCTATTTTACTTGTACAATAACCTTGACACATTTTATTTGGCATCTTTCAGTTGTTCTTTATGTTTCAAGCAAAACAAACAAAAAACCAGACCCTAAAGGTCTCCACTCAGAAAAATATGGCATTGCCAGGAGGTATGAATTAACCTTAACAATTTTCCTAATTTAGCCTATGTATTTGATTGGGTTTCCTTTCATGTAAAAATCAAAATGCTAATTCTCAGTTGGTGAGGAAAGAGAGAGAGGTTCTTCAAAGGAATTATCTTGAGACAGATTCAGTTCCTTGTGAAACTGCCTATCTCTATTGAATCATGGAATCATTAAGGATGGAAAGGACCACTGACTCCATCCTTTGACCAAACCACACTATCATCAACTAAACCATAGCACTAAGTGCACATCCAGTTGTTTCTTGACCACTTGGAGGAATGGTAGCTCCACCACTTCCCTGGGCAGTCCATTCCAATGCTTGACAACCCTTTCAGACAAGAAATTATTTTCTAATTGACTATGATTGATTATAGAGGAAGCCTGAACAGCTGGCTTAAATTAAATGTCCATCTTGGCAAATTTTAGAGGTAGGAGATGTGAGTCCCAGTCCAGGTACAGGCATGGGACTGAGGGTCCTCATTTTACATCCTGCCCCTTAGCTCTTTGCTCCAACAGGAATTATAGTGACATTATATTGGTACTGATCAGAATGAGTTAGGAGATCAGAATTTGGGCTGAAGTGTTTAAAAATTGTTGCAGATAAGTCCTTGGGAGAACTCTAGTTTTGCACAGGTCAGTAGCAATTCTTGCCTGATAGTTCCAAGAGGCAATGCAGCCTCATGCTGTCCATAACCCTACCCTGTGTCTAAGCAGTGCATTTCAGCCCCTGGGTAGTAACAACAGCAGATGCTTATTATATTTAATTATTAACCATCAGCTCTTTGAACTTATCACCTTAGTCTCTCAGCACCTGCGTGATGGATGGCAAAATTCCCATAATTTCAACTTCCATCAGTCAGTAAGTAAAAGGTGAGCATCTGCTAGTGCTCACCAACCCCTCAGGATATATTCAGCTATCATTATGATTGCTCCTAATGGTGTTTTACACAAAATAAGTTAGGGTGAAAAAGGCATGCTAGGTTATTTTACACATATACAATGTCAAAGTATTTATTGCCCTACATATAGCAAATTTTAAATATAAATAGATAGTACCAGCAGTACATTTATTATTAAATTTAATATTTATGCAGTGACATAAATTTACATGTCCTTTTAAATGCTTCTGTATTTTAGAACTGAAGGTTTAGTTAAAGAAAAGAAGGAATATTCGGGAAGCTGAGGGGAAGCTGTACTTTACCCTACAGCCATTGGGTTTTTTGCACTTAAAGGTATGTCCACAACACAGAGTGAAGAAATCATCTTTGAAAATGTAAGCAAACAAGGTGAGTTCTCATTATGTCATTAAGAAAGCTGGTAGATTCTGCTCAGAGGACCCTGAAATGCAGAACCTAGGAACATGGATATGTTGCTTTCAGGACTCAGGTTGCTAATACATCTCTATTGGCATCTAATGCATATTCTCTGCATCAGTGCATCCCCTGAGGTCACAATACCTGCACCTTTCCCCACTGTGCCACAGGGAGGAGTTTGGAAGGTGCTTACAGCAGCAGTCAGAGTCTCTTTCAGCCATTCCCTTCCATGGAGCTGAGTCACAGGGGAAATTTGACTATTATGTGCAATGCATTAGCAACTTTATAATTTAAAATCTGATTTTCTCTCAAAGTATTTTCATAAATTAGGCCAGAATAATGAAGCAGTTTGCATCAGAATCCTCTGGGAAACTTTCAAGGCTACTACTGCCACATTTTCTTCCAAGGCTACACCCCTAAAGAGATCTCATTGCCAAGAGAATAGCATATTCCCCTTCCTTCATATATGATGTGAAAATTATCAGGAAAGTCACATTACTGATGTCTTGTAGGACTCAGTAATGGAGCTTGCAATTCATGTGAGATCAGTGTTAAATGTTGATGCAATAGCTCAGCAGTAAACAAAAAGTGTTCCAAACATCTGGTGAGTTGTGAGCACCCCCTCCCCTTCACACCTGGCAAAATGGGAATAAAATGGCCACTGGAAATTTGAGCAATAACCTTTGAATATTGCACATAGGTCATAGCTGGGTATGGAAGAGAATTTTATAATCTATTCCTGGTGCACAGCTGGCATACAGGCAGGGGTGAACACACACACACACACACACAAACACATATAACAGATCAAGGCTGAAGGCAAATTCTGGTAAGAAAAAAGTGCAGTATAAGGAAAACAATTTCCCAGACATAGTCCTCTGGTAGTAGGCATATAAATCATGAAATCTCTATGACTGCCCACCAGATATGTTATGTACAATTTATGTTGAAAAATGTATTATTGTTGAAGAACAGACTAAATTTTTAAATGCTTTCATAAGTATACTTTTAAATGCCTGGATGCATATGGAAAACATGATTTTTAGATACATAAGCATATGAAAAAGGTATCTTTCCAATTTTTAATTGGGAATTATTGTAAGTGATACAACAGTTTATGACTTCTTATACCTTCTAGAAACAAAAAAAATTACAAATTCAGAAACTGAGGAGACAGGATAAGTGTTTTTTGAAGTGCTAAGAAGATGTTTGGAAACCAACTTTAAAAAGTTGACTACAAAAGTGACTATGTAAGGACCTTCTTCAAAGAGGAGAAAACAAATCTCAGTATTTGAGAGACTCCTATATTCCCTGTTTTTTGGGTCCAGTCTCCTCCTTCAATTTCAGGAAGAGCTGAATGAGTCTCTGGTGGAGCTCCCCTCTCCTATTCAAGGATACCTCAGCAAGACAGGGAGCCTTTTGCAGAAGGTTAACAGGATTTTTTTCAACAGCCACTGAAAGAGAAAAAGAGAATGTTTCAAAACCTTTGTTGACATTTTAGAAGGTCCTGACTAGTTATAGCTTAATTAAATTGATGACAAAGTTTAAGTTATGATATGGTTTTTCACAAGTAATTTGTGGGCAATTTTCATTGTTTGCATGAATGTCTCAGGCAAGACAGGCAATTAAAATAGAGATTGTACCACAACAGTAAAATTACATATCAGAGATCTTCTGAATATGTGATAGGGTTATTTTTATCAGATATATCTTCTGAAACTCTATAAATTATGTTTGTTTACTCTCCTTGGTTATCCTACATTTCAGCCAAGTATGAAAATCCCCTGTAAGAGCATTACATACTGCAAAACCCCTGACAAATACCTGTCTTATATGACAAAGACATACAAACCTTAATTATTTTATTTAAAACAATAGAAGTAATAGAGAGATTTTTCTCAAATTCACTTTGCTATTTGTTTGCATAAAAATCAAAAGTGTTCTTCTTCTACAGCATTTCAGTCACTCTTTGTTGTTCTTCCTACAAAACAAGCTGAATGCAAATGTTGGTTTTTGTGTTCTATGATGTGGTCCATGCATTTTAGAACCCCAAATCTGTAGCTTTTGGAATATGCTAGTTTCATAAATTTATTTTTCCTGTATTTCTTAGTTCTCTAAAGATCTCCAAGCAATCCAACTGCAATCTCCAAATGAATGACAGCACATCGAAATTTTTCCAGAGTACTATTTTACGCTGGTAGATATTTCACACTAACCAAGGGTATATAGATAGATTTGCAGTTCAAAATTTAATAGATTTTTTTGCAGGGTCTGTCTGTATGACTTAAAATGATCATTTTTTTTCCAGCAGTTTTTCTACTCATCTTTCCCAGCTACTGCTGAGTCAGAGAGTTCAGACTGTTTAATTGAAAATGGAGTGACAAGTCTTTACAGCCAGATCAAAAAGCAAAAAGAGTCAATGGAAAGACATCCTGTGACTTAATTTAGAAAGCTATTCCAAAAGCTTTATGTATATTCAAAGCTTATTCATTAACGTAATTTAAAACTCCCTCCCAAATCCTGCTATCACACAATCTTAGCTAAGCATTGACATGTAGAGCTTTAGCCTGTTTTGCCTAATTATTCTTATTTTCCCTTGGTTTAGCTGACCTTATTTTTAGAAAAATAATTACTTTATGTTAAGAAATATTTGCCTTTCTAAAAAAATAAAATCTCTCTGGTTTATTTGAAGTAGTGGCACACGAGGGCTGGGGGTCAAACAAAAATTGAAATTAGGTGTTTCCCCAGTCAGCTGCTGTTTGCCCTTTGTCAAAGTCAACAGCCTGGGAGCATCACTGCCCCTGCACTGCCAGCCCATGTGGTAGGACACCACTGACTGCAGAATGCCCTGAGTGCTCTGTGTGCACTGCCAAGCCCTCACTGCCATCCAGCCAGGACCCCTGGGCATTGGGCCCTGGAGAAGAGGCAAAATTAGGCACTCTGAAAGTCCTACCACCCTGCTGCACTGAGTATTGACCAGCATCCTTCTGAAATTGTGATACAGCATTCAAATAAAAGCATGGAAAGGATGAAGAAAGACTCAGGTTTGTAAGCAACAAAGAGAGAGAAAGATTGCAATTGGAGGAAAGCAAAGCCAGATTTCCCCTCATTTACAAGAAAAGCCTTCTCCATACAGATTATCTTGACTTCACCATCTGAGAACTGACAGAAAGTGTCATTGCCCTATTTTCAAACAGTAGAGCTAGATGACTATGTAATAAAATAAACAAATCAACTGTCTTTAGCAATATTAGCTGCTATTTTTTGAGTTGTGGCACTTGTGTTGTAGAAATACAGCTGTAGACACTCTAGCCAACATTGTAGATATGCTTTCCTGTGCATAAATTTTGCACTGTTTTCCAAATTCTTATCTGCTGTCTGTTCCCTTATGAAATAATATAAAAAAGAGAAAAGGTGAAAAAAGGAGAAATTTTTGTGCACAGTCTATAGAGCATTGCCTTGATTCTTCTATGGGTTCTTCTAATGCAAAACCCTGAGGCATCTTAGCAGCTAGAATGAAAAAAACCATGTTTTCCTGGGTTTATTTATGAGTACTACAGGACTTCACTAATTTGTACCCATGAAAGGGAAGACATAGGAAATGACAGAGTAAATGAACACTTGGTAGACTAGAATGTTATTCATCCATATTCTAATTGTCATTTGTTTCCATTTATTTGCAGCAATACATCATTATATTGTTGCTGCTATTTATCTTGATACTGCTGCCACCTTAGAAAAAGCAGTTTTGAATAAAACCCCAAACCTAAAGTATCATTCTCATTAAAGGGATTTATTGCCTAGAAATAAATAAAGATTAATAAGTGAAAGAATCCTTTCTAGAGCATAGGTCACTTTTGCAAAGTCATTAGGAAAATGAATGTTCAAAAGTATGCTGTCCAGATGTCAAACACACTAATAAGTGCTTTGGAGAATGGAATGTAAAGTGGTGTTGTAATAATGATATTGAGTCTCAGTCTCTGTTTCTAAATCTTTACTGAGATATAAGAAGGTGATGGGTAATGTTTTAGGCTGGAAGTGTGCTTCTTCAAAACACAATTTATTTTAAGCAGTATCTACTCATATATTCACCTAATCAGTGAAATGTTATAGTGGTTTCCCCTTTGACCAACAGCTAGTCCATCCAGTCGACAATATTTGAAATTTTTCAAAAATTATTCAGGCACTGAATCCTTTTGCTCAATGATCACAAACTTTGCACCCAAATTAGTAAGCCAGTCACTTTTATGTGAAGCAGAAAGAGTTTAATATAGTTCCAATTCCCCAAACTGCTCTGAGTGACATGAGCAATATAAGCATAAGCTCATCTTGGCTCAGAGGGAATTCAGATAACCCATGTACAAGCCATGTCTAGCAAATTTAAGAGACCTGCTCTTCCCTGCTCTGTCAGCACAGTTCACCACCCTTGTTCCCTGCAGTTAAAGCTGACATGCACCCCAATAATCTGGAGGGGTTTAGAAAGTGGTGCATATTTGCCATTTTTACCTTTGTATGGGCACACTTGCCTCTGTCCATTTGAGGGCAAAAATCTCTTTATTATTTCACCAATGGCCACCTGAAGGCACTCTTTAAGGTATACAAGTCCAGAAAAATTTTTCAATATAGCTTTTTAGCTGACCTAAAATAAAGGTAATTTATGCTGGTCTTTATATTTGAATATTAAACATATTTTATGCATTCTATTTAATCACGTCTCAAGGCTATCAAAAGTTTAAAAAAATCTTTCAGCACAGCATTTTATTCTACACATGCTGCACTTCTTTCCCATACTCCCATAAACCAGAGAGCCTGGAGAACATCACTTCTGTAAAAAGATTTAGCAGGCCTTGAAAATTATTTTTCCTTTTTTTTTGGTCAACTCAAATGAAAGTAAATTATGTGAAGACTGAGTACTTTATGGGTTTAATAATGAAAAATAGAAATATCATCTCAAGGAAAAATATCAGTTTTAGTTTGAAATCAGTCCAAGTTAATATTTACAACTTCAAAGTGAACTTCAAAAGATTTGAAGTTCCAGAAATCAGATTGATTTTCAAAACTGTTACAGTCAGAAATCAAGAATTTGCTTGACTGAAGAAGGCATAAATTAAACCCACGTTGCTGAAATGCTTGCAAGAACTCTAAATACTATCTTGTATGGAGACTTTCTGACTATATTTTTATCTTCTTTCAGACACTTCCACAGACACTACAACACTTAAAAAACAAATGCCTAGTCCTACACCATCCTTCATTCTCTACATTTCTTCATAAAATTCAGCTAAAAAATTTAAAGTCAAAAGGAAAATGAGATAATTTAGTCAACTGTAGGGAATCAAAGGTCATTGGATATACATTGTTCTTACATTGACTGAAATAATTTTCATTTGGCTAAAATCTAGTTTCTCTCTAAAAGGTATCTTCCAATAAATGTACATCCAATCTGAACTGAATGGCATCTTGTCGTGGTTTAATCCCAGAGGGGAGCCCAGCCCCACACAACCACTTGTTCACTCCTCCTTAGTGGGATGGGGGAGAGAAAGAATCACAAGCAAAAGTGGGAAAACTCATAGGTTGAGATACAGAGAGTTCAACAGTAAAGCAAAAGACATGCACAAGCAAAGCAGAACAAGAAGTTAATTCACCACTTCCCATGGGCAGGCAGAAGTTCAGCCATCTCCAGGAGACAAGGGTTCCTTTAAATGTAGCAATTAGCTGGGGAGACAAACACCATCACTGCAAATGTCCTCCCTTTCCTTCTTCTTCCCTTTAGTTTAGATGCTGAGCATGACCCATAGGGTGTGGAATATCCCCTTGGTCTGTTGGGGTCAGGTGTTCTGATTGTGTCCCCTTCCAGCTCCTTGTGCACCCCCAGACTCCTTGCTGGTGAGATGGGGTGAGGAGCAGAAAATTTGTGTCTGTGTAATCACTGCTCAGCAGTAACAAAAACATGGCTGGGTTATCAACACTGTTTCCAGCACAAATCCAAAGGACATGAACCCTATCCCAGCCAAACCAGCACATACCTACAGATGGAGAATCTGCTTGGCAGTTTCCTCCCATGATTAATGCTCTGTGCTTTACTTCTTAGCATCTGCCTGGCACCATGAGCCACTGCTTCTTGTTACACATCTGCTTTCTGAATGTCATATTTTCTCCCTTGGAAGTGTTATCCACCATAACATCTTTTCTGTGACAAGTTAATAAGTGAAAGCTCTAAAGTCCATATGATGGGGACTTTTCCAATGTTCAAATCAATTCTGTGGCTCTTTCTAAGACCTTGCTAATTTTTAAACCTGTCTAGAAGCATCCAGTCTTAACTCCTCAGTGCATGTGAGCTATCTATTAGCCAGCTGCTTATGCATCTTGGAACCATGTCTTTACTGTGGTGCTGACCTTGGGAATTAGCTCCAAGATCACTACTTCTCAATACTCACCTAATTTCCTTATCCTCCAAGATGTAATTTTGAAAACAACCTTCTGTGTTTTTGAGTTCACTAGAATAACAGCATACCCAGCTTACCAGTCATTGAATGACCTGCTCTCACTATTATTTCTCTTCCCACTATACACTTTACAATTAGCTAATATAGTAGCACACCACCTCCAAAGAGATATTTCACACTGACACTTCTTTTTTGAAGACCTGTTAGTCATGTAGTTTAAACCCATATTTTATTGACACCTTGCATTGTGTCAGGTTCTTTAGTTGGATAAAAGGATGTAGATGCTTGTACACTTTATCAGGATAAACATTTATACCATTTTCAAACACAGTTAAAATGTTATCACATAAATAATTTTATTTTATGGGACTAACCATGTAAACCACAATGTTGACTGCCATTAATTATGTACTTGGTTTTAAATACTTTTGAACTACTTCATTTATTTCCTTTGTCGCCTTTTCAATTATTTTTCTGCACATGGTGACACATTGAATTTTGCATTCACACAGTATCAACAATTTCAGATATTTAAAATCTTACAAGGGTTCCTATATTTAAGAAATATTAATACTGCAAGTCCTCAGATATTCTTAGAATTGCAGACATATTTAAAATGTGCTTTTGCAATGAAAGAGCCAGCAAACAAGACACTCAGATTTATTGAACAATTATGTCTTCTCTGTCTCCTTACTATTAATTATGTCTTTTATTTCAATAATAGGATACATGTTTGTTTCCTTCTCTTGAACAGCCTCTTTCTTTCCCTGCTGTTGCTGTGGATCTCTGTATTCCTGATATACATTTTCAACCTTGACTGTGGTTATTTCACTTAGAAAAGATATTTCTTCTCTGTCTTTATCTTCCTTCATTAATTTTCTCCATAAACTTTCACATTTTCTTTTTAATATCACCCTTTTGGACTGTAATCTCTTTAGATAATATACAGAGGTTATATAGGAATTTATGCCTGCTCTCATTAGCCAGTGAGTGGCTCTCATAGCCAGTTCCTTTCATTGTACCAATGATGGTTCTGTAGTGGAAGGAATTGACAAAGCCTTTGCAGGACTAGTTGTGTGTCCTCACAGCTGGGAGCAATTATCAGATGGAAGAAAAGGTGTAGAGACAAGAAGCAACATTTCTCTTTTTTTATTCACTTCCTTCACATGCATACTCTCCTCTGAGTCTCCAGGAGAGAACTTCCCATGGAACAAGATTCCTCTGGAGTTTTGAATTCTTCAGCTAGGTCTCTGTAGACCTACCCTGTAGAGAAACTTCTCTTTCCTTCTTCATCAGAGACTGGCTTTTTCTTCCTGAATCTAGGACATCTCTTACCTGAGTTCTCAAGCTGAAATTTTCTGAACTCCAAAACCAAATCACGTGCAAAATTGTGGGTCACACTTTTTATAGCAAAAAATATTCTATCAGAGTTCAGAAGTTCAACAGAACATTCCCACAAAAAGCTTGCAGTTCAATCACATGGATAAATTATCAATCTTTTCTTTTTATCTGTATGAGCTGAAATCTAGTCCAAGCCTCTCCCATCACATCCATTACACCAGGGAACTTTTGTTTTCCTTCTTAACTGGAAATCACACAGTTATGCTGGTTAAATTAAGTGTAAGCATCTTCTCTTAGGAGCAATCAATATTTTCAAAGTGTTTCACTACTTGTAGGACTATGAGAAATGAATTCTAATAGAATTAGAATTTTCTGTAGAAAACATCTATAAATATCCTATTTTTTTTTATTTCTGTGTTTTTTGGCAAAAAGAAGAGATGTTTTCCTCATGCAACAGATGCTCAGGACAAGATTAATTATTCAGGATTTCTGCTCATGAGCATTGGTGTTTGTTCAAGATAAGAGTTTGAGAACCACCACACACTTCTGAATAAATATTTGTATAGAGCTGATATACAAACCTCTTTTGTGAAATCTGTGTAAATACTGGTCAAATTTACTAAATTTGAAAATTGCATATCCCTGGAGAAAGTCCTGCTTAAAATAGAAAAGTACTAAAATACTTTAAAATAATCATAACTTGATGTCTTCATGACATTACATAAAATTACATCTGGGTAATATTTTATAGTATCTGTATTAGAATATTCTGACTCTGCATGCATAACTTAATACTATAATATGACATACAACATGTAGGCACACAACCATCCTAAATTATTCTTGACATTCACTACTGTTATTCAATCACTCCCTGCCACATCTATCCTGGCTTTGACAGGTTCTACTTTGATGTTACAAAAAATTTAGAGATTGGTAGGACACAGCAAATTCAGAACATCACCAGATTGTCTAACCTAACACGCCATGTCAGCGTGGAGCACAGGGTGAAATATGTGTAATATAAAGCACAAAAGCCTGCATATATCCTCCCCACATTCAGAAAACTTAAGGAACTTAAAACAACTCAGCTATAAGATCTTGCATGTCTGTGACTGTTCAAGAGCTTCTCAAGTGGATGTTCCACATCTCCTGCCCCAATCTGATACTACAGGAGGCAGGAATATTAAAGTGCTTGTATTTAAATTTAGTTATGCAAACCTTTTCAATTACTCTGCACTGGGACTAGGAAACAATTGCAATTCCATTCAGTGAATATCCCCTTTAGGTGGCATTACAATGGAGGATGGGAGCCTTTTGACCTAGAGGCTGTATTTTCAAGTTTTGTGACAGCTAGTCTTAGCATTCTAGTGACACTGACTGGAGTTAGATATAAACTTCAGTGGCAATATCAGAGAGCTCCAGAGATTATTTGCCACTTGCTAAGGAAAGCCTTTTGTACAACAAGAAAAACATTTTATGTAATAATAAAAACAATTTTACAAGAACTCTGTGCCATATCAAGCAATGGCTTCATTTTAGCAGTTCCATTAACAGCAAGGGGGTTAATCAATGTCTTTTTGAACACCCAATAGCTGTTTAAGAGAGACTGTCAGGTTGGAAAAGTCAGTAACATGTTTGAACCAAAAGTACTGGGACAAGGCCCCTCTTTCTGAATTCCCCTAAAGCAGGAGACTTTCTGTGGAACTGTGGAGCTGAGGAAAGTTCTTGCTCTGCTCTAAACTCAAACCCTGGGCAGAATTCCTCCTAGTATTGCTTCCCTTTTGATAACCTCTATTGACACTTCTATTCACTGCCTTCTGCACCAGCTGAGGTAATTTTTGAGGGTGTTGGAATTCAAGAGACAAATTTATCTCTACAACTATAATATTTTTTCAAAGAGTGTTTATTTTACTGATGCAATGAACATTAAAAAAAGGTGAAGAATTTGCTACCAGATTGAAAGAACATCCAGTCCCATTATTCAGTGTGTGAGAGTTTACAGAGGACTCAAAATTTCTTTCCAGACTTTTTTTCACTGAAAATGTTTCAGCCACCCATAAAACACTAATTTCTGTAGTTTTGTCTCCCATTACCTAGGTTCCCACCTTTGATGCAATCTTTTATGCCTTATAAAAATTATAAACACCTTGGGGCACAAATAAGTCAGTTTAATTTGTCTATATAGAACCATTCTTTCCTAAGGCATTGAATGAAAAATATATGGTAATTTATAAAGAAGATATTTGCAAGTCAGAGGTCTTGACAGCAAGCCAGAGAATTGAAAAGCAAGCAAAGTTAAATAAACCTTTTAAACAGGGTGGTTTTAGTGGCCAAGATACATTTTTTATCTATAAATATTTGGTATGAGAACTCTGTCCCTTGGCTAAGTACTTGTTTCAAAGATGGGAAAGGTGACTTGAGCATACAGGAGTCTCCTGCAGGCACTGTAGAGAACAACAAAACTAACTAGCCCAGCAAGTGCATCCCTCAGAGCAATATCCAAAACTGTGTCACATTTGAGCTCCAGAACTGGAAAGAAACCAGAAACAACAAGAGAATGGTTGCAAATATTTTTGCTTACCTTTGCTAGGAGAAACTGTAGGATCAGAGAGTGGCCTGGGTTAGAAGGGACTTTAAAGATGATCTGTTCCAAGCCCTCTGCCGTGGGCAGAAACACCTTCCACTAGATCAGTTTCCTCAGAGATCCATCCAACCTGGTCTTGAACACTATCTGGGATGAGGCATCCAAAATTTCCCTGCTCAACCCACTCCAGTGCCTCCCCACACCTGCAGTAAAGTTTTGGGTTTTTTTTTTTCTAATATCTAGTCTAAATTTACTTTAGTCTAGAAACATTCATCCTTGTCCTGTCACCACATTGTAAATGGACTTTCTCCATCTTTCTCATAGGTTCCCTTCAGGTACCTGGCCATGATTAGGTCACCCTGAATACTTCTCTTTCCCAGGCTAACAATCCCAATCCTCTCAGCCTTTCCTCACAGGAGATGTGCTCTATCCCTCTGATCAGCTTGGTGGCTTGCTCTGGACTCAGTCTAGCAGGTCCCTGTCCTTCCTGTGCTGGGATCCCAGAGCTGCTGCATCCCTGCAGGAGGGATGTCACAGAGCAGAGCAGAGGGGCAGAATCCCCTCCCTGCCCTGCTGCCCACGCTGCTTTTGGTGCAGCCCAGGACACGTTTGGCTCTCTGGGGTGTGAGTCCCACACACTGCTGGGTCATGTCCAGCCTCTCATCCACCATCACCCCCAGGTCCTTCTTGGCAGGGCTGGTCTCTATCTGCTCATCCTCCAACCTGTAATGTTTACACAGGTGATATGGTGCATATTAAATGCTCCTTGAGCACTTATTTATCAAACCTATGTTGCAAACAATCTGCTAAAATACATTTACTCAGCAGCATGTAAGACTTTCTTCCTATTCTTGTGACAAACAACTTCTGTTTTAAAGCATAACAAGACAAAGTTCCAAATTTTCCATTGAAAGAGCGCCTGATTTGTTGTAGAGGCCCTGTGTACAGCTCATGCTCAAAAACTCCATGCATCCAGAAACCATGTCCCATAGAACTGATGAGCCGTGTGAAGGGGCCATTTGTCCTGGATTTTCGGACACCAAACAGCCTAGTCAGAGCCATAAATTTTGATTTTAAGTACTTTAGGGCAAAAATCTGTCATTTTAATTTGTTGAGAAATCACTATTCTTTCCTAAGGCGAGGTGTGAATAATACATGACAATTTAAAAAGGAGCTGTTTGCTCCTGTTGCAGCTTCTGCAAAACCTCTAGATTCTCAGACAAATGACTGAAGTATTCTTAATGCACTCAGGCTATATTTTTAGGTGCAAGAAGACGATACATACTTTAAAATCAGCACTTAGTACAAGCTACATATTCAATGTTACCAACTGAAAATTCAGTCTCAGGTTATTTGCTACTCTGTTTAAAGTTAAGGCATGAATGGGCGAAGAGTTGCAATTTTCCTATAAAGTACCTAAATCCTACTAAAAGCAAGCTGTTATATATCTGAGTGTTTCCATAATTAATCTTCCTAGTTAATCTTCCCTGAAAAAACAACTTCAAAAAAACCTCAAAGAAACTAAAAAGACCCAAAGACCAAAAAAAAAAAAAACAAAAAAACCCAAAAACCAGTAACAACAACAACAATCCACAAATATGAAAATAAAAAGTAAAGTAAATAAATTAAATAAATAAAATAAATTAAAAACAAAAATAGCAAACTGGTTTTAAAATTTCTTCAATTTTCATACTTATTCAGAAACTGCTATGTGAAGGTACATTGCCAAACCAAAGCATTAATGTGGCATGATGTAGAAATTTGCATAATGCACCAATGATAATGTTGTAACTTGTAGATATTGGTAAAAACAGGTCAGTAGAACAAGATATATCTATGGGTCTGTATATATGTGTTTCTTCTACAACAGTGCTGGTTCTTTAAAATGAGCTATTAATTATTATTATTATTGTTATTACAATGATGATTATGTTAATGATTAATCATTATTAATAATATGGATGTAATGTGGAATTGCATAATAAGGAGTACTGCATATTAGAATGTATATAAAAAATAGATACAAACAGACCCCAGAGTCAGGAGAAAGAAATCATCACCATTTACATCATTCCCATTGTGGCAAAGAGGAGGAAGAAGACCAGCAACTAACCTTCACCAGTTCTCCTGGTGAAGAGCTTTAAGTACTGATTGCTCATCATGAAAATTTCTTTTCCTTTTCTTAAGGAACACAGGAAGAACAACATCAAAGAAAGAGACAATTATTAAAAAGGTTTTTTCATTAGTTTCACCTGTATTACTACATTAATGACCATAGAAATAGAATAATTGAGATTGTGTGTGCTAATACCATTGCACTTAGAACAAATTTTTGACTAACCACTAAAGCTCTAAGTTATGACTTCATATAGGCAGTGCATTCCTTTAACCCAAATGAATTGCACACGTGTCTGTATTGACTGCTGAATGTGCCAATATTCACAACACCTCTGTTTATGGACAGTGCCTAATTCCAATATAATCACCATAAAGTCTTGTATGGTTTGTGCAATGCTTGGGGTCCTTAACAATATTCTGAGAACTGAAAGTGTCAGTATTTCTGTGAAACACTTTAGTATAGTGAGGATCCATTTCATGAAGATACTTCTGCATTTATCTGCCTTTTAGAAGTGGACTGTCAGACGCCCATTTTCTGCATGTTCTGATCCAACCCTTCCACTGAATCTCTAAAAGAAAATAAACCATTGTTTAGACAAATCAAAAGAAAAAGTGGTGCTTTAATTACTTCACACCGTTCTCCAGCAGCTCCAAAGCACAGAGATCTAGAGAAAACACATGTCCATCTCCATTGTTAGAAAGCAGTATCTCCAGTTATCCCCTCATGCAGTCTCTACCCATGTCCTGGTTTCAGTGGGGATAGAGCTCCTTTTCTTTCTAGTAATGGCTCAGTGCTGTATTTTGTGGGTTTTATTGTTGCTAGGTCAAGGACTTTTTAGTTTCCTGTGCTCTACCCAAAGCAGGTGCACAAGAAGCTGAGAGGAAGCACTCCCTGTACTCCCAAACTGGCCAAAGGGATATTCCATACCAAAAACCATCATGTCAAGCATATTAACTTGGGGCAGCTGGCTGTGAGAGACTGACTGCTGCTGAGGAACAGACTGGGTATTGGTCAGCAAGTGGTGAGGAGATGCATTTGCATCAATTGTCTTTCTTGGGCGATATTTTTCTCTCTCTTTTTGTTGTCTTCGTTTCTATTAAACTTATTTTTTATTATTATATTTTACTTTATTTCAATTATTAAACTGCTCTTATCACAGCACAATGGTTTGGGGTTTTTTTGATCCAATTCTCCTCCACATGTCACAGAGGTGGGCAATGAGTGAGTGCCTGAATAGTACTTAGCTGCCAGCTGGAGTTAAGTCACTACAACCAACACTTGGAATAGCAGTGATCTGAAAAAAAAACACGTTGTAAGAAGATTGAAGAGGGTTGAAAAGCAAGCCTACTTTTAGGTAAGATGTTAAGTTTGGAAAGGATACAGAAAATGTGGGTTACTATTCTGCCTCTGTACTCTTTTATACAAGAGAGAACATATGAAAGGGGGTTTTTTGAAGCTGCAGTTGACAGCAGCAGGAAAAGATGAGGAGCAAAATAGAATGTACCAGCCTGTTAAACAAAGTTCAAATCACCCTGGCTGGGATCCTCTGGACTGGACCAAAAAAATGCTTGTAAGAGATGGCATACAGACCTGCCCAGCACCACTCTCACAGCTAGCAAAACAGGAAAAGGCAAAGCAATGTGGAAAATAAACCTGCACAAGCTGGATAACCCCAGCAGGATGAGAACCAAGTCAGCAGACTGCTACCAAAGTCACTAGCAAGAGAATGCTTTAACATCATTCCTAATTATACATTTCTGAGATGCTTTACCAAACTCTTCTTCTTAATAATGACTTCCTTGCTTCTTGTGAAGATTCAAAAATTGTGACTGGACAAATAAGGCAAATATCTAAGGGACATATTCAGTATTTCTGGGCAGACACTTGAGGATTTTTAGTTTTTTGCCAACCATAAATTTTGCTAATAGCAAATGGGTTAGACTTTGAGGGTATTTCATCATGCTGATACAGAAGTTTATACTTCAATTTCACAACTGGGCTGTAGCCTTGTATCAACATTCTTATTGAAATTTAATATTTTCACATATAAATATATACATAGATGGAAAGTTCTGCTTTTTTACTCTGATTTTCTACACCCAAAGGCAAATATTTTAAATTTATTATTATTTTTGGTAAATGTGATTAAAATCAGCTCATTTCCTTTACCTATGCAAGGATTAAAAAATGCTCAACATAAAGGAGTTATGTGCTCAGTGTATGCAGGAAGCATCTGAACTTTAAAAGCTGAAACTTAACAGGTTGATACAGAGGATTAGTCTCCAGGCCAATATGCAAAAATCAAATATTCACACAGTAAAAGTGTACTAAAATCAATTATGCATTGTGGTACTTCACTGCTTGTAGTAAATTCATTTATTAGTTCTGACTTTCTCAGTTAGCTTATAATTGTGTTGCTCTTTATTTGCATTCAGAATCACATGTATGATCTTGCATAGCAGTGCAGATCTCCATAGTGCATTTTTTCACTGAAGTGTTTTCTGCTTCACAGTTAAAGGTACATATTTCTAAGTAAACTTTAAATTTCAGCAATAGAGTTTGTGTTCTAACTTAAATTATCATTCCTCTTTGAGAAGAGCAAATCTGAGATTTGGAAGGCTTTGAATCCCTTAGAGCAGGTAGGCAGTTATTTCTGGGCACAACTGTGGCCTTTCATCATTTATTAGAATTATTAGATTCCACCACACCACTGCAGGCTTGGGAAACTGCAAAAATCTAAGGAAATATTTCATAGTGCAGGAGGAAAATTAGCTTTTTACTCAAATGGGAAAGTAAGGATTTAAAAAGAGATGATTCCCACCATCTTTCCTAAATACAGAATAAGACATAGAGCAGTCTCATCTGAAATACTGAGATTCTTTCATAGCTGCTGGAGCACAGAAGTTTGACATATATAGTTAAAACAGATGAATAATTGACAGACAGCACCTTGTCCAACACCATCTTGTGCAAGGACATGGCTAATGACACATGAGATGTTTGTGGGTTACAGACACCTGAGCTCCTGTATTTCAGCCTTAGGACTTTTATTTTACCTCTCACCCTAAGCTTCTTCTCCAGCTCTATAAGATGACCATGTAGTCTGCCATTCCTTCCCCAAAAGATTTATCCTAACCATGGCCTCAGGCAGGTGGACTTTTCCCTCACAATGAAAAGGGTATTCTCACCTTCTGTTCCCTTCTATCTTCTAATCTTTGAAATAGATTGTCCCCTGAAGGTTTGCTGCAGGTATTGGTCTTCTATCCAAAGGTCTTGTGCATATTGGGTTGTTTCTTATGTAATATCTGGTGTACACTCTATGTTGGCTGTCAGGATACCATTCTTAAAAATGCCATCTATGGTTATGTCTCTATAAATGAGACATTTCTGGCCTGCAATGCATGCTTCATCCCTAAAATTTAATTTCAGATCTGTCTTTCTACCTTTTATAGGAGAGGTCTTTACAGGAGTGAGTGAACAAACTCACTGGGGCAAAAAGGCAAATGTTAGGAAATAAACTGAATGTCCAGCAGGTGTCCATTTAGACAGATTAACAAGGAAAAAAGCCTAAGCTTGCGTCAACATTGCAAAGCAAGTTTTAGATGCTTCTAAAAATCACCCCACCATTTTTTTCCAGAGCTGTCTTGTCTCACAATCATCTGTTAATTCAGTCTTGACTGTCTCCATTTTATTTATATAACACAGGCCTTGTCACAGTGTGAAGTTCCCTAAAATAGTTATTGTGTCTTTGGGCAAAAAAAAAGCCAGACAGTAGCAGAAAGAAAAAACAGTAAGCATTTAGTTCTCCTGCTGAGATAGAGATTATATGTCTGGTTCCCTAAATATCCAAAGTGGGGCTAGACTAAAGCAATGGTGTTTTGAGACCTTCCTAATTCCTCTTGATGCCTTCCAACTTACTTGCCTGATATCAATACCGAGTTTACCCCACTGGGTTTAATTTCACTCATTTTCACCTTTTTTGATGAAAGTGGGCTGAAGCATTCACATTCTTGACTCTATTTCTGACTTACTGATCCTTTCAAGGGTATGCATTACAAGTGAAGAGGATTTGAATTTTGCATGCCATGATTTC
The DNA here is from genome assembly GCF_029582105.1 of Oenanthe melanoleuca. Classification (NCBI taxonomy): domain Eukaryota; kingdom Metazoa; phylum Chordata; class Aves; order Passeriformes; family Muscicapidae; genus Oenanthe; species Oenanthe melanoleuca. The sequence continues at coordinate 122,654,076 of NC_079335.1, read as the reverse complement.
ATGTTGTTGGTACAATGGTCTGCACGCAGATGCATGTAATTCAGCCCACCTATAATTCTGTAACTATATACTGCACATACAAAAAATAAAAAATATATTAACACTTTAGAAAAAGCTGGCTTTTAGTCATTCTCTTTTCCCAGAAGAGATGTCTAATAAGTCTTGCCTTTTTAACAAAGGTATTTCAAGACTTATAACTGAAGTTTGAAAAATGTTGTGAGTTCCCTGTACTTTTACATGTCCTCTTGGCTCACTTCTCATAGAGATTCACTATTGCCATAAGCTGTGTGTCCTGCCAACTGCCAACAGGTAGGCAGACAAAAGGGCTGTGGCAGATATAGAACCTGTACTGGGAAGTCTGGAACAACAAAACTTACTGAAATAAGTAGTCCAGAGAGAGGGACAGGAAGGGACAGAAGACTAAACTTGTGATGAGACAAGAGATAAGCTCATCCTCTATCCTTTTTCAGTCTACAGATGGATGTTTTCTCTATCACCTTTCTCCTCTTGCTTGCCATTTTTCTCTGAGATTTACTGGAACATTTTAATCCTTTTCTTCAACCTACTGCCTCAAAATGCCATCAGGGTCCCTTTTGGGGGCCAAGTAGGATGCTCTTACTCAGACTCACTGCCATTTAAATCCCAACTTTGTCACTTGCTTGTTTTCCTCTCCTAGGCCATATTCATCTAGGCCAAATCCAAAGCTCATTGAAGTCACTGACAATCTATCCCTAGATTACAGAGGATTAGGCCTCTGTGCACTCCATGGTGTTGATAGAATTTGTTCAGTAGTGCCTGTAGAACCCTCTGGAAAAAAACAGAAATAAAATGCTATCCAAGAAGAAACTGGCATTACTATTTTCTGGAAAGCTGATTGAAGATTTGGGGTTTTTGTCACCAGATTAGGCACGCAACTGCAATGCCAGTGTGAAAAATTGTGCCAGTCCCAAGGCTGTGGACGAAGAGCTTTGATCTCATTTCTGCTAACAGAGTTTACAATTTGTTTCATCAAAAGTACCTTGACAAATGCATTAGTGTTTGTGGACCACTGATTACATGTCCCAGAGTAGACTACACAGGTAGTAAGACAGGGCTTATCTCTCAGCTCATACTAATAGGGCTGCTCTGCCTGCAGCTCCCTCTGGACAGATGCTGTACTTGAATGGAGTCCCACTGGGACACAAAGAGTCAGTTGCAAAAGTCATAGTGTAACCATCATTGCCAGAGAAAACCAGGAGTGGATATCAAAGTTAAATGATACATTCCTTTGCTGATGAGGTAGAATTCCACATTGCCTTCTATCTTGTGCCTTAAGTCTAAACCTTTGACATTTTAGGTACAGGTACATGTACATGATAAGGTGTGTTCAACTACCTAAAAAACCAGTTGCAAAAGGTTACTGAGACTGCCAGATTTCAGAGACCATGGTCACATACTTGGGCTACAGCAGGCATCACAGCAGGGCCTCAGATCTGCCTTAGCCAAGAGACTTAATTCATATGGGATCAACCTTGCCTCTCTGCAAAACAGGCACGAGCATTGCATTGAACTGGTGCCACTCCTTGAACCATTTTAAAGGCTGTCAGGAAGCAGACTAACAAGGGATGTTACCTGTCCCTTTGCCCAGGAAAGTGAGCAGCATGGGTTCCCCTGCAGGTTTGGACTTGTCCAGAGAAAGGACAAGTGATTGCCACCTCCTCAAACGCTTCAAACATCATAGCATGGGTTACTCAGTCTCAGCAGACTTCAGAAAGCCTTTGTCATCCATCAGAAGGGGCTTTGTCCCTCCCTACGTGCCAAGCAGTGCCGCTGTTTTGTAATGAGCAGCTTCCATCAGAGCGCACAATTTCTCATCCTGTCTGACTCTGCTGATCATTCTTGTAATTAAATCTCTTTTGATTCTCTTTGGCAGCACACCATCTGCACAAGAAGGCACACCTGGAAAGCAGTTTTCCTCTGGTTTTTCTATCCTTGATTAAACTCTGTTTTAAAGCAGAGAACCTTAATCAAAAGAAGTGCCTGAGTGGAGATATCTGCGCCTGTCTCGCTTTTGTCACAGATTCCCTCTGAAGTCTGCAGGGTTTGGATTTGCATAACAATTTCCAAAAGGGTGGCCACAGTAGAGAGGTTATATTTTCAGAGAAAAAATCCAATGGTCTGAATTGTAGAGGAAAATAACAGGGTACCATAGGCATTTAATTGGTATTAGTATTAATTTTTATAAATTCCTATTGAATCTATTTTTAAAAATCTTTACTATTTGTAGTGTTATGTTATGAGTCACAAGAATCTCATTTCTGAGTGAGTTCAAGAAAATGTGAAAGAAAATATGAATCTCTTGATGAAAATCAAGTTTAAAATTATTCTACCCCCATAATTTTAGAAACCAGACTCTAGGTCAGGACTGCATTTGGTATGAGACACAAAGTAGCTAGGCAGCATGAGACAAAAAAGAGAAAAATAGCTTTTGATCTGCTGTACAGGTGTGGGGGCCTGGAGGGGGAAGGGCACAGTGAAGATCAGCAGAACTTTTACATTGTTTATTCTGTGTTGAATTAAATGCCAAAAGGAAGATCCACATGGGTGTATGTAAGAAAACACACATGTGTACTCCAAACAGGTGCTAGTGCATTCTTCCTGTCTGTTCCTGAACAAAACTTCACCTCATTGCCAGCCTAAAATCAAGCCCCATGCTGGTGCTCCTAGCTTATTACAGTTCTCTAATGGCTTCTGGGAGAGTGTAACAAAGCTCTGAGCCCCTGTACCTGCTAACAAAATGATAAGCTGCTTCCTGCCTTTGATCTCCCATCATGACCTCTGCACCATGCAGAAAAGACGGGAAACTTTCTCTTTTTCATGCCAAAACTTTTTCCCTGGTCATTTACTGCATTCAAAAGCAACTAGATGGAAAGGATGAGACAGGAGCCAACAGGTATAAAAATAAAAACTGAAAAAAACTCACCCCAGTTTCTGAAGTGAGCAAATTGCATTATAAAGGGTGTTTTCTAAGTTTGCACATAGTTGGTGCCAACAAGTTTGAGCTGCTTAACAGCAGTGACACAGCTTTAAAAGCCAACAGTAAAAAGGCACTTAGTTTACTAAATAATACACTTTTTTACCCTCAATGAAAGGCTGCTTCTTATCACACACATATCAAGGCAAGCCACCTAATGGCACTAATTTCAAACCCTGCTGCTGCAATGTTTAGTACATGGGATACAAATTACAGTGCATTCAAAAGAGTTAGTGGTACATACAATTGATGAATAATAATGAAATTCCATTTTATTAGCTTCTGAAATATGTGTGTGAATTTTCATAAAATGTCTGCTAAGAACTAGCTCTAGCAGATAGCTGGGGCTGGGCAAAGCTTAGAAATAAAAGCAAGTGCTTGAAAGACTTGTCACATTCTCAGTGGGAGTTGTGCTATTTACATGGCTTGTGGTTCACATTTATGGCAGAGTAGGCTGCTCTTTATTTCTCTCACTTTACATCCTTTCACTGCAGTTATCTGCTCATTCAGCAAACATGTTTCAACTGAAGCTTCCTTGACCTGATTTATATCTTAGAAAATGCACCTGTAACAAGCTCAACTGAATGCTCAACTCACAGTGACACCATTCTTTCCTTTATTCTTCCTGGCCAAGTCTCAATACATTTTTTCTCTTGCAAACTCACATAAGAAGACTGACATTCTCACTAATAAGTGGGTTTTTGTAGTATCTTATTCCTGTGAATGTAAGGAAGTAACTACTGATCAGAATGATATGCTTATTGATAAATTTCCTTTTCTAATATCTCTGTTCTGTAGACAAAAAGAAAGTAAAATCAGATCTACTGCTTTCACTATACTGACTAACAAAACTATTCTTTTTTGGTAGGACCAGCATGAGCTGACTAAGTTCTGCAATGTGTCAGTACTTCACTTCCACCAAAATCATCACACTGACAATTCTAGTTCCACATCTTCTAAATCTGCTATGAAACTGGGTGGTACTCAGAAGACCAATTCCTTCTCCATGGTATCACTGTTGTGTAAACAACTGGGCTATGGTGTCAGGAAAAAATGTGGCAGGCACATTTATTTTACCCAAAGGTAATGGAAAATGTTTCATGTGCCTACAGCTGTTACAAATCTTTCATGGAAAATTGTTTAAGGACTTAAGCAAGCTGTATAAAGATGGTCTCTTCATTTGGTTTACTTACTATAGCAGGAATGCTTATAAATACCTATCTGGAGCTTTTTGTTTGCACAAGACACACAAGCACTCTCTTCACCTGCACAATAATGCATTTGAGGCAAACAGGAGTAAACAGTTGTAATTGACCCCTACAAAAAAAAAAAAAAAAAAAAAAAAAAAAAAAGTCAAATGAAGTATTTAAACACCATAGTTTTACCTGAAAAGTCATTGAACATTATTTTCCTTTGTTCAACTTCTTTTATTTTCATAGCATATTAGTTCTCAACTTGACATTTGCTGCATGATCATTTGATTCAGAGTTAAGAAAACTGCTTAACAAGGGGAAGAGATATGCAAAATTAAAGGTTATTTGTATCATCCCTGGCAAAGATACTTAGATGCTCAAAAGACTGTTAAAACTGATCTGAATCTCAAAACTTTTTAATGCTACAAACAAAAATATGGTTAGAATCTTGCTTCATTAAAGAAGCATGACTTTAGGAATATAAGACCTGAAAAAAACCAGCAGGGAAAGGTGCTGTTGGCAGGGGGAAGGCAGAAGGGCAGAAAATAGCTAATTATTTCAGAAGCTCCTGATCCTACAGTGAGTCCAGGGAACCCAATCACAGAGACAGTGCAGAGGAAACCCATCCTACTTAGTCTCTTTGCTCTATTGCAGCAAATGACACTACAGGTGATTCTCCTCTTCCAGCATTTCTTGCTAATCATATTGGGATGAACAGAAATTCATCAGCTGTAGATGCACTCAGGTACCAGTGGGAACTCACCAGAGTTAACTTCTTCCTTCTGCATGAAATCAGATTATCAGGCAAGGATAATAAGAATTAAACAACATGGCACAGAGCTCCATCTAGAGCAATACAGACATAGGAATACTAGCCCTGCCATGCTTTTTTGTCCAAATGAAGTGGCACACGACAAGGGCAGAAAATGAAAAATGAACATATTATTCCCAAAGCAGGACTATTACTAAGATGAATTAAAGGAGAAAAGGTTTGGATATTCAGATGCATATTTAAAATTGTGAAAATTTATCCCAAAGCTATGAACATTTAGGGAGATTTATTTCAATATAAAGCAACATTAGATTTTCAGAAGAACATTATTGTTAATAAGCTGCACTGGTGGCAGTCAAATCAGGAGTTTTTTTAACTTTCCCCTGTTGATGTGACATGGATGGGTGACTGACCCACAAGCTGATGACTGTGCCCTTCAAAGCACACTTGGCCTCACCCTTATACAGAGGGGAAAAAAGTGGAAAATTGATGATTAAATTGAACTTTTATTGCCCTGGGGTACTGATCCAGTAATGCTAGAACCAAATATGTTCTAATACATAATGCTCAGACTTTTAAAAAGGTTAATCTTAATGGTAGTGGCCACTTAATTGGCCTGGCTTGCCTGCTGTGTCCACTGTCATTCTAATAAAAGACATGAGAACTAACTATGCCCTGCAGTCAAATGGTCAGGCAAGATATAAAACAATTTCCAGCAAACAGCCATTTATACTGAAAAGAAAATGAGAGAAAAGCTAGGAAGACAGACTGACAGCTCAAAGGCTCATCAGAGAATGAAGTTTTAGCATATGGCAGGAAGCTGAAGGAGCCGTGAGGTAAAATAGTGAAGATGGTTATCAGTTCTGGGGCTGCCTTAACATATTTTGTTGTTGCCTCTGTTATTTCCTACAGTAAATAGAAGCTTTTGTTTTCTTCTTGGCAGATTTCACCTTCATTGGTAATTCAATGTAAGTAATGTCACAAAGCCATAATTTGAAGCAATGCCAAGATGCATTAATGGTTTAAAGATCAAAAAAAGATCATTAATAACCTAAGTAATCCTTGAATTAATGAGCTGGAGTCTGCAGACACTTTTTTGCTCTTTCTTGTCTCTTTCCACAATGTTGGACAAGAAAGATTTGTTTTCTAAGTGCAAATCACATCAAATGACTTTACCATGCTTCATCCTCACTAGTGTAGTTGAAGCTAACATCTTCTCCACATTCTGCCTATATTTGACAGGAAAAAATTCACAAGAGCTCGAAATACCATCTAAATATGTACTTAATGCTAAAATTCTTTAATTATAAGTCTAATTAGATTGAAGATATGGAAATGCAGTTAAAAATATTTTTAAACAAAGTTTTCAATATGAAGGTAGGAAGATTTTCAATATGAAGCAGAGTAATTCCAGCTAAATTTCAGCAATTGTATTGTTTGTGTGACAGCATCCTTAAAACCATCCTGTAAAATGGGGTAGCCAAAATAATTAATATGTTATTCTAAATGTCCAGTTGCATTAGATGGTGATGTCATCATAGACATAAGATTCATATCTCAGGGTCATATTCTATTTACAGAATAATTATACTGCAGATAACATACACCTATGAAAGAACTAAAACTGAAAATGTCATAAACACTGTTTTGTTGGCAGATCTCAGTTTTGTTATTTGTCTTTCAGATATAACATGTATTTTTCAATTTCTTGTGCAATATGAAAAAAAAGAAGGGACATTTTTTCATTTAGGAATTATCTAACAAGATACAAATACAAGCAATGCAAATAAATGTAAAAAAGATTTATATTTTGTTGATCTCATGAAAAATATGGTTTTCTCCCTTGTCTTCACAGAAATTCAGAAGAGAGTATTTGCTGCAACTGCTCAGAAAAGAAAAAGCATTTTTCCCTCACTGCAGCAGCTGCCACTTTTCAGCCTAGGAGTGAAACCAGCACTGAAGCTGCATGTTTGATACCTTGAGACTCCTGAATGGACAGAGTAAATTGACTCGATATGGTTTATTAGCAGCAGTAAAGCAGATTAGTTTTTTACATTTATTTGGTGGACACATTATTTAAATCTCTCACTTACAGTGGCTATTCTGCAGTGACTATAAATGCTTTTGTGGGAAATTCCAAATACTTGAACAAGGATGAAGTACTGGCAGGGTGTATAAAGAATATAAGCATCAGGTCAGGAAGACTGCAACATAAATTCATTTAGGGTTCAGACTGAAGCAAGTAATCCAACATGCTACAATTTTCACTATGGTTTTTTTTTTTTGTGTGTGTGACAAGTCTGCAGAAAAATAAGCAGGATATTGGCAATAGATCTCAGTATTCAGGGGAACAGCTAGTCCTTTCTACTCTCATTAAAATTTGACTTTGTTGGGGTTACATTGATTTATGCCAAGTGATGATACAGTCCTTTAGACTTTAACAGTTGCTAGAGATGTATATTTGCAAGCTACAAACTGCCAATGCAGGTTGGCTGGACAGGGATTGGTGGCATTTCTTAACACTTCATGGATTTTTGAAGAGTCCTTTATTTTTCCCTTGAAGTAAAGTACACTGATGTTTTTCTTAGGGCTTGTTTGATGCTGCTATACTGATTGCAGCTCAGTAAACAAAGATGGAAAAAGGACAAAGTTGGCACTGGCTATGCTGTGACACAATATGGCAGAAGCAGTTTTTGTTCATATGTTTCTACAGACTGGAGATGATTGAAAATTGCTGTTCTGTCCTTTCATCTGCCTCACTGTCTCCCAAACACTGGAAGATTAATATTTTGGAGTTTCTTGAAAATTTTTGTACTTTCTTATGTTACTATTATAAAATTCTGAAATTCCCAACCAAATTTTCAGTTTTCAGAAAATGAAATCCAAGAGCCTTTTGACACACCTGAAAATTTTTATGGAGATAGAGATAGATTTCTTTGTTCTCAATTTGAATCAAGATATAAAGCCACTTTGCAATATATGTATACATGAGTGTATTATGGATCTGTGTTCATGTGTGCTTGTATATATATATGTATACATATAAAACATTTGACTATTTGAGGAACAAAAATGGTGGTAAACAAGATACCACAGTTGCAAGAAAACAGTAGGGAAACCATGTTGAATTATATATGTGGATTCACAATAATAACTCCATGGATTCAGTTGGAATAAACCTCATAAGGTCATCTGGTCCAGCTCTTCCTCTCCAAGCTTCAAAGTTAGATGGAGCTTCAAAAATTAAATGAGGTTTGTCCAGGTTAAGCTCTCTTAACACCATGCATTGGAATACAAAATAAACATAGCAAAATTAAAGAGTAACCTACACCATCCCCTTGTGCTGAAGCTCTGCCACTTCGGATTCATGTTTCTCACAGATTTTTTAAATAACAGCAACTGGAAAATCCAGATGAAGAAATACCAGAAGCAATGCTATTTTTTGAATTCAGGAATTGTTTTTCTGACTTAAATCATCCAAATTTTCATTACAACTTGTAAATAGTCACCAAAGCTGTCAGATGGCCATCGACCCAAGAATTCCAAAAAAGAGCAGGTGAAAGACTAGAAGAGGAGTTTAAAATTACATTTACCTCTATGATTCATCCTTCTTATTTATAAAGAGCAGAAATAATTTGAAAGACCACTTCACATCTTAGAACATAAAAAAGGCTGAAATGAAGTCTGGTAAATGGTTTTCAGCTCTGAATCAAACCCCTCTCTTAGATTCCAAACAAGAATAGTGGAGCCATTAAAATTAAAAATAAGAAAAATTAAAAAAACAAAACCTGTATATTAATTTTTTAAATTAAAATAAAATTTTGGAAATTATTAAAATCTACAGGAAAAATAATATTTGGAAATAGAAGATTTAAAAGGGTATGAAGAGCAAAAGGATTTTTATTGTGTAGCATTATGTTTAGCAGTCTGAAGAAAAAATTTGTGCTGTCTATTCAGCCAGTAAATAGAAGTGCTACAGCTGCATCTTACAGTGGCTTACAATAGGATTAGTCTGTTAGTTACATGCAAGCACCTGTTTCCTACATGCAGAAACCAAATGATTATGGCCCTGTAAGTTTGCTGAGTATTATTATAGGAATAGCAGATGACGGATTTTAAAGTCCCATTTAAAAAAAAAAAAAAAAAAAAAAAAAAAAAGTTAGCTCAGTATGGTATGAAAATATGTCTCAAAGAACAGAAAATAATTCCTCTCTTCACCTACTCAAAGTAATATAATTTGTTTTTTGTTTTTATACAAAACACTTAGTCTCCTATTGGACCTGTTTTGGGACTTTGCCAACATGTATTCTTCTTTGCACCTTAAACTGATCTTAATCCTTCAACAATCCCTGAACAGAAGTTTCTTTGCTATTTATCAGTTGAATCTACAGATCTTAAGTGCTATGACTCCCAAACATCTTCACATTCCTAAGGCCAAAGTAGGAGCAGAGTCCTTCTGTTCCACCACTGGCATCCTTTTCCACCCTGCTTTACAGAGTGCTCACAACTCAGCTCTGTCTTAGGACTGTGACAATATATTTTGTTCTAAGGAAAATTTCAATAAAAAGGCTACCAAGATAGCCCCCAGACTGTGCTACCTTCCCCAGCCTTTGCAGATTATGCACAAACTTCCTCCAGTTTTGATTGAGAGTGATGGGGTGTGGAATGCCATCACAAATAAAGATGATGTGTCTCTCACAAATGATCTAAAGTAACCAGCAGCACAAGGCATTGCATCCTCCCCACTACCTTTCAGCACCAGAAGAGAATCTGCATCTTAATTCCTTGGCTTTCACATAAAGACTATTAATTAGTACACTGGAGTTTGTAGGTGCCACACCATCTACTCCCAACACACATAAACACACACAAAGAGAAATCCTTGAGTCAGCCTTACACTGCATATCAAACAGGAAGACTTTTCACAGTGTCTGTGTCTTCTCAATGATTTCAAACCCATAGGTTTGAGTTTGAAAGTCAATTCCTTTCAGAGCTCTCTCAATGTTTTCTGCTCTGCAGCTCGCCCACTGAAGCCTTGTGCTGTGCTGTTACTCCCTCACCTGCTCCTTCAGTTCATTGCAGGTTGCTCATTTTTAACACCTCCTGGTTAAACAGGGCTCTGTCTGCAATGAAAGCCAAATTCACATCCCTCTAACCACAAAAAACAAGGCAAACTGCTTCCAAATCATACATGGACTCATTCTATTTGGAGTTTTAAAGGAAAAACAAGTTAATAATGAAGCTTTCAGAAGAATCAGAAGCACGTTGAACAGATGTCTGCTGCTTATATAAAGATTTACATGTAAAGCTGCTTGAAAATATTTGACTTGCCTTAAGTAGCTTTTAAAAATCCAGAAAGTATTTTTTAAATGTTCTTAGATTTCTAAGCAATAATGAAACATCAAAGAGAGTTTGGGTGCTTCGTTGGGTTTCACTGGAAAAAAAAAAAATTAAAAAAAAAGGCAAAGAAAATTTCAAAGACTTTATTCTCCAGTTTTTGTCAACAGATTTAATGGAAATTAAAATAATTTCTGAAAGGTCTATTCATAAGAAACCAGGTGCTCACAATTTTTTTAAATGTACATTTTTAATTATCCTATGTATTACCATATTGCATTTATTCATAAAATCACTGCATGATCTGAGGAATGAAAGCTGCTTAGCCCTTTGAAGAGTTTCAAGTAATAAGATACTTAATGAAAAAGCAAAGTATCAGCAGTCTGACATTCAGTGCAAACACATACCAGAAATGTACATCCCTCCAAGGCATATTTGGGTTGAAGGCACCCAAAAATATTACAGCAGTTCTTTGCTAGTTAAGTTAGTACAAAGTGAGGTAATATTTATTTTGGATATCCCACTCTAGAAACAAATGTTTTGTGATTTTCATGAAATGGTGATTTACCAGGAGCACAGTAATTCCACAGCACTGAAAGCAGGACTGGAGTTAGCTCAGGCTTGCAAGTGTTATTAAAAGCAGCACTTTTGTTCCTTAATCCTGTATTCAGGGAATACTGCAAGTTCTGATAATCAGCCTGCTATTTCCTCTGACTTTGTTGTTATAAATGTATTAACTTTTTCATAAAGCAATCTGTATTTGCAATTAATCAAGTGAGTTGTCTCTTTAAGATAGTAGCCTAGCAACTTCCCTGAAGCCAGGGGAAGTCCCAGTTGGTGCTGCAGGCCAGCAAAGTTATTATCACAAGGCTAATCTAACTCGTCAGAGAGTTTTAAAAAGTGAGGAGAAGAAAAAAACTGCTGAAACTCAAAAATAGTTACATATAGGTGAGTATTCTTTATGCAAATGTAAGCTAAAGAATTTTTCAGGGGACAACTAATGTTTTTATTCTTAGAAATTTTATTTTATAGAAATTAATACAAATTTATATCTCAAAATTTAATACATATTTCTAAACAGGCCCAGTGATGAAAAAGGCAATTTTTTCTGCATGTTGTTTTGTTTCCTCTCCAAAGTCACCACTTATTCAAGTGGAGCAAAAATAGGATTTTGGAAACATTAAAATATACTTTCTAGGTGAGCTGAACTGAGTGTGAACCCACCTAGGTGAATTACATTGAATTCATCTCAAGGTGTCTAGATTCCCAATTTAATGTCAAAAGACATTAAGACAAAGGCCCTGATGATTTTGGTTTTGTCTTAACCTTTCCCAGCTTTGTGGCATAGAGTCTGGGAATACTGTGTTTCTGCTCAATGTTATCCCTCAATCTGAGCTGCAGACTTTGGTTTTGGCTGAAAATGGCCACCCTTATATCAACCACAGATAGATCTTTCAGCAGGAGCAAAGGGAACCTCAGGGACAGAACTTCATCACAATTTCACATTTGCACACACATTGTGCACAGGTATATTATTTGTAATGTCTTGTGTCAAATCTAAAATGAAATTCTTCCTTTCCCCTTTGTAGGGGCAGGAAATGTGCTTCTCTCTTCTGGGTAAACAATTCCTGCCAGCAGGAAATGGGCAACACCTCACAAGACAGGTCTCTCTGCTGGTGCTTCTCTGAATGGGTCTAAAGCCTTTTGGCATGATCAGCAAGATGGACATAATCTGTGTCTGTGCAGACAATTCCAAGGATCACAGTGCAAAAAGTTTTCCTAATTGTTCTATTTGCTTTCTCTGAGCATCTTACAATGATCAAAAACCTCAAGATATGCAGGGCTAATTTCAAACTTTCAATATAACTTATATTTACAGGGAGTAACCTGAAAACGAGTTCATCCCTCTTACAACATCATTTTTGTTGTTCCCCTGAATATTCAATCAAGCAGCAGCTGTAACTCCTTTTCCAAAATCTCCTTGTATTCATTACCAGAGAAGCAGAACAGTTCTGATTCAAATTGCTGAAAGGATTTCATTTAAATCAATATATATTGCTTTGGGACTTTCTGTATGGGGCTGGGGATGAGGATTGTTGCAAGCAATAGTAACTCTCTACCAAAGACAGACCCACTGAATGTTGAGAGGTGTAGACAACTGGTTGTGTAATCACCTAAATGTACACAGATAATTTGAGTTTGTTTTTCTTCCTTCAGTTCAACCTGATTATGATAGTGTCCTCCTGCTACACAACCCTTTAAACTTACTCAGTTTCAAAGGCAGTAAGAGACCAAGTGCTAGCACCATTCTTGGAAGTAATTAAGCTATAACTATTTAGGAAAAAAAAATAGTCCCTTTATTAACTTTTTGAAGGACTGTTTAAACACCCAAATTTGTTTAATCACAGTTTGACCATTTTTGGATTGATATTATTGCTACATCTTGCTGCTTAAATCCTAGTATGCTCTCTCCACCTTCCAATGTGTTCTACTGCTAAAGACCAATGGACAGTTAAATGAGACAAAATAGCAGATATTTTGTGTAATTTTTCAAATGTTTCTTCAGGAAATATGAATAAGACTCAGTGTTCTTTGCAGAGTAATCACAGACAGTTCCCTCAAAGTGCAAATTGTAAAAAACTGATATAGATCCTAAAGTGTGAAGTTTTATAAGGGATAGGAGTCAATAGGATGCAGTTGAATGGAATGGGGTTAATAAAAAGTGAGTTAAACTTTAGAGACAGAGAGGGATGACAGAGGATATTTGCCTACCTACACCTTTGCAACTAACTTCTCAGCCTAGACCTAAGAGTTCTACAGTCAAAAGGCTTTTAGGCTGGCACTCAGATGTATGGGAAGTCAACAGATAACTGCACAGAGATGAGCATATATGATGCAGAAGAATACTGCATTTCCTTGGCATATTTACTTGGCATATTTACTTTTATATTTTTATATGCTATAGGAAAAGATTAAATTTATTCCATAGAATTAAACCAAATACTAAAGAAAAGCATGATCTACTGAGTATAGCCAAAAGAAAGGCAGACATTGGGGCCTTATATTAAAGCTCAATTAGTTCCTAAATATCACCCTACTCTGGGGAACTCAATGGTACCTCCTAGAAGGCTACTGTGCTTCTGTGAGTAGCATAAGTTAAATGTGTTTCTTGGGTATCAAAAGGGAAGAATTTTGTTTCATCAGTTTTGAGCACCTGTCACGTAGCTACACTACATGAACTATTTACAGTTTTGTTTTCTAAAATAGGATATGCAGTATTTTTAAGAGAACAAAGGAACTCATCCCTGTGCTATGAATAGCACAGAACCTCTCACCTTTAAATTGAGTCATCAGGGACACAAGACAGTTGCTCTCTTTGCAAGCTGAGATATTCCAATGACTTCTGCATAGTTGTTTTGTTTAATGGTAGCTTTCTCCAGGAGACCAAGGGGCTGTGTCCTATCTTGGTTTCATCTGCTGTGACATGTGACACAATTTTTCTTATCGTTTTACACAAGGTGATGAGCTGTCAGTTTCCAGATATACAGCAGACTCACTGCCATGAGCCTGGAAATCTCAAACAAGTAAATAAAATGAGTCAAGTAATCCCTCGTGTGTATCAAAGCAGTCTTTACCAAAGCTTCTAAGGGATGTCATCTGGCAATGCTTCCATAAGAAGATACTGTCATTATAGGAACATAATCTTCATCACTTGGATATCACCTTTCAGATGAGAATAGTAGAATATCACATACTGAAGAATAGCCCAAAATTGTAGGCCATTTACCAATATGGAAAGAAATATCAGCCTAATTTAGCTGCTCTGTTTCCCAAATTAATTAGAGAAACCAATGTTTAAAAGAATGTTAGGAATGGTTGATTGGCTGTGGCTTGCAATGCTATTCTAAGACGTCCATGAAAAGTCCACCTATAACATTTACAATTAAAATTGATAATTAAGAATTCCCAATTGTTTCAAAGACTTGCAGTGAGCCATGGATCCTTGCCTGTAGTTCCACTTGCAAAATCACTAGTTTGGAAACTGAGATAATCTCTGATGTAGAAATACTGCTTTTCAGATTAGGTTTAAATCATTGATAGGTCAGCAATTGTATGCTTTGACCCCGTATTCTACAGACAATTAGAAGAGTTTCATCTGATGGGGCTGTCATTTTAGCACTTTGTGAGGGCACCATGTTCTAAAGATGTACTTCTAAACAGCTGTCTTACATTTAAGTGCAGTTAAGAGAAAATCATGTTCTTTGTGTTGTCAGGAGAGGAAATATTCTAACCTAATACATGTCTGATGGGCTAACAAAGAATTTTTAAAGTCTGCAGAATCTGTATTTTTATTATTTCCTTTTATTTTTCCTTTTTTCCCCCTTTTTTAATTTCAGAACTAGGCCACTGTTGAATCACAATAAAAAAATAAGCATACAGTTGTGTTTCTTGCAATTACTGACTCAAGCAGTGATAAGGGTTGTTTAATGGAGTTGGTGCTGTTATCGATTGCTCATTGCTTAAAAAGGAACTTGCAGGTAAATCAGATCTGCAAGTGTCTTTCTCATTATTTACATTCCTGAAGAGATTAAATATTAGGGGGAAAGACCAAGGTTTGCTTTGCCAGATAAATAAAAATCAATTTGTTTTCGTTAGCAAATGTGTTAAATGTAGCAAGGTAACAAATCCTGCAGCCCTCCAGAGGATGATTTTTCAAAACAGAATAGCCTCTAAAAGGCAGTAAAGACATAATGGTGAATGTGGTACTATGTAGGAGGTATTGCTCACTCCCTCTTCTGGTTAATTCTTCTGTTAACCTCATTTCAAAATCTGATTTTTCATGTAATGTGTGATATTAATCTCCACAGGGGATGGACAATTGCACACAGCTGTTTCTTCTTTTAATCTTGTTTCCAATTCATAGCTTGAACATTTCTTATGCAAATTGTTTATGTTCGTGACATTCAGGTTCTCCAACAGATCTGGAGACAGCTAATGAGGCTGGAAGTAGATCTTGATGAGTTTCTATAAAGCAGAACACCTTCACCACATATTGTTTTGCAGCTGTACTTGCAGGGTCCATATCCTTGAGTCTGTCCATCCCTCTGACTACTTGCAACACAAGGTGTACTGCAGACAGCCAAGGTCCTTGGCAAACTCTTCTGCTAAATTCCAACAGATGTGGTGCCAAGTACCTTGTACAGCAGTAATATCTGCCATATCTGCATAAGGCTAAAAATTACATGGATTCACAGATTAAGGAGAATTGAACTTGGTGTGAGGCCAAGTTATAAGCAAAATTATTTTCGAGTTTAAGTCTGCTTTCTCTAAAACTGTCCTACTTGTTATGCTGGCAATATTTTTCCTCTGATAGTGTGCTCCCAGACTGGCAGACCATGGATACCCATGATTTGTATGAGGATATGTTGTTCTTTCTCACAAAGTCGAGTCTAGCTCTGCAGTAAGTGGAATACTGTGTGTAACAGTAGAACAGGTTCTTATCTCAGTCAATTGCCTGACAGACAATGCAAGTCAGAGAGCATACCTTATCAGTGTTATGTTTGTTTACTTCTGTGTGTCCATATACTGTATAAATCTCTAAGCCATTTGGATGAGATTAGAATAGAAGAATTGACAAAGTGACATGGGTGAAATGCAGCTTACACTTTGATTGTGTGTGGAATAGGCTTCATTTTTAAGTATCTGAATAAACCAGATTGCAAGGAGGAAAAAAAAGGTGCTTGTTCTGCAGTTTGTGAGCTCAATTTATTTCCCAAACTGAAAGCAGGAAGAGGATTCACCTTTCTTTTATTGGTAAAAATTAAGCAAAGGCTGTAGGGCTACAGCACTGAGAAGGCTGAATTGAGTTGTAGCAAACAGCTTCATGAAGGATTTTCAGTACCCTACCTTGTCATCACCCCTGGCATTCAGCTCTCCTTTCCTTAGGGAGCAGATGGTCCTAATGTTCCTGGATGCATGCCTTTAAGGAGAGAAAGCCTTGAAAAATCATTTTTAAATACTCTAAAGCTAGAGCTGATTGGATGAACAGCTTTTGATTAAGTTTCTCTTAGGCATCTGTCTACTTACTAACAATTTGTGAATATTAATTCTTTTATCTTAAAAATAGACTGGTTAGCAATCTAGCTATTATGCACACTATCATGGGTTAACTGCAGATGAGCCTGCAGTATTGACAGCAAAGTCCCACCAAGAGCTGCTTTTAACATGTCAGACAAATTTCCTCTGTTAAAATACAAGAGAAAAACAATTTGTCAGCAGTGGATATTTTGCTGAGATCTCGTGATTTATGAAAATACATTGCACCTGTCTATAAGAAATTAAATATACTTTAATTTTATGAATTCAATTAAAAGAATTCACAATTTATCATTGGTTTTGCACTAGAATCCTTTGTACAAAAATAGGATGCTAAGACAGCATTTCCTCCTTCAAGCTTCCTCTGATTCTTTTCATTCTGGACAGGACACTGGTACTATGATCTTTGCAAACAAGTGTTTACTGCCTCAGCTCTTTTAACAGTTTCTCATTAGAATGGCTCCCATCACTTCCTTCCTCCTGAAGTACTTTAGCTCTGCCTGGGGCTTTCACAGGTCACAGCAAGGGCAGGAGATATCTTATGGCTTCTAGGTACTTCTGAATGAACTGATTTTCAGTTTTTTTTAAATTACTATGGGTAAATACAATGTCTCACTCATTCTCCTTGCAGTGCTAGAGTAGCCAGTGGGAAATCCACCTTGTTCTGGTCATCCTCACAAAGTCACAAGTCACAGTGTGCTGTTGTGACACCAAAGGCTAACAGCATTAATTTGCAAAAACACAATCAGCAGGATCAAGGTATTATTTCCTTCAATTCAGCCATCAGAAGATCACATCTGGAGCCTTGTATTTGGACCTTCCCAGTGGAAATGCAATATCAACAGAAGAGAGAAGAGAGACAATGGAGAATCATTCCTATGATGGGAATGCTGGAACTCACAGAAATACAGGGCCAAGGCAGACAAGTTCTGCTCAACCCCATGAGGACAAAATAGAAGGTGAATTATTGCTGCTGTGCTGAAAAAAAAAAGAAGGAAGCTCAGGGAAACTCTCATACTGAATCATTCCTAGACAGGGAGAAGTAATAATCATGAAGTCTCTGTGGTTGCTTTATTTAATGAGTGGTGAAAAATAAAGATTTAGCTTTGGTTTCCTGTTAGCAAGAATAATTGTTGCTGTAGTTTACCTTCATCTACAAAAAATTTTCTTACACTTTATGTAGGCTTCCAAGAAAAAGCAGTGAAGAGTGATGTTCTTACTTCAAATAATAAGTGGTAGAACTATTGGTGGTAGATCTGGTAGAAGATGCCAGCAAGTAGTTATAGGTTTTGAGAAAGTTTGGAATTTACAAAAATAAGGACTGCATACAGCTTGTGTACACAGTGTAGTACAACAAAGCACAGAATGATAAATGGCTACTAAGTACAGTCTCAGGAACAGCAGAGTTACTTCAGCCAGGGCAGCACAGCCTCATAGCACAGCAGGGCTGTGCAGATACAAGTACATTTTCTCAAATTAAAAATAAAATTTCCTGCTAAAATTTTCTTGATCCAGTGAGTACATTATTCATCACATAATCTGCTACTGTGTATTTCCACAGATAGATATGCCAAAAGTTGTGCAACAGAAATAAGAAACAATATGTACCTATGGAAATTATTAGAATGATGACCAATACTTTCTTTAAAAAAATGGCTACTATTATATTTATATGAAACTGGAGTGATGTGGCTGGGTTTTTTTTAATTTTTAACCTGTTTGGAATTTGCATCCTCAAAATTATGAAGATAATTTTATTTCTTTTCTTGACCTACCTGAAAACAGTAGTCTTCATAACAGCAGGTAAGACATATTATATGATTGCAGCAGAAGGGCATTTTCCTACAGAGTATCACTGTGCATGGCTTCTCCAAACAGAATTTGTGGGTACAGACTGAAGTCTAGCAGTGAAGAATCTGGACACAACACAATAACCAAGGCTTTTCCTCATCCTTGGCAGCCTGTTGGGTTTTCTCTCGAGAAATGCACTTTGCAGGTGGCACATTTTCCTATTCCCCAGATCCTTCATGTCACCTGCTACAGTGACTCCTTTAGCATTCCTCAGGACTTTGCATAACATTTGAAAACTAAACAGGTTACAGAAGGCATCCTGCCCTCTTCTGTACCCTCAGATTTTCTCACTTGAAAAGAAAGATATTTCTCCCAGCCAGTTCTGTCATTTCTGAAATGCTGAAGAGAAAATACGGAGATTCTAATACTCCTACTGTTCTGTTAAAAAAATGGAGGTAAAAGGAGAGAATAAAAAAACACTTAATTTTGTAGATATACATGATATAAAAAATTTTTGTGAATCTTGTTCAGCCTGAAGGGGAAGGAGCAGAGAGTGTTCTGTCCTGGACATGGGTCAATGATTAAATGACTGGCTGTAAACAGCAATTTCTGCTGCTAAATTCCAGTCTTCCTGAGTAAGGCTTTTCTGCATTTTGGTTTATTTCTTTTTAATTCACAGCACATTTTTGTTCTGCCTCTGGTTCAAGGATACAATCACTGCAGGTTTACTGTAGCACTGTAACTGTTGGGTTGACAAGCTGATTTATAGACCAGATTTCCTTTTCTTTTCTCTCTGCTTGTAAGGTAATATAAAAAAGGAATAAAAATGGAGTCATAAAATAATTGATTAACTGACATATACTAGCAAATGAACTCACAGTTCAAAAAGGCAGGGGAGCAGAACAGATGATTGTCACATCTAACAGTGACAAATGTCACTTAACTGTTATGAGATGAAGTTACTACTTAGTGTTACTTTCACAGCAGACAAAGAATATGAGAACTCCAATGTGTTGCCTTCTTCTGGATGTGTTAATCCATTTCCTGCCCCTTCACTGACACTTTGTGTTGAGCTAATGGGCAAAAACTGATACTAAACTTCTTATTTCATGGTGGTGGTGGTTTGGGTTTTGCTTCAACAAAGAAAGATCCCATTGATCATCTTCAGAGATTCAGCACTCCAGATGGCTCTGACATAATTTCAGTGCTTGCCTAGTAGGAAGTAAATGGCTTTAGAACCTGCCTGCTACAAAAACACTGGATGGCTTTCAGGTTTAGTCACAGGATTAGGTTCTGTGGCACCCTTTGAGATTGTGGCCATAGAATGATATTTAACCACATTATTAATTATTAACAAATTCTCAGAAGAACCACTGGATTTTGGGATCAACAAAGACTTCCACTAGGTCCTTCATCATCTGAGTCAAATTGTCATCTTCATTCCAAGTCTGAATTATTTCAGAAATCTGAAGACAACAGAGGCTATATTTTTCCAGCAGTCTTCCTTTAATGTCACCTGGAATACCCTGGCTATTGACAACATCAAATTCCAGTGAGCTTCCTTGTCTACTGTGCTGTCTTGAGATGAATTTCAACAATCATTTGTGTTTTGTTCAACAAACACTGCTTCACCTCACACTAAAGGTGCAATTCCCAGCTGCAGCTGCCTCTAGATAGAAACAAAACTCTTTAATAGAACCACATACTTACTTTAAAAGCAAAAGTGTGAAACAGAACAAGCTACAAAGTAGCTTGGAAGAACTAAAATTAGTTTTTTCTGTCTTGCAAACAAGTATAATCATGATGATCTTAACTGATGGTGCACGATCACTGGATAGCTCGCTGCAAAATACAAAATGCAAACCTATTGTTTACTTCAAATGAAATTGCTTGTCATAGATGGGACAAACCACCTTTCCTTAATACTCCTGAAACCTACTACTGTATCTAACTGTTCTCTCATTTTTTGTTATTTAAACAAACCACAGCGTGGAGTTACTTAATGTCACCATCTTGCAAAAAATGATTCCATGCTTAGCTACTAATTCTGACCTAAATCCAAATCAGAGCTGCCTGCTCAAACTGGTGTATCATATAAGTACATATACATATGTCACAAATTCAACCTGATCCTACAAGCTGTTCCATATGGACATAGTATCTATCTGTACTGAGCAGTCTTCAGGATCAGGACCCTTTCTGGGTTAAAAATCAGCGACAAATATTTAATATATTTTAAGTAACAAAACACATCAGTCTGAGCATCAGTGAAGTAAAAAAAAAAAAAAAATATTTTGAGCACATTAGGGATTTTTTTGTTTTGTTTCTGACCAGTTTGAAAAGCTTATAAGAAGTCCATTTCAATTTAAAATTTACATTTGTGTTCTCTTTGTATTCTCCATAACCATTACAACACTTCGATTTTGGCATATACCAGGATCATATCTCAATAATTAAACTCTTTCAATAAAATAAAATGCTTTGGGAATTTGTGCACATTTAGAGAGTTACTACAAATTTCTGCATAAAATTGCATTAGAATTTGAATATTTTATTTCTTATACACTGTTCCTCTGGTCACACTCCATTTCTGAAAATCCAACCTTGAAAGCATGACTCAATATTTCAGACTTCTGATCTAGACCTTGTTCTCATAAAACTGGGCAGAGTTTTTTCTCTGTTTATCCTTAGAATCAGTTGGTACTGTGATGTGTATAGTAGCTTCCAATTAAGATCCAAAATAATTTCTACTGATATGTTTTCATTAATGTCAGTAGGTGCAAAGGTAGATAGAGGTAGATATGGGTGGATATAGAGAGGTACAGATAAAGATGATTGGTATAGATATTTGGGGAATATATTCTCTGATGTCACTTTTTGCTATCACATCTTTCTTCCAGGTTCTAATTTTAGGAACTGCTACAGAGAATATTCACTAGGATATCTTAATGTTTTCAATACAGAGTGCTGAGACCAATTTCAAAACTCATCTAGGACCTTAAGATGTAAAATGTCAATAGCCAGAGATAAGAGTTGACTTCTGGCCAGCCTGCTCTGCAAACAGCACAGATTAGATGCAGATCAATGTACAATAAATGTCTCCTTGTCCTCATACGTAGTCAGTGCCCTCCCTGCTCACAAACCAAGGCCCTGTGTTAGTGTCCTGATCTCACTTGTTTCACTTTGGTCCTAATGAGAAAGTGAAATGTGTATGATACTACTCCAATTTTCATCTTTCTTTCTCCTCCATGACATTTCAGGTCTAAGCACATGACAAGGAATTGTGAAACAGAATTGCAAGGTTTCTTAAAACAGTATCCTTCAAAGTCTGGCCATCAGTTAATGGGTGGCAGCTCGATCAATACGAGATTGCATCAAGAACCTATTTCCTGCAGGAGGTCACTGGAAATGTCTGCTCTGAATGGCTAACTAAAAACTTCTACTTATCTCATTACGTGCAGAAACACACTAACTATGGTTTTATATCTTCTCTTGGCTGGTGGAGTGATGATCAAAACACTAATTGTACAGGCTTAGAACTGCCAGCAGCACCTTATTTCTCCCTTACACATGCACATGTTTTTTGTTTTTGCTTTCTGCCACAGAAGACAGTATAGTGGCTTTTAAAGCTAGAATTTCATCTTCAGGTCATCACTGTCAGTTCACACATGTACTGGGCTAGTCAGGATTTAGCTGATGTAAAAGGGGCCTGATCCAGGTCTCCCAAAAAATCAATATGAGACTCACTGATCTCAGTGGAAGCTAGATCAAGCCTCATATACACTGGGGGAGATATTTTCTGGAGCATAAAAGGATAGTGAGACATAAAAGTCCAAATTCCTATTCATTACCTAGAAAACCTCTTCTAATACTTCTTTTACCAATGTGAAATAAAAATATAGACCAGGAAATGTAAAAAATCTGTTACATCCCTGGACATAGAAAATTGCTGGCTTGTTTTTCATTTTGACCTGAAGTTGCTATAAAAGTACTTTGAAAATTTCTACTGCCCTATTTAAGCTATCTGGAACTCAGGCTTTCTTTTAATGGATTTGGCAGAAAAGACAAATCAGAGGTAAAGCAAAAAAATATGAGCAGGGCCTTTTTTTAAGTGCTACCAAAGCAATATAGTTTAGCTGCATACCATCTTTTCACAGCAGGTTCTTTTCAAATGTGCAAAGGTTTTATTTATATATATATTGAGTAGATTGAGTTATTGAGAAAAAAAAAAGATAAAAAAATATTTTTAATTATCCTAAAATCACTTTTTCACCCTTTTTTGAGGATTTCCACACTTCTAATAAGCTAAACAGTAGTTTGGCTCTATAGTTACAAATGCTTCTTTGCCGTCAATGGATTGTGATACTGTAGCTTAATAATAAAAGGCAGGCTCTTTTTCTTAACAGCTAAAGGTCTGGGTCTTTGTTTTGGAAGGTCATTTGTCTTCTCTACAGTAACAAGAAGAGAGGATAATCTCAGTTTGTTTCATTATATTTACTGCTTCATCTTTCCTCTGAGCAAATATTTGTTACAAAGGAAATATGGGCATTCATTGTGCCATCAAGGACTATAATTTTGAACTGTAGATTTATTAATCTGCAGAAAGTGAGTTTCAAAGATATTTGTTCTTCAATTACATACTTAGAGAAAAAATCCACCAGATCAGATACACTTATTCTATGGTCCCATAATGTTCTCCTAATGATTTTCTGTTTCTTGGAGAAATCTACAAGTTTAAAAAATTCAGAAATTTAGTTGTTGATGTACATTCCTAATGACTCTTAGGAATATTCAACATTCCAGTGGATTTAGATGACAAGAAATGATCCAGCAGTAGTGTAATGCTTATGAAATAATGGAAATGCCCATTGGCTATTGAGTCTAAAGATGATAAAGGGATAACAATTACAAAATTTTAAGACTATCTCTAGTAGGATTTAAGTGCTTAATCTTTAGTAGGATTCATCTTGCTGAACTGTGGACGTTTACCATATAGATGTCTGCATCTGAATGACTTTAAGTCTCCATAGATAAATAATCAGTTCCCGGTATAATTAATATTGCACTCTTGTGGGCATCTAAAATGGGTCAAATGAACTGTGCTGTACAAGTGGCTCTTCCTCTTGGCTGACAGTAGTTTAGCTACTGCCTTACACATAAATGCCTTATTACAAATACCTAGGGACCTGAAAAAAGGATCTCATCTGTGACCCTCAGGATGCAATTTAAAAGACCAACTTTTGGCTGGCTACATATTTTAAACTCTTTCAAGTTCCTTCTCAGGTAGGGAGGGGACAGAGGGACTGTTTTAAACTCCTTACCACTACAGGAACAATTTTGAGAGCTGCTATGAAGCAATAGGGCCCCTGTTCCCTTAGAATACTATTTTGTTTGGAAGGTTTTCCTGCAGTCTTCCTGTCTAACAACTAAAACTTTTCTGCCCCATCTCCTTATAGGCTAAAGATTTGGAACAACTTTGGAATGGCTAAAGCTTTTATACTTGTGAATACACTAGCACAGTACAAGTTGTCCTCTTAGAAAAACAAGCAGAATGTTTCTCCACACAGTGGTCACACTGGTAGCATGCATTCATGTGTATGATTGGAACTCAAATGGAACATTCTCAAACCTTTTGCTTTAGCAAGTATTTCTGTCATGTAATTAAACATTTTTATGGCTAATCATGACACAACATGACATAATCAAGACTATATATACATAAATACTGTAAGCAAAAGTTATTTATCAGTATGGACTGTGCACATGGGAATATTATTAAGGCTGCCCTAGATTACCCAACCACACATCTTACTTTCAAAACCATAACTGCAAAGAGATCTCCTGTGGAAGTTTTTTTGTCTCTACTGTTTTCATTCAGTGTTCACAAATGACATGGAAAATCTTGACTGTAGGAGAGAAATTAGTGTTTTGCCATTGATTTTGCTAGGCTATGATCTAATCAGTTTCCCTTAGTAGCAGGGATTCACAAAATAAAGAGCAAGATCATAGCTGAGGCCATGGAAGTAAAAGAACAGCACAATGCCCAGGAGTTATAAACACAGATGCAAAATAACCAAGTACAGGTTACTGAAGCAATGCAGCACTGAGAGCTGAGTAGGACTGGCTTTAGCAAACAGAGTGTTAAATCTAGCATAAAAAATCTCATATGTGGTGGAAAGACAAAGGAGATAGTAGCAAGACAAGGAAATCTCTACCAGAATGAGAACAAAGAGAGGAGGTGTGCCATAATGACACACCTGGACCTTCTGCTGTCCCTTCAGCTCCACATCTCAGCCACAGTGAATCCCCCTTCCCCTTCAGTGGAGAAAAGGGACTGCGTTAATTTACATACTAAGGGTAGCCATGGCAAGTTAGCAACTTCCAGCACTTCCTTCTTCAGATAAGCTCTAAATGAGTGGGGTAAAATTAAATCCTTCACTCTATGGCAGAAAGAAATATGGAAAAAACATTTTAAGTCTAAGGGACTCCTTTGAAAAAGTACCATCAATTCTAGGAACTCTCATATGTTCATTGACCCAACTTCTCCCTGTCTCAGTGTTAATATAACACATTCAACAAAGTGAGCATTCTGCTTCCCTAATGAAGCCATGACTGTGTGAACTCTGTTATATAGCAATAGCAGTAATTCTGAGCAACACTTTTTAGGCAGTCATTCCATTCAGCATTTAAATTAAAGGAGGAATTCTGTGATTATGGTGCAGATGTAACAAAATGCACTTCATTTTACTCTCAATCAACCCTTAATTAACAGAGGATGCAGAAGATAGGAAATAACTGAACTTATTACTTTGCTTCTCTGTTTTTCATTAATGTCATTGTAATAATTCTATAAATGGGGTAATTAAATTTTTCACTTTAAAAAATATCAAATATGCTGGTAAAATTCAAGCATAAAGTCTATTTATTGCTGTGTTAAATGTATTCTGGAACAACATAACTATAATATGCTTTTCTGAGTTAATTTTGCATAATTCAGAAAAGCCTTCAAGACCAGTCCAAAATTCAGCCAGCAGAGAGCTTACATCCTGCATCTGTGAATGACACTTAGGAACTTTGCTCTGTGAAAAATCTGCTACCTGCCTGGGCTCTGTATCATGTGAAAATAGAAGAACTTTTCTTTTGTTAAAACAAGTTCTGGAAGTGAGGAAGGATCAAATCACAGCTGAGGAAATATGGATTTTCCACTGTACTATTACACATCAAACCATACAGTTCTGATCTGCCTTTCAGGACAGATATCTTCTGGATAACTAGCATAGAATCACAGCTTCTGAAAATGACACATTTTTCATACTGAACAGGAACAGATGTAATCACACTGACTTCTGAGCACTAGCTCTCCCCTTATATTTGTGGATGTTCTTTTTTAAAATAGACAGGTTTTGACAATATGAAGCCACTACTCTTGACTTTAGGATCACTGATTTACCACAGTTAAAATAGCATTTTACTCAATGTACTGTAACAAGTTCCCAATAAAAATATCTTCCAATCCATAGTGTAGACAAGAGCTCTGAGCAAAATTTTTCTTTTTCATACCAGAGGTTTATACAATTATCAGCTTAAGCTTTAATTGGATTTAACTAATTGGTAAACAGGATTTTTAGTCATTACTTTTATACATGTATCAGTTCCTCATTTAAGGTTTAATTTAAATTCAATATAAGCAACTGGATGGCCGAGATATGTAAAAAAGAAAAAAGATGTGAAAAACCTTGAGAAGGCACAACAATTTCTTCACTTTGTTATTCTTAAATATACCTATTATTAAATCTGACCACTCTTTATATACATATGTAATAATGTTATATAAAACACACTTTTCTAAGAGTTCATCCTATGGATTTTGGCATCAACATGAAGAGCAATGCAAAAGACTTTTAGTTTAATGTTTATCAAGTTTGGCATATGTTCCATACAAATCTGAGGAAAGAAACACAAATTTTAAAATGTGCTTATATTTTGGAAATAAAAGTGTAAAAAAAAAGTATTCTTTATTGATATAAACAAGTTCCATGGCTTTACAAAAGAATATGGAAGAGTGTTTAAATACCATAGCAACTTAAAAGAAGAATTATTACTACGAATAAATGACCATTCACAAAGCATCAGTTAATTTCCTGCTACAGAAGTACTGCTATTAGAGATATGGGATATTGAACCATGAACTGAGCCCACAAATTTCCATAAAATCCACAGATAATGCTGCAGTGCTTTGGTATTAATTTAACAGGCTTTTCAGGTTTGTCTTTATTTATAAAGAGGAGTAGTGGAAAATAAAGTATGAAAGCATAGGTGGTACACTCTCTCTTTTATGCCTTCTAAGACCTTCCTATGTATTTTAGCAAGATTCTGGCTGTAATCACAGATGTTTTGATTGTATCCCTCTCTGTGCCTTTTGTTAAAGAACACATGCATTAGCAGAAAAGATCTTTTGCTGTAATGGATGAACAGCAACATGAATTGTCCAGCCTTTCCCACTTGTCATTTTCCTGCAATGAAACAGTACAAAAAAATATTTCCCTTACAATAAATCAGTCTATAAATGAACATGTTAAGCATAAATATTGATTCCATTCTACTATATGTACCTAGGTGTGATGACAAGAAATCTTATGGCCACAGCATAATGCTGGCAATTCCAAAATACAGAGATTAACATAAAAATTACAGAAAGACAAGAACAAAAAGGAAGAAAAATACACACTTGAAACAGGAGGAAAGGTTGGCCTAAAGTAGCTGAAGTAAAGATAGGAGAAATAAAAAGAAGGAAAGTTAACACAAACTGATAGAGACATTGAATAAAAATACAGAAAAACAGAAACACTCAAAAAACCTTGCAGACTATAATCTTTAAACCCATTCAATCATTTTAGGAAACTTAAAGAAAATTTTCACTGGAATCCTATAAAAATGAACACATTTTTAATTTTAAAGATGTCTAAATTTTTGTGCTCAATTGTATGTTCTCCATTACAGGTGTCTCCTGCAAGTGAAGTGCTGGGAAGGGAAACAGGAGACTGACCACTGTAGGTTGTATTTTCCCTTAACTGCTGTCTTTGTGCAATGATATTGGCTTTACATAACCTGTAACTCAAAAAGGTTCTGAATGCTTTTTATAGTAATGAGAGATCTTTTAGACCTACCCAGCCAATTTTATACCCTGTCTGGGATATCAAGGTTGTGAGAGAAAGGCTAGCACAACTGAACCTCAGATCTTCCATCTCCTTTTCTTTAGGCTTCTATAACTAACTTGTCCTTCAGTAAATTGTTCCTGAAGTACATAGAAATTTATTCTTAATGTTTTCTGAGGGACTTCTTTGTTAAAGACCACTTAATCCCTGTAAAATTCTTATGAATAATTAGGCTTCTATTCACAAGGTTTTTGCTGATGAGGTCTTAGATTCTGCTGAAAGTCAGGTGCCTTCATCTTTACATAGTTTTTTTAAAAATATTTCCAGTTGCATATATTTTTAGCATTTCAGGCAAGATACTTTAATATGGTCAAGACAGTGATAATGTTCATCTTTATCACTTGAAGATTAAGAACATGAAAATTCTACAAGCTCATGTCATGTTCTCTTCTTGTGCAAGTCCATTGACATTTCACAACCCAGGAACCCCTGCTATAAGCTGTTGTTGGAACTATGGTTTAAATAGGAAGGGACACATCCTGCTTAATTGTTACAGGAGTTTAAATCCCAAGTAATTCCACTGAAGTCACTGGATTTGCTCTGAAATTAATCCATCCTGACTGAAAGCAGAATTTGGCCCTTTGATTCCTGCAGCAACTCAATTGTTGGGAGATATTCTGTATGGGGTGTGCTCTGTACAACTATCATGCTGCAGCATGGTTGTTGATCCACTTACCAGAAGAGTGAGAGCTTTATAGCTGAAACTTATGAGTAAAAATAAATTGCTGAAAATTCCCAGCTCAGCTCTAATATCAATTTTCAGGAAGCAAAAATACAGCTTTCCACAAGCTAGACTAGTTGAAATGGAGGTAGTTTAGTGCACAATGCTTCCTAATATACTGAATACTCTGTCTGCAATGCTCTAAATGCATAGTGTGATGATTTGATAGCAAACCTAAAAACCACTTTTCATAATGGGAAAATGGGTGAAAAATCCAAACACTGTTGGGTGCTGCACAGCAGCAATTCACCAGCAGAATTGGCAGCCAGCAGCCATTCTCATGGACTTCCACAGGTTTTCATAGAACAAGAGTTTGAAGGGGGATGAAGAGAAAATACTTACCTAAAATTT
Source organism: Oenanthe melanoleuca (assembly GCF_029582105.1). NCBI lineage: Eukaryota > Metazoa > Chordata > Aves > Passeriformes > Muscicapidae > Oenanthe > Oenanthe melanoleuca. The sequence continues at coordinate 122,625,587 of NC_079335.1, read as the reverse complement.
AATTTTAAAAATGCGTTAAAAGTTAAAAAATTACTCAACAGACTTTATGAATGAGTAAATAGTGAGAAAAATTGGACTCTTATATGAAAGATAGAGCAGCACAGTATAAAATGTTAGAACAGTAGAAAATCTTTATAATCACAACAACAAAAAGATTGGTGAAAATCCATAAAGAAAAGGAATTAATGTGGTCTGGGATTAAATTTTCTGCAGTCTAAACTGTTTTCATCAAGTTTGCATATATGTACCAGTCTTCAAGTATAGAAAATGGGGATTTATTTCAATTATACTATTTTCTTTGTACAATATTAAAATATTGTAATCAGCAGGAAAGAAAATTACATGAAAATATTAAATGTACTCTTGACTTTTCTTAATAAAAGATATTCACACATGATTCAGGAGACAACTGGGAAAGGTCTTATTTTTACATTAAAATAGAAACAAGCATATATAACATTTACTTTTTTCCTAATTTATAGTTTGGATGTGGATTGCAACAGAAAAAAATAGTGAATTGTAAAATCTTGCAAAATTTTTTTGCAGTTAATTGTAAAATTTTGGAGTCTAAATGTGTGTGTATGTATGTGTGTGTGTGTGTATTCCTATGCACATGTATATATTTGTATGTATACTTAATCTCCAGCCACTATTTTGTATTTACCATTATGCAAAATCTCCACTTTGCTCCCTCAGCAGTATTTATGCTCTTTAAAACCCTAACTCTCTTCTGAAGCTGTTTCATGTTTGTTTTCAAAGACTTCTTGTAAGATATTGGTGGGTTGTGGGGATTTTTTTTTTTTTGACAGTAAAAATAAGAAACTACCTTTCCATATGGGTTAGAACTGAGATGAAATGAGGAATGGCTGCCACCAAGCAGAAAATTTTCTCACTTTATGTGTGCCAGTTAATTACGACACTTCAGAGGCGCTTCTGAAAGGATAAGGCAAGCTGCATAAATTTAGCTGTAATCCAGGCAGGCAAAACTAATTTGCAGGGGATGGCCTTATCTAGCTGCTGCAGCTTTCTCAGAAAATTAACCTTGGATATTTGGGCCCAATTCAGAAAGTGTTTGATTTTTTTTTCCCTTTCCTGCTCTGCATAAGAGAATTTTAAATTCAATACAATACCTGACTTTTAAGAGGCACTGTGAATGCTGTAGGCAGTTGAGAGTTATTACTGACAAGCAAAAAAATATATTTATACATGTACATATATATGATTGTCCTTCAGGCCCATTATCCTGCCTTCTTGCCTGTGCATCAGAGGGTTTATCACCATATGTATGGGTGGGGGGGTCTTTGGATTAACAGAAGATGCAGCTCATTTTAATGTACTTAGAAAAATTCATCAAAGTTCATTGCAGAATAAGTCATGCATACTGACTTGTTCATTCCAGTGGAAATGAAGAAATCCCCATAAAAATAGAAGTTTAATGAAGTGTTTGAGCAGAGTCTTGCTTGTCATTCCAATTACCAATGATTTAGAAATTTTTCTTGATACACCTCTATTAATTGCTCTTACTCAGCACAATCAAAAGTTTACCTTAGATTTCACAAGCTTCACTAATTCATGGATGAAAGATTTAGTTAATAAATGTTGCCAAATCCACCTTAAAATCTTCAAGCATAGTACAAAGCTGTTAGGAAGTGTTACTGACTCCTTAGGATTTTGCAGCTTACTTCATTAAGACTGTTTTTTATTTTACCCAACAGAACTGAGTTCCCAGCCTGACCCCCATCTGCCCAGGCAATATTCACTGTAGGAAAGGATGAAATCATAACCCACATAACATTTTGTTTCTATAATTTAACTGGTTTAAAGCCACTGGATTTTTTGTGGACAAAAAAAAAATATGATATTTGTTTGGTCAAATTTGATCATCCAAAAACATTAAGCCTAAGATTATTTGGAAAAAAAAAATCTTTCAATATTTTTAGGTGGTTGAATCTTGCTTTCTCTATTTTTGGAGAGGTAGATACCTCCTTTACAGATACCCATTCCCACCTAAGCTTGATGACTAAAAATAGGACCACACAAGGGTAATAAATACCTTTTAGGTCACTTCACTGCCTTCTGTCTTCACTGAAAAGTCTTGCAAATTTAAGACAGCCAAATTCATGCTGGCTTAAGCTAAACGACTAGTTAAAGCCCATTAACTCTTTTGATGTTCAGCAGTACATTAGTCATGACAATATCTTTTAAATACATGCTCACTTGTCATTCTACTTTGAAAATACAGCTTTCAAAAGGATCTACAGATGTTATGTATATAATTCCAAATATTTCTGTCCAATGTAGAAAATTGCATGGCAATGCAATCTTCATACTTGCCCTGAATTTTGCCAGGTTTTAACAACCAAGGGATATTTATGATCAATGAAACACAGGCTAATTTAGCACTGTCCTTCTCATCCAGCTTCAGTATGCCCCAAGACACCTTTTATTCTTGCATCATGTCAGTACAATTTTATGTTAATGTCAAGATAATGAGTAGCTGTCAATTGATGCTGATTTTGGCCTTCAAATCAATAGTAAGACTTCATGCAAATATAAAAGACAACATAACCAGTCTGTAAGAAAAGATTTTTCCTTTCATTATTGTAATTATCACTGTCATTATTATTTTTATTACTATTTAATTATCACCCCTACAAAAATTTGCAGTGTGCTAGCTACTACCCACTCCCATAGAAAAGTCCAACACAGCTTGTATTGAGAGACATGTACACTACATGAAAGACAGAAGGGGGACAGTTAAATGCACAGGTAAATATAGACCTTTTCTTAGGGAGTAGAAAGATGTACAAATCTAGATGCTCACTCTTCATGAACAAGTAAAAATGAAAAGTGATAAAGCTGAGGTATGAAAAAAAATGCTACAAAAAACTATCAACAACAAGCATAAAATGAAAATTGATCAAGGTGTCTGACAATCAAGGTACAGCCAACTTCCTCCTTCAAAGAGATTTTTTGCAATTGTATTTTTAAAGCAAATCTTAAATTGCTTCAATTTTGGAAAGTATTCCTCCACTCTAAAGTTTTATATTATGTTAGTCAATGCAGCTCTTGAATGTACAGATATTCCACACAGGGAAAATAAAAATCAGGGCCAAGCTGCAAGAGATAGTAAGATATTGATATTCAGAATTTTCTTGCTGCAGTCTTTACCAGATACTGAGTCAGACCTTAATTTGACAGGTTATTTTTATATATGACACAAAAATTGGAGACAGGTACTCAGTTGAAGTGTAAGTATTACTATAACATACAATGAAATTATGTATCTGGTTTATCCCAGATTTATTTTACCCCTTTCCTGTGTAATGAACAGTCAGGGTTTGTCAAAGTGTTGTCAATACGTAGTCTGGTGACTATTATTTATAGGAGCCCTATGTAGGTATTTCCAGATTTCTAGACTTTTGTAGGAGTTTAAGCCAGAACCTACACAAATGTCAGTATTTAGCACTAATTTACATGAGCTTCCTTTATGTGGAAATTCTTATTCTGCATAAACTTGAAAAACTGTCTCATGTTGCTAAACATTGCACTTAAAATTCGGTTAAATACTGCCAGGCACCTCCTGAGTTACATATATAGCCCTAGAAAACAGTCAAAGGGAAGAAGGAAGCATCTCCACTGATATGTACTCATTGAGATATAAATCTGATAGCAGGCTTATTGCATGATTCAGCTTTTCTTTCACCACTAAGAAAAAAATCTCCATTATGATTATCACGATTATAAATTTATCATGTAAATAACTGAAATCAAGCATGCTCAATCATAGCCTAAATACTCCCTGAATTTTTTTATGTGTCAAAATCTGAAGTGTTATTTATTTTTCTGTTAGTTGAGGAAAGGTCAAGGGTAGAACCACTAAAAACACTTGGAATGATGAATACTCATGAAACTGAACTTCAGAGGCAATAATTCTAATATGTATTTTGGATATTTACCTAATCTAGTATGATCACAACAGATTATGGGCATTCATAATCAGAGTCTTCAGGACAGGACACAACAACACCACAGAGATCCAGTGCAGCTGGGCTAGCACTAACATTAGTCACCACCACAAATGGGTCCAGCTGTGCTGATAAATAATGCATGGTAGAGTCTGGAATCACCAACACAGCATTTGGCATTCTCTGAGTGAGGAGAGTAACTACAAACACCAAACGTGTACGAATCTCTAAACACATGTTGGCATGTCATTTGGCAAATAAAAAATAGTGCTGAAAACACTGCAAAGTATATTTAATATGAGGAAAATTTGTCTTAGAGGTCACTGCACAGAGAATATTAGGCTTGGGTATTTCCATTTAGTTGGGAATTTCACTTTCTTGGGGTTATAGACGGAAGATTTTAATCCCAATATTCATTACATTATTTACACACACACTCAAAAATCTAGGTGAAATGAGAAACTTTATAAATGGCTCCTATTTATTACATTCAGGGCCTTTCCATTGATTTAAAAGGCAGAAATGGGATTAAAGAAAAAAAAAACAAAAAACCCTACTAAGGAGCAAAGAGGAACTTGAGCAACATAACAATGGAAAAGGGTTCATGGTACAGAGAATATAAGAATCTGCTCAAGTGGTCAGGGTAAAAAATCAGAGTAAAAAAGGCAAATGTGATCAAGTGTGTTAGAATAAAATGAGTAGTAGTTGAAAGTATAGGCAGAGCACAATCTATCAGACTTGGCAACAAAGGTAAATTAAATTTGATTTAAGACATCATTACAAATAACTCAAGATGCTTTTCAAGGAAGAAGAAGGACTATAGAAACAAACATTACAAAACAGTTTAGAAGTTAAGGACTTATTCTCAAAAAAATCAAGAGTCTATATCTACAGCTTGTGCAAATTATTTTTATTGTACTGTTTGGATACGCTTCTCCTTTTTTTATATATATTTTTTTTTAATTCAGTTATTCAAATTTCCTGTCTGTGCATCTTGGCCACATGGATTTGCTACAGGGTAAATAGACAATGAATGTGTGAATGTGTGTCTTGCACATATTGAACCAATAAACCAGCAAATAACAATTGATTTTATTCTTCATCTCTAAATATTTTTTCTGATGGAAAAAAAGAAAAAAATAATGAATACATTTTATTCTTCACTTTAATTTTCCTTCTTCCATTTCTTTTTCCACATTTCAATATTGAGAGCTGCCAATAGGATATTAATTTCCTGAATAAATGATCCATCAGTTTTTCTCAGAAAGAATATGAAAAACCATATTATTTTTCACTCCAATAATTATGAATCCACCCATCTTTTCCAATTATTTTCCTTTCAGATTAGGTTTATTCTATCTTCCAATAAATCCTTTACACTCACAGTAAGAATTCATTCTTTCCTATCATTCAGACTAGTCTGGGGTAAAGGCAGTTTTGCTAATGAAATGTCAAAATACCAAATGGTTACTTTTTAATTTAGCCCAAGGTAGAACATTGTAGTTTAGAGTCAGTGACACATTGCTAAATTCAATTTCCCAACTGTTTAATTAATTTATGTATACAATTTAATGATATTTAATTTGATATGCACGTTCAAGATATAGTGTGCATTTCTAAATCCTTAATTACTGAAAATTACTAAAACCATATTTTTATTCTATGGAGTTATTCTATTTTTTCAATTTTTTTTATTTTATCCATGATATTCTGTTTCCCAGAAGAACTAAATAGATATACTATAATTTCTAAGGAAAAATTGGAAAGATAATAGCCTTTTAACCATTTTTTTTTTTCTTTTGAGGGGGGGTGGGGGAGGGGGAGAATGGGGTTTTACTTTGGGTTGATATATTGCATGTTGTGGTCATGAAAAAGAATCATCAGGATGTTGGGAAAACAGCAGAAAGCAATCTGTGTGTTCATTGTATTAGGCAGAAAGGCATTTCAAGGCTAAATGTTTTATCTATTACAGACTCATGAAGAGCTTTTGTTCTGTGCTCTAGGACCATGACGGAAAAGGCATGTTTTTCTATGGGATTAATCACAAGCAAAATAGTAAATAATGGATTTTTGCACTAATCTGTATGTTAGAAAATAAAATTACATGAAGTTATAAAAATAACTAAATAATCAGAGAAGGTCTGGTTTCATGGGTAAGTGATACTTGTTACATCCTAGGAGTACCATGAAGTATACTTTATTATAATAAAAGTTCTTCCCAGACTCATGACTCCTGTGTTGTGCTTGCACCTTACAACAGACAGTCTGTACAACAGAACTTACCTTTTGAGTAGATACAGAAACCAGTGGAAGGAACAAACAAATAATGTTTCATCCCCTGACTCTAACGAGAGACAAGATTAAACCTCAGGTAGGTTGCAGTCTAACACTTTATCTGCTAGATTCTCCTGAAAAGGAGGTTAACATTCTAAGGGAGCAACCTGTAAATATTATTTTATATCTATATCATCTATATCTATATCTATATCTGTATCTATATCTATATCTATATCTATATATATATATCTATATCTATATCTATATCTATATCTATATCTATATCTATATCTATATCTATATCTATATCTATATCTATATCTATATCTAATCTATCTATATCTATCTATATCTATCTATATCTAGTCTATCTATATCATCTATATGATATATGATGAAGAATTAGAAATATGCAAGAGGGAAATCCTGAATGGCTTTGAGTGGTTCAGCTAGGGATGCAATATTGCAGGCAGCAACATACTCAAAATGCCAAAAAGAGCACAGGCTAACATTGTTAAGCCAGAATCTCATAACACTTTGACAGTCATCAAGAAGAGCACATTTCATCCAGAAGCCCTCTTGTGAGGGAATGTAAGAGGATCTACAAGCCACAGTGTCTTGGCCAAGCTCTATACTAAAAATGCTGGCTGAAAACATTAATTGCAGAGTCAATATACGACATTATTCTTCACTCCTTGGTCAGCACTGGGTATCTACTTTGCAACATTCCTTAGGGATTTTTGGTTACTAATGGCCACTCCACTGCTGAATGCAGCACCAATGTAAGATCTGAAGTGGAATTCATCTCACCTACCTTTAGACATTTAAAAGCTAGATATCTAAGTATGAAGTGGAGAGAAACAGGCACCTCTAGAGGGCAATTCATTTGACCTATCTCAGATGCCTATTTTAGTCAGAGATGAATCACCCTCTAGAGACACCTAGATTTCTCTATTGACTATAAAGGAAGCCTAGGGCAAGCAGTTCAGTGCTAGACTCCTGACTTTCAGACATGTAATTTAGAAGAGATATATCCCACTCACTGTAGTGATAAGGTTCAGTTTCCACACTTAATCACTCATGCTGTTTCCAGTTTCATAAAATACCCAAGAACTCATCTCTAAGTATTCCTCATTCACTCTTTTTAGTTTCTATTTTGGATTGTTAGTTTCTTCCTAAGCACTTACTGGTTTTAATTTTCACTCATTTTCTCATTGAAAATATTCATTTACAGCAAGTTCATTGTAACCTCTCTACATTTCACCTTCCAAAACAGATGTCTCAGTGATAACAGCCAGAGTGCATAATAAAATTATTTTGTTTCATCCAGCTGTTAGTCTTTCTTTAGATTTTCTTTTTGCTTCTGAGGTATCTGAAGCCTCACTTTTCAGGTCTCTATAGTGGAAATAAATTATTGTCTTTTTCCATTTAGTCACTGATTTAATAAGATTATCTGTTCAGCATTTTATATCATATGAATTAAATCCTTATAACTGATGTCAAGCCATTTGAAACCAGAACTAGTGCTCGAATTGGATTTAAATTTCTTCTGATCTAGAGGCCTGACATTCCCAAACCAATTTTCTAGTAGTGTAAGTCCACTGACTTCAGTAAAATCTTTACAAATATAGCAAAAATGACAGGAAAAACAAACACAGGCTTTTGCTAGAGAGTAATCATTGCAGTTTTTTCTATTAATTATTTTACTTTATTCTTTATTTTAAAACATACTTATTTTATTAAAAATTAATTATGTTTGAGTCAAAAAGCAGATATTCCACCCTTACGTGTTAATAGTAACACAGATTTGTAGTAAGTGTTTTCCTTGACCATTGGAAAAAGTCTTTGTTAGTCAGCTGTTTCACAGAACTGTTGATACAAACAGCAGCCTATGTTTCCTCAGGATTTAAATTCAAGTGTTTTAAAGAATTGTGTTGTGCTTTTACTCAAGTCAGTTCTTTAAATAAAATATATAACCATATATTTTAACATAATTTCTGCTACTTCAAACATTTAAAAAGAGGATTCTTAAGTGCAATCAGCATAAAAATAATTTGACAGCCTCCACATTGCTGAGTAAATGAAGTGTAACCTTAAATATGGAACTTAGAGGCTGGTGATTTCTTTAAACTATATCAGAAAATTTATGACACTTCCTTTGGGAGAAAGTTTATTCCATCTCCCATAGGCACAACAATTTCTTCCTAAATATTCTTAGATTATCAGCATGAGCAGGTGTTTTTCATTCTCTGTAGGTGTCAGAACTGCAACAACAGAAATAAATTTTGTGTGAGAGAGTAAGTTCTGGAAATGTTTTGCAGTTGTTTTTCACATCCACTACACGAACTTGACTGTGTCAAATAGTGTCTACTATTTTATGTCCTAATAGTTATACTGCAAACTGAATTTTATAAATGCTGAACAGTGTCCAAGTACAGGTGAATTTTCCTATCAATGGACTTTTAAAATATGCAATAAAATTTGATTATCATTAATTGCTGTGAAGCCATTTCCCATGGCTTCCCGACATTTTTTCAGGCATGGAGTGCTTGAAAGGATCAGCAGCTAGAAGAACAGAGCTTGTAGGACTTAGCAGGGAGATCCTAGGGCTGGGTCTGGCCCTTTATTTTTGTCAGAGAAGCATACTGGATCTGCAACAGGATGTATAAATGTGTTCTAAATAATGCACATTTAAGCATAGTAATATAATTTTTAAATAATCATAAAATAATTTATAAATTGTGCATGTACTTAAGAAGATTGTGATGAGTGTACATTTAGTAGAGCTTTCCAGATTTAAACCAAGGTAAGGCTTATATGACAGAAACTCCAGTTTTGTTAAGGTATGGTAGACAGAGAAAATGCCTCCAAGATAAGCTGAAGTTTCTGTGGACCATTTAAAGCACTCTCAGGACCGATGGTCAGTTGCTTGGCAAACAGTGAAATTCAAACCAGAAAAACCCAAGTGTGAGAGAATGTTGTGTCTTTAAATAAAACAAACTAATGCACAGTTTTCTTGCTGTTTAAGACATTCCAGTGACAGTCATAAGACACTGTGTATGAAAATTCCTGCAACCACAAGTCAGGGTGTTTCTTCTCAGATAAATTTCCAGAATCAAAATTCTCTTTCTCTCTGACATGATTGGTGTTCTACTCATTGGTATCACTTCACAAAACAGGATGAAGATTAATATCTTGCTCCAGAGATACCCTGATTATCTCCTAGGTATTTCAATGTAGTAGAGTCTGGATTCTGGTCCCTGGTTTGTGGATGAGTTCTTTAAGGACTAATAATCTTATTTAGGGATGGAAAGAGGAAAGCATGTCCACTCTGGCCTCAGACATGTTCTTAAAAATACTAAAAACCCATTTTCGTGCATGCTGCTCTTTTAATGTATGTTAAACCTTCTGGTGAGGCACATTTTTACCTAGATTTTTGCTTTTTTAAAAAGATTCCTAAGTGAAGTTCTCAATTAAGTGCAAGCATGAAAGTAGCAGCAGGAGTTTAGGATAGAATAAAAATTAAAAAGCCTTCACTCAGCCCTGTTAGGTTGTAGACATCCTTACCCCAGGAAGTTATAGAAGCTGAAAGTTTTACATTCTAGTTTTTTTAGGCATATCTTTTGTCCAGCTGCACATAAAACAGTGTAGTGCAGCAGTGTAGCTATTTTATTTTACTAATGCAACATATTTCAACTCTATTCCCAGCCTAAGAGATTTGAATTGTAAGGACACAACAACGCCATAGTGACTATAGAACTTTAAAATTATGTGTTTAACAAGAAAACAAACATTGCTAATCTTTCTTAACATGTCTGCAGGAGGACTTAATCCAGTTGCAACATCTTAGATCAGTTCTCTTAAGCATAACTATGCAGACAAAGGCCAAAAATGAAACAGCTGCAGATTTTCAGTTCAGGGGGAAAAGCATGAGGAAACTATTCAAAAACATCAAAGAGAGCAGATGTAAAAATGATGTTGTGACAGAGACAAAATGAAGCAGTATTTTTGAACTATTGCATGTACACTTACTAGTAGAAGTGGAAAGAAAAATCTAAAAGGACTTGTCATTGCTTCAGCTTGTCATTTTGAACATCATAATTACACAGTAATTTATCACTGTCTCCCAATTTAAAGTAAATCAAAGTGAATTTATACTCTGAACACAAATGTGTCAGAACTTTACATCAAGCAATACCTTTTTCATTACATGGAAGCAGATGTTGGCAGCAATCTCAGTAACAGAAACTACCTAAGACAAAAACCCTAAAAGGACAAAAAAAAATGTGAGATTACTATCACCAAATATATTATTTCTTTCAATTTATCATTTTATGACACTTCTTGCTTCTATTGTATCACGAAATTTTGAGTTTGATAAGTCAGGGGACCAAAATGCCTGGTTACAGCTCTATAATATCACTTTTTTTGAGTTTTCCAGATACATCTCAGCCTGGTGTTTATTACTTTATTGTTGGCTTGCATGTTTTACTATGCTACTTTTGAATTCTAGAGGCCAATACCAAAGTGAAAAATATGCCCAAACAAAGTACAAAAAGTTGGAAAAGAAGGGAAACTTGTGTGTTCCTATGTGTGTATGTCTGTGGTTGTACACAAGAAGATTGCTCTTCATCTTTGTTGTGATTCTACACAAATCTGAAAAAAGATTGCAACACAATATTTATGTTACATATATACATATATTTGTGTATGAGTAATTGTATCTATATATTAAAAAAAAAAAATCTATATTTTTAAAGTTGATTCAGATTTTTCTAGTCTTGCCCTTTTTTAACATCAGTATGACCTCAGCAAATGAATGTCTTTAGTTTCTGTATTTAACAATTTTACAGTTGGTATAGGCAGACTGAATGGCTAAAATAAAAACTTCAGCTGATATTTATATTACTAGAAGAAAAGGATTTTAACAGTTTAGGAAATTCAAACAGTTAAATCAAGTAATGTTTTAAGACAATAGAAAAGATTCAGAATTTCCTTTTTGCAATTTTCCTCAGACCTCTCTTTCATATTAAGCACCTGTAGTTTCTAATGTGGAAGACAAACAATAGTCACTTTCAGTTAGCTCCAGTTGTCACACTCACTGAAGGATCTGTTTGAGGTGGATGAAAGGAGAATAAACATAAGGCTGGGATAGAAGCTGGGTGGAGAAAACTGGGAAGCTAAGGAGTACCATTGTGGAGGGAGATAGGGTTGGGGTATATTATATACATATTATGTATTATATACAGTGTCAGAGGATAAACAGCACAGAATAGGGGAGGGGGTGTAATGTGGGATTCAAGCATCTTGCTGAATGCACAAACTGCCCAAGGTAATTCTGAAATCTGCTGCTGCTGCAGTCTCCCTGCCAAGCTCACCCAGGAGTTTCTTTTCAAGGTACAGAAGAGGTTTGGTTGACATTTAATGACATAATGTGGACTTAGGAGTGGTTCTGAGCCAAAGCATATGAAGGCTGCACACAATGTTTTAGTTGGAAGTGGCTGTAAAGGGTCACACCAGTCCCTCCTCCTGGATGTGAATTAACCTCTGTACTGAACAAACTGGGAGACTTTGGGGAAAAATGTGTAAAATCACAATCAAAACATATATGAAAATTCTGCACCTGTTAATTTTATCTCAATTCTGTTATTTCTAAACACTTGCATATCTAAGTTGTCATTCCTAATTACTGTTTCCTACATGGCATTCAAAAAAATTTACTGCGCTCTTAACTATGACAAAACAAATGTAATAATACATTTCAGTTTTCTTTTAGTCATATAAAGATACATTGCAAAATGTCTCTTTATGGAATAAATAAAGTACAAATTTTAAATGCCAATGCTTTTTCATATTTTTGTGAAAATGTTCAGTGGAAGATTGAGGTATAAAGTGAGAAAGAGAATGTTTTTCTGAACTGAAAGAAAAAAGGAACATTTCCCTAACACAAGGTAACACAAATACTCCTTAAATCCCTAAAAATGGAAAGTAAGCACAGTCAAATCTTAAAAAAAAAAATTTGGACAAACATCTATAAATGAAAAAGTGAAAAGAGAGAAATGAGATGTGACTACTTCTGAGCACAGGGATTTTTAGGCAATATATTCATTTTCAATAGTTGTCAGAGAAGCAAATGTTCCAGAAATATGGGAGCTGAAAATTTATCCACCATCTCTCTTGGTGAAACAAGACCTAGATAGAGGATGAAATACAATGAAGTCATAAGTTGATAGCTGTGGGCAAGGTCATACTGCTGTGCGGTTTCAATAGCCAAGATGAGCAGCATGTCTTTTCTTTTACCAGATCTTAAGGACTAATCATTCAAGTTTTCCTAAATTTCTCACTACGACTGTCTGGTATGTTAGCACAGAGATTACATTCAGGATCAGGAAATTTCTGCAAATGAACTGCATTAATTTATGTCATGCTTCCTTTTTTCTCCAGGAAAATGTACACTCATATGTAGCTAAAACAGGACTAGCCACAACCTCCTCATAGGTTCTTGGGTTTTTTGGTGGGAGATAGTAATGATAGAGAAAAAAAAAGAAAAAAAAAAAAAAAGAGAAAAAGAGAAAAGTTACAATTCTAAAAATGTCGTATAGTTACGATGGTTGGATTAAGGTCTTTTGACATAGTTGAAACTTTTAAATTAAAACACCTTGTTCTTTCTGAAAGCATTTTTTCAATTGAAATTCCATTTAAAGAAAAAAAATTTAAATATCTCCATCTAATAACATTTTGTATTATTTTCTCAAGTGTTTTTATGCAGCACCAGGCCAGAGCTTCAACTTACAGGCACCTTTCAAGAATATTATGCTACTTTATAACCTTTTCCATCAAACAACAACCTGTGTAGTTAAAATTTTACCAATGAGTGAATAATAAATGTTAAAATTAGAAAGTGATTAATTAATTGTCAGGCTATGAAAATAGATTATTTACTTTCCAAACAGCAAATTCCTGTACCAGGTTTACAGTGTGGTAGGGAAGAGGTGCATGCTTAGTGTCCCTTTTTGTGGCAGCCCTCTGGAAGAATTCTTTTTATCCTGCTGGTGACTGTAGGGATAGTAGCTCTGCTGGCTCCTCATCCTGGTTTCCATGGAGAAGAGCTGAGATGAGATGGACAGCATTCACAGGCACTTGTTGCAATTGTTAATTCTTCAAGGGAAGATCAAGACGTGCAGCACCACAGCACAGGGAGATGTGGAGCTCCTGGATGGGCTCAGCTGAGGGCTGTGTGCTGCTCACGAGACTGAAGCCTCTCTTAGGAGGAAAGGCTGCAGAGCTGAGACCTCCAGCCTTGACAAGAGGTCACTGAGAGGGCCCCCCACCAATGTCTGAAGGGGGGATGCCAAGGGGATGGACCAGGCTCTGCTTGGTGCCAAGCAGTAGGACAGGAGGCATTGGGAGGGAACTGGTGCATGGAAATTCCACCATTCCATAGGTTGCCCAGAGAGGTTGTGGGGTCTCCATCACTGGAGATACCCAAGAACTCTCCAGACACTGCACAAGGTGATTCACTGCGATGCCCTCCAACCAAACCTTTCTGTTATTCTGTGAGAGTTTAACTAGCTGTTTAAATCCACTTGCAATGGGTGCTTTCACAAATACAATTAAACTCAACCTGTAGGCTTCTAAATTCTGGTTTTTTCAGTCACTGAAGGTTCCAGTGCTGAATAAAATATACTTCAAACTTTACTAAGTCATAATTCCTTGAATAAGTTCAGTTACTAATTAGTTTATTGAAGTACTGAATCTCCTAATTTAACTCAGCTAATTGTACTTAGAATGAAGCTGTTTTAAGCATTTGAGTATGGACTTTCCCATGAGCAAGGATTGCAAAATTCAACCTTTACAAATTAGCATAATTTTTGGCTTTGCTCTTTACACTGTTGAAATATAAATTCTTCTCAGAAATATGAAAACATACTTTCATGAACAGAACTATATTATTTTAATGTGTATTTGATAGCTGTGAATAATATTAATTCTCACTGGCAAAGCTAGACAGTGTATGCTTCATGAGGCCTGCTGTGGTATCAAAAGTGATTTAAATAGGATCACCCAGAAGCTGATAACCTCATGGGTGAGATTAGCTGCTGTTAAACCCACAACTAATACCCAAACTGCACTTTCTTTTTATGCCCTTGGAATAATAATGTTTCATTTGATTTGTCATGAATCAGAAAAGACAAAGGAAATACATGGTCATATTCTATTCCTTATGGATGACTTTTTCACAAGGTGAAATAATATTTATGTAAATACAAATAAAGATGCAATTATTGTAGCATTCAGCCAGAAAATAGTGTATAGCATTTAGACAGAGAATTCCAAAGGCTGATGTTAATACATATACTAAACCAGGAAGAGTAAACATTATGCCTTGGGAAAATGTTCCCTGATAATCAAATAAAATAGAAATTTTATTTAGGTCAGGAAAACACAACAATAGGATAAATGCAATCTGTGAGATCAAGTTCAATATTCAGAAAGAAATTTCAAACAAACATCACATGTTAGAGAGCTGCTAATACAACAAAAAATGTTCGTGTTTCAAAATAGCATTTTCTGAGGGGATAAATATTTATTATTCTCAAGATGTTGTTCTTTAATAGCCACTTCCCTAGCTGTTCTTTATTTTGTCATATGAAATATATGTATCTTCCTTAATACAAGTGTAGATATTCCTCATCTCATTCACTGAGAATACCCTCTAAGTAAATTGCAATGGAGCCCTGCTCCTTGGCCTGTGTCCTGCCTCTTTCAAATTTGTCAATCTACAAGTCACTACTACATGGAGATTAGAGAAAATCTTGAATTTAAACTGTAATGTGTTGTAGTTTTACACCAGACAGAAACTGAGTATCACACAGCCACCTGCTCACTTCCCCATCGTGCCCATGGTAGGATGGGGAGGAGGATCAGAGAAAGAAAACCCTTGGGTTGAGATAAGAACAGTTGAATCATTGAAGCAAGGTAAAATAATATTATATTAACAATAATAGTAATTGTGATGAAAAAGGAGGCAACACAGAGAAATAAATCCCAAGGAAAACAAGTGATTAACAATACAACTGCTCACCACCAGCTGACAATACCCATCCTGTCCCTCTCAGCAGCATTTGGTGTCTCCTGGCAACCTCCTCCCAGCTTATACACTGGCTATAATGTTCTATGACAGGGAATATCCCTTTGGATGTGTGTGCCAACTGTCCTGGCTATGCTACCCCACAGCTCCTTGTGCACCTCCTCATTGGCAGAGCAGGAGAAATTGAAAAGTCCCTGATTAAGGGTAAGCACAACTCAGCAACACTGAAAACATCAGTGTGTTATCTACATTTTCCTCACACTAAATCTAAGGAACACAGTAACTGGAAGAAAATTAGGCCAGATTTTACCAGCTACTGGAAGAGAATTAACTCTATCCTAGCTGAAACCATGACATGATGAAAGATATCTTCATCTGGCTTAGCCTTTGGAAGCTTTTGGACATTTAATGAAAAAAGGATATGTAATTTGGAAGAGAAAAGTTTTGTCCATTAATACCTACCACTACTGTCAGTTGTAGATTAATATGTTTATACTCAAACAGAAATAAATTAGGGCCACTTTTGCTTAGCAGACTGCTGCAATTTCATTTCAGTTTGTTATTTCCAGGTTTTAAAATTCTCAGCCAACTGTGACAACATTTCCCTATCCCTTTAAATTATACTGGGAACACAAAATAATTTCCCATCCAGTTTATTCTCAAACCTTCTTGAATAATCACAAGAGGTTTGTCTCAGTGTAAACTGATGTTGAGCCAGACTAACAGCTCCCATGCCAATTCTCATCTTTCTGTCTGCACAGACAGAGTGAAAGGACTTCCCTGTGGGTTTTTGGCAGCTAACATTATCAGATCACCTAACAATTCTTCCAATTTTTTGAAGTAGGATTTTATCTCCTCCTAAATGTAATTATCCATTCAGAATTCCTCTCATTATTCCTTAAGAAATGCCTATCATTTCCACTTTTTCCATGAAATGTATCAAATATTGCAGCAGCAAAGTGAGTAGTACCATGTCTAGTTGTGATTTAACTTCTTTCTGTTAAAAGATTTCACTTCATTTCTTTGAAGACAAAGAATCAGACAGATAAACAGGACAACAAAACATGCAGGTTTTTTGCTTAAATTAAGAGCAGGGGAAAAAAACTAACATAAACCCACAGATGTCACAGGTCCAGATCTGCAGCTGTGAAAGTCAGTACTGCACTGTGTTTCTGAGGGTCTAAGCTGATTTATACCAGCTGAGAACTTGGCTTGGCTCAAAAAGCTGGATAATCAAAGATGTCAGTCTACTCTGAAAACTTTCCTGAAAGCCCAGGTCATGTAATCTAGGGGGACTTAGAAGAGCTTTCATTCAACTCCCTCATCTGTACAGTCTCTTACTACCTGAGAAATACAGATAGCAGATACACTTTTCACTTCATTTCCAGCACATCTCAAAAGGAAGGCATACATCCTTTCTCAAAATGTGCCAAAGGAAGAGAAAATGTCCTCAGTCTGAAAAGACAGCCAAAACAAGCTGAATAAATGCTTAACTACAGAAGTCTGTTTAATTTTTATTTGCATTTAATGAGTGGAAGACTCTAAATCCCAACCATCAGTAATGCTTTGTCTTAATTCACCTCTGTGAATTCAGCTACATTTATATAAGTATACATTTCAGCATACTTATATATAACTTGAAGTTACAAGAAAGCTACATCACCATAAACTAAACCATTCTTTATTCAAATCCCCTAATATCTGCCATCTCTCATCTTTACATGCCTACTGAATTTTGATACATATTATGAACTTTTGTTTTGTTATGTACATATGGAAGCAGTCATTTTCTGTGCCCTTCTCTGGCCCTGTGCACATGCTCAATTATGTATACCCTATCTGTGTACACATACTGCAATAAGCTCACTGGGCTTGGTTCTTATCAGATAATTGCTCAAGTGTAAACTGTTTCCCATGTCATATTTTAGCAGGTTGCTAAGGATATTTAACATGCTCTGAAGCTGCCTATTTTTGGCTCCACACTGTGAGTCTATAATATAATTTTTAATATACTTAGTGCTTTATATGATGTGCTGAAAATAAGTATTTAATTTGCACTTCAGTTAACAGGCATTTATTGTACAGTAAGAATCAACTGACTGCTACAAGGACCCTTTTTATGATTTAATCCACTCAGAAAATTTAGTTTCTAATCACAATATCCTCAGAATTGCAACAATAATAAATATAAAAGTAATATATTATTAGTAATGGGTATCTAAAGGACATGAAACAAGATATATAGAGAAAGCTAGCCATCAATTAGCCTACATTCCTAGTGTAAAAATATATTTCAATTAATTTAGTTTTTCACTAATTAATTCAAGTCAGATTTACTTTCTTGGTTTATGAGAAAACAAAATTTCTAAAGAAAGATTTTAGCTTTACCATGTGAAGAATGGAATAGCTATACCCACAACATACAGGCATCTCAATTCAGCAGCACTAGATGGTGATTTATAGGGCCATGTCCTAAAACATGCATATAAATAGCATACCAGGTTTGCCTTAAAAAAATACAGGATTCCCATAAACCTGATAAAAATGTACTGAAGTTGGTAAAAATTTTAATCACTGAAACATTTAAACCTTTTAAATTACGAATGCCTATGCAGTTGGATATTTAGTTGCACTGATGCTGCACTGACAGGGGAAGAGTGACAGAGCTACATAAAGCTGTAAAATGAAGGTGAGGGATGCTGAAAGTACTGTCAGGTTGCCTCTCTAGCCTCTCCCAGTTACATGGCTTCAATAGATGTGATGCAAATTAAGATGAAAGGTGGTGATAATCTGTGATTGCTGAAGTAGAAACTTGGAGACAGGAAAAAGCTTGAGAGAATACTGGAGAATTCAGAATTAACAAAATGATGTTATTTTTTAGATTTATGTCAGCCTACCGAACATTAAGATAAAGGTCCTAGGGTCTAGTTGCCTCTGACAAAGTAATCAGACTGAAGCCTAACAGAAGCTCAAAAAACAAATGAATGGGCATTTTCAAAAACACATTTTCCACTTTCCCATCCACAAAGCTTATTTTACAGGAGTGAAAATCCATTCCTGTGCCATCTCTTCACCTCAGCTTTTCTCCAGCATCAGCTCAAATGCAGAGGCTTCACAAGCTGTCACAAAGGTCAGCATACATATGCTATTTCCTTTGCCAATCTTGAGAACAAAATCCAAAATCCATTTTTCAAATCAGCAAGTCCTATTTTATGGCCCGAGAAATGTGAGGATGTTGCAGATGAAAACCCAATTCCTCAATCTACTGTCAGAAACCACCAGGCAAAACCTGCAGAGTTAAAAGAACATACATCTCTCTGTAGCTCAGAAAGTAGCTCAGACATCATCTCTATACCAGTAGGAATATCCAGATAATTTAAGAGGCAGACTTAAAAAGAGAGTACTGCAGCTGCTGAACCCTTGAGTCAAGGACTGAATGACAGTTCTAAAGACTGTGCCAAAAATATTCAGTTGACTGGAGGCCTACAGGAAGGTTATGCTGATAATTGTTTAATATAAATGTTATAGACAGTTGATCACAGAATAGTAGAATATCCTGAGCTGGAAGGGACCCACAAGGACAATGGAGTCCAATCCCAGCCCTGCACAGGACCATCCCCAAGGGTCACAGCGTGGGCTCAGGAGTATTGTCCACACTTGAACTCTATAAGCCATGGTGCTGTGACCACTTCCCTGGGAGGCTGTTCCAGAGCCCAGCCACCCTCTGGGTGAGAACCTTTGTCTAATGTCCAGCCTAAACCTCCCCTGACACACGTTCAGGCCATTCCCTCACTGGTCCTGTCACTGGTCACCACAGAGAAGAGATCAGTGTCTGCCCCTCCTCTTCCCCTCCTGAGGAAGTTGTGACTGCAGTGAGGTTTCACCTCAGTGTCCTCCAGGCTGGACAGACCAAGTGACCTCAGCCACACCTCATAAAGACTCCCTTCAAACCCTTGTGGCCCTCCTTTGAGCACTCTCTGATAGTTTCCTGTCTTTATTATACTGTGGCTCCCAAACCTGCCCCCAGCACTGGAGGTGAGGCTGCCCCAGCCCAGAGCAGAGCAGGACAATCCCCTCCCTTGCCTGGCTGTGATGCTGTGCCTGATGCACCCCAGGACAGGGTTGGTGCTCCTGGCTGCCAGGGCACTGCAGACTCTCATTTAACTTTCTGTCAACCAAGACCCCAGGTTACTTTCTGTGGCACTGCTTTCCAGCCTCTCATTCCCCAGTCTGTCTGGACATCCAGGGTTACTCCACCCCAGGTGCAGAATCCAACATTTGTCTGTGTTAAACTTGATACTGGTGATTGCTCAGCCAATTAATTTGTCAAGGTCTGTCTGCAAGACCTCTCTGTCCTTGAGGGTGTCAACAGCTCCTCCCCTGAGTATCCCTTCCAGTCCTGCATCCAAGTGGTTTATGAAGGCATTTAAGAGCAAGGGCCTTAAAATTGTGCTAGCTTTAGCCATAACTTGATTTGATGGGACACAAACCCCAGCTCATGCTCATGTACAAGTACATTGGTGAGAATTGTACTTGCTCTAGTACCTCCCACTCAGCCTCAAAGGTAGTTTATCAGTCTACTGAGTGAAAAGTGGCAACCAATGCCTTCAACCTCTCATCTAGTTCTTTACCTGTTTTCCCAGCTTACATTAATCATGCTACTCAGCTTTGCAGACAGCTAATTCTCTATAACATCTCCTATTTCAGTTAGTGCTAGGCACAAAGAAATGCTTCCTCTGTGCCTTCTTTGTTAACCAAAAAGGAAGAGTGTGAATAAAGTATTTTGTATACTGAAATCACATCTGAGACACTAGAGGCTTTTGTACCAGTCACAAGGAGATGGACAGCTTAGGCTGTTTGCCCATGGTCCAAAATCTGGTATAGCAGACACCTGACTGGAGGCTGTGACTGCCAGATACCATCATTATTCCAGTAACCAACAATCATTCCAGATTTCAGCACTGACTTCCTCTTATCTGCAAATGCTTCCAATATAAAGGTAAAATTACAAAGTGTAGCAATGAACTTTCATCTCTCATGTATTTTTTGATCTCTTACAGTCAGGTGTGTTGACTCTTCACATGTTCTAGAAAAGCAAGATGGAGGAGAAAAAAGTCATCCTATGTTCAGCTCATATCAAACTATGAATTTAAAATGTAGCAATGGCCGTATCATGAACCTGAAACCAAAATGACAGGTCTCCAAAAAATAGGAAAAGTGTTCATAGAAACTTTCATGCCTTTTATCTAGCTTGATAACAAAAGTAGTTTGTGACTTATATATTGCCCTGACACAATCACAAGAGTTTGTTGCCTCACTTTTCAAGTTATTGAAAATAGGATTTATGTAGTTCTTTAGTCACAATCTTAGTAAAAAGCCTTCTGACAATGATTGTTCAAGTTCTTCAAAGTCAGCTAAACCTTGCAATAAGAGCTAAGTAAAAAGTTCTTTTAGGGCTGCAGGTGGCAAAATTTTCTAATTCACCTAGTCTTCATTTTAATAGGAAGCTTTAAAGCTTTTTTTATTTCCTGAGGTTTCTGAAAAAGTGTTTTAATAAATGCTTTTCTGTTGTGAATCTTTTCATCTTCCTTATATCGTTAGAAATCATCAACCTTAACTTCTCTCAAAAATCTTCATTAAGTCTCTTGATTATTTCTAGCTTGGACCTCTCTTTCCCATTTAGTGTTCTTAATCTTTGATTCCACAGAGACTAGCTTTGAGGATTTTTTTTTTCTCCATTTTGGGTCACACCAGGACTACTTCTGTGAAATTCAATTAGAACATTATAACAGGTCCCTATAAATTTCGTCACTTCAAAAAACAAACAGTAAGATCTTGAAAGAAGCACTCTGTGACTGCCAGAAGGAGTTTATTAGCACTTTGTCAGAAAAGCATATTTGTTTTGGGTAGATCAATCAATTCTACTTCAAATGACAAGTCCTTGAGCTCAAATAGTGTGGACCTATATAAATATTCAGATTATATTTTAAAAAAATACCACATTTCATCTTAGCATGAAATACTAGAGAATGAGCTAACTATTAAGTGCAAAATTATTGCTTCAGAACATTTACTTTTACCTTCAACTTTAAGTAAAGGCTTGTTCTCAGAACATTTACTTTGTCACCTTGATCTGGCCCAGCAGAATAGCCATTAAGGCTTAGCAAATGATTGCTTTTCCTTTCTCAAGTCATCATTTCCCAAGCATGTCTTTTCAAGCTACAGAAATCACTGACTGATTGGACACATTTAAGGCATGCCTGTACTAGGAGAATCTGCAATACAATAATCCTATCAATGTCATTTAAGATTGCCAGCATCTGAAGTCCCACATTACAGCTGCACAGAGCACCTACTCCAGGAGATTTCAGTGATGTCACTAATCACATTGGTGAAAATTTCACCTCAAGAACTATGCTGCTATCAAGTAGGTCATCTTGAGATTATTTTGTTGATGTCCAAACTGCCCAAAGGTGAGAAAGAGGAAGTCAGAGAAAGGCTTTTAAACACAACCAACAGTCTAAATTAGTCATGAGAGAAAAACAGCAGTTACAGTGAAAAAATGGAATCTATTTACCAGCAAGTTTCAAAATAATAAGCAGCAAATATAATATTTTTACCATTTGGGATAGATGTTTCTCTTAGATTCAGATGTCTTTTGAGTAATTGTATTTTTGTCACACAAATTGTAAAGCATTAAAGTTTCAGGAAACAAGATCACATTGTCTTGATAGTTTAAGGCATTTATTTAGGCCATGGCAAAAATTTTCCTGCAAATCAGAACAGAGTTGAATCCAAGTTGCCTGAAAACCAACCATTCTGCAGAACTACTTACATCTTGTCCCTTGTGTACTTTATGTGCACTATTAAACACTCAAGAGAAAAAGAATTTCAGTGCTGTATACTACTGTATTGGGTTACCCTGGTTTTTGGTGAAGGGATACAGGGGTGGCTTCTGGGAGAAGCTGACAGAAGCTTCTTCCATGTCCAACAGAGCCTGTTCCTGGCAGCTCCAAAGATGGATGCAATGCTGGCCAAGGGTGAGCCAATAGTGATAATGCCTCTCTGGTAATATATTTAAGGAGGAAAAACAATTATTGTGCACATGTAATTGTAGCCAGAGTGGAGTGAGAACATGCAGATACCCAGGTCAGTGGAGGAGGAGGGGCAGAAGATGCTCCAGGCACTGGAGCTGGGATTCCTCTGCAGCCCGTGGTGCATCCCACAGTGAAGCAGCTGTGCCCCAGAGCCCATGGGTTATGCAGAGATCCACCCACAGCCCCTAGGGGAGCCCCAAACCAGAGAAGATGGATGCTTGAGAGGGGACTGTGAACCCGAAATCCCGAGGGAGGGTTGTGCTGGAGCAGGCTCTGGCAGGGACCTGCAGACATGTGCAGAGAGGAGCCCGTGCTGGAGCAGGTCTCCCAGTAGGGTTTGTGAGGGACCCACCCAGGAGCAGGCTGTGCCTGAAGGAAAGCACCCTGTGGAAGAGGGACCCACACTGGAGCAGTCTGTGCAGAACTGTGTCCATGAGATGGACTCAATTTGGAGAAGTTCATGCAGAACTATCTCCCATGGGAGGGACCCCACTCTGGAGCAGGGGAGCGACTCCTCCCTGAGCAGCAACAGGAACATCTGTGTGATGGACTCACTACAACCACCATTCCCCATCTCCCTGCTCTGATTTTGTTAGGAAAAAATTCAACTAATATCCACAGCTGGAGTCTGTTTTCCTGTGATGGTATTTGATGAGTGATCTCTCCCATGTCTCAATCTATGAACCCTTCATTACATTTTATCTCCCTGCTTCATTGCAGAGGAGAGTGATAGAGTACTTTGGCAAGAGCCTGGCCTCCAGCCAGGGTAAACACTCACTACAATTATGTAACAAAAAAAAAAAGAAGAAAAAATCCAACAGGAGTAATAGGTTATATATATATGTAAATGATTAAGGCAATCATTCTTCCACAGGAGACCAAATTAAACTTTCTACCTGTTTCAAGCATGACAAAAGGAAGAGTAGAATTTAGGTTGTCAGCATCTAATAATAGCTTTTAAATATTTATCACCAGCATATATGTGGTTTTGACCAGAAAACACATTTTGGCCTTAACACCTCACTAAGTGAAAGTTGGATTGAAACTTTTAGGCTGGTATACCAAAAAACCCTCAATATACAACAAAATCCCCAAATCTACAAACAGTCAGTTTCAATTAAATTAAGGGGAACCCGTCCAAAAATCCCCAAGGAATTTTATCTTCTGTACTGTTTCACACCAGTGTAATTCTCAGTTCTCATTTTCACTTCTAGGCTCTAGGTCAGCTGAAATCACTGCACTCTAGTGACTGAGGACATGAGATAGTTTGAGTAGTATAATCATCACTCAAGAATTCTGACTACACATGAGTGTTTTAAAGCTGGGTGAATAGAATTAGAAGGAACATAATTATCCAGCCCTGCCATCCAATGTATGTTTAACATTTTCAGTAATATTCAAAGAACATGCATTTTCTAATCCAGTGTCTTTTACTAAATGTCTTCAGACCCACGCATATAAGGACTCAGTGTTTACTAAAATTAATAGGAGATTATAACTTGCCTAAAAACTCAATAACTGGTGCTCTGGATTATTTTCCATAATTATTTGTCTAAGAAAAAAAGCAAATGAGTAGAAGAGAAAGTTTAAATTAAAAAAAAAATCAGTCTCTGGGGGACACTTTTCTAATCATTCATCTACAAGCTTTCACCTTAAAATTCTCAAATGTCCTGTTATGTGGAAATCTGCAGAGAACTCTGTCAAGAGTTACTTCATAAAATATCTAGAGTTATTCAAAGAGCTTTGTTGAAAGAAAATAAAATTAATCTTTACTGAAAAGGGAACAAGAGTCTTACAGTTCACACATCTCTGCTTCAGCATTCATTTTCACTTTCTATTGAGATATATCTGACTTTTTTTTATTAGCATTTGTTTCCATTTTTATCACTGATAGCATTATATTTGTACTGGTTTCCTAAGTACAGTTTGAAATCTGAATTGTTTACACATTCACTGTTCAGATTGTCATTACTTTCCTTCTCACCTTAATGTCATCACAGACATCTCACATTCCTTGCTAACCTGATGTTGATTTAATGACTTGACTTGCTCACGACAATAATGCCTCTTATCTTTCAAGCTGCTTAAGGTAACTGTGTTAAGAATATCTGAAGAGACTGTGCAAGCAAATTAGAATTACCACAAGAAGTTTTATGGTAAAAAAATTGTTACAGGAGTTTGGATGCCAAATCAATGAATAATTTAAAGTTGTTATGTAGCCCCAAATCACAAATAGTTTTGCTAAATAAGAATTAACTTTCTTTAACTGTGCTTTTCATAGGGCTGCAACAGAAAATTCACAATATAATTCCAAGCCTCTGATGCAAATGCCACAATATACATTGCAAACTCACCAATTCAATTGGAGACCTTCCTGAGGACAATGACCTGGAAGGAAAAAAATTCTGACATTTTAACCAAAATAGCCAAACTGATTGTCATCCTGGCTAATAGTAATAGAAAATGCCTCAAACCCAGAGTTTCCCAAGGACATCTGTCATAACTTCCTTCTGTTCAGCCCTGACACCCTCACCTCCATTTTTACCAAGTAACTAAAAACTAGCTTCTTGACATCCCCAGTACCCCAGCAAGAACTCAGATCTCTCCAACACACATAACTTTATGATACAATAGAAACATTCATTAGTCAAGAAACTAAAATGGAGATTTACAGGCAGTATCCATTTATCCATTCCTAAGGTGTATATATTTATGACACAGCCAGAAAAGATGCAAATGTTTTGTTTCCCAAATGAACATGTTAAGATTCATCTGCCTCATGTCACTGCTTAAGTGAACATCTACATAGTAAAGAGTACATGCCTAAAGAGTCCAGAAGCAATTCTAAGAGTGATGAAGTTACTCCCATGTTTAAAATCAAGTCAATGTATAACATCAGTGTTATAGTCAAATACAGGAAAAATATAAGCCCATAGTACATGACATTTATTCCTCTAGACATTTCTAACTTGTCTGCGTTACACTATAAGAGGAGAACTCTTCTTAGGGTTCTTCTTTTCCTGTTACTGTATATTAAATCAGGGCCAAAAAATGTCTTGCAAATAGATTTGTAGACGGCTAAAATATCATTATTTTATTGTAACTGATTATGCCTGGTTATTCCATGTAATGCTTACCACCCAAAAGTTTACCTATCTCACTTGAAGGAGCAAATTTATTTTGCCATTAGCTTGACCTACCATGCAAACATATTTATGACCTCTGTAAAAAACATTTGAAAACTTGAGATACAGGGTCAAGTACAGCATAAAATTGATCACATTATATTTCCATACCAATTTATACCATCTTGCCTAGTGATAGATATCAACCTAAGTGAAGCCTGCTTCCAGTCACTATACACCTATGCCAGAATTTAAAGAACTAATAGTCTGAAAGGTATGAAAAAGGATGAACAAAAGGGGTATAAAATTAATGTATAGCAATTAACCTATGTATATTATTAACAGTCATTCCTTCTTGGGCAGTATTTTTTGACTTGCCTTCCAATTCATTGATCATTATGTCAACAATGCTACATTGTCATGGTGGAGTGCTTGAATGGTGAGAATACAAGGAAAAGTACAATATAAAAATAGAAATAATAGAGACATTTGAAGAAGCTAAATTCAGAGAAAAACTTTTCTATGATCTTGTGGCATTATTTGCTTAGAATTCTTATGAGGAAGTCTGAGACATCTGTATTCAGATAATCCACATTGCAAGTGAAGTCAGGAAAACAAAGATGACTAAAACATTTAAATGCAGAGCTACTTCTTACAAGACATGCAAATCACATTCCGATTCCACAAAAATTTCCTCTCCTTCAGCCTTCATTGTGCCATTATTAAAAACAATACTCACACACACAAAAGCACAGCGTTTCTTAAATTTCCCTGCAGATATGGATAAAAAGGCCAAAGCTCTTTAGTTTACAAAGAAAAATAGCAGGGTTAGGTGTTCTCTGTTACTGAATCTGAAATACATCATTTGTAACAGAAGGGAACTCAGCAAAAAAACTTAAGATTCCAGAAGTAAGCATAATATATAGCATATATGACAGAGGAGACACAACAGAGAGCAGAGAAGGCTTCAGGCATCAGCACTCTATTGTTCTGCAGTATAGCCTTCTATACTCTTCATTTTACATGGGTTCCACCTGTGTGCCACCTCTCCCCTTCTGTGAGTGGTCAGTACACCTCAGCATTCCATGTTTCCTTAACTTCAGTACTGTTCCCCAGTCCTACACAGCTCACCTGTCCTACACAGTTTAGCCCATTAGGGATGAATTTCAGCCACAACCCCATTCCCAATTACCACAAACTGTGTGCCTACACATATGAAACTTTTAGAAGTTGAATTCTATTTCAACATTATGTAACATATTAGATTTTAGAGTTTTAGACCTAAGTCTTATCTCTCCTGAATGCCTGCAATGCTGCCTACAGCAGAACTAATGTAGTTGAATTGTGTACCTGAAGAAATGCCTCCCTTTGTTGTTATAGCTGCATGTGCTCTAGATCCTTCACATACCTCAAGTGTATTGTCTTAATGGCATTCTAAAGATTTACTCAGATGACAAACCAACTCAAATACCTATTTGTTTTGTTTGGACTATTTCAGAAATCTAGCAAAGATGATGCCACAGCTCTGAATTTCAAGGTTGACCAAATTCGAGATGAAAACAAAATGAAAGCCAAATGGATAAATGAAAGCCAAATGGGATAAATACAAAAGGAATAGGTAAAAGCAAGAGCATAAATCATTATGGAATATTTTGTTACTTGTTAAATTTTACTCATCATTAAATAGAATTTTAAAATCTTAATATATATATGTAACAAATTTTTAGGCATCCAGCTGAAGACATTCATATATTGAATTAGAAAATGGTATAAATTAGAATATGTTATTTCATATTGCAATGAGCATAAGCCATAGCCCTGACTGGAGGGTCTGACAGAAGATGGCAATTGCAGATGAATTATTGGGAAGAATTCTAACTAAATCTCCAATCCTTGCCTCTTTGAACAATATAGACTGCAAGTAGCATTTCCTACACCTTTTTTTTTTATTATTTTTCTTCCATGTCTTTAGTTTTGCTTTGCTTTGGGTTAGATGTTACCATTATTTGCATCAGGCAGGGACTTCAGTCTGCAGGCACTGAACCCAAGTCCTGTTTAAGTCATGTATAATATGGAAAGGTTCTCTCTTATGTACATATATGCTGGTTAATCTTTACCTATTTTAAAATACACTCAGCAGACTGCAGAGTTTGATTCCATGCACAGCTACAATTTATGCAAAATATCTACTTCCTTACAGCTGTAAATATTGTTTAAACATATCTTGTTTATTCAGTCTCTAAAATTTATATTGGGAAATATATATTTTCCTACACAAAATACTACTACCAAACACTTTCAATACCTTCACTTAGCCACAGAAATATGTATTTCTATGTGGTGCATCCCAGTGCTACATGGCAGTTGACTGTCCACTTAAAGCCTTAGTCCCTTTCACACTTATAAAAACAGAAATGGTCACAAGCTTGAGAAACATTAAGCAACCATCACCAAAAAGCAGTTCACAGAACAGGAGGTGGCCTCTGAATTTTTAACAGACTTGTTCTTTTGATGCAGCACTATAATCTCTGCTAGTTGGCACTGATTCCAATCAGGTGTTGAATGGAAAGTGCAGAAACCCTGCACAATATTTAACTCTTCAAATCATAGAACATGCTTTCAAGTTTAGAGCCACATCTTTTTAGAATGACAAAATACCAAAACCAGTCAATTTTAGACTAAGTAGGTGAGCACAAATACTTCTACATCACAGAATCAAAACTTTTAACCAATAAAACCAAAACTAATAATCTTTCATGTGGGCCTCCTATGATTGATAAACCATATAAATGAAAAACAAGCTTCAAGTTGGTGTAACTAATACAATTATCATTATTTATCTCCTCCTAGCTTAAACCACTATGAAGAAATTACATCCACATCTGGAGTGAAGCCATTCTTGGAGCAGAATACAGTGGTCATCATAGGTTCAGTAGCATAGTACAGTAGCCTTCTAAGGGGAGATTACCTTGCTGAAAATACATTATTAAATATATAATAGTGCAGTTTACAAGCTGGAATCTGTCCAGGCCACATCTTTTGTTGTTCAGAGTTCCCTGGGACTTTTAATGACCCAAAGTAGGTTTCTCCTTGGTTCTCTCTCAAAAGCACTTCAGACATTCAGTTAGAACCCTGAATTCTAGATATCCCACAAGTCAAGAGCTAAAGGAAAATGAAAAGGGCAAAATGTCAGTAGTATGTATTGTCTTAGTATAAAGAATCCCCAAAAGCTTGGGAAACATGTCTTTTTAACGAGAAACAACAGTTTGTGGCCAGCTGTTCCTCATCATTATGAAAATGTTAGCTCTAGCAAGTTGCACAATAGGGACTATAAACAGAGTACATTGTAAATAAAGCCAGTCTGGATAATCTTACCTATTAATATAAAAGGCACTGAGAAGAGGTAGACTGAGTTCATATACTGACTGACAATTTAGGGCAAAACATGCTGTTTTTCTTCATCACCTCAATGAGAAATTAGATGTAACCTGGGTCCAACAACACTGAGCCTCCTTAATGTGTTCATTAAAATGCGAATTGCAATGCTGAGTGGAAACATGGTGCTGCATATGAATCTGACACACACTCTTTTGGGTTCTTTTATACCACTAGACTTTATACACAGTAGGATCATGCATTGGACTTCTTTTCAAAGCACAGCATAAGTGTGGATTTATGGAACTTTTCATAAAGCTATTATGAAAAATAAGCAAGAGCAGGCAAAGAGCTAAATTTATCACAAACCTTTCTGCCTTAATAATAACAGGGGGCTAGCCAGAGTTATGGAGTTGCAGCAGGTGTTTCACATTTTCTGTCCTGTGATTAAAAACTGTCTATTCCTGTCTAACCTTAAATGTTTAGAATTTATCTGACAGAAAAAAAAAAAAAAAAAACCTGAAAAAAAAATCAAGAATCTATTCCATGGGTTTTCCATAGCAATTTGCTCTGCAGTATTTCCTTTTATTTCAAATATTTGCATAATAAACCACGGGGAAAAAAAAAATTCACTATATAGGCTATTTTTCCAGAGCTGCATTTGTGCTAAATAAACAGAATTAACTTCAGGGAGAGTCCTTTCCCTTTCCCTTTCCCTTTCCCTTTCCCTTTCCCTTTCCCTTTCCCTTTCTCTTTCCCTTTCCCTTTCCCTTTCCAGGAATTCTCAGCAGATTTAGTGCCTGATGGTAGTAGACTACCACTGTTGTCAGGCAAAATTATTCTGGGGCCTTCAAGAGGTTTTCTTTATCACATTTTTCAACTAAGCTCTGAATTTTAACTTCATCATAATGCCTGTACCAATTCACACCAAAGAACAAACAAAAATTCTCATTTCCTGTCATTACTTCCTAACTTCATGAAATCAAGGGGCTCGGGTATTTTTTCCTTTTCTGCCTCCTATTTAACACAGGGAGAAAAAGGACACAAATTTCAGATTACTGAAGACTACCAGAAGGGGCAAAGGGTTTGATATAAATTACATTTCTAAATTACCTTTCTTTCTTTTTCTGCTTTTGAAGTGAGAAAAGTGATTTCCAAACAGAAAGCATGTTTTCTAAGTTTTAAAGTTTAACTTGAGGAACTTGAAGTAGATACACAAGGTTCAATACTAAACTAAACTCAAATTTTAGGAATACAGTCACAAATAGAAAAATCTTAGTTTAATGGTTGTAAACCACTTTGCATGGCAAGAGAAGCACTGCATGTCTAAGAATTCTGGCACTGCATTCAGAGCAGCCATAATTTTAAGCAGCATTAGCTAAGCTAGTCTAGTTGTAAGGTATTACTGAAATCTCATAGTTACAACTCAGATATGTTTAACTATATGGAAAAATACTCCTTTTATTCTTCTTTGTCCCCTTCTTTACCTCTTCCCAAATCAGTGCTGACCATCCACATGTAGAACAGGAAGGAATGTAACTGTGCATTGAACTCAAGCAGTTTGCATTGCATGTGTGACTCTTTCTGTCCAAACTGGGATTGCAGACCTGGTCACCCAGCCATTGAACAGAACAGGCCTGTTTGTAACAAAATCTCAGGTATTTCTCCACCTCTGTTAAGTATGCTATTTGTGTGGGATGGGGCTTAGATAATTTAATGCTTGATATCTGTCTGCTTGCATGGAAGCTGGGAAGCTAGTCCCCCTTGGCTCCCTTCAGGTCAGTGGAGAGTAATGAGCACTTTCAAGGTTTGATTCATTTCACTTCTCTTAGACAGCTGCTTTAGGATGAGACAAATTGCACTTCAGACTCTACTCACTATATTGACTACATCTCCACTGACTATGAGTGGAGCCCAGGGCACAAACATAACCCTTGATGAATCAAATCATTTCTGGATTTTCCATTGTCTGCTCCAGGTACATCAACTAACAGATGATCACTGACTATATTCAGGAAGTTAGTGATTATTAAACATGCAATAAAATGGGTAGACAATAACCAAATTTTAAAGAAGTAGAACTGAGGTCAGAATTTGGAATGGGATTTGGAGGATTGCACTGAACTTCAGCACACTGCTTTTTTTTTTTCCCCACTTCCTTCCTTGATGAGTTCTGAGAGCCAAATAAATTTTTAATTCTCAATAGCTTTTTTTTTCCTTTCCAAGCCAGAGGTATACAAATTCTCAGCTACTCATTAAAAATAAATCATTTTAAAACCTGTGAGTTTTTCACTGCATGGTCAGGCATATGACAACTTGTAAAGTAGGAGCTAAGCATGACTGATACTGAGGGACACTGTTGTCCAATGTTTAATCTGGGTAGCAGCTGCATGAAAAACTGAATAAATTTGATATAAGCCTATATCAAACTGAGAATAGAAGAGGGGGAGTTGGACTAGTATTAGACTCATCAATTCAAGTATATTTACATGGTCTCCAAAGCCAGGACAGAACTTGCCTTTCTGTCTTTTAAGGACACAGCAAATACTAGGGTCTGGACATCAGGAAATTTAAGTCCATACTCAGAATTTTAAGTATGAAGCAGACCAGGCCAAGGCATGTATTTTAGACCACATTAGTATGTAGTGTATGTGTGTGCATCACTAGGCAGGAGAGCTGCCTGGCAGTCAAGTCTTATTAGTTTGGTTGCAGTTTTTATTAAAATAAATATCTCACCTAGAACATAGAAGTATCCCTCAGTCACTCTATGCACCAGCTATGCTTGAACTCCTCTATGTACCATACTTAGAAATTTTTTGTTTGTAAACTCAGCACGTATATAATGCCAGATTTCCATCCTTTTCCAAGAACCACAGCTATGAAACATCTGAGATTATTAGATGAAATCAGGTCAGACCTTTCAAGAAAGGTGAAAAAGTAAACAGCATCACTGCCCCATTTTCTTGCCTCTTTATTTACTCAATAAATACCCCTAAGTTAATAAATCTTTTGGGGATCTGAGAGATTTAGGCTTAAACCTAGATTTTCTATCTCCATTGACTAGAAAACATACCTTGCCTACCAGCCCAAGTGTACCCTAACCACAGATTATTTTGAGGTGATAACTTTGTTTCTCTCCAATGAGGCAGATTAATTACCAATATATGTCCTGGCATAGAATAGGCTGCAAGTGTTTTTATAACCTGCCCATTAGAGTGTTGCCCTTCTCCCAAAGCAGATGTGGATCTCAGAACCTGCTCCACATATAAGATAAGAGCAGAGGTTCTGCCAAACAGCAATTAAGGTCTGAAGGGAATGCTGACACAAAGCATATTGCAAGTCACTAAATTCTTTGTAGTAAAAATAGGACTACAGCTCTATTAAATACTTCAGGCCTCAAAAATAAATTAATAGCAAAGGTAAAATTAGAAATGCTTATGTAAAGTAGTATTCCATTAACACAGAAGATAAAAAGGCAGTTCCTTCAACTTCACAAGCAAATGCAAATGTTTCCCTCCTAAAAACCTGCAAGTTCAGATTGCATTAGAACTTAAAAGCTTTAGAAAAGTGTAATCTTCACAGGGTACATATTAAGTAAGTGATTCTGACAAGAATTGACTGAGAGATTTCTGCTGGCAGCACCTCTATTCATATTTTCCTTGAATGCAGCAAATCCAAAGTGCTTGAAAATTCTGGTAGGACAAAGTCTTCAGCTAGTGGTAACAGATCTGTAATCTCTACTTTGCAGATGGTATCAACTTGATTGGAAGAAAAAGAACCATAGCTAGCAGATCTAAAAACAAAGCTACTACCAATGGACTGGTGATCAAACAGGAGGTAAAAAAATGCATAAATGACAATGGAAAATTGTCATATGAAACAAGAAATTTACATCAAAGTTTAGAAACTTGAATGAGTGGATTCATTCCGATATCTAAGAATTACCATCACAAAGGGAAGTCTGAAGCAGAAATCAAAAGTAGAATTGCTTTTGTAATATCAGTATTTGCAAAGTTCAACATAACCTGACAAGACAAGGATATCTCAAGTGCGTCAAAGATAAAACTCAGAATAACAGAAAATGCCATAAGCTTAAAAACTTGTGAAAACTGGACTCCAGTGGTATGCATCAAATGACACATTTAGGCCTTTACATTCAAATGCTTTCAAATAAACATACACTGTGTAGGAATAACAACTCTATTAGAATGAACATTTCTGAAATAATTGCATCCCATGAGTCTGTGCAAGCAGCTGAAAAAAGAGACAGCTGCTGGTCTGTGAGGAAAGCAGCAGGCTTTGCAAACACCACACACCAGACAGAAGTCAAAAAGTAGAGAAAAAAAAAGGCTCCCACTGGCCATAGAGATGCCAGCATGAAAAATGTCCATTTGGACAAGGAAATTAGAGACAATCAGAAGTTTCTCCACTAATAACAATTATCTCAAAGGCCATAATAAATAAATAAATTGAAAATAATAAATCTATGATAATGTCAGTCATGAAAAAGGACTGCAATTTTTTTTTTCACTGGGCTGAAAAGAGAAGCTTCACATGTAAATTCCTCTGTTTTTATCTTTGTTTTAACACTTTGAAACTGATATAGAGATCTAGTATATAAGGAGTGTACACTCTGGATGGCTTCATTGGTACTTTGTGGTGTGGCAGTGTTAGATTCTGTCCAGAAATGGGCTTAACATTTCATCAGTAATGGTTTTTAAGGTCGTATTTTAAGATGATCCAGGATCAATTATTACTTAAACACATTTGTTACATAAATATACACTGATGTGTTAGTTTAAACATAAATTGTAGCTTAGCTGTTGCTGCACCCAAATACATATTTCCTCCATAAATAAGAAGGGCTGGGGGTCAACTCAGGTTACCCCCGAGTTTACACAGAGCAGTAAGTTGTGCATGACCTCTGTTTCCTAACTCATGGAATTTTGATTTTCTCTTAAGTTTCTGTAGCAGCAAGGTTGGGCCAGATGACCCCACCTTCTTCCCTTCCAACCTCACCCATTGCTGAGCAGTCATCTGTCCTGAAAAGGTGGAACACTCCTCTGAAAAAATGCACCTGTTAAAAATATGGTCTGTTTATTTTCTGCCAAAGGTGTTAATAGGAAAAATTAGCACAAAAACTTTAGGCACAAAGATAATAGATATAAAAAACCACTTTGCAAAAGCCAGATTTCACAGGTCCTACTGCCAGTGTTCCTCTTTCTCTCAGAAGTTCACAGATAACTGTTGAGTATTTTAAGCACTAGTGTTGAGTCATACATGTTTCTCAGGACAGAGTGGGGCATAAATTAACCATTAGAAAGCGGTGGAGGATTGTTTTTTCTGAACTAAATACGTAATCCACATAATCAATCACAGAAGGAGGCAGAGGCATGTTGCACATCTGTCAAATTTGACTCATTTGGGGTAAGCTTTTCCCATGACTTAAGAAGTTTGAATAAATCTGAGCAGAAAGATTGGAATGGAAAGCATATGTATGGCTTCAGGGTAGAATCCAAAAAGTCCAAAGTTTACCAGAGACAGAAAAAGTTCTAATCTATAGTTGAATAAATTCATTTGGAAGTTGTGAAAATAAAAGAACACACGTATATATTTAATTCTGTATTTTGACAGTCTTCTTTTCTTTGAAGGAAAAATAACTGAAACCTTAATGAATGGTAGAAAGTAGGTTTATTAAAAAAAAACCCAAAAATTATTTAAAAAATGTAAAACCTTTTGATTATATATCTAAGGTATTTATTGAGTATAAATGTTAATGATAGAAATTGTATAATTTTTTTATTAATTTAATTCAAATTATCTTGATTTGGTATAAACACAAGTATTTATTGTGTCTTCTAGGGTTTTTTTTTTAAGGTAAGATACTAGTATTTCAGTAGTCTGTTGAAAAACCTCTAAATAAGAAGACAACCAGCTTTTCATGACAGAGATCTACCTTTCAATGTGAATATATGCACTAAATTCTGTGCTGCATAGATGTTGCTTTAATGATGTCAAAGCAAATCTTCCTACCTTCCTTCTGCACAGGCTTTTGGATGGTTACAGCAATAGGCTGAACATAACTACATTAATTTCTTTGTGTGTTGATTTTAGTTCACAAATTAAATCCTAGTGAATTATTCACTCAGTTCATAATGGAATAATTCCACTCAAATCAAGGGAACTAAACAATATAACCCAACTGGGAATCTATCCAATGGTGTTCCTAAAGTCATTTTAACTTGTTTTACTTAAATAGCATGCAACATCATTTTCCTTTTTTTTCTATTAGTACAACATTATAATTCATATCATATAAATTCAAAGCATTAGCTTTACAAAATCTTCTTCCCATTAGAGTATGGAGCCAGATTTCTTTTCTTCCTTGTAAGTTAGTGCATTTCATATGAGTACAGATTAGTGTGTGTGTATTTTCCAAGTTTATGCATCCATCTGGTAATCTACCAGGCCACAACTTCAGGGTCTTCTCAGGAAAGATACTGCATAACAGCAAGCTACAATCACCACAACAATTTATCTAGGATTCTAGATAGTGCCTCAGAGGAGATCTGGAAGGTTCTGTGCATTGGTTTGGTTACATGAGGCAGCCTTTGCCCACATTGCCAAGGCATCCCACTGGATTTCAGGCAGACCCTGGGGAGTGGGATGTGCTTTGTGTACGTACATCTACACTGAAGTAGTGATCTGGGCAGGTACAGCAGATCCAGCAATGACAGCAAGCACTGGACTTGATACGTCTGCAAATGAGCTGAAACTCATATCTGCTGTGATGAGCTGGAGACACAGCATTGTTTTGGGGTTGTACTGCAGGTCAAACACCATTCAGACACTAGTGAATGCTTTATGGTACTTTGAAACCATACATGAGGTGTTTGGTCTGTTCTCACTGGTTCCCTACAGTTTTTACCATGTCACTGAGAGCAGCATTTGATAAAGGAAGAAAGATTTATTTCAACTGTGAAAATGGTTTCCCAGACTGCCCTTGCCCTGTCTGAATTTCTGATGCTCTGGTAAGGAGTACTATGAATCTACACAAAGCATTGAAAGAGCAATTCTGTCCAGCAACATTTCCCACATAAATATCTTGGGTAAGTTATTTATGGCCTCACAGACTCCTGTCATGGGTAATGTCAGTGATTAGCTAAGATGATCCCTTGGTACTCCAGCAACAAGTCTGACTGCCTAATAGGAAAGCATTCAAATCTGTGTCATGGACATTGATTCTGTCACTTCAGAACAAGCTTCCACAGCTTCAAAGAATTCCCCATTGCCAGAACACTGCCACTTTGTCCAGAAAATTAACTATCTCATGATTTACTCTTCTCAACAATGAACAGCTCCTGTGGGCCTGACCTGAAGAATATCTGAAGAATATTAAAAATCATGTTATGGAGAAATAAGGACACAGATGTACAAGCTGCAATGTTCTTTTTAGCCTTCAGCAGACATTCCATGCTGGGCAGCTAAAAATGTTTCCAACACAGGTTCCAAAGATTTGAGACTCAGCATTAAGATCTAGCACCACATTCTCTCATGACATTTCACATACAATCTACACATAAGTCACAAGGGTAGAAGCTTACAGGACTGTAGCCATCAATGCATAGAAAATCTGAAGTGGAAAATACAGCTTTAAATAAACAAGAAGTAAATAATGCAAAACACAGGCGACGTTCCCCATTTTTGCCACTGTCACCTGGATACAAATATAATGGCAAGGGATTTTCATGAAAAATGCTAATGAATTTCCTAGGAACTTCAACAAAGCTGAAAAGCATCTGCTCAGTTTCAGTGAGGCTTGAACACACTGAGTAACCTCTTGAGAACTGATGCATCTTTGGTATGACTAAAAGAGAAGAAAAGCAAACCTGAAGGAGTCAGCTAGACTACTAAATATTTTTATGCACCTGTTTTAAAATCCCAAATCCTTGCTGAGTCATAAAAAAGACAATGTGTTAGTCTGACCTGCACTAAATTGATAATTTTTAGAGCTCAATGATATAAATATTCTCAAGAGTTGGTTGACATTCACATCAGACCAATTCAGTAACTAGGGAATGCTGCATCATAGGACAATTCCCTATCATGTGCAAAGTCACACCACAAATAAATATTAAAAAAAAATCACACAGTTACATTGGGTAGAAGAACTTGCATGTCTCCATTCCTAGAGAGGAAAAAGTAACCTTTTTTTAGGGACGGACTACACAAAGAAAAAACACTGCCAGAAAGTCATAAAACAGATCAGTGTATGCTCTCCAGGGACCTTGAGCTACCAAGGTTTTTGACAATATAAGAGCAGTCAGGTGCCAAGGCTCAGCAGGACTAGTCATATATTGGATAAGTTCCATCTGGCTCTGAGCAAAAAGGCACTAAGACTCAAACATCTGTATGCATGAAAAATGAAACAAAGCATTGGCAATACTGAGACCATATCCAGTTTAAAAATTGATTTAATTAATTTCTAAACAAGGCACTGAAAGTTTATGCATAAGCCAGAAGACCAAAGATATTTCAGTACCTTCCTGTCAATAATTCATGGCAAGGTGTAACCACCTGACCCAAGGAAAAGCCTTTGGTAGGAATGCTTGTTCCATCAAAGGGCAGACTGAGACATCATCTTCTGTGCATTATGAGATCAGTTGCTTTGTCAAAGGAAGCCCAAAGCAGCTAAAGTAGGTCCTATATATTTCTCTAGGAGAATTGTTGTATGTGTGGAGCACTGTGCCAGCTATTCAAATAATGGGAGTCTGTGCCAGCTATTGTGACACTGACAACATTTAAATCTTTAGGGTAATGCTGGACTCTTTTTTTTTGCCTTTTGACAGAGGACAACAAAGCAAAAAAAAGCTGCTCTGTGTGAACTCTCCTTCACCCAACTGGTTACAAATGTGAGGGCATAAGTGACACCTTACTTGCTAAATTTAGTTAGAATTGTACTATACGGATAAGAGGAGGGAGAAAAGTGTTGGCTACAGTCATATTTAAGGTATCATCCTTCATTTTAGACAATCATAAGAAGTCATTTTCTGACACAGAGCATAATACAGAAAACAAATTATCTGTTTATGTGACATGAACCTGCAGCAAAAGATGGGAAAGACAGAGTTCCTCTTCATACCATTACCAAATAACACAGCTAACATTAACTAAACCAGTCAGTTAAATTAAATTATATTACTTGTGTCAATATTGTTACAGAGATTCTGAGAATCAGAACATATTCAAATATCAAGTGGCTACTCTTGCAGAAGCAAAGTACACCTAAGAATAAACAAAAATCTGTATTGTTTGTGATCTGTTTGACCAGTAGGACTGGAAGGAACCCCAAAAAAAGAGCACATGGCTTCTCAAAGAACAACTAAAGGCAATTGCATTTGTATCCCAAAATCTATCTCAGAAGGAGCTTCCCTAAGAAATGCCAGGAAAGATTATTCAGAGTGGAGGGCAGTGGTAAGATGTTTTGTGAGAAATGCTGGTTCAATGATGAAAATATAGGATTTTAGACAGGAGGTTAAATAACTGAAAAGGTACCCAGCTACCAAGTATTTAAATATTTGTATTTAAACTTCTTTTTGGGTTTGTACACACAGTGTTGGTACATAAACTTTTATTTTGTTTTAGTGTTAAACCTAGATGATACCAGAGCAAAATAATCATGGTGCAGTCATTTAAGCTCAAGATGCACTAACTCCACAGAGTTGCCGCATATAAAATTATATGTTTAGAACCCATCAGTACAGAATCAAGAAGCATTATCCAAAAATCAGAAACTGAAGTCTCTTTCCTATTGAGGGAAGAAGGCAAATATGATATCAGGACCCAATTTTTTTTAGAGAGGGGATCTTTACAGCAACATTAACAAATGGCTCTTCTAAAAAAGTCTGTAAAGAGATGTCCTCAGGATTCAGGCAATCCCCCAAGCATCACAGGTAAGGGCTAAGTTTGCACAAGTTTCTGCAAGAGAAGCAGTAGGGCAGCAGGGAAGACAGGGACTTAAAAAAAAAAAAAAAAAAAAAAAAAAAAAAAAAAAGACCCCAAGAAAGCACATTTAAAAAATCACTAGAACAAAATCTCAGAGAAAAATGCAAATAGTTTCCTCTTTGAAACTTTCCAATTTAGAAAAACAAAAGACTGGCTAAAAAGCTCCTCTAACAATTTCTCTGCCTAACTGAGCTATCAAGAGGCCAGATTAGTCAGATTAGTCAACTACCACAGGACAGGATGGACAGCTAAACAACATTATTACTGCTTGTAATACTGCTAATGCTGCCCAGTCGTGATTCTGATTCATATGTGCTGTGAAGGAAACAATCTCTGCCCCCAGGAAATCAACATCTAATTATCTCCAACCTACTGCTGGATGGCTGCATGGGTCTGTAGAAATATTTTCCAAATCTCATTTCCAATCTGTTTCCTCATCAATAATGATCTGAGCAATCAATGTTTCCACAACATCTGAGCCAACTTTCATCTTCTACGAGAAGATGTTTCAGCAATGTGATGGAACATATTTCGCATTTATTTCCAATGAGATTACAATTAATTCCTGAAAGGAAGGATACATTTTAAGTGTGTACTCACACAGACTTATAGCCACACAAATTATTAAATTAAGGAAGAACAAAACTGAGATGCATAATTTCTCTCTTTCCCATAGATGCTCAACAAAAATACTTGCAGTTA
Organism: Oenanthe melanoleuca; assembly: GCF_029582105.1. Taxonomy (NCBI): domain Eukaryota; kingdom Metazoa; phylum Chordata; class Aves; order Passeriformes; family Muscicapidae; genus Oenanthe; species Oenanthe melanoleuca. The sequence goes on along the minus strand of NC_079335.1, from coordinate 122,585,947 downwards.
TCTTCACGAGTTCTGCTCTCTCAGACAATCTTCTGCCATCACACAAAGCACTTCTAAACATTAGCAGGGACTACATCCTTGTACCCACCATGGACACATTTGAGAACCCCTCAGCTACTCCCATTATTGCACTTTTATCCACTGACCATTCATTCTCTGATTCCAAATGGGCAATAGAACACTTAAAAATAATCTGCTTCTCTCCAAGTGTAGAAGAACTGACTGAAGCATCCTCAATACTTGCATCTGTGGGTGCAAGACCATGAAGAAGATTAGAGGATTAAAGGCAGCAATACCTCTTTCAGGAGTCACTAAAGGGAGATGGCATTTTGGTAGCCATGCATTAAAATTTCTATTTGTTAAAGAAATAGAAAATAGTTTCTGATTTCCATGCTGCAGAGGAATGGGTAACACATGATGTGTGCAGCAGGTCAACCAGTTTAACTAAAAAAAAGCTAGTAACCTGCTGTGACCCCTGTAAGATGCAGTATATCCTTCTGAATTATGGCTTAGACCAATATGTCACACTATTCATCATTAAAATATCCATTATGCCTCATTAAAAAATGTGTTTTCACACCCATGCACACTAAGCCTCTCAATTTAATTTAAACATAGTAAGAATCATTATGTCTGCAAATAGTCACTAGAAGTCATTCTCAATACAAACAAAAAAAAATTAAAATAATGGAAATTAAGACTAAAGGGGACTCATGATTTTAAGATGTTATCTTTACTTTGACATCTTTGGTATAAACAATTGTCTTGTGTCTCATCTGTTACAAAAGTAAACAGGACAGGAAAACATTCTGGTTATTGTTATTACAATTACAGTCACACCAAGGATGAGCTCCAACTGGAGCCAGTTCCACACTTGGTGCGTATGACTTCTGTAAGGAATTCAAACAAGTCAAAGTCATTCTATAAACTGGTCAAAAAAGAAACACATTTAGTGCTGATGTTATTTTGCAACATGACATTTTACTACTATCCTTAACATCTCTTAATACATCCACTGACATCTATAGAAAAAAAAGGAAATAAAGAAAAACCTTTTTCTATATTTAGTATTTATTAGCACTGTGATATATGCAGTATACAACACTGAAGTCCCTACAGTGTTAATACTTGTTTCTTGAAGTAATGGAGTTCCTACCAGGGGGGAAAAAATCAACCAACCCACACTACTTTTGATTAGAACAGTTTAATCCTAATCCCTTTTCTCTGATCTTGGCAAAGGATTTTTAGCAAGTAACTATATTTAAATAACTACCCAGAATTAATCCTTTTGGTTGCTCAAGGCATGAAGGGAAAGCAGTCAGAAACAAATCGTTCAGAAACACGTTGCAGCTGTTTCTTAGAATTCACTATTTATAATTGAAAACATTTTCTTTTCTTTTCTTTTTTTTCTTCCCTTTGTGTCTCTGTGTGTGTGTGTGTGTTCAGGGTAACCTTCAACTGCCTTCCTTGTCCTTTCCTTTTCACAGTAGCAAATATCAAGAGAGAGACAGAGTAGGTATAAAACATTTCAGCATGAAGTTAAGTGTTTCTGACAGTTTACAGCTTTCTGCACAAGGCTGTATGTAACAGGAAGGTTCTTTCTTCTATATAGCTTGGGTTGATTTAATAAAACTGGGGGGAAATTCCCATTTTTAGTCTCAGCAATAATTGGTTGAAAGCATCAAGCTTATTCCTAGTTTTGAAAAAAAAAAATTAATTGTATGTACTAAAAAGGAATTTGATGTGTAGCTGTGGTCCCTCTGATCCTACCTTTGTCTCTTAATATTTGATCCTTTCCAGATGCAATGCACCAATTTAACACAAGAACCCCATCTAAAGTGTAAGTCAATCTTTTCAGACCCATTTTAAATAGCAAAAATTGAGCCAAAAAGTACATAATGCACTTAACACAATGCATTGTAACATATGAATATATGTTACAATGAAATACTATTCTACTGAGTAACCACTTTTTAGCCCATGAGTATTTATGCTTTGTTCAAGGACTGAGTTCTCATAGTATGTTTGGTCTTACAGTGACAGAGAGCTGGGAAGTGAGTCTTTTTCACTGCAGCACATGTTTTAAAACGTTTAAAAATGCAATTCAAAACATACAAGATAGAGTGAGGAGTGTTGGAAGGATGGGATATTTGGGCATTCCAATACTATTGGCTTCTGCGAAAGGCAATCTGTCAATTTGTAGGTAGAAGAGAGAAACTGGTTTTGTTTGGGGTTTTTTTTAAGGGGTTACATTTCCAAGATTGGTTAAAGAGTGGGAAGAACTAAAACACTGCATAAGTTAACTTTCAGTTAAAAATGTTAATATTTTTAACAATAGTTAAACAGTGTGATCTGTATTGGCACATGTAACCCATTATTATAACATCTCAACAAATCACCAACAATCTTTACCTTACTACTAAGGATGTGCCCCTTAGATCTTAGGATTCAGAAACTTAAACTCACAAAAAAATTAAATTGTTCAAGGTCACACAAGTAGTTGGGGGCAACAGTAAATTTTCTTCTAGCCTTGGGTCTGAAACCCTACTTCTTGAGCCAGTATAAAAATTATTAGCTTAGTTAAGACTCGATGAAACAGGAAAGTTTTAAAAATTATTCTAAAAAAGTGACTTTTCCTTGTTTAAAAGAAATATAGGTTTTGATAGCAAGTTCCTATATCTTGGTGATTCATCAGATTTTAATAATTTTTTTTTTCTACTGCATTTTCTCATTTTTCCTGAAATTGGTCTCTTTTACATGAACTAGTCCTCATTTTCTTTTCCTTGGACACTTATGTAAATGTCTAAGATGTCAATAACACAAACTCCTTTATAAGAGATTCCTTTATAATTCTTTCATCTGATCACTTTCATAGTCCTTGGGCCATAGTTCTTACATTTGTTGTACATTCATATCTCTCTAAATGACAGATTTTCTATTTTGTACAGTTTTATATCCTTTATCCTGATAACATTAGAAAAACTCCACATCCAATTATAAAAAAAATATTTAAAAATCCCAACTAATAATTGTGAATACAAAGCTCTAACTGCTTTGTCTGCCTGCATTATTTCAGAATGTACCACCAGTTCTAATCCATTATAGTTATAATAAAACATTGTCTCTATATAGTTAAAAATGACACTCAGAAATAGATGTCCTCTTTTTTTATTTTTTTTTTTTTGCCTTCTACAATCATGTGACATTGCTAATGCAGAGAAGAAATAAAATCCAGATACCAAAGTCATGTTTTGTAGTCTATTAAAGCCCAGCTGTCAGCCAGAGTTAAGGAAATGATTGTGCTGTTTGTGCCTTTTCTAATTAATAATAACTAAGGATTAATAAAGCAATTTGGAAAAAGAATGTACCAGGTAAGGATTTATAGGTAGATGAAAGCAATTTTATTGTAAATAACCATGGATAAAATTAAATGTGGGCTAAGACATTTTATGGCGCAGAAAAAAAAAAAAAATCACATACTTTTTAAGCTCTGCTTCTCTTAAAAGCATATTAATGGAGGTGGAGGTACTGGAAAGTCACAATTTCACCCCTAACACATAGTTCAGAGGCATCTGCAATGTTTAACAGTTCTCTGCATTGTCACAAAAAGCATGAAAACAGATCTTAAAGGGGGACTTTTCTCTGTTTACTGTGTATTAAGGGTCTTAGAGGCTTCACAGCTTGATGGACAACTCTGACCACACTGCTGAGGAAGAAATGTTTTAGGCTTTGCAGGAGCTGCACTTAACCTACTGCAGAAGGTTTATTAGGTTTTCTAGAAGAAAAAAAAATAATAAAGTCCAGTTACATTGATCATGACTTTTTCTGCCCATAAATAAAGGCAAGAGCAATTGACCATTCACTTTCCAAGGCAGCTCAGCATGCACAAGTATGAAAATACTCGTTTCTGAGGCAGTGTGTGCCACTGTCTCCCTAAGCCCATCCCATTCCACAGCCCTTCTGCAGGCTGTGGAGATGGGAGACACCTCCCTGGTGTGGAGACCTGACCCTCCTGTGCACAGGCTGAGGATTTTGGGGTGTGGGACAGGGACACCTGTGTGTCAGGAGCATCAGGAGCTACACTGATGGTGAGTGCAAGACTGAGCCCAGCCATGGGCACAGCCTGGCTAGGATCAAAGAGTGCTTGGTAACATCCTTACACCTTGCTCCTAAACTCTTCAATCTCAGACCAGACAGAGCCCAGGTCTGCAGCCCTGTCACACCCTTCTCTGTTCTCTTGGTCTGCCACATGGTCTCTGGCTCTCCAAAACAGGCATGAAACAGTGAAGGAGTCAGAACTTTCTCTGTAGTCACTGCAAAACCTGTAAATTTTGATGGCAATAGTACTTGCTGATCAGGGCTAATGTAGCCTAATAGTGCCCTCAGGAGCCTGGCAGGTATATTGTGGGAGTTCAGGCTGCAAGAATCTCTCTATTGCAACCCTTACTCAGAATATCTTATTAGATATTGTCTTCTTTCATGGTATATACTGCCTTAATCATCTATTGCCCTAGTGGAAAAAATCAGGCATTTTTGCTTAAAAAAAAAATGCAAAACCACTGCAGTTTATAGAACAGAGTGCAAGACAATATGGAGCTACTTCTATTCAAAACCTTGCTAGTCTGTCTGCACTAGGACACTAATTTCCTTCTGGATGCACAGTTTTACGCCTTTCACTGGTACATAGACAATTTACAACAGGATCTGAATGCCCAAAAACAGGTTTTACAAGATTTATGCATTTCTCTCCCACATCGTGGAAATGGGATGATATTTTCCAGACAGCAAAAATGTTTTTTTAAAAAAACATATCATTTCTTTAAAAAAACAAACAAAAAATAACATTTTTTTAGGAGCACAGACATCTGGTCTGCTGACTGCCAAGGACTTTTGGAACATTTAGTCTTTGGAACAGTAAGCCCTAGTTTCTTCTGTGGTATATTTATATATTTATATATTTATATATTTATATATTTATATATTTATATATTTATATATTTATATATTTATATATTTATATATTTATATATTTATATATTTACATCCATACACAAACATGAACATATGCACAGAATAATAGACCCTTGTGCCTAGGAGACTGCACAGTTCCAGTCTGAATAATAAAAATATAATGCCTCGGGAAGGATTAAGAGAAGAGTTCAGGTTGACTTTATCAGTACCTCTTCATTTGTCCACTGGGACACTGTGTGTCCCACCAAAGTGGGATACAGGTATTTGTTGCTACTGCTGTCAGGTTTCTGAAATTATTTTCACCAGGAAAGGAAGTTCTATGTAATTTAAAGGTGAATTTTTACATATGAGAAATCTTGGCTGTGAACAGATAATAAAGAGCACTAATAAGTCTGCTAAGATGTAATTTATTTTTTTTTTAAACCTTGAAACCTGAGGAAATACATTGCTGCTTAGGCTACTCCATTTTTCAGGGACAGTTGTAGTTGTGCTATGGTGGCTTTTGTATTTTTCTTTGATTTTCCCATTTACAAAGTAAATGCTCAGAGTGTCAGCTGCTCACATTAATTCTTTACAGGACAGCAGGATAAGAATCAAAGCAAACAGTTTCTTTCTTTGATTAGCCATATACCAAACACAGCTGTAGTTCTACCTTCTGATTATCTCCCTGCTTCAATTTCATTTGGAGGATAACTTGTGTTAAAAACAGAATAGATCACTTTGTCTAGGTGCTGCACATTATGAATATATTTTTATCTTTTAGAAAGAGCTACTAATTCTTAGCATAAAACCACCCAAATATCAAGTATAGGATTAAAGGATAGTTTAGAAGGGAATAGTGTGGTCAGTTTAAGTAAGATTGATATTTTTCTTAGTAAATCTAATATCCTGCATGCCATTTGAGTATATTTCAAAATGTAGGTCAAGGAATTTGTTTCTTAATCTTTATGTATCAGTTCACAGAATCTCAGAATTGTAGAAACAAGGAATGGCTGAGGTTGGAAGGGACCTCTGGAGGTTATCTTATACCACTGCTTAGCAGGGCACATAGACTGTGTCTAGACTGCTTTTGAATATCTTCAGCAATGAAGATACTCATTTCCTCAGAGCAACTTGTTTGCAGTGCCCAATAACCTTGACAGGACTTGCAGGTTAGCCTTGAATATGAGCCAAATTTGGGCCCCTTCTCCCTCCACAGCCTTATGCCATGGGACTTAAAGAGGCCAAAATCTGCTCTCTCAGCTCTAGAGCTCTGAAATTGCTTTTTGCTCCATTCCCTCTTCTCTGAATCCCAAACTCCAACATCTCATGGTCACTGCAGCCAAGGCTGCCTCCAGCATTTACAATTCCAATGAGCCCTTGTTCCTGAGCATGAGCCCCAGCAGAGCATCTCAGCCCATTGGTTTCTTTATCACCTGGGTCAGGAAGCTGTCCTGGCATCTCTCCACAAACACCCTTGGCTGCTTATGCCCTGCTGTGTTGTTCCTTCAGCACATACCAGGGTGGTTGAAGTCACCCTTGAGGTCCAGTGGTCTTGGCCACTTATTCCTCCTTATCAGGAAGACAGACAGGCAGACACTAGCAGACACTACACCCATACTGATCTTCTCTTTAGTCCTTACCCACAAGCTGTCAGTTGCCCTATCAACCCCAAGGCAGAACTCCATGCACTCCAGCTGTTCTCTCACATACAGGTGTGTTGCACCTGAAAATTGTCTCTCCCTCCTTTGCAACCCTCCAGCCACAGAAGACATCCCACTAAGGTGCTGTGATCCAAACAGGATTGTAGCCCTACAGCTGCACACAGACCTCCCCATATTTGCTCCCCATGCATCAGTGTGCAGGAGCTTTGAGGCTCCCCAGCATGCTGAGCTGTCAGAAATGGTTGGGACTTCCTCCCAGGCACTTCCTTGCTCACTTGAAAGTGCAGGAGGTGGCCTGCTGGAGTTCTGTCTTGGTGATTTCATGTTCATCCCACTCCAAACCCTTTGCTTGTCAGCCCAGTCCCTCATCCCCTCAAAGGTCTGCTGTTCACTCACTCTTGATTATCCTACCCTGTACATTTAAAGAAACAAATTTCCAAAATTACATACACAGAGCAGTTAGAACTGCCTGGATTTTGAGTTTATTTACTAATTTTAATATTTTTTATTTAATTATTTCTAATATAAATTGTACTAATCTGTACAGAGTGACTTTTAAAAGCAGTTACTGCTTTCAGCCTCATGTTGTTTCATAAAACACCAAGAAAACACAAATGGTAATAAGAGAAACACCATTAGTCTGTCATTTTTACACAGTAAAATCTTGGACCAGATGTTCAGCTAGGCAAAACAGAGGAACTATTTAGTATATTTTATCTGGGAAATTGTAACCATGTACCAAAATGAAATAGAGTTCCACAAATTTAAACTGGTCAAAAAAGCAGTCTGATTTTCATACCTCTTTCACACTAGGATTCTTTTTTTTTTTCTTTCTTTCATTATTTAGACAAAATTTTCTAGCCCTTTTAAGGAGTGAGCAAAGTCCAATTGGCACAGGCCAATTTCCAGTTTTGGGATGAGTTTTCAAGCAGCTGTAGCAGGTAAAATAGAAAGGAATCAGTAGGGCTTCATGATAATTCCAGGTCAAGACACAGGCTAATAAAATTCAGAATTTAAAACAGAAAATATATAGGAGTATTATCATTTTGCCACTCCTCTGTTGCTGTGAATGTGAATACATTTCCATTTACCAGTAGATTAATTCTCCTACCTTAAGGGCCTACAAGAAACCTAGAGAGGGACTTTTTACAAGGGCTTGTAGTGACAGAAGAAAGGGGAATGGCTTTAAACTGAAAGAGGATAGATTTAGAACAGGTATTAGGAAGAAATTCTGTACTTTGCAGGTGATCAGGAGCTGGAACAGGTTGCCAGAAAAGTTGTGGATGTCCCACCTTGGAAACATTCAAGGCATGGTTAGATGAGGCTTTGAGCAATCTGGTCTAGAGGAAAGTTCAAGAACCATTCCATGATTCATACTCTGTAAATTCCACATGTGCAATGAGGAAATATTTCACTTGGAATAAGAAAGCAAACAAAAGATTTAAAAAATAGGATATTCGTTTTTCATAATTTTAATTCTAAACTTGTCAGACCTTCTGTATGATCAATATGTTAAACAGATACACTAGGCTCAGTAGAAAAGCAGCATTTCTGCAAGAATTCACCTGAATTTACAATTATATTACAACAAGCTAATTTTTAAGCAGAAAATGTTTTGATGAAGAGTAAAGGAGGAAGCCAAATATAAAACACATATTTCTGTAAGTGAAACAATTTCTACTCATACACTGGTAAATAAGAAGCTCGTAATAATTCTCTTCATTTGAGATTTTTAAAATGTTTTAGCTGTTAATTGCTGTGAACATGCACTTTAGTGTGAAGAAAGTAGAGTAATGTTTGCTATAAGACACAAGGGAAGAGGGAGCAGAAATTGGGAATTTGAACCTTAAGAATCTGTGCTTGAGGAAAACTCTAAAATTAGGTCTTTATGAACATTCCAGTCTTGCCTATATTCAAGTATCCAGCCCATCTGAATAACAGCTATAGTTGAATAACTACTCTGGTATTTGTTGAAATGTTGGTTTGTATGAGATCTGCTTCATGTGACGAAAGGAAGCAAAATAATCTTCATAATTTTCCAAGTATGGGATAATTTTCTTTATTATTAAATATATTATAACCCTACAAAGAGTGAAATTCAAATTGTTAAAAATTAATTATTTTGTAACATAAATAAATTTCCCCAGAGCATCCTTTCACATCATGCTGTTAGACTAGAAGTGGGTTACCAAAAAATTAATCCTTCCAGGTATTTCATGGCTTGTCTGTGGCATGCAGTATGCTTTCAAGATAAGCATTTTTCTGATAAAGCATTAGCAGTTAGGTCTGTGTTAAATTTATGCTGTTGGCCTGATTTCCACAAGGGTTTATTTTACAAAAACTAGAACTCAGGTGCTGCTCCTCTACAACACTTCTGTAACATTAATGTGGGTCACTGACATGATGACAGAAAACTATGATTTCATGTCAGTAGGGTTAAAATTTCAGACTTGAATAAAATGTTTCAGTCAGAAGGGACAATACTGTCAATGAACAAAAAGACATTTCCATTTATCTTATCTGATGGTAGAAAATATACAGAATAAGTACAACAGGAGCACTTGCTAGCACCATTACAGCTAAAGAGGACTTTCACACCAGGGAATGCTTTAAGTATTTTACTTCTTACATGGATTCATTTCTCTTGCAATTACCTTTAGGTGTTCTATTATTTGGGCTGCTTCCAGTAGCTACTTCTACTAATGCATGCCCTCTGCAACTCAGTCTACCTTGCAATTAAATTAAAATATGTGTTTTAATGGCATCAGAGGCATTACTTGATGTACTCTGGTGTTGAATTTAAGCCTTTGTTCTATAAAAAAAAAGGAGCATATAAATAAAAAGTACTTGAATAGTTCTTCCATTCTGAAATATTTTTAGAAGTAGTTAATAATATGCTATATCTTTGCTGGACAGCCAAAACAGAAACAAATGAGATCTATAGTCATGATATCTCTACCTGGAAAAATATACAGTATTTTTAAACTTTGCTTAATGGAATTATTCCCAACTAAATCTTTGTATATTCACCCTTAGGAACAAAATGACATTTTTTTTTTTTTACTGCATTATTTCTGCTTTTTATTTTTCTAGCCTGATGGAGACCCTTGTTTCCAGTTAAGAGCTGATATAAAGCTCAACTTCCTACTTTGTTATTCCTTATTTGCACTCATAGATTCTCAATCACAAAAATAAAGAAACTCAAAATTTCACAGAGAAAAATTATATAGAAAAAAATGCTGGTAAAATCAAGGAATGCAAACCTTAAACTGTGTATAATTTTTCTGATGAAAAATATGGATGGAAAAGTTTCCTGGAGTCAGTGTCTAGAAGTTGTATTTTTGTCTCTCATGTATGTATTGTAAGCTACTATTTCACCTAAACCAATTTACTTAGATACATTTCTACCCTTAATTAGAATGTTAGCAGAGCTGCTGAAAATACTAATGGCCTTGCAAATCCAAACCTTCACAAGCCATATAAAATTTGGCCAAAAAATTTCTAGGATCAAAAAGTATCCTGCGTGGACTGATTTATTTTTCATTCATTGTTGGGTTTTGAGAAATAGTATAACTTTCCAAATATTATTTATATTTGGTCAGTTTATCTTTGCTGTGCTTACCATGTCCTCTCCCACCAGAGAAAGTGTTCTTGGCTTATATGCAGGCTCTAAATCTACAAAAGGGGAGGGACACCCTGCTAAGACTAGACATTCTGCATTTCCAGGTTTTGCAGGGGACAACAGTCCAGTTTGCTTTACTGCCTTAGGAAAAGGCTTAGATTTGAACCTGACCTGAAAAGCTGCAGTGATGACAATACCAATACTGGTATTGGTGATGTTGGTGATGATGGAAGGCAGAAGTCACTTTTGTCTCCTTTAACAGAGAGACAATGATGGCAGATGTGTAAATTATCCAGAGTGGAATCTGGCATGTGCTACCTTCTGTGGCATTACTTTTTGGCAGTGGTAAACTCATGAGAAGGAATGTTCTTGCAGGTGGAAGAAGAAAAGCTGCAAAAATAGGCAAAGACAAGTTTTCAGCAGGACAGACTTTTTGCTGGAAAATTCTTGATCCTGCCATCACCTACACTCAGAGATGTCTCTGTGGAGCTGTCAGAGCATGACTGAAAGAGATTCACAATCCAGAGCAAGTTCATTTTTTATACCAATGGTAGGTTACAAGAAGTGCTGGGAATGCCTTATTAACAGATCTGTCTGATAGTTGACAGTGACACCATGAAATTGTACAAGTGAAAAATTTGGTCTCAATTGCAGCAAGCTCAGGTGTGAATGGCAGGGAAGCCATTCAAGCTTTAAGCCATGGCAGTTCAGGATTCAGCTGCTGGGTAAGTACCAGCAACATCTTGTGCCAATTCCACTGCAAATTCACTGGTGAAAGGAAAAATGCTGTGGAACAATGCCAAAATAACTCCTGAAAATTAAAACCTTTCCTTGAGAAATGTTCTTAATTCAGATATCCTCACCTTTTTATTAAAAAAAATGTCCTAAATTTTGAATAAGTCAGTTCAAGACAGATTTCTGGTTACCTTCAGGTTACCAGTCTCTTCTAAAGGCCTTCAGAACAAGATATATACTATTAAGACTTAAAATATTCTTTAAAATATCACCTCCAAGGTCAGTTCTGTATGGTGATTTTTATTGCATTGGAGTAACACTAACAAATTCTCACTTTGTGAAAAAATTCGTTAGCACATCCCACAGAGCAGGTAAGAGACATGCTCCAGCTGTTCTGACAAGGTTATATATTCATGAATTGCTGAGTCACATTCAAAGATAAACCTCCATTCCCTGAAATCTGTAATTGAAAAGCTAACATGAGATCCATAGCAAGTGAGAAAAGACCAGTCTGAACAACAAAGAGATAAATTGTAAACCTAATGCCATTAAATGCAGCATAAATACTCAGATAATTTAAGACAGGTAGACCATTTTTTTATCTATTATAAAGTATATACCTGGAAAAGTTAAAGAGAAACAGGGCTATCAGTGCCAAATAACTATATAAATTCTGAAGAGCTCACACAGGCTCTCCATGGCCATTACATCTGTAGCATCTTTATTTTTATGACTTACCTCAAATAACTTTATCACATTTTAGCTCCATGTGGCAATCTATTAACCATTTATATGCCTGATGATGTTGAAATGTTATAGTCAAGTTATCTGTCAAATGTGAATAAAGTGAAGACATCTGTTCCTTTGCTCTGAAAGGAAAGTGAAGGAAACAGGCAAGGTAATTCCATGTTTGTTCTGGTAGAAATACTACTGGCAAAAATTAAGATCCTGTTGAGTCCTCTATTTCACAATAGAAGTAAACATTTTTTATCTTTGCAGTTATGGGTTTGTCAGCAAAAATATAGGCAGATTGCAAAATTTCAGCTATTTGTATTACTTCAAAAGATTGAGATTCTGAAAAATGCCTACTTTTCCACCTCTTTTCCCAGCATGGAAATGTCCTATGCCTTGGATCACCAGTGACAGTAGTAAGACCTTGGGGCCTTGGCCCCAGAACCTGTTTTCTGTTTGCTTTGAACATGAGCATGGCACCACAGCCTCTGTCACCCTGCAGCTGCTTGTGCCAGGCTCTGCTGGGGCTGGCAGCACTTAGCAGGTGGTGGAGGTGAGATGGAAGCTGTGAGAGTGCAAAGTAGTAATCCTGTCTAATGACTTTTGCTGTGTAAGACTTCTACATCACTTGGGCAGGACTATTTTTTTTTTCACATAAAACTCAAATGCTCCCAGGTGGTATCACTGGCCATAGACTATGCAATGGCAGTCTAAATAAAGTTTCAGCAATCTGAACAATTAATGGATGGGCTAATTAGACACTACTCATTTGTGACATGGCCAGTAAGTGGCTCATAGCTAGCTAGTAGAAATAAATGGATTTCTGAAGGGCTAATATTGTGTTTAGCAGAAGAGCAAACAGCAAGAGAAAGAGCTCAAGAGCCTGTAATTACAAGTGTCATAATGACAAAATACAAGAGTAAACAAAAATTGAGATCAGATAGGTTTGCAATAAGCATTGAACTAATCACTGCACAAAATAAAGGTACAAGAGGTTCAGAGTTGTTTATTCAATAAAATTTCTTCTGATATACTTGAGAGCATAAACACACAGATTAGCTGTAATGTACTCCAGTGCAGCTGTGCAGAACCACTTTCACTTTGCCACTGCCCCAGTATACATCACCAAGTCATATGGAACCCCCAAATTTTACTCTACTGGTGAGCCTGAAGAGTGACTCATCAGCACTTTTTAAATCCTTCTCCCATGATTATGAAAATTCACTCTGCTCAATACTTCCACTCAAATTTCTCCCTTACCCCTTTCCTCTCAGAACTGTATTCATACATGGTTTATTCTTCACATGTTCATGTTTATTCTGCTCCACTTAATTTCTTTCCAACATTGTCTGATACTGAAGCCACTTGTCATTCTAAAAAGACAGGAGACAGTTTTCTTCTTGTACCTTGCCTCATAAAGCTTCCAAATGATCTTGATAAGGGTGGTTTCCTTAAGGTTGTGTCAAATTGCCTCCAATTTAACAAGTCCAGCAGAACCTTTGAATTTAACAATCTGTTTGGGCATGCTCTTTAAGATTTTTCTTAGCAATAATTTTGTGTCAGTCTTTGCATTACTCTTACAATTAATACTTGCCTACAGGAACAGATTGAGTAACTATTCTTCCTCACAGCCCCAGAAGAGGCAAGGAGGGACTTTGGTCTGACAGAATGGCATGAGTGTTTATTTTCAACACTTCAGTACATAAAGGTCAGATATCTTGAGATCTGAAGGGGCACAGCATTTTTATTCCTTGTACCACTGCATGCAAGGTGGAGAATTTGTATCCCTAATCTTCCAGTTTTATAAAAATGCTTTTATTCCTTCTTTCTCTCTCAAGTTTTTCCACAATTCTACTTACTTTCATTTTCCTATGACAATAAGAGACAATAAGTTTCAGCACTCACTTTTTTCACCTTAAATGCAGCTTAGTGACTAATTTTTTATTTTTGAGAGGGCAGAAGCATAAGCACTATCAACATACCAAAGACCTTGTTTCTCTCTACAGGGGCACAACTCAGCAGCTTCTGCCAAGTGAAGGAAGAAATTTGGTCCATTTCATTCATTTTATACATGCTGATTGAATTAATTTGTTAGGCCTATACATAGTGGAATATTTTCAATTTTCAGGAAAATACATGCAGAAAGCATGCTCATCATTTAGCAAAACGGATCATTAACAATTGATGCAAAATGGCATAATAGATATTGCTGTTTTCCTTTAGCATCTAGTGTTGGGTTCAACTGGGGATCAAATTGCCTCATATCCCACACATTAAAAATTTTGAAGGCTGACATTTACAAGCATAGGATGAAGTATATTCAGGCTTTATACATAAAGGATTTCAGATTAATGTAATTTCAGAGATTCTGGATTAGATGTTTGCATGCTCATATGGCAGCTAATAATTAAATTGAACTTCAGTTATTGGCCATGCAGACATAAAAACTTTTTAGATAAACATTAATAAGGTACATATCATACCTATGTCATTTGTATATAGTATGTCCACAATATCTTTTAGGCTGGGTTTTCAGCAATAAACAAAATGTTTCTGTACTCTCAGGTGTAAATTCACATATTATCTACTACTTATTTTAATGTCTTAAAAAAACACAATGAATCCCAGTTTCTTCCTGCAGAGGGGATACAGTTTTTCTTCTTTCATAATGGAATGGAAAGTAATGATGCATTCTAACACAGGCATAATTATTTCTCATGGTTATTATGAGCAACTTCCCTAAATAGAGAATTGGAGTAAGATCAGAATATGCTATATGAATCCTCAAGCAGCTGAGATGGACACAATTATGTCTAAAGAGATATTAGCAAGAGGAAAAGAAATGCCTGTGAAACATTTTCCTTCAGGCCATAAAGCTTTGTGTTACACTGATCAACTGCAGTTTCTGCTGACATCCCCAACACTATATTGTTATATCCATGTTGTAGACTTTGTGTGAAATATTGCCTTTTCTGCCACTACCTCATTAGATTACAGTTTCAAATTCAATTTTGTTTAGGCTCATATTCCACTTTCTTTGCCAGCTAGCATTGGACTGTTCCTTGTGTCTACCAAGCAACTCCATGGCCTGGCATATTTACTTTTCCTTCCAGCATCTCTGGCTTAGCTACTCAGCAAAAGAAGTTTTGACTGCAGAGCAGGACAATGCAAGTGATGTGGGTGTAATCTTGCCTGTGGATGTGCTGGGATCTAGACTCAACCTCCTCAGTACCCAGAACCCCAGTTATGCATTGCAAAACTTCCATGGAAGATGAACTTCCATGTATTCATTTTCTGTGCTTAAACAAACTAGATTAGAGCTGCCTCTGGTGCAGCATTTCTGTGGTATTTCTTACCAACACCTGTTTGATGGCAGCTGGGCAAGAAGCTGCTCTCTTTAAGCAAGAATTCTCCAATTTACTGTAAATGATATAATATTGTTTTCAGCACTATATGTTTTCTTTTTTCTTCTGGTTATTTATTTCTGGACTCACAATATTGAAGCTGTCTGAGGATACTCAATGTGAAGAGTTGTGCTGCATTGCTGCAGACATTTGATCTGGGAAAAAATTTTGTCATTTCACTACATTAAAGTAAAGAAGAATCAAGGGGAAAAAAGCCCTAAATGTGGTCAGTAAATTATGTGTATATAGTAAAAACAACATCAATCACCTCTCATGAAAGAAAGGAGGACACTTGGGGTTTTAAGAGGCTGTTTATAAAAGAACAACCCAACTAAAATAATAGTTTCTTAACACCCTCCAAGTGACAAATTGACAAACGTTGTGGAAAAAATGGACAAGGGAAAGTGGGAAATGCCAAAACAAAATATGCTTTCAATTACAGGATTGCAACACTTAAGGTATGCTCTTACTACTCTAACTTAAGAGATAACATCAAAATTCTATGAAGATGAGTGTAGCTATAGAGGAGGAAAGCCTCTAAAAGACCTCATTAGAACATTTTTTTAAGTTTTTAGAAACTATCAGTACCATTTTGAAATTATTCTACTATTATGGGCATCAAATTTAGAGAGTGCTGGCAGTAGATTGTGGTACCAGAGTTGCATAGACAAAGAAAAAAACATGTTTCTGCATTCCAAGGAGCTGCAGGGAAGAGAAAAGCCTGCATAATCTATTAGAGATTTACAGTAAACACTCCTTTTGATCACAAGGCACATATTGCTGCTGCAAGGTTAATCCACACAGAAGTAAAGTCAGGGTGATTGGGTTTGTTTTGCTTGTTTTTAAGTTGGATGATGTTGCTTTTTTCTGCTAGAACTGCTATATATTGTTATCCATGAGAGGAGCTTGTTTCTAAACAATGCTGAGGGTTTTGACTGTTTGAAGAATTTTTTCCCTGCCAAAAAAAAAAAAAAAAAAAAAAAAAAAAAAAAAAGTGTGGATTCTTATCCTTATTTTTTAAAAACTTGGGGTTTGGCTATACTCTTAATGTGTCAACACAGAAAAACTTGAAATTACTATCCAAAAGGTGCAAACAGGAACCAGAAGCCCAGACAGTTCAATAGATTTATGGACTTGCTCAGATTTTCACAGAAAGCTGTAGTCTGACTCTAAATCTCAATCCCCCAGACCACAAGTCAATCACTTGTTCATTAAATGATCTTTACAATTTAAGATCATAAAATCTTTACAATTTAAGATCATTTATATAAAAAGAAAATCACTATGTGTTGAAAATAAAGTTTCTGGGAATATTTATTTTAGATTAAAAATACTTACAGTTACATATGCAGCAGAACAAAGAGTCAATATTAACCTGTTAATCCCCAGTTTTAACAAGGGAAATTTAGAAAATCTTGCAGAGGACAGCTCAGTAACATTTCCAAAGGTGTTATTTAATTTTGAAACCTGAAGTATTTCTCTTCATTCACCCCCAAACTAAAACAAAGTGCTTTCCATTTCTTAAGTTTCTCTGTCTGAAAGGCAGATAGAGAAGAGATCATATTAACAGAGACTCTGATTATTTTAATTTCAGTGAGCATTGCACTGCTAAGATCTACATTAGAAACACATGAAGGCAGTTAGGGAAAAATCAGTATACATAACATGATGTGCAAATGTGTTTTGTAATACTACCAAAAAAAATCCAGAATACAGTGTTGCAGGATGCAGAAAATCTTGCAGAGATTATGTAAAGATTCTAAAAGTCCCTATGGTAATGAATTCTTCCTAAACCCTCTTTTTAATGTCTTCTAGCTGAATATCTTCACAAGGAAATGTCTTTTCTGATTACTACTACCACAGCTATCACTGTGGGTAAATTGGTGAAAGGTGTATTACAGACAGAGAGTATGGAAAGGGCTGAGTTCAGGAACAAAAGTAGGTTTACACAGCAGTACTCAGGATTTATAGCACAATTGTCTTTTCAAGAGAGGGTCACTTTGCAATACAATAATTGTTTCATTTATCTTCTGCTGAGTTACAATAGTGAGCAGACTCAAAGTTGATTAAAAATTTAAATGCACTTTATTCAATATAATAGTAAAGTGATACTGCATAAATGGAATAGACTTTTCCATTTCTCTCATCATAGTCTGCTCCCTGGTTTCTTTTCACATGCTGATATTCTTAAATGCCAGATATTTTCTGCAAATTTAAATGTTAAGGATTAAAAGAGATAATTGCTCCCCGGGCTAATGGCCACTATTACATGGAGCATGACTGGAACATTCTGCTGCTTCATTTGGTTCACTGATATTCCCTTCAGGAGGTCACCTGCTGTATTCATGGTATAGCAATATAATGAAATGATTTCTTATTCCATAGATTTCTTAGAAATATGGGATAGAGATATATTTGTATTGCATAGAAAAGTGTTGGGTCCCAGCACATGAAAATTTCCCGAGCTGGATTTCACAGGACTTTGTACTTAATGATGGTAATAATTTTATTTGTTACTAAAGACTCAATTTTTCTGTCCTCAGATTAATTCTTGACATTTCTTAAAGTAACCACAGTTACAGAGTAGAGCAAGTCATAGACTGTTAATGACTATTAAGGCCGTTTTCTCACAGGATTATGTAATCAGCATAATTTCTCAGATGAAAATTTCTCAACAGTCCAGCTAAGTTTTCAGTTCCATACTCACATTCAGGTTTTTAGATAATCCTGCTCCTTCCAGGTTAGGTAAGTGAAGCACTTAGCTGGTATTTTCACCCAGGACACATGTAAATATCTCCTGAGATGTCTTGTTTTACAAACTATGATTGCATTACTTCGATGTCCAGGTTCCAGCCAGGACAGGGTTAGTTTTAGCAGTAGCCAGGGGTATGGCTGGGAATAGAAATTCTGTACCACATCATTTTCCAGGAGCAGAGTAGTGTGGCAGCAGTTGGGTATTTTCAGGTACAGTGCTGAGCACCTGCCTTTCTTGTACATTTTTTTTGTTAATATTGTTGCTCTTACTGTTTGTTTTCCCACCTCATCGCTGTCTCTAGTGAATTGCTCATATCTCCTCCCATGATCTTTTCCTTTTGTGTCTCCACTTCTCCTCCCCAGCTCACCAGAGGGGAGGGCAGGGTGGGCATGGGGAGTAAGTCAGCATCTTGTGGTTTCACAGAATTACAGCTTCACAGAGCACTCTGAATTGGATAAGACCTATTCTTAAATATCATTATCAAAACTACTACCTGTAACATAAAGGAGACTCCTGCCAGCAAAAAATTTCACATGCCTTGAATTTTTCCATCATTACTGGTTTTCATAATGTGAATATTTATTTCCTACCTTCAGAATCTTCTTAGTAAGCATAATTAAAATCTCACTATTTGGATTTTTCTTCTACTCTATATTGTTGCTAGTTTTTTAATATATTGTATGGAAAATTAAGTTGTTAATTGATATTGATTAGTTGCTGATATGTATTTATATATAAAAAGGAAAGATACTGTTAGGTGTTACTTATTGTTTTCCCATGAGACTCTATCACTAGAAAACATGTAAGGAAACACAATTTCCAGAAAGCAAAGGAGCTACTTGAAACATATGGCATTAACATGCACAAAGGTCACATAATATCCATGGTCAATCCTCTTTCTACTTCCCTTTTATCAAAGCCTGGGAGTTCAGGTCAGCTGTACAACAATGTTTAATGTCACAAAAAGTTGTTAGCTCATTAAATTTTGGGGCTTATTGAAACCAGCTTCAACGTTGGAAGGCATGTAAATCCCATTTTTTTAGCATAGCTTCTGTTAAAAGTCAGAAATTTATAACCCAGTGGAGGAGAATCTTCATTTAATGAGTGTGGAAACAGTTCTGAATATCAGCATTATCCACAGGTATTGATGATAAACATAAGTATCAGAAAAGAATAACATTAGTCATGAGTCTAATTAGAGTCAGTGGAAAATGCAGATGACAAAACAGGGAGAAAAAAAATACCCAAACCAAACAATGTGGCTCCTTGCACATTCTGGAGTCTCTGAAGTTAATATTATTTTGTGTGATTCTCTTTCATCTGTTATGGAGCTGAAAACAGCTTCTCATGCTCTTTGCACTGAAGATCATTTTCCATACATTTTTATTACTCTGTGCAGTTTCCCATATGTACAGTGAGCTATGTATTGGAGTGGCCTATCTTTGTCTCGATTCTGGGAATGTCTTGGATGAGCTCATTCTGCACCATGCTTTGGATTCTCAGTCACTTTTACCTGTTCATTTCACAGCTTAGCAGCCTGTGCCATTTGGGAGAGCTTTTATTTGGACATAGCTGTGTGGGAATAAAGTAAACCATAGCCATTTACTATTAACTTTTTGTACATTTTGCATGTTGGCTCTCACATTCATCTGCCCAATGGTTCCATTCTGTCGAAGGCTTATATAAGGACATATTTAATTGTTTTATCTTCTTATTAGGATCACAGTACTCATCAAATCTTTGGCACTTTCTAGGGTGATCATACAGAATTTGTGCTGTTCATTTATTAGCAATTCAATTTTTTTTTCTCCTTTTGCACAGTAAAGTCTTGGTTTCTTTTTCTACATTCTTTTTTACCCCTTGATTTGTTCAATAAACCAGTTCAGGTCTTAATTTCATCTTTAAAGCCAAGCTAAAAATCCAAGTCTTTTCGTGACCATTCTATATGCCCCCTTGATTTCATTCCAAAAAGCAATGAGTGTGCTCTGAAGTTGCCAACCTCTTCATTAACATTTTTGTACTACATGGTCAAGGGCACACAGCCACAAAGCATCTACCCCCCTCAAACTCTGGTATCACTGGGAAAGATGTGCCTTGTTTTATGTTGGGTCTCAGAGAGGAACATGAATTTGGACAACTGTGGGTACAGTAGTGTGCAGACATCAGACAGCACAGATGAGTGGAGATGTACAATAAAGGAGGTGCTTACACCACAGGGCTGCTCTTGGGTACAAATGCTGAGATCTGCCCAACAGGAGACCATAGAAAAGTAAAGAATGAAACAGGACAAGGAGGGGAAGGAGAAGAACAAAAATAAATATGGAAAAAAAATAAGGAAAAAATATTCTGAGAATAGTCAGGAGACTTAGATGAGATAAACTATCAGGTGCTTAAGTCCCCAGAAAATGAGAATAGGTTTCCCTAAAACAGACTTCACCTTGAAGCTTCTCTGACCCCCTTATATAATACTGATGGCTAACTAGTCTGGAACTATACCAAAGAAAATAAAGGAACAGATTTTTAATATTTCCAAAATGACAACCTCCTCAAATATAAGCATGTGCTCTCTTTTGAAAGCTTTCTAAATAGTTTTCTGCCTAGGATGACTTAAACTACAGCATATAAAATGGAATTTGCAAAGAGATTGGTGAATATAAATAAAGCAGAAGGCAGTGTATGTTGCATGGAGTGCTGCCATCTTTTGGTATAACAAATTAGGATTATTTCAATAGAGCTCTGAATATGTCTAAGAAAGATGAATACAGTCTAAAAGCATAATATATAAACCAGGTATTATTAAATCAAATTACTATTGTTGCTAAAAAGACTAATTTCTTTTTCTACAGACTCAGTATGAGATGTGAGATTGCTCCTTAAAAAATGCATCCTTTCATTTAGGGTACTGTTTTAGCTTTTTGCTCTTTTAGAGACCTGGGTAAGCAGAGCAATTAAATATTTATTCTTCTCTTGTTGAAGAAGTTGAAGCATATGACATATCAAAAATGCTAAAAATAGTAGTTAATTTTAAAAAACCACATATTTTTGAAGGAGATTTCCATCCGTTTGGTTTTGTCTTTTTCCATATAAGGATGATTCTTTTTCTTTTTATGCATAATTTGAGTTAATGATATTCTCAAATTCCACCTTAACCAGAAACATGTCTGTGTAAGTGATTATTATGTTGTTCTTTTTCTTTTATATAATCTTCATAGTTTAAAAAAAATGCATGCTTAAAGCATTTACTTAGATTTAGAAGAGTCTAGAATTTGACGAGTGGTTGGGATTTTTGTTTTGAAGGAATAGAGTCACTGACCCTTGAGCACAGTATTCTAATTTTGATTTTGCTTTCAAAATTTCAATGTTTCCTTACAGTCGTGTTAAATTTCTGGATCCATGGCTAATAAAAGTTTGAAACTGTGATTTGAAAGGCAGGAAAGTCAATAGCCAAAATAAGAGTTAAATACAGATTATTCTCCCTGGAGCCTTTTGAATACACAGATTTATAAATTTGCCATTTTAATGATCTGAAAATATATATACTTGCCTTCAGATTTATTTGCTTCCTTGGCAGCTACAATGGCAAAATAAAAAAAATTTAAAAAAAAAATTAAAACCCAAATGTACTATCTGCTGCAGTGGCTTTCTGTTATTTTCTGTGCAAAAAAAAGGGTCTTACTGTGCTAATAATGCTATTCTTCACTTGTTCTAAGTGTTTTGTTTACTTAGTAAGAGAGCTAGTGGAACATCTCTGCTAAGGTTGTTTCTTCCATTCCCTTTACAAGATTCCAGCTGATTCAAGATTTTTTTGCTTACAAGAGTGTGTTTTCTTGGTGGAAAGACACTGACATTCCCTATTCCACATTGTGTATGTTTTGTCGTTTTCTGGTTCTGCTGATGCAGTAATATGTTTTCTGTCAAAAGCATTTTATAGGCACATTACCCTGCCTGACAGAAACAGCGAGCTACAAGGATTTCCTGAGGAGAAACTTCCAGATGCAGCGTGTGAGATTTCTGGTCTCCCCACCACATTAATTACATTATCTGCCTGAAACAACATTCGAGATGAAATCATTCTCTGAAAGTCTTGCACACAGTCCAGCTGTCTGGACTTCTCTAATGTTTCTGTCATCTATAAATAATTCACAGAAAGCCAACTGGGAGACTGAATACTCATTTTCTGCTCTCAGAATCTGCCAGTCATGGGTAAGGAAAGAATTTCAACCTGGCAGCTGTGGGGAGATAGAAGTCCACCAATTTCAAGTCTTCAAAAAACCTCAAGTGTGGTTTTAATAAGAAAAGAAATTGGTTGTAAAAATAAAAGCATTTTTATATAGATTTTTAAAATACTTTATCTCTTCTTATTTATTTTGAAGCTTACTTGGGTCTTATTTTCACATGGTTTATTATAACCAAGAGGACAAGAATTTTAGTTTGAAAGAAAAAAAATAAAAGGATATTTTGACATAGCCTCTCATCTTTGGAAGCTGGAGCTTCCAAAAAAAAAAAAAAAAATAAAGATAAGGAAAACCATGAGAACTGGAAAAAAGTCATGAGTATTAACCACACTACTACAGAAAGGTTCTTAACTTGAAAAGATGGTGCAGTCTATTAGACCAGAATAATGCAGCTGCTTCCATAGGCAAAAATATCATACATATTGCTGCATTCAGTGGTTAAATAACATGGATGAAGTGTGATCTGTACAAACCCTATGTAGACTATAGCAAAGAGGACTGGTTATTTTGTTTTGTATCTGCTTTCTTTACACATGAATGTTGAGGGGCAGGAGAATTAATTATGTCATCACTAATAATTCCAGTCAAAAGATGAGGAGGCTAAACTCAGATATGGCAGAACTGAATTTGGACTTACTTTCACCAGTTGCAGATTTGGCTCATTATTTGTATTTCCATGCTGTGCCAAGTGGCAAAAACCCTCTTGACCTTGTGATCAAAGGGGAAATGCTCACAACTTGCCTTTGAAAGGCAAATGGGACATGCAGCTTTCTGAGTCATCTTTTTTTATAGTTACATCCTTCAAACTTTGATTATAATAATGGGAATTTTGCCTGATGATTATAGTATTGGACCAATCATAGGTTTAATTTAGCTCAAAATTCAAAGAACTCCATTGGAAACAATTGGTTGAATCTGTTTACACCCGAACTGATTTTGCATCAGCTCCTTTGAGAGATTGTATTTCCCTCCAGCTACTAGAAACTTGTCTCCCAAAGGCAGAAACATTATCATATCATTTGCACAAAGGAACAACATCAAATGCTGCACACATAAGAACAGAAAATTACATTTTAAAAGATCTGCATACTTCTTTATTTAAAGAATTTGAGGAAGAAAATGTACAAGGGTGACCTTATACTCCAGTAGCTATGGGATGCTCCATGGAATGAGCAGATTCCAGTTTTTCATGTTTTTGCTCTCCTTACTGTAGTCAGCCAACATCTCTCTATAAATCCTCACTTAAAACTGATCAAAAGCACTTGTAATGATAGTAGTACTTCCACTTGTTCTTAAAATTGCTGTAGAAAAAAAGGGTCTTAGTGCTCTTTAAAAAAAAACTCAATATTTGCTCTGTCATATAATGGTAGCCATTTTTCTGCATCCTGAAATTGTGTGTTGGGAATATTTTTCTCTCTTCTTCATTGTCTTGTTGTAGGCATTATTTGTCTGTTTCCTGTAGAGCTGAAATGAGTAAAATGTACAAAAGAGATGGTGAATGAGAGTAAGAGTGAGAATACAGCAATAATAGAAATAATAAAATTTGAATTTCATTTAAGAGAAAACAAGTCTTTCTTCGCAGTATTCTTGAGAATAGAACTGAAGAAACAAGATTCATTTAGAGTCTTGACAAGGTTAATTTCCTAACAAATATCACTTTTTAGCATCTCAGTGCTCTTATGGGATAGTTTGAGAACCAGCAATTTGGTGCTTGAATCAGTGATCAGTTTCTGTGTGTACAGCAGCACTATTATTAATTATTATATTATAATCATTATATTGTATTATTATTCATTATATTATTTTTATTCCATTATTTTTAGTCTCACATCGTAAGGTCCCACAATCCATTCAAAGTTAAGATTTTAATATTTTAAATTACCATGAAAGTTTCAGTTAGACACAATATGTTATGAATATGCCCCCAAATACACCTTGATAGAACTTGATACTTTGTGGTGCACCCCCTTTAGAGTATGAGGTCAGATTTGTGGGTTTTATCTCTCCTGAAAGCAGGAATATTATGTGTGTTCATAAGACCTTTGAAGAATGAAGGCCTGAAATTCTTTGTCAAGTATTTTTAAAGAGCATTTTCAAATGCTTTATTAAGGTTTACATAGGTGAGTTTTTTCTCAAGGAGAAGGAGGAAAGTAGACTCTAAGGATAACTATCTATAATGGGTGTGATTGCATTTCATAGTACAAAGAACCTTTCAAATAGAGATTATTTACCTACTCTCTCAAATAATTCTTCCCTCTTCCTTTCTAAAAGGTGACCATAGGGAAAAGCAAATTTTCTTAAGATACATGTCTCAGGAATTGGATACTAGGCTGGTCATTCAGCTACAGAAAAAGATATGCTTTTAGAAATAACCATGTCTTTTACTGCCTCTCAGCCTCTTGTTTTTCAAAGTATGTTTGCATTTACTGTAGGCAGGGTTCAACAGACCTAATGTAGGTTTTTGTATTTATAAGACTCCTAAAGTAGCTATCTAAAATAAACTCTGAGGAATCAGTCATGATCATCTGTCCATAACAAAGTCTGAAGTTTGAAGAGTCTGATAAAAAGAATAACAATGGTCTCATAAAATTCTTATCTGCATAGGTGCTGTAGATATGCTTCCATCATTTTGATTTAAATCAGTTACAAGGATTTCAATGGATGGTGCTCCTCAGTGGCCAGTACTGGGATTGGCACATTTTTGCATTTTTGTTGGTGATATGGACAGTGGGGCTGGCAGCATGAAGCTGCTTGATGCTGGTGATAGACAGGAGGGAAGGGATGCCATCCAAACAGACCTTGACAGGCTAGAGTGGTGAGCCTCACAAAGTTCAACCAAGTACAAGGTCCTGCACCTGACTTGGGATGAGTACAGGCTGGGTTGAGACTATCCCTGGGGAGAAGGACTTCCATGGATGGAAAGCTCAACATGACTCATCAGTGTCACAGCCCAGAAAGACATCTGCATCCTGGGCTGCACCCACAGCAGCAGGTCAGGGAAGATGACTCTTCTCTCTGCTCTGCTCTTGTGAGACTGCTCCTGGAGTCTGCATCCAGCTCAAGGACCCACAACCCAGGAAAGGCATGGACCACTGGGATGGAGCACAGAGGGTCACTGGGCTGATCACAGGTGGGGACACCTCTCCTGTAAGGGAAGGGCTTGTGTTCTGGAGCTGATTTCATCCTGGAGCTGGGAAAGGTTTAGTCACACCTTAGAGCAGCCTTCCAGAACTTAAAGGGGCCTCACAAAAAGGCTGGAGAGGGATTTTCCACAAGAGCATATAGTGACAGGGCAAGGTGGGATGGCTTCAATCCGAGAGTATGCTTGGATTAGATATTAGGGAAAAGTTATTTGCTATGAGGGTGGGGAGGCGCCAAAACAGGTTGTCCAGAGGAGTAGTGGAGGCCCCACCCTGGAAGTGCTCCAGACTAGGCTGAATGGAGCTCTGAGCAACCTGGTTGAGTGGAAGGTTCCCTGCCTATTGCAAGGTGATTTTTAAGATGATTTTTAAAGTCCCTTCCAATTAAAACCATTTATAATTCTTTAATTTTGACTGTAAAGTAAATTTTATCTCCTTCAATTGCTCACAATGGCTAAACAAAATATGGTTTCAGTCAAAAAATCCACAAAGTAATACCAATTAAAAACCACAAGACTATAAGCAGTATTATGACACTTGATTGACAGAATTATTCTTAAACATATAATTATTATCATAAAATCTCTCAAACAGCAAGTTTTTGGAACAAGCTGTTGAGCACTTGTCAAAGTATCATAGATTCTACATATAGTATTGTCTTTAAAGAATGCAAGTGTTGAGGTTAAGAAGGAAATAAAGATTTCTCTCCCAGTACTGGCAAAGTTAGCATTTATGTCATACAAGATGAATTGTGGCATTCTTCCTTTCTCTGTCAGCATTTATGGATCTCTTATTTTCTTCTTTTGTCTCTGTTACAGTCAAAATTCTCAAGATCTATAACCAGATCCTGAGAGGAGCATTTTCCATTCTTTTTGATACATGCTGCATAATTAGGTATTTAGGTCAACTAGAACAAGATGCACAGTGATCTCACATACAGAAGGAAATAGTAATCTTAAAAAATTCCATAAAAATTATAACAAACAAGTCTAGCAGAGCTGTCAAACATAAAACCTCTTTCCTTTTGCTGTCTCATTCTTCATTTCCTTATCAGGAAGAAAAATTTCTTCAAAGAAAGGCTTGTTAGGCATTGGAACAGGATGCCTGGGGAAATGATTGAGTCACTGTCCCTCTAATATTTTTTTAAAAGTGTAGCTGTAGCACTTAGAGATGTAGTTTAGTGGTGGATGTGTCAGTGCTCAGTAAATAATTAGAAATCTTTTCCAAACTGAATGATCCTATGATTCTATGATTCTATTCTATCATGCTAAAATATCTAAAGATGGACAATCAAGTCTATCAGGTGTAATGTAACAAGACACATTGGATGAATTTGTTTATAATTATAATTTGTTTATAATTACTGGAACAAATGATCCAAAAAGAAGACTTTGACATCAAAAATAGTCATAACATGCACTTCTTGCACCATGTGCCAAAAATCATGTTTCCATAACCTTTGTTTAATACCTTTACATCTCATATCATCCCCAAATCTCACTAAGTGACTGGTTAGATTAGACAGTTCTCTGGAATGTGGGATTCTGCTTTTGCACTTGTATTAAATTAGTCTAGTGTGGGCACCTAGATCCTTTCAAAAAGCTTGAGCTGGAAACTTCACTGAAGGGCAGCAAAATATTTAGAGGTTTCAAGCCCATTGAATTATTCAAGGGAAACACATCACATGGTGG
Organism: Oenanthe melanoleuca; assembly: GCF_029582105.1. NCBI lineage: Eukaryota > Metazoa > Chordata > Aves > Passeriformes > Muscicapidae > Oenanthe > Oenanthe melanoleuca. The sequence continues at coordinate 122,559,019 of NC_079335.1, read as the reverse complement.
GTAATACCTATGCCAAAATGTAATAATAGTAATGTTTTTGGTTAAAATGCTTCTTAAAAAAAGAGAGTAAAAATAAATGCACAATTTTTTATTAATGGACAAGTTTATTTCAAGTTAACCCATGTGAATTGCTTCAGCCCCAAATCTTTCCATCAAGATTTTGAAGTTTTAATGAAGATAAATACTGTCTCATCTATTGCAGTATTCCACTCTTTAATTAATATTTTCTAAAAATCAGGCCTCAGACCATGGGCTAGCTCTAGGACAACAGATACTTTCTCATTTTGCTAAAACTGATCATTGAGCCTTATTCTTCTTTCCTATCTGCCAAAAAAATCAGAATAATTTCTCCTTTTACCTCATATCAGCAAACACAATGAATGTCTACACATCTTCAGTCTTATTTTCTCTTTTCTCTCCAATTTTAAAATTAACCTGAATAATTTAATTTACCCTTCTCACTCATTTTCTTCATACCATTTGCTACTGGCTTCTATATTTTCTCCTCTTCACAAGAGATTAATATCTCCCATTTTGAAAGCATCAACCAATGTCTCTGTATCAGATCAGCAGCAACAGACTGCATAGTTTAAATGCAGATAGCATAATATGGTGCCCTAACTACATTCAAAGTGAAAATTCATCTTTTCAGCATCAAATATATTCAGTTATGCTCATCCTTTGTGATGCACCATGTAAAGAAAAATATGATCCATGGATTATCTGTAAATTATCTAGTGCAAAACTTTCTGTTGCCACATTAATATTCCAATTAAAAATACCAGGATCTGCTACATATGTCAATATGTAAACATATTAATTTATATTCAACAGAATTATGTTGTGTGAAGTAAATGCCCCACTACTCTCTATTTCTCTCTTTTGAAAGGCAAAATTAATAAAATTACCTTATGTAAAGTCTTAACTAAACAAAGATTAACAAATTTCAGATGTCTCAGAGATAGCCTTAGAAATAATTTTGTTGTTTTTTCTCTTTAGAGTCTGAAATTATGTTTCATGTCTTTTGAATCTTTTTTCTTCCTTTATCTGTCTTCATAAGTTAGATCCAGTGAAATGCAGATACAGAAAATATATACATGTCCAATCTATATTTTTCTCCTTGACTTTATAATCATCGACCTATTGTATAGATCCCTTCCTTTTCTTCCAGTGCCTTCTTTTCCTTTGTTTCTGGCTTTGGATCTTGTGAATGGCTATGCAATTTCCTTTGCTACATTAAAACTTGCCTCTTTTTTCCCCCCTACTGCAGCACAACCAAACAAAGGACAGTGCAAGGACACAGAAACCATCATGAGATGCCTTTTATTTCACAGCTCTTTTCATCTGCTTAACAAATAACAGAAACCATGGTTAATCATTGCATACTTCTGGTTCCCTGGGCACTCATGGAGCTCTCCATATGGTCTGTTCAAAATGGAGGCACTTGCATATATCAGATCTAAATTATGCAAAAAATGTGATCATATAGTGGAACAGAGTAATAATAGAAAAGATACCTACTCAAGAAAAACAGAAACCTAGCTAATAATCACTCCACATTTCCAAATCCCAGGGTAGGAGAACATTGTACTAAATACATAAATCTATATTCTGACATTAATTTCATAATATTTAAAACATATTCGCTCTTGAGCTTTGCATATTGTTCTTTCATGCAAGAAACCCAATAGCACAATGGATTGTTTTGTTTTTTCATTCCTCTCCTTTTTTTGCCTTTTTTTTCACCTTGCTCTTGATATGACCAAGCTCTTCAAGGTCTCCTTTTTATTTACCTTCTCTTTTGCTTTCCATTCTTATTATTCTCTTCATACTTTACTATTTTACCACTAAGATAAGCAAGGAGTCTAAGCAAAGGGAATATGAGATTATTGTCTACAGAGAAAAGTTGGAAAAAATTTTACTCAGGTGCTACAAGCCTTGCATTGAACAATCAGTGGAGAAGGCCACAGATGTATGTTTCTGGTGAGCCAAAGTGGTTATGATTAAATTTTGTTTCTTCAACTTTTCTTTGCTTCAGGTTTTGAATGGTACATTGGTATTTTATAACCAGGGATATTATTAAGCAAAGAGGGCAGGCCAGGGCAGATACATGAGTCCATTCCTAGCTGGCAGAAGGAGACCAGACTCACAGCTGGTGTAAAGAATCATCCAGCCATTCTCAAAGCAACTGCACAGCTGGAACCAGGCATTGCTATCAAGGGCAACTGACAGATGCAATCATTGCTATAAATTAGAAGGAAATTACTATGAAAAAAAGGAACATGGAAGAATATTCTGACTGAAAATTCAGAAATCAAGAAATGGCAAAACTAAGTTTTCATTATTTTGTTAATTCAGCCTGCATGTGCTATAAAATTAAGACTGGTTAGTGTCAGAGCCTACCTCACCAGGAGGACACTTTGTAGGCTGAAAAGGTATGTAGAAATATTATATGAACCTTAATTTGGAAAGCAGCATAAGCTGAATTTTCCTATAAAGATAACAGAGAACATGTGTTATTGCACAGTCTTCAAATGGGTAACCACATACTATTTTCCCACAGGACCTAACCCTTTTTGAAAATCTAGATGGACTGACTGATGGACTCAAAACCTGAGTTACCTGTACATGAACCAGAGCTGTGCAGTGGTAAGAAGAAAAAATAAGTGAATACAGCTAAAGCTTGTGCCCAATCCAGCAGATAAGCTGGTGCTTTGAGATTTAAAGGTCTAGAAAATCAGAGATGAAAAGAGCAGTTCTTAAACTATAAACTTACCATTGAATTACTCTACTTACTCTACACTGATAAAGTGAATGCCAGAGCTGGCTGCTGACAGGATTCATTCTGATACATTTTGAAGATGTTATATATGTGTTTTAACAGGGTAGATTCTCCCATTGTGTTAGAACCAGCATGGTTAACTTGTCACTTTTGTCAGTGGGTTAGACCAACACTGTACTAAATGAGACAAGGTAAATTCCCTGGTTTTCATTCCTATGGTCTTGTAGGGAGATGCCAATTACCTAATGAGTGGTATTAATACTTTATGCTTCTCTATCCACTTTCAAGGACTGGAAAGAAAGTTTCTGAAACATCTCTCCAATTTGTTTTAATGTTGTTTTATTAGAGAAGATATATTAAATTTTATATACCTGTTTTGCAATATTCATAGAGTTCCTTTTGTTTCAAAACTCCTTGTTAGGAAGGTAGACTTTAGTTTAAATAAGCTGATCTTGGATTTGAAGCTTGAAATCATAGTGTAATGTAATAACCCAAGTTTCTTGATAATGGAGACATGAACTTAGACTTATGTACTAGTAAATAGTAGATTTATTAAGTAGATTTATACAGCAGATCTGAGCCCTTATATAGGCTAGTGTCTATATTCAGGAAATACCCAGGTAATTTCCTTTCCCTTAGACAGCTTTTGATGTGAAACTTTTCTTGGTACTGCTAAAATTTACCTAATTGTATCCATGTATGCACTGGTCTGTGTTTTGACAGGAACTTATGTTTTCAGGAAGCTAGAATCAATTTTTAAGACTTATCTCTCACAGTATCCCCTTATCCAGTAGAGAATGGAAAAGAACTGTTCTCCTTTTACTTTGGATGCATCTGCAGTTCAGCCTCTTACTGGACAACTATACAGTCTTGAAATGCTCTGCTCTGGAATATACTTTCATCAGCTGCACCTGTATAGTGAGTTATCTGTTTAACATGTCCAAAAAATTACGTACATTTAATTTTAAACTTAACTATCATTGGCACTAAGTTCAGATAAGACAATTCAGTTAAGACTTTAACAAGGTAGGTCTAAACATGCAAGGGACCTAAACTGGGGTCTTTTTATTTGGATTTGGTTCTTCAGCATTCAAATGAAGGTTTGAATTTCATGTCCTATGCTTGGTATAATGCATCTTTCGGTCTCAGGGGAATTTGGATTAATTTATACAAAAAAACCTGTATTCTCATGAACATCAAAGTAATGTCACATTGTTCCAGTCCAAGAGTGACATGTAAAGAAAAAGTCTGTCTACAAGTATTGCAGGTTCTACCAGGTATACTATTAGTACAGTCTACTAAATGCAGTTATGTCTCTAGGACAAGGATTATCACCTAGCTTAACCAGATCTTTTGCCTTAAAATATGACTAAAAGAACTGTATCCAGTCCTTTATGAGTTGTTTTCCTTTCCATTTTCCCTATGCACGATTTCCACATTTAGTGTGTGAGCAGAGAAGCGTGTTCCATGAGTGTCTGAGCACACAGACACACAGACAGACACAGACACACAGAGGCACAGGCACACACAGACACACACACAGACACACAGACAGGCACAGGCACAGACACACAGACAGGCACACACGGACACACAGACAGGCACAGGCACACACGCACACACAGACAGGCACAGGCACACACACAGACACACAGACAGGCAGACACAGACACACAGACAGGCACAGGCACACACAGACAAACAGACAGGCACAGGCACACACACAGACACACAGACAGACACACACAGACACACACACAGACACACACATGTGCACACACCCCTTGTATTGACAAGAATTTGGAAGCAGAGAGACCACAGGACTCCACTATCATTCCCCAGCTCCTCTCACTGGCTGGAGTTAAACCTCTCTTACATCACTAGCTGTCCTCTCATCTTCCTTCTTTCTCCTTCTTACAAGTCTCTATCTGTTTATCTGTTTGAGGCTGATGGCTTCTAAGCCATTTTAGGAAATTACTTTTTTTTTCTTTTTCAAAAACTTCCTGTGGGGATGTTGCTCTGCTCCAACATGGCAAAAAAGTGGGTATTGTTTCCCACCTGTTTTTAACCCTGTGACTCTCTTTCAGGGGTCCAGATGTTTCTCTGCATGAAAAAAGTCTCAGAAAGACATTGATTTCCTAATTACTCTGTGCCTTTTGTTTCAAACTTCTAAACTGGACATGGCAATACTAAAGAATCAGCATGGAGCTGAATTCATTAGGGATATGCTGATATATACTGACTAGGACTGCAAACTGCTACATTAGAACTGAGCAGGCATTTTAGCCAAAAATTAACTTAGAAGGTGTTTTAAAAATCTTTTTTTTTTTTTTTAATATTTTCTTTATTAACAGAAGGAAGTGTCCTTTATTAGCAAAAGGAAGATAAGTGTAAAGTTCTCAGATACGAATTTTAAGACAGGCTATGGTTAGGAGGGGAGAAAACACAAAGAACTAATTCAAGGTGAAAAAATCCAGGCATATGGAGCCATATGGAGGATGGCCTAGAAAAGAACAAGAGAAAAATTCAAAGCAATTAGTTGTGAAGCTCTGGGAGAACAGCATGGATATGAATTTATGAATGTTGCTTGTCTCAATCTCAATTTGAATTCAATTTATCCTTTATCCCCTTCTCTTCCTACTTGCTTCAGTAGTGCAGAATAATAAAAAGAAATAAATCTTCCTACTCTTTTTCTATTTTGAACAGGAATTAATCAAATCGACTGGTTGTTCTGCATAATACATTTTGTTGTGACTATTTTTGCCAACACATGCAGATTTGATGCATTGTGTGATTACTGTTTCTGCAAATCTCAGACACCTAATCATTTCTTTCCTTACATATAGTGAGAAGAGATAAGATTCAACTGAAGTCCTAAGAAAAGTATGTGAACTTGAGCATATTTGGTGCAATGCTTCAATATTGTACATACACATCCTATACATATGTGAGATGCTTCACTGGAAAAGGGTCCTGAATCTTCTTGTGCTGTTAAATTGATGTCAGGGAAAGCTTTTGTTGAGCTGAATTTGAAAGAAGTTCCAAAACTTGCCTATAGGTTATCATAGTGTAGTGAAATTATATGTATCCAAAGATTGGAATTTTTCATATTGGCTTAACAAACTGAATTTTGATTGAAAAAAGCCCAAGAAAGTCTATACAGATTTGCATTAAAACAATTCAATCAGTTTAAATTCATGATCTTTGCAATTTCTGAAGTGAGTTTGACAAACTCTAAATCTAAACACAGCAAAAGTCAGGATAAAGGAAGTGGAATAATGCCAGGAAGAGTACAAGTTCAATTCCCAGGTATCTTAAAAACTAACTGTGTGGTCTCAAAAATATTCATAACTATATGGTGCTTTCTCAGTCAGACCCCTGTTACTCTGGCCAATTGTGTCATTTGGTGCCTATGACACACTAGGTGATCAATTTTGCCCCTAATTTTATCTACATATAAACCTAAATAACTCTGTCTATAAACTTGTCAAAAGGTTTAAATAATATCTGGAAATGTTTTGAGGTCCGAGATTGTGGGTACTGAGGAAGTCCAGAACACTCAGGAGTTGTAATAGTGTTGTATTTATCAGTGTTTCTCTCTTGTACTTTGATCTTCACAGTCACTTTCCATTTCAAAGCAATAAAATATTGAACAATTCCCTCAGATGGTGGTTTCTGCATAAGAATTCTCAGTTCTTTCTGAGACACCCTGCATGACAGCCAGCTCTGGGATAAGAAATGGCAGATGGCTGAATTGTGAACAATCAGAGTTGTATAAATGAAATTAAAAATATGACAACTGATTTCCATATGTGCTCTGTGTAAAGTCACAGTTAAGAAATTAGTTTGCATTTCTCCTTATCCAAAATGGGATTTGACCAGGGATATAAAGCTAAAGAGCTGTCTGATTGCTTGGCTAAGCAAGACATTAGGTATATAGCACAATAAAAGACAGTAAAGCTGTACAACAACATGCCTACATTTCCCTTTGCATTTATCAGCCTCCATATAAACTTGCAGTTTACCAAAGACCTTTTCTTTTTGATTCTCAGACAATGGTTGTAAGGAATTCACTAGAAGATCAAATGTCACTCATGTGTGGCTCCATTAATTTAAATGAACACACTACATATGTAAGGTAAGAAGCATTTGGCCCATAAACTGCTTGCATTCATTGCTATAAATCCTTAACTTTCCAGGAGTGGCTCTACTAACACACAGGAAATAAAAGAGAGTTGTATTCAGACCCAATATTTGCATACTATGTAATCTATTTGTATATGTTCATTTTTAGCTGCATAGATATCAAAAATGAAGATGCATGTTGCCATAACAGTGGCAGTATTGGAATATTTCTCCAGCTCACTCCAATGTCTATATTAAAATGCAGAGGAGAAATGTCATAAATACACTTCTTGAAATAGTATGGCACATCAGTAACAGTGTTTAAAGAGCCTCTGTTCCAAAAATGAAATGTTCATTTCATTTACACTAAACCTGAGGTGGTTTTTTGTTGGTTTTTTTTTTTTTTTTTTTTTTGCTAGGAGGGAGGGGGAGGGAAGAGGGAATGTTGCCAAGTGAGGGAAGATAGGGATGGTTGCAAAGAAACATTTAGTCAGTAAAACACCATGCTTTCTCATAATGTCATGCATCTCTCTCACAATAATTCTTTCTTATTAACTGCTTGGGAACAATTTATTTTCCTCTCAGGCTATGAAGGCAAGTGCAAGTGTAGCAGACTCTGGCTGGAGCTGATAAGCCATCCTATAGAAGCAACACTGCTGGCATGATGAGATTTGTTAAGAGGACAATATCCCATTGGCTCAGACAAACCATGCTGTATATCAAACCTATCAACAATAATATCTGCAAAATAATGCCTTTATGTGTCTGCCAACTGCCACAGAAGGCTCTCCAGCATTCCTTTGGAAATGTGGTTTGATTTTTTAATTTTTGTTTGTGCCACTGAGCTGCTGAAGGCTCACCTAGTCTCACTTAAATTTTACAGTATTTTAAACCCCATCCTCTAAAGACACTAAGCAGAAAACTGCACTAAATAAACCAGAACGTGATCAGCCACTGATGTAAAAAAAAAAAAATCCATCTTTATGATGAAAACATAAACAAAAACCCCAACATATTTGCATTGCTAAATTATTGCTATATCACTGTTTAGTGTTTTAACTGAACTGTATCACCCTAAAAGAGCATAAATAAAACAAATAACTTTTAACCTCATTATTAAAAGTCTATCTCCTTTATCAACATCGTTGGTTTTGAAGTATTATTTTTTTCTTTTCAAGTGATTCTGTTTGCTATTTATAAAACTGTTTCAGATATCATATTTTCAAATAATGTCCTTCTTAGATTTTTTTTATATTAAAAGAACATCCTCAGTTGTTTCTAATGAAAATTTGTGTTGGTCAAGGTCACTGGGGAAACATAGTTTTATTTTGGGAAAAGTACTATCAAAGACAGTAGAAGTTTATTCATAGGAAGTAAATTTACATCTCAAAGAGTTATAGAAGACAAAAAAATAAAACAAAGTTATCTAAAACTACAGGTGGAAGATTGTTTTTATGTACTCAATAGCCACATTCTGGCAGGAAGAATAAAGATCTCATAACATTTTTGGGAGATTTTTTCCCATTAAATCTGTTTGTAAGTCTCAAGTTGAATAGTTCAAGAATTGTTTGAGTGGCAACATCATGAACAATGCAGAGAAATTCTATTTCTCTCTTCACTCACTTAATTGCAAATATTTCTAAGAGATCAGTACTTATCTGAGTGGACTGCTCATCTTAGATCAGAAATGCTGGACTCCCTGAAGAGACTAAATTGTGCAAAAATAAAATCCTTACTGCAAATTTTGCTTTCCAGTGTGAAGAGCAGCTTTCATATCTATAAAAGGGGAATAGAAGTATTTTTGGACTGAAAGATAGAGAGGGTGGATGTGAGAATTAAAATATTGGATATACGAAGAATTTCTTTTGTTTTCTTTCTTTTCTTCCTTTTCTTTTCTTTTCTTTTCTTTTCTTTTCTTTTCTTTTCTTTTCTTTTCTTTTCTTTTCTTTTCTTTTCTTTTCTTTTCTTTTCTTTTCTTTTCTTTTCTTTTCTTTTCTTTTCTTTTCTTTTCTTTTCTTTTCTTTTCTTTTCTTTTCTTTTTTCTTTTCTTTTTTCTTTTCTTTTTTCTTTTCTTTTCTTTTCCCTTCTCTCTTCTCTTCTCTTCTCTTCTCTTCTCTTCTCTTCTCTTCTCTTCTCTTCTCTTCTCTTCTCTTCTCTTCTCTTCTCTTCTCTTCTCTTCTCTTCTCTTCTCTTCTCTTCTCTTCTCTTCTCTTCTCTTCTCTTCTCTTCTCTTCTCTTCTTTTCTTCTTTTCTTTTCTTTTCTATTTAAAAACTGGTAGGCATCTCCATGGCTACAGTTCACTGTCACTCACCTACCTTTAGCCTTTTGATGCAAATCTGTTCAAGCACTGAAAGCAGCTCTGGTGCTTTCTTATTTTTCCTCCAGCTCCTTGTATGCAGGGCTGTTTAATGCATGGAAGAGCAGCAGACACTGATACCACTGTCTCAGCCTTGCAGAACATGATGATAGCTGCTTCCATGGAGCTTGCATGCCCACAGACCCAAGCAAAATAAAGTCTGTTCTTTGCAGTGGGGTCAGACAACTTGTTTTGACCATTGGCTCAAATAGAAATGATCCATTTAATCACGATGCACTGAGGCACTCAGCTACAGCCCCCATAGTGTGAAAAAGATAAAAGAAGAAGAAACAATGCTCCATGAAGTTCAGTATTTTTGCTGCTGGTTCAAAAGCTGTTTTGTCCTGCTTCTCCACAGATACCAACACTCGACACACAATGGAGCATTAGGAGCTCCACCTCCTCCTAGGGAGATCTACTTGTTGGAAACTGTTATTAAGGAGCTTTTAGCTCCACTCAGTATTTGGGCTGTGATCTGCCATCCTCTTTACATGGCCCACTCAGAGGGAAGAGGTTTTTTCATTTAACTTAATAAATAAAAGCAGTCTTTTCCAGAAATGAAGCTTAGCTACTAATTAGCACTTTTTGATTAATGCAAGCAATTTACGAAGATTATACTCACAGTGTTCAGTTCAACAAAACACTTAAACCCATGCCAAACTTCAAATTCATCTCTAGTAAAACATCTTAGGAACAAAATTTCCTTCCTGTAGCAGGGCTGATTCCAGTAAGCAAAAGCAAAACTCCCTCTTTTAAAGGACATTCCACACTACAGGAGTACTATTGATAGCAAGCAGTATATGAGCAGATTGAAATTTATCTGCATAAAGAGATAACAAAAAAAAATTAACTAGCAATATAATTTTTTTAACAATCACAGCTTGGTATCACTCATTGCATTGCAGCCTAAGTTCTCAGCTGCACAAAATGGAATTGGGAAATGGTGTGGAATACATGTAGATGAAATCTCATATTGAATTCCTTTCATGAAAGTATAGCCTATGCAGTTAGCTTCTGAAGAAAATATTATCAATAGTTCTGGATCCCAAAGCTTCAGTTTTGCATTTCTTGCACACTTGTAGAATGTTTCACACTGTACACAAAATACAAACTGTGCTTCCTACTGGTCCTAAAAACTTTTTAAGTTTTGACTACTTGTCTATAATAAATTTGGCATTTATGTCAGTAAGTAAAAGTCCCAAGAGGCAGGCATAGACTTTTTCATAACATCATCCAAACAATGACTTCTGAAGAAGAGATTATGTTTTAGTGTCATTCTCAAGCTGCCCATCTAACTGTATCTCCAGTTTACCCCAAGACTCAAAAAATTGGCATACAGCACTGCAACAGGCATACAGCACTGCTAACAGGCATACTGCCATACTAACAGATGTGTATGGGATTAAGCAGCCAAAAGATGGGATATGATCTCTAATGCTCATTTCAATTGTTGCTTTCCCAGCCAGGAATATCATATCTGCAGCTTGTTCACAGGGTTTATACCTATGACTGGGGCATAAACCAGCACTAGCTCAGCTCTGAGGTATATTCATTCAGAAAATTAATGTCTGTTGTCCCTGGCATGAGACATGGTTTCAGAGATCTAGTTCTGGCTTTGCCTTTGAGTCTCTGTGAGTGGTTCCATATAATTGTCTGGTAAAGCCTATAGCATGTGAACTGAGAGTGTGAAGAAAGGTGTCCAGAAATATTAACAGAAAATTGAGTTTTGAAGCAAATGTTATTATGGATCCAAAGCTCTGAAGGGATGGTGGAATGAAAAATCCTTAATATGCCATCAAATCAGAAGGAATAACAGAGATCTTTTCAGGATTGGATGGACCTCTTGAGATCATTTAGTTCAACCCTCTTGCTTAAGCAGAGTTAAGTGGAGAAGATAGCACAGAACCATGTCCAGACAGCTTCTGACTGTCTCCCCCTTGCATCAGTGTTTGACCAGACTCACTCATTTCTTGTGTTAGATTGAATTGAATGTTTCTTAATTTTTTCCATTGCTTCTTTTCCTGTTACTGAGAAGAGTCTGGCTTTCTCTTCTACATTGACTTATGCCAGTTATCTTGCACATTGATAATATCCTTGAGCCTTCCCTTCTCTAAGCTAAACAGTCCCAGCATCGTCAGCTTTTCCTCACAGTAGAGATGCTCCAGTCCTGTCATCATCTTTGTGGCACTTCACTGGATTCTCTCCAGCTTTTCCATGTCTCTCTTGTACCAAGGAGATGGAATGGGAACCAGAGCTTGGCAGGTTTCCTCACCAGTGCTGAGGAGAGGGAAAGGATTGCCTCCACTGACCAGCTGGCCACATTCCCACTAACACAGCCCAGGATGCTGTTGGTTTTCTTTGCCATGACTATGCACTGCTGGCTTATGGAACACCCTGTGTCTTGTTGTCCACCATGATCCCAAATTCCTCCTCTGCAGAGCTGCTTTCGACCTGGTGGCCCCAAAACTCAATGGTACACATTCTGCCACTGATACAGAATTTGCATTTCTCTCTGTTGAGCTTCAAAAGATTCCTGTCAGCTCAGTTCTCCAGCCTGTTGAGGTCCCTCCAGACCACAGCACAACTCTCTGCTCATCCACTCATCCCAGATTTGTTTTATATACTAACTTGCTGAGGGTTCACGCTGTCCCATCCTCCACATCACTGGTGATGTCACACAGCACTGGTCCCATTTCCAATCCCTGTGGAGCACCACTGGTGCCTGGCCTCCCCCTGCCTGACCCCATTCAGCCAGGTTTCATATCTAACATCTGAATGTTTCCAGTGTAGGTTTTTAGAAGCATAGAAATTTGTATAGTTGGGGGATTTTCTGGCTGCAGTAAATGCATCTTCAAAATTTAAGCCTTACTATTGAGTTCAAGCAATGCATAATAACATGATTGTGCCAAGATGTATCTTTATAGAAATAATTCATTTAATTCCTGGTTTGCAGTTATGCTAATTCTGTTTTTCTTCTTCATATACAAATGCACCAAAGTAGGTGGTAACTGGGTGTGATTTAACTTCTCATCCACACATGAGAGTAAGCTAGAGCAACTAGTTTCATCCCAGAGAATTTGGATTAGCTGCCAAACACAAGCAGAAAAATGTGAAATGTGATTTGCTAAAACAATTTCAGTATAAAAAGATTAATTACATGCAAAATGAAATGTCTGATGGCTCCCACTAAGTAAGTCTCAGCCAAAGTGTTATTGTAGCTCCGATTATCTTTCTCTTTCAAATTTTAACTGAAGTAGATAATTTAGGTAAAATTTAGGAAAATAAGATTTTTTTTTTCACCAGGTGAATCACAGTTTAAGTATATTAAATATTTTATTTATTTATTTATTTATTTATTTATTTATATATATATTATCTTTAATTATAAGGATAATATGTACTCAGTAATGCTGCGATACATACCACTAATTTTCAAGTTACCCATCAAAATGTAAAATTTAATACTCCTATTCTATGCTTTGGCCATGGGTTGGTTTTTTGGGTATTTTTTTCCTGAAGCTGAATTCATGAATGCTCTCTGAAACAGCACTGTTTGTTTTCAACTCTCTGCAGCTCTGGATCACTAGTTTAATACTCTGCACTGCTTTAATAAGAATCCACATCAAAGTGGTAAGCTTCCTTCTGCTGCACCAGACAATAGAGTTGCTAAACATTAACAATGCCCCCTGGGAAGGAAGGGAAAACACATTCCTAAACTCTTGTAAGTCAGACCAAAATTGTAACATTCTTTTTATTTGAAGGCAGAATAACATCAATAAAAACTGCTGGAAAGGGACTTGTCAGATACCAAATACAAAATTCAAGTTATCAGAATAAGAAAAAGTTTTATTTCTATTTGTTGCAATTTCAAAGTAAATAGCTCCACAGGGTTAAGAAAAAGAGCAACTTTTATATGGGAGAAGAAGACCCCATATCTGGCAAGTGAATGTATTTCTTTTTTTTACATTATACCCAGTAACCCATTTGTATAAGCAGTGTTATAAACACATTGATTTGTCAAATTGTATATACCAAGTAGTCAAAATATTCCTCCACACAGCTTTATAAAATGATAGGCCATTGTAGAGTTATAGTATTTCTTAAATGTAGCAAAAGTGATTTTCCTGTATTTTTTTCTGCTATACATTTTACTGAATGAACAGCTCTTAATTTTGGAGGAAAACCTTACAAAAGCCAAAGCTGCAAGAGAAGCCATAGATTCCCATAACCTTTTGTCCATCTTTAAGCTTTCAACCTTCTATTTCTTTTTTTTTTTTTCCTCAGATGAAGTGAAATGTATCAAACCCATTTCAGTTTCTGCCTTTTAAAATACCAAAGGTGAAAAACAGGGAAGCTGTGGATAATGTGGTAAGCAGAAAAAAAGATCTGTGAGAAGAGAATCTTTGTTCTGTATCAGCCATTGCCAGAATAGAGAAGAGGCTGTTAAAAAAGAGAAATGAGAGACTACATTTTCCTTTTAAATGTAAGGGACAATAATGTCTACAAAGGAATATGTGTGATATGTACATCTGCAGTGAAAAAGGTATTGTAACAGAGGCAGGGAATAGGGATGAGGATGGTTATGGTGATAGAACAAAGGGAGAATATTCCTCCTCAAGGATACACACATCAGTGTCAGTTGATTAGACAGTACCAATAAATTACTTAGAAATGACATCTGAGGATAAACCATCATGGATATTTTGCTAACCAGTTAGCAATAATTAAGGCACTGGGTAGATTTTTGCCAAGACCAATTCTTCTGTGTTTGGCCACCACACTCCCATTCATTTCCTGTCTCAAGAAAGGTCCTTATTGGAGAAGACTCCTCATATGAATCTGGGCATCTGCTGAAGCCCCCTCCCTCACCAGTCTGACCTTTCTTACTGCTGCTCATTCACATTCACTGCTTTTAGACGTTGGCCTGTTCTCCATCCTATTACAGTTGAACAATGGGTCCAATTACCATCAGAAGACCTTATCTAAAGGCACTTATCTAAGCTCTCTTCAATATTCCAGTAAGCTGGGTTTTTTTGGCCATGTGTAGATTTGCATAGATTTCCTATCATTTCTTATAAGAAATTTGTCTTCCCATATTGACTAAGAAGACAAAAAAATCAAGTCTCTTTTTTTTTTTATTTTTTCATTTACTTGCCTGTATTTCTTTTCTTAGTAAAATGACCGAGTCCTGTTCATATGGAATACCTGACCCAACATAAGTGAAACAATGCCTTTTTGAGTATTTAAATAGACCTATAGTTCTCCACTGTCAGAGAATGAGAAGAAACCTAGGTCTTTATCCAGACTTAAACTTCCTTCCTCACCAATTTTTATAAGTAATTAATAGCAATTAATAGCAAACTATCTCAGTATTCAAAATGGGGGGTATGATTATATATTTAGGCTAGTCCTTAATTTCACAACCAGACATCAAACAAAAGAGAAAGGTTTTTTCTTGCTTTTACATCCCTTTTTTTGACCCAAAAATACACAAGCCTGGAGATTTAATCCCTTTATTACATGCTTCTAAACTTTTTTTTTTTTTGTATGTCATAAGTTGCTGCATGGAACCTTACTACCTGTTTCTGAAAATTATATAATAATATGTGCATATTCTGGTTATACTTACTGCTCTGAAGTAGTTACTGAATTTGAATGTCTTCTGCTGGAATTGAGATTAATTTTACAGTGATATGACATATTGGCTTTCTAGGATGAACCACTCAGTGTAAAAGGACCTCAGAGAATGGCTGTTATTGAGCACAAACAGGAATGGAATTCCTTCCCACTTCTTCTCTTTTATCTTCCCTTTATCAAAACTGAGTATATAGCCACTTCTTTTAGAAAAGTCCTCTGGTTTATGTTCAAACCTGCAAAACGCATAAAATCAATGTGTACAGAGTTTGTTTGACTTCTCCCTTTGTGTGCTTTATACTTTAGTGGAATTCAGTGGATTGATACCAAAAGCTTTTTTTATTTGAACATCCTTGATGCCTCTTGGAACTTGCCAAAATTCGGTTCCTCAACACAGAGCTCAACCAATGGCTGTTCACCCTTACTGAGCTCTTCATTACAGCACTTGTCAAAATATTTATCTATCACAGCATTCTGTGTAAATGTGCATTCTATTCATGTGATAATTACATTTTTGTCCTTTATCATGCTTTTTTTATTTTTGATAGTCTTGCCTCCATTCAGTGACATTCTTGAGAGTGACCTTACCTTATTAGGGTTTCTGCTCCATCTGCTTTACCAAGCTAGGCGAGTGCTGTTTGCATTGTTCTATCAGTCTCTTGGCATTTGTTTTATATTGATCATATTCCTCAGCAGGAATCTGACTCCCATCCTGAACACATGCTGTTCTTACACTGTTGGCAGACAGTGTACGTATTTAACCTTTCTGCCACTCAGTTTTGCCCACAAAAACAGCTTCAGAAAGCATTTACACTGCTGCCTTTTACACTTGCCCAGAGCACAGAAATCACAGCCTGCATCTCTCTGCTGACCTTCTCACACCATAGTACTAGTCACACTGGAATAAACCAAAGTTTCATCCATCAGTCTGATCACAGAGCAGAGGTTACATGGGCTGCAAGTGTGAGTTTTATCCCTTCTTCTATTTTCAGATTTTAAGCAGAGAATCAGCTGAGTAATTTTTGTCCAACTGTACCTTCCACAGCTATCCTTCTGTTTAACTATGGTGCACTTTAGAGCAGACAATAAACCCTTCACCTGCTCAGACACAGACCTATTAAGTAACATGCTTTTATGCTCTTCCCTAGTATTTCTACCTAATTATATTCTGTAGCTAAGGATGCAACATGGCTTTCCCTAAATAGAGTGTGATCTTCACATGGGATATTAAAGCAACACAGTTGTGCTGACACCACTTATGTCAGCTGAGAATCTGGCCTCTTATTCTTTATTGAGACATGAGTGTAATCAGTGCCATTAGTGTCTTGCCAGAAGGCATTAAACCTTCTTTTACAGTTTATTGTTTTTGTAATTTTTTTCAATTGTCTTTGCTGCTGATTGGAAGAGGATGCTTGCATTACTGATTTCAATAAGGCTTAAAGGAGTTAGGATGCAACAAAACTGGCTCACATGTGGACATGTTTCTGAATTTATAGTATATTTGTTGGTTCATCTCAGCTACATTTGGGAGGGTGGACTGGTCTGCAATTTGGGGTAATTCTGTGAGCTATTTTGTGCCATGCATAATTTTACCATCAGATAGAATTGTTCTATATAAAGGTAGAAAGCCTCACACTCTTCTCCACTCATTTAACAGGCAAAGGTAAGTAAATGGGAAAAAACTTCAAGTGAAATAATTTTTAAAAAAAAAGAACAAACCAAAAAAAACAACACTTTATTATTCGATAAACAAGCTAACAGATGAACATTATTAAGCACAAGTATTATGGAGCAAAAGAAAGATGCTACTGAGTAAAAAGTAGTTGGTTTATGAAGAGAGGCCCCTGGCCTTAATTATTCCCTTTTTCCTTCCTGCCTCTAATCTGACTTTCCCTCTGTAAAGGGTGGATAAGCTCCATGCTGTTTCTTTTGTTTTTTCTCTACTTTTCCTTTCCTTCCATCAAAACTGAGTATATAGCTCAATTTATCTTTATTAAATGATCAGTTTTCAAGCTCTTTTTTAATGCCTACTTTGTATCTCTATAGTGGCATTTTCAGTCTTGAACAAATGAGGTTGCACTTGCACTATATGGCTATAGTGTGAAGTAAGGAACTGAGCATGATAACTCCTAAGAGCAAGATAGGAAATCCTGCAAGTTGTCACTGAATCTGTTGCCCTCAGAAGAGGTGAAATAGCTGAATTTACCCAGCTGGTACGAAACCAAGGTCCTGAGCATGGGTATTTCCCTCCCCACATCCTACAGCACCCATGTTTAGAAAATGTGGGACACATTTGTAATGAAGAGATGAATAATGTTCCTACTAAAAAGATCACCAGTTTCAATCAGTTGGAGATCTGGATCTCCCAAAATTTCATCCATGATATGCAGGCTGCCAACCAGAATCAGGAAACATTTTTGCTACTGTGGACTGTACCCAGTAATATCCAGCACAAACCACTGTGTCACTGGGTACCTTGTTAAAGTAGTAGGGAAAGCAAGGTGTCACCTCATCCACTCTCTTGAGGAATGCTATGAATTCCCCTGGAAGCTAGTGAGAACTTTCACTGGTACTTAATTAACTTCTTGGTTTGGTGAAATGGGGCAAAAGTTCAACAATTCAGCTGTAATTCAGCTGTTTCCAGAATAAAATTGTGGGGGATTTTTCTAAAAATCATATACACAAATACATACAGCACAATACATGACACTTGCCTAATTCATCTTCTGTGTTCTCTGCCAGGAACACTGTGCCTCTTCCCTTTGATTTAATGGAAATTCGTTTCAGTGACGTACAGTGAAGTGGAGACACCAGATTCTTTCTTAAATTGGGGAAAATATGAGCCCCTTTACCTTTACATTTTATGAGCTGCTTGCTCTTTAGTGTTTGGCAAGACAAATAGAGTTACATACTGTGAGTGACTCAGAGCAGAACTTCACTATCAATCACCTGCCTGACTCTGCACAAATTCTGTAGGGCATTCAGGACATTTTGCTGCCTATGAATATTTCAGACAAGATGAATCCCTAAAAGCTTCCTGATGGATTAATACTGGAAAGCAGGACTTTTTACTCATTTTATAGCAGTTTGTCAAAATACTATAGCCACTAAAGCTCTGCAGCAGCTTGTCTCTTTGAATGAAGAAACTTACCCAGGGGAGCATCACTGACTCCTTTTATCACAAGTAATTTAAAGAAATTATATTTAATATATTAATATTGTATGAACTGCAGAAAATTGAGAGAGATGGAGTTTGTTTTAGCTTCTAAGTCTTTAATATGGCACTAATGAAAGTGAACTGCAGTGGATGCTTTAATAAAACCCCTCCTAGGCAGAGTCATCCAAGGGTGCAGGCTATGGGCCTGGATCTCTTGTAAACCTTTAAAGGCTCCCCAGTGCAATGGGAGGAGGTTTCTAACACTGAGAAAACTATGGTTCTTGACTGCCTTTTCATAATGACAAGCCATCTTTCACTGCCAGAAACTCTGGAAAGGGACTTTTCTATATACAGAGATGATTCTGATAACTCCCAACACACATGCTCATCATTCAAAATTGCAAATTATGGAGAATTGCTCTGTGAAAACATTTACCTGCACAAAGAACTCCAGACACTACTGTAAACAAGGCCTTCAAAATGTTTAAGATACCTCTATCAATAGTGATCTTATGATAGGAAATTACCTTATTTTTTAATTGACATCTTATTATTTGATCAGTAAGATGACAGTTTTATTTTAACTATATATAGATTCTGCTCCTCCACACATCCCTAAGTGACTTTTGCAACACCAGTGGAATAGATTTATTCTGATCTGTGATTCTTTTCTGACATTAGGGAAATCAGGACTATTATGCAACTACTAAGTGCACAATTTTTATCAAAATGAAATTTCATTTCCATTTGATTAATTATAGATCCATCTAAGTACATAGAAGGCATTTATTAGTTGTCTATTTTTCTAATCAATCTACAACAAAATACAGTTGTCATAAGCCAAGCATATGAAATCATAATGCAGTCAGAAGAGGATTCGACCTAACATCCACCTTCATCTAACCTTCAATTCTATACTTTTATTACAGAAATTTCCTCTTCATTTTAGCTCATCTACAGCCCTAATCTGTACTTCCACCTCCTGTTAAACAGCTGCTACATGCCTGTCCAAGGACAGCTGCATTTCAATTCATGTGAAAAAATTATCTCCCATTAACTACTTCTCCAGGTTTTTGTAAGTATTAATTGAATTTTGCAGAGGACTTTGAGGTATTTGGATACATGTAAAGTGTCATTAATTACAATATCACACTATAAGCAGGTGTCTTCAGACTTACACAAGTCCCAGGTAAGGCCATATGTGCCCAAGCATTCCTGAACTTTGCAGTATTCACAAAAAGATACAAAATTTGGAGGTCAGGCTTACTTTTCAGTCAGAACATGAGCCTTTGCAGAAGAGAAAGAAAATATGACAACTTTTCTCATTTCAGACTTTGTCAAATGACAGAATATTTTTCTTTATTAGCACAAATATTAAACAGGATCTGACTAATATCACTGCAGTACATCTGTTGTTGTAATGGATACGAGTTTGCCAAGCTATACTCTCATTTTGTTATAGCAAGAATAAAAAGCCCAGCCCATTAACAAGAATGGGGTAAATGATCGCACTTCATCATTTTCAGAGAGACTGATGGAATATGAAATGAGTTCCATGGTAGTAAAGCATCACAGTATTACAGGATTGTTTGAAATTACATAGATAAATGGACAGATAGCTGCAAAGCAATCTCTTGAACATTTGTATATATGCATATTTATACATGTCTGCATGTATATATAGATGCACATTTATATTTACATTTTAATACAGAAATAGAAGAGCACTGTTCAACTTTTATTATTTATATTCATGACCCTGTTTATGTTCTTAGCAGACACATACTCATCCTGTGACAATTCAGGTTGGAATTGCCAAGGATCTGGTACTGTATGTGTGCATATATGTATGCCTATTTATAGATATAGATTATATAGATATAGATGCATCTACAGCCACAAGAACAGAAACATATAAGGAAACGTGGAGTGAGAGCAGCTTAGGTTATCTTTTTCCATTATAAAATATTCTATTTTTGTATCTTCTACCTCCTTTGATGCAACATGAAAATACCAAGAAAACAAACAGAAAATCCTTGGAGAAGAAAAAAAAAAAAAGGACATTGCTTTGAAATAACATTAATCTTTAGCTGGGTCTATTTCTTTACTCATTAAATCAGGGTTTGTCCTGCAATGGCTGGATTCCTCATAAAACTTTGGGCTATCTTCCCAATAAATGTTGCAGAACAGCTTCCCTCATAATATGCTATACCAGAGATGCCATGAACTGCTGGAAGTTGTACAGCATTTCTGGACACAAACCCAGGCTTGTTATCCTTTCAGAAAAAATTCAGGTTTTTTTTATTTAAAGTGATAAAAGGTGCCAGTTAAGGTCCTGGGCATCATAACATATTTCTTGCAAAAAATACAGTGAAATACTAATTTTCCCTTGGCATATGGTTGAAATGCTGAGACTCAGCCCAAATGGGTCACAACTTTCAAGCTCACAGCCAAATGAAGAAAAATAGGATGGTGCAGTGCTTTGAAGTCTTTCATTTAAGAAAACAAAAAAATCATGCTTTAAGTTCTGCTGTAAGCTGTGGATGGTTAGTTTTCAAAATCATTGTTTCATGTTTAAGAAGTGATGAATGTGCATATTTTGCTTCTTTATATAAAAACCTAATGATGGCTTAATCAATTTTACATTATTTTTACACAATCCTTTGTCTTTTTTCCATGCACAGCTCGGTCAGACAAGGAGGAATGAATCTAGCAGAAGCAGATAAAGAATCTTAGTGCAACCCAATTTTCAGGAACATGATTTTGCAACCTAACTAATTTTAAATAATTTTCCCCGTAGTTTAACATATTCCACAGCATAAATGCCTCTCACATAGTGACTTGCTCCTGGCTCCCTGTGCCTCAGGGAGCAGCCAGCCCTCTGGCAAAAGGGTGTTGGGAGCTCTGAAACTGGGATGGATGCCTCTGGCAAAAAAACATGCTGAGCTTTAAAGGTCATCAAAGAATTACATTCAGATTCTCTAATTTGATAATCAAGTAAAATTACTTGTATTTGAGTAATAAAAATATTTCGCAGTTAAATCTGTTACCTTTGTTTAACTCAGATTCCAATGGAACTCAATGAAAATATGGAGATTTTCAGGAAATATGGCCAAAGAAAGGAAAGGAAAAAAAATTGTTATTAGTAACAAATTATAATCAACACTTAAAAGTTAAGATAAGAAACTTAGTAAACACCTTCAGACTAATACAAAATAATGTTAATCTTTTAGACAGGTATGCACCAGTTTTCAGGATGCAGACTATAATCTATCAGGTGTAAATGTGAAATGATCTCCTATTTCCTGAAAATCCTAGCTATTCATTGCAACATACTTCATGCCACATAATACATTTTCTAATATTTTGCAAAGTAAATGTATGAATACATATCCTTAGCAGTGCTGAAGGTGTGAAATTATTCCTCTATTCGCACGTGGTTTTGATTGTAGGCGATTTAGAATATCCTGAAGCTTAGCTGGGAAAAAATTGCTGTAGTTGAATACACTACTGTTGAAGTAATTATTCAACTGAAGTTGAAGTAATCTATACAGAACAAGAATAAAAAAAATAGATTTTTTTTTTAAATTACCTTGTAAAATTAAACAGTGATTTTTTTTAATACTGTTTTGCGGATTCAATGGGTTTTAGAGGAACCTTTGTTTCAGACACTAAGCATGGTAGTGTCTTTCAGTTCTCATAGCCTCTGAGCCTCCTCCACATCACAAATTCTCTATAATAACAAGATTATTTTGTTTACAAAACCACAATATTGCAAAACATTTGCATCACTAATGTAATTAAGTACTTGTGCACATGCTAATGTGTTCTACCTAATCTTAGGTTTGCAAATTTTCAATTCTGTGTAAGGGATAGAATTATAATTTTTTCCTTTCAGTAAATGCTTCAGGGTTTAATGACAAGAATTAACTGGGTAGCATTAATATATTTCAAGAGACAAAGAAAACTATGCTGCAGGAAATTATCCTGCCACAAACAAACAAACATTTTTCCCATGTACATTTGTGACTAATGTTAAGCATGCATTGAGCTTTTAAGCAATTAAAATGTTGTGCTATGTTCAACCATCATTTCATGCCCTGAACCCAGATAAAGAGAAAAACTGCTTATCCAAAAGTCCTAATCCAAACCTGACTGATGTCACTGGAAACATTGTACTCATCTGGCATCCTATGAAAGTGTAAGGAGCTCTCTAAATGCATAGGCTAAAATGCAATTCCATTTGAAATGTTTTTATTGAGACTAGGTGCTGTCTGTTAAAGCAAATTAATTTTAGTCATCTGTGCTACACCCTAAGGTGGAATACCTACTCATTGTTATATTAAAAGCTCATGAGTTCTAAATAGATCTTTCATTAATTACTGCCTAAGAAAACAATTGGCCTGAGCCAGAGAAAATGCAGATTAATTATCACTGCTCAGTCAGTCGTAGGACTGGATCCTCAATCTCAGTGTGACTATATAATACACTGCTAATGAGGCTTCATTAGAAAACACCCTCTCCCAGCCTAAAAATCTTCTTTTATCACATTTATTACAAAATAAACCCCGTTTCCTCAGTTTTCAGACTGAGTACTTTTCATATTTTTACCTATGAAAATCCCAAACCTCCCACTAATTTCTGCATATTTATTTACATATAACACTTAAAATAACTTCAACAGGGTCATTAAGAAAAAATTGATTACTTGTCCATGTCTTCATTGTCTCAAGAATTTCCAGAATAGGCACAGAATCATATAATTAAAACATGATAAACACATTAGAAGGAAGTAGCAGAAAAGAGAAGACTCAAGTCTTCCATTATTGCCAAGCTCTAATCCATGCAAGGAGTGAAGAAACAGGATTTAAAGAACAATAAACACAACTTCAGGACACCTCTAGCATTTCTTGTTTAACAACCTTACCAGAAATATATCTCAGCTAGGCTCCTTCCCCAGTGCTTAGCCCACCTGGGCTATGACTGGATTCACATCTCTTCAAGATGCTCACAGTATCAGAGCAGCCAGGAGCTAACTTGGAAATCCTGTTTTCTAATGGATTTATGGTCTTTTAGTCATGAAGTTACAGTTACAATTATTGCCACATTAACTGTTTCTGAAAAATTTTAGTGCCAGGTCCTGGCAAGGGAGGTCCAATGATTTAATTTTCTGAAGATGAAAAGGTTATCTAATAGTTAAATTTAGAGACAAAATATTAAAAAGCCATATTCATAAAAAAATTTGAACACTCTCAATGTCCTGAATTTAACATGGATTTTCCATTGGTTGCTAGAAGTGAACACTTTGTGAATAGTTTCTTTTCCTGGTGTGTTTGCTCCCTCTTGGTACAAAGCCTCAAACCCAAATTCAGATGTCATTCATGAACAAGGATAGTCTTATAAGTACTGAATACTCATTAATTGAATTTATTTTCTTTCTTATGGTTAAAATGGTACATAATTCAGGTGCAAAACCACTATCACTTTAGTTGAATTGGCTAAATTTCTAGAATGAATATTAGCAGTGTACATGACTGAACTGTGTTCCATTTATTACAAATTATTTCAATTTCCAGAGACTGCTAAAGCAATAGATCATAACATCACTGCTGACTGTTAGAGAAGGTGACTACTCAATTGCTTAATAAGTGGCTAACAGCTGAAAAGGGGATAAATCCTTCTGCACACTGGAGTGCAAACACTTGGCTTTGTAATCTCAGTATTGTTGTCTTAGTATCTTTTTTTCCCCCTTTAGAGTTTTATAATGAAAATTCTTATTGAATATTTAGAGCTTGTCATATCCACTTAGAGCATACTTAGGTGTACTTAGGTATACTTCAGGCCACAGTCATATTCATCACACTCTAGAAGTGGAAGACAAGTACTTAAGGTTCAGTAAAAGCAAATCATTATAAAACTGCCACTTTTAAGAAGTTCATATGAAAGGGAAAAATCAATATAATTTATATATTAGTAAAAGCTACTTTCATAAAATATGTATCTATTCTTATGAGCTTAGTTTAAATAAAAAATAAATTATAAAATAAAATTTTTTATTACAGCAGGAAAATGACTCTCAAATAAGACATCAAAAATATGCTACTACAACAAAATCAGAATTCTGCTATTGTTCTTCCCCATGAAGAGACATTAATAAAGAGTAGATTTATGTTCATAAAATGAAGTTCAGTATTTCTTTAGTTTCTCTGATGCATGCAGTTAACAATCAGTGCCAGACTGTTTTTTTTTTCCATTGATTGCTGGAAACCAAGTCCCACTGTTATCTTTTACTGCTTCACACTATTCACCACAGCAGCAATTTTCCTACTTGTATCACCACAAAAGCCATATAAAAAAAAAAAAGTCATGAAAATTTATAATGTTTCCAAAATGGAACTCCAGGTCATATTTGCTGTCCTACTTCTTTTTGTTTTTGTTTACACTCTTCTCTGTCACCCTGGACTTTGGCAGCCTGGGGAATGGGATCACCCCTCGTCAGGTTTCTGCCACAGCCCTTGGGAAAGTTTTCATGCCCCTGCAGAAAGGAAAAGACCTGAACTACAGCAGGCAGGGAAAACCAGCAGGCTCAGACTGTGTCTTGGGCAAGGAGAGATGAACACAGAGAGGATGGAAGGCTCTCTGCACAGACCAGAGCAGGAGATGTGCTGCTGTGGGCTCACCCTACATTGAGCCTGGGCATTGACATGAACAGCTACACAATGGGTGTTAAAAAGGACAAATCCCCTAGCTAATGTTGATTGCTTTATATTTTTTGAGAACAGAAAAATGTTAAAGAAACTTAGAGCACTTGCTTTATGCCTCAGCTGTTATATGTGGTTTTCATTATTCACTGCAGCTTGAAATTCCTGTGTCAGCCTCTTCAGGATTGTCTCTGCCTTTTAGAGCAAAGAAAAAGAAATGCTAGCTGTAAAAAAAACTTTGGTTATTCAGACATCCATGCAGAGGTTGATTTATTTTTAATAGAACTGCTGTACTTTATGTTTAAATCATATTAATGTAAAAGCATGTTTCCTAGCCCATTAAAGCTTAAATTGTGCAGATTAATATACTACATCTACTGCTGCTCTATTTTGGAAAGCAACCAAATTGAAAATGCAGTTCAGTCTGAAGCAAACATATTTTTATTATTATCTTTGATATAACTGGTCTTGCTACAAACAGTATATATTGCCAGTGTAATTTGAGGCAATTGAAACAAATGAGGGTATAGTTATGCCAGATAAAATAGAAGACCATTTCATTTCCTCTGTGAAATGTCAAAGTTTATGATTCTGATGTCTAGAATAGAATAGAGTTGAGATAACCACAACCCACACACCAGTTTCAATTGTGGATTGCAGACACTTCTTGATCTGTGCCAACAGATTACAGTAGTATGTTTTTAAAGAGCTCATCATTTATATAAGAAGACAAGAGTTGAAATGAAAATGTGTAGATGAAAACACCCTTCATAAAGTGAAAGAAGCCCAAGATAGCTGTAAGGTGACATAACATCTATCAGTGAAATGGGACAACTGTCTCAGGCAAGACAGATAAAAGTAAATGACTTCAAAGCAGTGGAGGAAAGTCAGGACCAACCCTGGATTCCTCAATCCAAAGAGATATCCATGACAGAGAAGAAGGTTTGAGTATTAAACATAGGATTTTAAAACTACACCACATCTGGCAGCTGCAGGACAAGGACTGGAGTAGATTGTGCATTACAGGAATTCAATATAGTAATTTTTGTCATTCTTTGTGGGTTTGGCATGCATATGACAACTCAGATTTATTAGAAAGAGCTTTGAATTTTTTTAAAGCACCACTCCATCACATTTCAAAAATTTCTGAAGGTATGTTTTCACTCAAAAATCCCCTCTGTTAGAGAAAGAACAATATGATATAATATTCATTACCTGTCTGAAACAACATAAGTCATTATGAAAATTTGAAAATTTCTGCTGAAATTTGAAATGTTTAAATACCACAGAGTTGTAAATATTGGCATTCCAATTAAACGAAAATTAGTGCTTGATTCCTTAGAGTTTCCCTTGAAATTAATCCAGTGAATAAAAACTAATGCAGTCTATCCTAGAAAGAATTTTTAATACCCTGTAGCTGATCAAGAAAAATATTCCTATTTCAAACATCATGTCATTAGAGTTGATTGGGATGATTAGTTTTGATTGGGCAAAAAATTGCTTAACACCAAAATTAATTATCTATTCAGAAGGAAGAAAGGAAAGAGGTTTAAAATTGTTGTAGGGTGTTGGGTAATATTTATATGTAAAGTGAAAACTGTGCACTCGAAACCATGTTTTACATTTCTCATTATCTGAAGTCTTGATTCCCTACATTTGCATGTGAACTTAAATTTCTGACTAAGTTCTGAGCACCTGCTATTGAGCAGGTCCATCAGATAATGTGTAAATAAAAACAAAGGTGCTTGAGCTCTCCATAACAATGTGAGAGAGATACAATTAGAACTGCTGTGTAATACCCGGGGGTCTGATTGACTGTGAGGTAATAATACAAGTATTTTTCCTGTAAAAAGGTCACCAGATCACTGGAAACAGTAGTTAAAGGTGAAAGATTTTGATTATTCTATTCTTGCATTTGTGCTGGAGGTGCATTTTGCCAATTAAATTTGCTCACCAGCTATTCATCAATACAAATCTGATTTGCAATGTTCATGCATACATCTGTGATATATTCATAAAAAGGAAATTTACTAAAATAACTCCAAGAAAAAAAAAAATTAAGATAAGCTGCTGTAAATAGCATAGCCTATTTTGCTAAATACTGTCTTGCATATGAAGAAATTATTGTTTAAGACAAGAGAACTGGCATAGCAGTAGAAAATTTTGACTATAAACCAAAGGCCTGGTGCTTATGGACTAGCACATGCTAGTGCTGTGACATTTCCTGTGAGGTTCAAGAGGCTTCATCTGTGAGACTGGCACCAGACAATCACTGGGGTTTTTTTCCAGTTTCCACCCTTGACTGGCTTGATTGGACCTTCACTCATCTGAGGAAGACAGCGGTGATGATGATGATCATTCAAACACAACTGTTCAAAAAAGGCAGCAAGAGAGCTCACTGTGAAAGGTTTACTTCAGGCAGTATGTCTCACAGACCAAGCAGCTGCTCTGCCTCCATGTAGCCAGATTCCAAAAATCCTGTTGGCAATCCTGCTGATGCTCCTCCAGCCCCAGCATCTTCTGTGAGGAATTCTGTCTCCATCAGATAAAAGACTCTATATTTGCCATCATGTTGTTTGCTAATGTCTTTGATATCCTGAAGGACAATTCATTGTTTTAATGCATGATGCAGTGCAATTCATCATGCAGCAAGAATAATGCTAATCTCCTTTCCTGTTTGCATCAGCCATCACTCTCCAGCCCCTATTGTATCTGAATCAATCTGGGCTCATTTACATTAATCATGAGTCGTTTGCATAGAAAAAAGACAGTTGCAAATTGTATGCAAAGGTACCATACAGATGAGAAATAGAGAGAGAGTATTAGAGAAGACAAAAAGAGGAAATGGAAAGTGTGTTTTATTTTTTATGTTTATAAAGCAAATTAAAAGGTTAAGCAAACAGCATATAAACAGATATCACAGTAAAATAATATTCACAAAATAGGATGTGAAAATGCAGATAAGCTCATTTAAAGGAGATTGAAGAAGAACTTTCAAACTGTTTGAACACTTAAAATTATCTTACAATTTACAGTCTTGAAGAACTGCAAGATGAACACTGTGATGTTGGGGACACCTTCTCAAAGGTATAGTCTCTCAGTATAGTTCTGTACCAAGTGAAATGCTTCTGCACTGAGATTTACCAATCTCCTCTCCTAAGTATGCAAACTGATATTTATTTATTGTCATTTCCATTATTAGGGGTTTCTTAGGTTGTGCATCAGCTGTTAGGATGAATGCAGCATGCTATTAATTGTAAAAAAAAGATTGGCTTTGACTCTTCAGTCTGGAGGTAAGTCTAAATAGAAATTATTATTGCATTTATTTGTTACAAAATGAATGCACTTGTTACAAACTTGTGCCTAATTTTTGTAAAATAATTTTTATAAAATAATTGTCATGGAGTGACTTTGAGTGCCATGAAGACACTTTGATTATTTTGAGGGGTTTTTAATTTGATAAATGGTCACAAGATACAGCTACTTCAAAGGTATTCAAATCTTAAATTTTTACCTGCTAATGCTCCAATACATGATGCAAGTAAAATAAGGACTCAGGCTGGGTAAACAACCAGAACACATTCATACAGAGAAATTCCTGGTACTGCAAGGATTGTATTTTTGTGTAAACTACTGCATGAATTTTTCATGATTTGTTTTTTTGCTTTTGGTGATTTTTAATACAGAAAGAAAATAAGAGGCTGTTTCATTACTGTGGTACATGTGAGCCTGAAGAAATTACACTGGCAACTGCCTTCAAAATGAGGTAAATAAGAGTGATATCACCAACAGTGTGGTTACACTGGACTTCATTTTAAGCTGAAAGATTCAGGAAAACAGTAATAAAAGCAATAATAATTTAAGATGCAGCTATGGTCTCATCTACAAGTTTCCAGGCATGACTTACGGTAGGTAGCAGAGAGTTAAGTCATGCCCTGGACTTTTTCATAAAAACAAATTATCATAAATGTTCAGGCAAAAAAAGCCTGGTCTGAGAGGTATCAGTATTGATAGGAATTATTGAACACAAAGGCAAACCATTAGATTATTACAAGATATAAGAAAGGCTTCATCCATCTGAAACAGGATCAGAAAAATATTGCTGAACTCATACTTTTTGAGCTGGATATATGTTCTGCAATATGATTTATGGAATAGGAATTCCATCATCCTCTTTACTGTTCTGCTAGCTAAAAAAAAATACTTTGAAATGGCAGTTTTCTTCTAAAATTAAGATTTATTGAAGAGATAATCAGAAAGATTAGACTTGTCAATGTCTGCTGAATATATGGTCTAGGCAACTCATTTTTCATTTTGCTAAACAATGCTTTAAGCTTATAACAAATTCTCTAAAAAACACTCTTCTTTGGGTGAAGCCTTATTTCAGTAACTTAAGAGAATAATGAGGCAACCACCAGGTTTCTAAGCCATCAGAACCAATCTAATATTCCTAAGTGTTCTTATGCTGCTTCCAGAATTATAACATGAAAACTTTGTCCTTATTCAGTTTTATTCTAGTTATTCCTTTATTCAAAAGCTTTATATAAATATATATATATAAGAACCCTTGATAAAATTACATGTTGTATTTCTCAAGTGTGATGAAATTCTACTGGTATCCCCACTGTTAGATGCACTGTATTAATTAATAAGTCTTGCCACATAGTAGCAGCCCTGAAACACGACAGGAAAGTAAATTCCTCATTGTAATTAGTGGCAGGGTATTTACATATTTATCCAATTTTTTTCCTCTTGTCTACAAATATATTAGTGCTTTACAGGAATTTTTTCATTTACAACTTGCACATAGTGTTTCTGCCTGAATATCAGATAAAAGCTTAAAGGAAGGCTTGGTCTTTTAAAGGAAATCTCTTTTCTCACTTAGCAACCATTCATCATCTAAGCCTAGGGCCTCCTGAAAGCTGCAGCAAAGAAAAGGGTGGATGTTCTGTTTTTTCACTTGCTTTCTGGCTGTCATTTTTTTATTAGCAACACTACAGGGGACCAATTATACCAAGAATAAACAAGATATCTATTTGGGTTTTTCATTATTTGACTGCTGCAGTTCCTTTCCCTCCATTAGAAATTTTCAGCACAAAACACCCCATGGTTTTGCCTATAAACAGGATTTTGGGAGCATACTTAGGGTAACAGTATTCACTGGTGCAGAATAAATACAGTCATAATGTTAAAATTATTAAAATGTCGCTGGGTTTGTGTCTGCACAACTGCAAGCTTCAGTGTGAATTTCAGCCTGGCTGTACCTTACACTACCTTTAAAAGAATAACAGCAATGCTGCCTTGTTTCAAAACCTTTGCCAGAAAAGAACAGCTTTAGCAGTGGTCCCCTGCAGAGCATTCAGGAGATGTACTTGAGTTAAATAATAGCTGTGCCCATTTGTGTAGGTCGATGTTGTCAAATTTACAACCCCTGTCAAAGGCAAGGCCAAGCCTCTGCTTTCTTGGCCCATATGACTTACTACTTACCTTGTACATCCTTATGGCTTTACAGTATTTTTCCTACTATAATGACCTTGGCAAAGAAAAAAACCACACAATGCACTCAGAAAAAGAAAGTTTATACCTCATTAAGCCACTGGATAGTGATTGAACAAGAATGTTTGGAGAATAGACCACAAAAATGAATTAAGTTGTTTGTTCCTTTGACACTCAAAATGCACTCTGGATGCAATCCCAAGGTTTGCTCTTGCCAGATATATTTTTGATTATTGTGATTTCAGACACAATTTTCTGTTAAAGCTCAAATATGTAATACCATACAGACAAGAGCTGAAAATGAGGGCAACTATTCACACATCTATTCACACTAATTAACACTTACAAGATACCTGAGAGTCTTTGAGCAAAACTCTTAATTCTTACTTTCATCTTTATTTTTCTTTTTGTATTAAGTTTCCCTGCTTTTAATCCTTATAGGCTTTCTGAGTTAATTTGTCTCAGAGCTCCCCTATGTTTCTCTGTCTGTGAAATACCTTCCTTGCCTTATATGTAGAATTATTTCTTCTCGAAGACCAAGAAAACACATATCATCTGAGTATTGAAAAACAATGACAACATTCATATTAAATATCAATAATAATGTGAGCAGTAGGATAAATTACTGTCCTTGTTAAATGTAATTTCTTATCCCTCATATGTATTTTATATAGATTATAAATCTGGGCATGAACTCTTCTTCTGTCCAAAAAAGAGGAGTTGTAGCTGCATATTTTGGATAAATTTAAGGAAGGATAACAGGGAGAATGGTGCTGTGGATGTGGTCTGCACCTCAAAATTTTTGAGTATAACTTGAGATCTGATTGTTTTGTGATGGTGTGTATGTCAGACTGGACATATGCACACACAGTGTAGGATGCCAGAATCTGAGCTAAAAATTCTGTAGGGAATGATGACAGCCTTGAGGTGCTTCAGCATATATAGCTGCTATTGAGCTCTACACTTGCTGTTTCTTTCCAACTTATTTTAGACTGTTAAAATAATTTTTTTTTTCATAGAAGCTTCAATACAAAAGAAGAACTTTTTTGTTAAGTGGACTTCACATTTATATTGCACAATCTCTAGAATGTGTATACTTGATGAAAAGCATGAAGGAGTACAATGATCCTGTTTCAAATCCATTTGAAATTCAATCCAGCATTGAATATACCAAATAGCCCTTGCTAAGTTTATGAGTGGGCTTAGGGAGTTAAAACTACCTGATCATGGTGTTACCACATGTTTGTTAATTCTTTTCACTGACTACTAGTTTGTAGCAAGCTAGGTGTCTAATTCCAGACCTAAATTGCACTTTTTCCTGATGTTTTTCATTATTTCTGTAAAGAAGAAGGAGTTTGGAAGGATCAAAAGCTCTGAGCTGCTTTGAGAATGACATCCTGGAGTCCTTCATCTAAAGGATGCCACATTGGGTATGTTTTATATTGTACTTAGAGAGGAGACCTTTGTACAGAAAAATTAATCAGTAAATTCCCTGAATAATGGCAACAGAAATTCTCTATTTGCAGTTTGGGCACAGATTAAACATTCATGTTTCGGTAATTGAATTAAAATAATCAAAAGATCAATTATTTCAGTACTACTTTGACACAGAATAGAAACTTGGTAGCAATGATCCATCAGAATACAATACAGAACATTTTGCTGATGTAGGAACTCTTTTTCTCTGACAAAACTTTTCAAAATATATTGGTCTGATGCCTCACAGGTGGCATCATGGTTCAATTAGAATCAGGGATCTCCAGCTAATAGATTATGAACAGTATAATGTTGCACCAATTCCTGAAAGCTGAATGAATGACAAAGGACTCCAGGTAAAAGCCCATTGGGACAGAAACTCTTTAAAATATCAAGCTATCCTCCAGTATAGAAAATTCCACACAGCAATATGTTGTTATTATTATTCCTACTTTAAAATCCAAATCTAGTAGACTCTTTCCCCAGCTGAGAAGCATTTTGTTATTCTTACAGTGCTTAAGAAGTACTATCATGCTTGATTCAACTTAAACTGTGCCTAAATAAATAAAATCTGTCTGGTAATCAATTGTGGGTTTTTTTTGTTTGTTTGTTTTTTTTGTTTGTTTTTTTTTTTCTAATAGAAATCTGAAATAAAATTGAGATTTCTCATGAAAAATAAATAAAGGCTTTTTTTCTGTATCTGCCCATCTCATCTTCTCTACTAAGATGTAGATCTGTTGATCCACTCATACAAGACTGAAAGACTAGCTTAAGTTTCTGCAATGATTAGATTACTACAAACATCATGGAACCCATCAGCTGGAAGGAGGAGACCCAAAAAAGCATCTCTGATGTAAGGGAGACAGGAATTCAGACAGAAGGAGAGTTATTGACTATGGCTGGAATTTGACAGTGGCCACACAAGCACACATCTAGGACCCTGGCTAGCCACAGCTCGTGCTTCTGGTGCATGGCACGAGATGATGGAAAACTTAGGATTACTTTCCTTGGAAGAGTTAGAGGACAACATTAAAATCCATAGGAAATGAGGCATTAATAATTCTACATCCCACAAAATAACTTGCTTTTATTGTGTTTATTCATGCACTTGAAAGTTCAAAAATGTTAGGGAATTTTTTATTTATGTATGAATATTTGTTACAAGTGTACAGCAAACAAATAAAATGTTCCAGGAATGAGTGGATTTCAATGGGGTACTTTGAGATTCACAGAAAAAGTAATTTTTAATAGTGAGTAGAGAATTGTACTAGAGAAAAGATGTAATTTTCCCAAAAACAAATTCTCCATCTCCTATTCTCACTGCAGAGCTTCTCCGTGTAACCTTTCCCACATCTCCTTCTCCCTAGTTTATTACAACAATCTTAACAGAGTCAAACTGATCCTCTTGTTTGTCATAAAAATCCTTTAAGATAAATCCTGAATTAAAGGAAAAAAGGAGAAAACTTTTGCTTGGCAAGTTTGCTTGACTATTATTATTATTAATAATAATATTATTATTATTATTACTCTTATTATTACTACAAATATTATTACTCTTATAGCTGCTTCATGCTTCCTAAGAGCTAAATATATAGTAAAGCAATTTCTGGGAAGAAAACCCTATTAAACAGGGGGGAGGTTTTCAAGTCATTATACCATTTATTATATGTAATATAAGAAAGACTTTAATATCACTTGATATGGAGCATCCATCTACTCATATACGACCAGGAAATTCATCTGACTTATAATAAGCTTTGGCAAAAAGATGCTCTGATTGGTGCAGATGTATTAGCCACAAAACCATCAGTTTAGTTCCACAGTCATCACTAAACAAAGGAGTTTATCTATAAACCGTAGTGTTTCCTCCTGAGTTAGTTACATTCTGACATTTATTTCCATACTTTTTACTGACTAAATTATTTCCCAAATTACCTTATTTTTTCCTCATCATTCCTTATAGTTAAGCACTACAAAATTGGTTTGGCTGAATTTACATACTAAACGCAGTAAAATGTGTTACCCCAGCAGCACACGCCCCAGAATGTGACAACCTGAAAACATGCAATTTTCTATGTTAAAGTGGGTTCAAAAACTGTGAAATGTTTCCTTTTTTCATTCTTGCTAGGCAGATAAATTTGCTCCATTTCTAGTCCACCATAGTGGACATAGTCAGTTCTTAAAGTAATTTGTATGCATTTATTTCACAGCAAGAGAAATGTTTCATTTTATATACTTAGGCTTTTAAGTTAAAAGTTCTCCACCTAGCCCTAATTATATGGTTTTTCAAAATATTCTCAGAACAAGTCAAACTGGTGAAATTGCACTGAAAAAAAATGACTGTGTTTTAATCTGGTCAGAAAACTAAGTGAAAACTGTAACTTCATTATTGATTTTAATACAAGCTACTAAGTAAAATTCCCAATGTTTCAGTGCAAGTCAGCTAACTTGAGCTAAGCAAATCCCTTTGGAATACATCCTTATTAAAGTTATTTTCATAGTGTAAGTCCATCTAAGATGCTGGAGACCATTTGGCTCATCACCTCACTTATAGGCTACTCAGTCTTCTTCATGCCAGAAGGATGTGCCTGTTCCTACTTGCTTTTAAACTGTAAAACAGGAGCCATTTAGGGGTTTAAAGTACCTCCAAACCTTTAATGCAGACCCTTCAGGGCACTCTCATTCCTCTAGATCTGTGTTAGGCTTATCAAAAGAAAGGTCTGAGCATATCTGGGCAGTGTGGGCACTTGGTGTGGGCAGGGAAAGGAAATTGCACTGAGACAAAACCAAGATGGAGAAGGATTGAAAGTTGTGTTCTCCCAAGTATGAAAGATAAAAGAGAAAAAAAAAAAAAAAAGATATTTCTTATTAAGGAGTTAGCAGCTTATTTTATTTGTCATCCTATTCCATCAGAAAAAATTCTACTTGCTCTATCCATTTCTAGTACAGAGGCTCACCTGAACTTCAGCTAACTGCACATATCCAGGGCCCCAAAACGTGATATACACAGTGTATTCATTGATGGCAGTATATATGTACATATTTTCACATTGCATTCTAAAGAGAACGTTAACAGAATCCGTTCACCTTTCTCATAAATGCTATTCCTAATTTCAGATGTGAAGAAAATAAAGTGAATTCCTTTCACTGATTGAACTGACCTTGTAGGCACTTAGTAGATCCACAAGTTTCAAAATTTTAAGCTATAATGTTTTACTGAGCCACACTAAGCTGTGTAAACATCTGGTGGACTGAATGGTGCTAAGGCATACACACAAAAACTGACCCAGGCAGACATGGTTCAAAGGATACTCATACAATCAAGTAATAAATATCAATAAATTGTGGAAACCAAAAAGAACCAAAATTATTGAGTTCCTTAATAAATTGACTTATCAGAATTGGTTACATTTTAGTGCAACTACTATTAAAAAAGAGCACAATTATTTTTAGTATCTAACTATTTTGGTTTGATTCACAGCTAAAACAACAGATTTCTGACTGCTTTGTAAGTTTGAGAGTTATTTACTATTTTGCCTTATGCATAGTATAAAATGGAGTGTTTTAAAACACTTCAATAAATTATCAGAAGTTTAAGTTTTATATTGCCTTAAGTTTATCAGGAACAAGTATACCTAAAATCCATGAGTCTTTCAATTTTTCCATTTCCCTCACAAAGAGAAAGTCATTGAACAGAAATTTATCACACTTTTCCCCACCTTGGCAGCCCCTGGAAATGGAAAGCAAGCCCTTGAGGCTGGCCAGGTATCCAACAGCTCTGCTTATGATGCTGTTTTCTCCTCAGCTCCCCCTTCCAATAGTGGATAAGGGCAAAGACTATCTGCACACAATTTTTGGGATGTCTTACAGTGAGTTTGGTTTTATGAATCTTGTTTAAGGTACATAAGGCCAGTGGAAAATTATTCAACTTCCTATTTCTGTTGGATATTTGACAAATAATTCTCAGCTTTACCCACAATTTATTTGCTACTCCAGTTTATACTTTGTAAATGGTACAGACACTAGAAGAAATGCTTTGAACATTTTCTTAGCCAGAAGACTTTTTTCCAACTTCATATTCAAGGACTAGGAGTTTATTCTGTTTCTGCAATAGTAACTGGGTTTCTCTGTAATGTAATAGTGCAGTTCTGGTTATTGCCTGAACATTTTGTACTCAATTCAATATAATAGCTTACCTCTTCCTTACAGGAAGAGCTGCTTGGGACAAGGAATAATGCAGCACTAGAAAAGGAAGTCTAGATGAGCTTAGTACAGGACTTAGAATTGTGTAGGGGTGGTGCTGAGCATAACGTTCATGCAAAAGTGCTCTTCACAGTCCCAGTTTCATAAATAGAACCTCTTTATATTCCTCTGCAGGTCTAGAAACCTTTTTCAACATCTATGTTATCAGCTGGATTTTTGTCATCTGGTAATTAAGAAATTGCTTAAAATCAAGTACAAAATAATAAAATACTAATTTTTTTCTTCCCCCTCCCCACCCTTCCCCTCACTACACTTGCCTTTATACATAATCTATTTAATTTATTTTTTCCTATTCTTTTTATTCACAGTATGTCCACAATGCTGAGTTTAGGGTTGAGGTAATTTTACAATGTTTATATGTTCCAATGTTAAAATAAATTGGACCAACTTGGTGTTTTCAGCTGTCAGAGTTCAATAGTAAGAATTAAAACCATCCATGCTGGGAACCAGAGATTTGGTGAACTCTAAGCTCTTCTTCAGGCAGAGGAAGCTACACTCATGCTTGTCAAGGAGATTAAGGAGAAATCTGATTGAGTCTGGAAGACTATTGCTGCAGTGGATTACAAGTTTGATCTTCTCTTTTTTCAGGGATAAACAACCTCAAGGGCTAGGACACTGGCACAGAAAAGCAGATAATATCACTAGCTGTGAAGAAAAAGTGTGGCTGTATGGCAGGCCCAATAAATGAAAGCAAATGAAAGTGAATCAATTCAATAAAAGTGTGGTTGTGTGCTTCTGTGCAAAATTGACACTTTTATTTTTGTATTTGTAGATTAATGTGCACTCTTTCTCCAGCTCCTTTCTATCTTATTTATTCAGACTGTATACTGTTTTGGAAAGGTCAGCCTAGTATTAGGACTATGCATTGGATCCTGGAGCTGCCATTGTGCAAATGTTTAAAATTGAGTCTTTGAATAACAGATTGAATAAACATAGGAATAGAGATTTATAGCTGCTGGTGGAGTGTGGAATTTCTAAAACTGCATAATCTACTACATAAAAAGGAGGGAAATTAAGGAGAATTTAGCAACTAACAAAAAATACATGCCCTCTAACTCTTTGATCTCAAAGACCACAAGTGTGTTCAAAGAACAATTAACAACTAAAAAAAAAAATCATACAAAAATTGAGATTGAGATTGTCAGAACTGGATATTTTCCTCTAGACTGCATGTTCTATTTTTTCTTAAACAGATCTTATTTGTGAATGTAAAAACAAACAAAACCCCCACCAACCAACCACAACAACAAGATAATGGTAAAAAAGCCGGATTTCTAAGTTCTCCTTTGTAATATTTATTATATTCAAAAGCTATTGCAAGATAAAACATCACACATACATGTATATATACTACATATACTATATAGACACTCATTTACAAAAAAAATCAGGCTATCCTAGAGCAACCAGTAAGTAAAGTAAACCACAGTAACACCCAACAGCATTAATTTCAGTGATAGCACATCTGCACTAAAAGCAGCTTTTTCCCTTCACAGTGTATGCTTTCTGAGTAAGATCAAGAAAGGATTCTGATGGTTTTAACTCTATCCTAAAGCAAGATGATCACTAAATCAGATAAACTATTAATCTGTTTAAAGCTTGTTACTCCTGTTTTGCCAAGGCTGAGATGCTTTGCAGCAAAAAAAGCAGCCAGGACTCTGCCTGCCAAGAATCAGACATCTCATGCATGTTTCATAAATGTTTCTCCACTGAAAACTCAAGGATTAAGCAAACACTAGTTCAGTTTGCAAAAGGTTCCACTAATGATTTTAAATAACTCAGAAAGTAATCTTAGCCCCATTTAAAGCAATAGTAAATTTTACCTCTATCTTTTAGCCACAATACAAACCCTCTCAAATTTATGTTATCCCAGTGTACTGAATATGCTAAATCTTTTTGCTACACTTGTTAAACTCCTAAATACTTAGATATATGGATTTTTATTATTAAGTAAAATCTCCTATAAATTTGTATAGATAAATCCATCCTTATCCCTCCATTGACATAGAAAATATTCACTTTAAGAAACTAAGGTTTCATAACAAAGCTTTGCCATTTATAACATAACATCACCACACCCTAAAATGTTGTGTGAAATAGATCAGCTCTCAATTAAGCACCTTTTGCAGCAAGATGGAAAACATTTCAACAGAATAGCAATATTGTGTCTAAAAGAATTTTGATAGAGCCCTCCTTTACTTAGAAAATAATAAGCTTGATGCAGAATGGATAAATAATAGTAAGCACCATTAAGATTTGCTTTCCAAGTATGCTGGAATACCAATATGGAATATTAAAACACATAAAGAAATAGGCTTATTGCCTGATATGCATTGTATGACCATATGACCATAATCACTGTCATTGCACCTCACACGCCTTACACAACTGGAACATGGTGGGGAGAAGATAAGGAGAAATTTTCCTTTTTGGCTCTAAAATGGCAAGAGAGCTGCTGACAAACAGGCCCTGGGTGAGTGCAGCAGGCTCTGCTGCTCTAATGAGGCACAGATGTGGTGCAGCTGGAAGGGCTGGAAGGGCTGGCGCGGCGCAGCGCTCGGTGGAGCACGCAGTGAGGAATCCTGCCTTCTGCTTCCCCAGCGTGAGGGACTCTCCCTTGAGAGCTGGTGAGCCTGTGGAGATTCAGCTGCAAAGGGACACACCATGCTCGTGAAGTGGGGAATACCATATGCCATTTAGCTATCACAGGGTATGTAGGCTCTGTAGTGGCTGGGTGAGCGTCACCGTATTAATGTGGAACATATCACCTGAAGGGCAAATATTCAAAAATATTTTGTCTGTGTGTGTACTGTACTGTACTACCCATATATAAGTGCACTGTGTGTATATATGCACACATTTTTGTAGAAAGTATTTTATACTCACAGCACCACAAAACAATGAATGTAATGAATGCTCTTTGTGCTGTTTGCATTTTGCAAGCACAAAACCACAGAATTCCCATTCCTATGTTGTTTTTTTTTTTCATGAAATGGTCCAAATCCCTCAGTCTCGCCCTTTAAAATCACACAGTATGCTCCAGACCACATAAATTCACAAGACAGAGGGCAGTGCTGCACTGCAGTAGCTGAGATGGCTCCCAGACAGCCTGGACACCAGAAGCCATGGCCCTGCAGCAGTGTGAGTACCTCTGCTAGCTTGAGCAGATGCTGTGGGCTATGGTTGTGGCTGGGCTGCTATTAGTGTGA
Organism: Oenanthe melanoleuca; assembly: GCF_029582105.1. Lineage (NCBI taxonomy): Eukaryota > Metazoa > Chordata > Aves > Passeriformes > Muscicapidae > Oenanthe > Oenanthe melanoleuca. The sequence continues at coordinate 122,519,819 of NC_079335.1, read as the reverse complement.
AAAACCAGGCTTGCTTGCCCAGTCACACTGCTTTAGAGCACAAGACTTAGCTGAACAAATTTCCTTAAGGCTTAGTGTGTATTTGAAAGCAAGCCATGCAGTCTTTAACTGACAGCACTAGCCAGAACACCCAAGTACACCTCTCACTAGAAATCAGAAGTTAATTTTTCTTCTCTGTTGGAAGTTGCATGCATTAATTAGTCCTAAGAAAATTAATATAGTCAAGATTGCTTAAAAAATTCAAGGTCTAGTTGGCTTAGGAAACAGAGATAAAATGCAAAATAGTATGCATTCTACAGAATTAAAGTCACTGAGTCAAAAAATTGTGTGACAACTGAACTTGTTAACGTCAAATGTAATTGTGTGCATGCACAAAATAGTAAATATATGAAGGAGCTCTAAGAGTCCTCTCTGAAACTGTGCATTTGTAAAGCAGATTTTTTGAACAACCTCTACCTATCATGGTTTAACCCCAGCTGGCAACCAAGTTCCACACATCTCTCTCATTTTCCCTCAGGGGGATGGGGGTGAGAACCAGAAGAATAAAAATGGTAAAACTCATGGATTGAGATACAGACAGTGTAATGGGCAGAACAGAAGTCACAAAGAAGGAATTCATTCACTGCTGCTTTGGGCAGGTAAGTATTCAACCATGCCCTGAAAGCAGGGCTCCAGCACACCTAACAATTTTTTGGGAAGACAAACAATGTCACTCAAAAAATTCTACTCTTTCTGCTTCTTCCCAAGGTTCATTTTATCAGCATTGTTTCCAGCACATATCCAACACACAGCTTCATACTAGCTACTATGAAGAAAATTGACTGTATTCCCACCAAACTGTACTGAAAATTCAGTCCTCAAGGGAAATGCTGCAATCAAAAAATTTAATTTTACTACAGTGACATGAAAATATCATTATGGACATTCCTTCCTTCCTCACTGAACCTAAAATAGTTGACAAGCTCTTAATGCAAAGCCTGCTGTAGCTGGTGGGGAACTCTCTTTTAATTTCAACAGGTACCTTGTACAATAATACAAAATCTGGTTTGAGGCAAGTAATACCATTTCGGTCCCTTCCAGATCTACAAAGATCTCTACTTTGTGTTAACAGTCTTTCAGTAGAAAAAAAAAATTACAGAATTCAAATACCTTTGTGTTCTTTACAGCTGCATTTTTAAGTGGAAAATTTACTATATTCTTTCTGTATATGGCACTAAATTTATTTGGTTTTATGCTACCAAATAACATACTCATACCTTCTTGAAAGAGGTAACAGTATTTTATCCATTTAATGTACAATGATCTTGTTCTGCCAGGATATGAGATCTCTTCTTTTTCAGAGAGATCAAGCTTCCATGAGATCATCTATTTGTTGGTAAATATTTTGGTGTCAAGTGAGGTTTCTATTGCAAATTTTAAAAAGATTTACTTGGATCACTTAACTTTTCTGCTTACTCAGAAACCTGTGACACAACTGTGATGAGATGTTGATGGGAAAAGTGCTATTTCTTTTTAACACAAAAGTAGCCAGCGATTCCAGCATGTCAGGAAACAGCATAGCCTCACAGAAGGAAAGCTCCTGACAAGAGGAAGATATATGAGTGAAGAGGATTTCTCAGGCTAGTAAGCAGAAACTCTGGCTATCTAGCTGAGGAGAGGATGAGAGAATAAAGACTGAAGACAAGAAAAATGAAGACCTTAAGCAACATACCTATACACATTTATATGCTGCTTTTCTCATTTTCTATAAATGCAACATACAAACAAAAAGATCCATCCAATTTTCTATGTCAGAATTCATGTACAAAAACATTTCCCTGTGACAACGATTTGTAATGGAGAAATTCATTATACTTCCACTGCACATTTTACATCCTCTGCTTTCCTATGCCTGAGTGAGTAGGCTGCTTGTTTCTGTCTCTCCATTCTCCTCGCTTTGGATGTTACAAATCTCTCTTTCTGGGGTCTCCAAAAGCTCATTCTTCTCCCACATAAAAGCTCTCTGTAATGACTGAGAAACAGTAAAACACATCCAAATAGAATTTCAGATACACTACTGGACTGTTTATTTTGCATTTGATGTGCACACAGGTAGATAATGGAATATTAAGCTTCATTCAGAAGAGCTCCACTGTTCCTGAAGCAGAGTGTTTAAGCTCCATGAGCCAGTAAATGCAGCTACATGACTCATTTGACTGCTGGGGCAAGCACCTACACTTCAGGATTAGGAGGTCTGCTGCTATGTACAATATAAATCATGTCCACTGCCTGACCACTGCATACTGTGCTCTGTGGTGGAAACAGTTATTTGGCAAAATGCTCTAAATTTGAGGATCTCATTTCAACTTTGCCCATGGTTCTCTATGCATTATCAGCCCAAGAGCAGGTTAATAAATTGTAGAATTTGTAAAAACTCCACTAATCTTTTCTCCAGCTACCAGGCCAGCTGTGAAAGATTTGCTTTGATATGGGAAATAGGAAAGGCTTGAGTCACCTTTTTTATCCTCACTCTGTAAACGCTGCTTGGTAGTCTAGATCACTTTTAAGTACTCAGCTGCTGTAGTTTGGGCCATTAGTCAACTCCTGACCTTATTCCTCTCTGCCAGGGATTGACAAAAGCAAACAATTGCCAGGGACCTGGATAAAAAGCAGGTCAGGTAGTTCTTCACAGTCCATCCATCCATCCATCCATCCATCCATCCATCCATCCATCCATCTGTGAAAAAGAGTACTTTCATATTTAGGTGTTGCACCACTAGCATAAAACAGCTCCTGGAAATTTTGTCTCTCCTTATTTTGGGGAGAGTCATACCCAACTGCCTACTTTGCTACACTTCATTACAGGAAAAGTCACAGGGTACCTGTCCCAATGCTTTGAGTAAAAATCCACTGAAAGACTCTGGTGATGCAGGTTTTAATTTTCATACATAAAATTAGTATTAGATTTAAGATGAAAGATCTTCTGAAACCTTCTCCATTTGAAAGCATAGGACGAGTTTTGTTCAGAAACAATAACAATAATAGGGTGAGACATAAAATACTATGAGCTTAAACTAATATAAATGGTTACTGAGAATTATGTCATAAAGAGAAAGCATAAAATAAGATAGATGAAGTTCAGACACAGTTCACATGTTTACTTTACTTTGTTGGAATGTTTTAGAAACTGCTTCTATGAGGCAATGCAGAAAGAAAAAAATGCTATTTTCAGAATTACCCATAAAATTGTTTTTATTTTTATTTCACACTATTGTCATTTGTAATCTAAATTCAGAAGACAGTGCACTAGACCTTCTTCTGCAGTTATTCTGCTACTGCTTTTTTATTTTGAGCAGTAATTTAAACCCATTGGAATATCATGCTTTTGTCTTTACTCTCAGCCTAATTCTCACTGCATCCTAATAGGCCAAGCAGTCATGGCAGGTGTAATAAACAACTTCTGCATTGCCAAATATATGCAGAAATTGAAGGACATAAACTAAGAATGCTCCCACACTAAATCCAAGAACTTACTGTAATTGATGTAAAACCTGATGCAGCTCCATCTGTCTATTCCATCATGACTGTTGCTCTTTTTTTTTTTTTCTCCTGGAATACTTCCTAACCTTACCTGAGCTTTTATAAAGAGGTAGGAGAGAGATTACTTTCACACAAAAAAAAAAAAAAAAAAAAAAAAAAAAGCTTCAATGATCCCTGGTCATTTTAAGCACACTATCTTTATTGCTGGGCTGAAATTTCCTCCCCTAAGCTTCCAAAAAAGCTAGGAAGTTAAATTTGTTTGACACAACATGAAGATAAGAACATCTGAAGCAAATTATCCCCTTAACATTCTAAGAAAATCCTAGAGACTATCATGAAGTGTAAGTGGAGCTAGAGCAGGAAGTTTGAAACTGGGATAAAATTCTGCTTTCTTCTTGTTAATAATGAGTTCTGCTATCTTCCTGCTCTCAGTGTAGGAAGAAAAAAAAAAAAAAGCTATCAGTACTGAGGAAATCTTATTAGATTCAACCCTATTTTTAAACAGCTGGGATCAAAATCGTCATTCTGACACACTGGTGCCACTCCATTAAATTCCAGCAGTGGCACCACTGGTAGAAAAAGAATGGCACTCAGATTTTTCACCATTAAGTAATCTGTTTTCATTACCTTCTCAGCAGTTTGTTTCATTTGCCTGCAGTAGAGAAACTAAAATTAGAAAACATTTCATGTTCATAGTTAGTTTGCTTCCAATGTGAAAAAAAACAAGTCTATAAATTTGCCTATTGGATTATGGCTTCTGCAGTTCTCTTGTAAAGTTTTCTTTACATTATAGTGATGAACTGTAAATGGTGTAGTGCATTATTTTGTCCAAAGTAATTCAAATTAATGACCCTAGAAATATTATTTTAGGGGACTGTTATAAAGCATTGACAATACCCATGAATATTACCAGCAAAATTTCTTTTCTTCTTTGTAATGTATGCCTTGCTATGTGTTAATAAACTACTTTCTGATCATCTTCAGAACTTGCTGTCTATTGCAGGAGTTCCACTTGCCAGTCTTGTGTCAATTCCAGCAGCAAATGAATATCAGGTAAATGCTGATAGCAAACTATCAAAAGTTTGAACACATTTTTCTTGCCTTTGCTTGCATACTCATGCTCACATTTCACATTACCTAAAACATCACTGATTCTGACTGAAAACAGAAAAAAAAAATTGAAGTGTGGTAATCTCCTAGGTAACCTAGGCACCTTGTAACTGTGAGAATTATGTTAATTTAGAAAGTCTAAAAATTACTTTATTTTTTTAATTTAAATGAAACTTTGCAGATATGCGTTATTTTGCAATTACCACAGAAGTCTCTCTTCTCCCAAGTTCTTGCTGCTTGATTTGACTTTATTACTTTTAATAGTTGCCATAGTTATCTGCATTCTTGGGAGTCAACTTGAAGCAGAGTATCAACACAAGAACAGCTGTGCTCTGTCAGATAGTCCAGAATTAATACCCCTTATCCAAGAAAGGGCCAGATGTTCACAGTAAAGCACAAAGAAGCTACCATAAGTTACAGACTTGCAGAGATATTTTCTTTTAGTCTTCCCATATCAAGACTCAGCCAAGTACTAAAGTGTAAGCTTTTGTCCTCTCTAAAATGTATTTTTGTTCTTACATGAACAGCTATTTCCCAAAACCTGTACCCTCTTCTGCTATGTGCCTCCCTTCCCGAAAACTGTGATCTGCAGGAAATCTTGAGAATGTTTGTAGAATTTTTTTAAATATTGAAAGTTGTCTATTTATTTAAAAAACCTGCTTAACTTGAAGAGAAAAAAGAAAGGAAATAAAACCTTTTTTGAGAGCTCAGTGTGGGTTTTTTCCTTCCCCCCCAGCAACATATGGCAACATCTGCTTCCTCACTGATGGATAATGACTTATTGGCTTTGACTTTTCTGCAAACAAAACTTCTTAAAGTGGCAAGTAGATAAATTCAGGTACAATTAAAAAATATATATGCACACATATAAATACATGCTTTCAAGTTCCTGAAGTCTGGTATAACTGCATGAGCACAGTTATTTTCCTGAGATCACACTGAGCATAAAGCCCATCACAACAACTTTGCTTTCTTGTTGAGGAAACATGAACTGACTTTTGCTTACTGACACACCATACAGCAGAAACTGTTAACAGGAGGATATTGTCACTTCGCAAAATGAAAGAGCAGACACCTCAAGTTTTAAACGTTTATTAAGCCAAGTTTTAAACGTTTATTAAGCCTTGTCAAAACAGTTTCAAACACGATCTAGTGCTGTGTGAGGCAGATTTGATTGTTTCCTGGATGATCAAGCACGACACTTGTGCGGATGGCTTATGGAAGACCTTTCTGTGCAACTTATGGACATGAGTGTGTTTTTAGAAGTCAGGACGATCCTTTTTGAGTCTGCTGTAGTCCATATTAATGGAGACAAACTAGGAAAGAGAAAGGAAAAAGTATTATTTAAGAAGCTTGACTACACATTTTCTGTATTTGCTAAAAATATGAATCATTGAATTCATGTCAGGAAACTGAAATTGTATTTTGAGTCTGTGAACTGGGCATTAATAAATAAGCACTTTTGATGAGTAGTAACTTTTTAATATTAATTCTACACCCAGTATTAGAAGTCTTGCATTTAAAATGAGGCAATGGTCGTGTCTTCCACTAGAGAAAACCCACACTGACTCTTCTTAACCCCTGGAATTGGAAGTCCATTCAGAGGAACTTTTTACAGTACTGCTGAGTTTATCCATTTTGCTCAAAATCTACAGCTCCTGTATACTGAAGGCAACAGGCCAGGTTGCCAAGTGGCACAGAGCACAACCTCTGTGAACAGTGGCACAAAGGAACATTCAGGACACTGCCACAAAAGGCCAGTGTGGTTTAAGTAGCTGCATCTAGAATCAGAACATCCTTGAAGGATGTCAAGGAGGAATTAAAGTCAAAACAGATCCGCTCACGTGCTCAGTTTATAGTGCTATTATTGGATCCTGTTCCAAGCAATCCAGAACAACTCAAAAAGTTACTAGGGACAATGAGTCTACAGACTAACTACATATCTTGGCATCCCAGCCTGGCCTGACATCAAGCATCTGATAGTAGAGTTTTTCTTAAAAAACGAAAATGATGAAAAACTATTAGTTTGATTATTTTTACTTACACTCAATTTTTAAATTTTTTATATTTTCTTTAAGAAAACATAACAGCCTACAGCACATTCAAATTACAGCTTTCTGTGCAACTCCTACAGAAACGCTCAGGTTGTCAACTCTCTTCTTTGGAAAAAAACTAAGGAAGTTAATACGACATAGAGAAGCTTACAATAGAAAAAAAATCTCACCAAAAGCTAAGACTTGTAAAACAAGAATTTTTTACTAAAAAGTCATCCTAAAATTAGAGTGTATGTTCTTTTCCTTTCCCACAGGGCAGATTTGGAAAAAAATATGCCCAATGATACTCACACCCAAATATGGCAAACACTGAGGCTGTGTTCAGATGTTAAGGCTGAAGGGGAACGCTACACAAGTCATGCACTCTTTACAAGAATTTCTGATGTGCACTATGCACGATTTGCCAAGTTTAGATATTTACAAACCAGCAACATTCCAGAACTGACAATGAAAACAAAGAATGAAATGCTCTTCTTGGACTTTCAAGGGAACCACAACCTGTTTTATTTTGGAAGTGTGGGGTTTTTCTACTTATTTCAATGACTGGAATAGTAGTATATGGTACCAGACAAGACACTAGCTTTGAAAACACAGTAGGTTTGCTTTTTTGGTAGCTTGAGAATAATCTTAAATCATTTGTTACAGCAGTCTACTAACACAGCATTCCTGTAAAGCATGATTAAACATGACTTATGTCCAGAGAAGGGCAATGAAGCTGGTGAAGGGTATAGAGAATAAGCATATGAGGGGGTTGTTGTTCAGCCTCAAGAACAGGAAGCTCAGGGGAAACTGTCACTCTCTACATCTCCCTGAAGAGGCTGTACCCAGGTAGGGGTTGGCCTCTTCTCACTGGCAATCACCAACAGAATGAGAGGACACAACTTCAAGCTGCATCAAGGGAGGTATAGGCTGGACATCAGGAAGAATTTTTTCACTGGAAGGATTGTCATACATTGAACCAGGCTGGGTGGGGGTGGAGTCACCATCTCTGGAAGTGTGGAAGAAATGACAACATGGCCCTTGGTGCTGTGATCTAGTTGACAACATGGTGTTCAAAAGCTGAACTCAATAATCTTGGAAGTCTTTTCCAACATAAATGACTCTACGATTTTAGGATTTCCGTAAACTACCAAGTGTTTTAGACATCTTTACACACTTCCTCATTAGTTAAATGAATTTAGTTAAATATCAGCTAAAGAGTATTTCTATTAAATCCAGTTACTTACAATATTGTTTTGTTTTCAAAAAATCAACTGCAGACCTGAACTCATGGTTATGTTAAACACTGTCATTGTCCTGCAGTGTTTCTCATGAGTAAAGGCCAACAACTTAGAGCTTAAGCTGTAGTTCAGATCTTTTAGGGTTTTGTTCTTCTCTCTGTAGGTTATTTCTGAGTATTATCAGCCAGTAAATTCTTCCTTTACTTATAGTTCCTCTTTTCCTTACAGTGCAACAAATATGACTGCTTTCATACAGATTCTTTTAACCCCATTAGCAACCACCATTAGGAAAGTTTTAAACTTCAAACTCAGCCATCTCTGCTCAGAGCTCTAGGGCAAACAAAAGGAATACATCACTCACCCAACTACTTTCCCATATAACCAAACACCCTAAAGCAGTAGGCTACAACTCTAATATGATGCTCCCAAAAAATCTAATTTCTCATTTTACCTTGTATTGGTCACTGGGAGACATTTTGTTCCAAGGTTCTGGGTTATTTTTCTTGTCCCAGCTATTGAGAGAAACGCAAGATATGAGAAAATATTAACACTACCTTCAAAATAAAAAAAAAAAAAATAATAATATATGTACTGAGGTTCTTAAGTCATGGAGTCAGCCATCCAAGCAAGTTTCCACAGAAAAAGGCACTGTCCTTTGTCAGCAGTCTCTAAATATCATGGTAAACAAAGAGATCTCCAAGTCCAGGAAACCTCCACACACTTAATGTCAGCTGATACTGGATCAAGACATTAAGGCCTCCAGGAAAATAAAAGCCAAGGCAATGACATATGCAGCAAGAGGACTGGCACTGGGGATTACTGAATACATACCTGACATCAGGGTTGAACATGGCCAAACGCATCAGATACAGGCCTGCACCAACACCTCCAGATCCAATAATCACAAACAGAGGGATCAACTGGAATAGCAACACAAAAAAAAAAAAAAAAAAAAAAAAAGTATTATCCTACAATATAGCAAAATAGTATTGATACATAGCACCTCTGACTTTGACTACGGCAAACCAAGGAACAATTCTACAGACTTGGAGCCACAAATGTGCGGCCCTCTAAACCCCTGGCATAAGCTCCCTGTTTGGGGACACCCCTGGGGTCATTAGGGAACCAGCAGCTATAAAGTGGCAGGTATGAAAAATATAGTCCTACATGCAGAAAAAAACAAAACCAAACAAAAGATTCCGCCACGTCGCGTTTCTGGGATAGACAATCCTCCCTTCACTGCCAAAACAGCCCCTACCGTCTGTATTCAGAGAACAAACCAAAAAACATGCGAGTGGGAGCGTGGGGGCAAACTGATGGGCGAGAGGAACGGAAAGGCCACGCCGAGCCTTGCAGCACAAGCAAGGCCGCAGAAACCGGGGCAAAGAAGGGACCTGGCGGTGCCTGCTGGAGCAGCTCCGGGCGGTCAGGGGCCGGGCATGCACAGGAATAACAACAGACGGATGGCCGAGGAGGAGGCGAGGCGCGGCCGGGGGCACCGAGCGGCGGCGACAAGGGCGGGCGCGGGGCCGAGCGGGCACTCGGCTCAGGTACTCACGGCCGGGTGCTTCTTCGCGTGGGTGAGGATAGTGCCCAGCACCATGGCGCCGGGCTGCTGGTGGCGGATTGGTGGCGGCGAGAGCAGGCGAAGATCTCGCTCCGTGCAGGCTCCGCAGCGCTGCCCCCTCCTTCAGTCGCCGAGCCCCAATGTCACCGAGGCCCCCGCCGCGGCAGGTGCCGCCGCCGCAGCCCGGATGTAGCAGCTCCCGCGTTCGCCTGCTCGCCCACCGCCGCGCCGCGCCGCCCGCCGCCCCGCCGCGCCGCCCCGCGCCCGGCCCGCCGCGCTCCCCGGCCCCGCTGCCCCCGCGGCGGCGCGGCCCCGGCCCGCGGCAGCGCGGGCAGCGCCGGCCGCAGCAGGCACCGGCCCGGGCACCCCGGGCAGCCGGGCAGCGCCGCCCCTCCCCGCCCGCTGCGCCGCGGGCAGCGCCTGCGCCAGGGCAGCCCGGGCGGGCAGGGCCCCGGGGAAGCGGCTGCCCGGCCCGGAGAGCCGCCCGCCCGTGCCCCCTCACGGAACGGGCCCGGCTGGAACGGACCTCAGCGGGTCTTCTCGTCCGACCTTCTGCCCAGCAGGGTCATCCCAGAGCACATGGCGCAAGACTTCGTTTCGACGGTTCTGGAATGTCTCTCGTGAGAGAGACTCCCCAGCATCTCTGGACAGTCTTCCAGTGTGCAGTCAACTGCACAGTTAAGTGTCTCTTCGCATTCAGGTGGAACTTCCTGTGCATCAGTTTCTGCTCGTTGCTTTACATCCCACTGCTTGGCAGTCCCAAGGAGAGCCTGGCTCCATCTTCTTGACACCCCTTACAGATATCAATAAAGTTCCCTTTCAGTCATTGCCTTTCGAGGCTGAACAGGCCCAGCTCTCCCAACCTTTCCTCTTAAGAGAGACACTCCCTTAATTATCCTGGTTAATCCTCCACAGGACCTATTCCAGGAGCTACTGAGGAGCCCAGGGCTGGACACAGCCCTGCAGGTGCAGCCCTCACCAGGGCTGAGGAGAGGGGCAGGATCATCTTGCTCAACCTGCTGGCAATGCTCTTCCTAATGCACCCCGGGATACCGACGGGCTCCGTGGCCACATGGGCACACTGCTGGCTCATGGACAGCTTGCTGTCCACCAGGACCTTCTTGGTGCTGCTCTCACACCACCCAAGAGCTGCTGCCTCAGAGCCACGGGGCAGAGCCCGCCAGGCCTTGCTGAGAGGCGCCTGCTGCTCCCTGAGGCTGCAGACGGCTGGGAAGGTGTGTGGCAGCCCTGGGTACGAGCACATCCCTGTCTGCCTGTGTCTGCCTTGTGTCTGCCTCTGTCTGCCTCTGTCTGCCTCTGTGTCTGTGTCTGCCTGTCTCTGCCTCTGTCTGTATCTGTCTGTCTGTATGTGTCTGCCTCTCAGCTGGGCCCCTTCACTGGGCAGGCCTGAGCACTCACCAACCTGCGTTAAAACTCGAAGGGGTGGTTTAAAGGTGATGCAAAAGAGTTAAAAGTTTCATTGTCCTGAAAAGGGTACTGGGAATGAAATTCATCACAGAACTTCCAATTTAATTCTTTGCTACGGTCAGGTTGGTGAAAGGTGGGTGTGCACACGGCATTGAGACAGCCCTTTGATTTTCAAAAGCAGTTTATAATGATGTATTTCATGTGATTCTGTCTATTCCACATGGAGTACTGCATCCAGCTCTGGGGTCCCCATTACAGGAGAGACATGGATTTGCTGGAGCAAGCCTGGAGGAGACCACAAAAGTGATCAGAGGGAGGGAGAAAAGGCTGAGAGTTGGGGTTGTTCAGCCGGGAATAGAGAAGAGTTGTGGGGTGACCCATTTGCAGCCTTCCAGTATGTGAAGGGAACCTACAAGAAAGCAGGAGAGAGACATTTTACAAGGGCATGTTGAGATAGGACCTGGGGGAATGGCTCTAAACTTACAGAGGGCAGGAAGAAATTCTTGACTTGTAGGGTAGTGAGGCACAGGAACAGGCTCTCCAGAGAAGTTGTGGATGCCCCATCCTTGCAAGTGTTCAAGGCCAGGTAGGATGGGCCTTTGAGCAACCTGGTCTAGTGAAGGTACCCCTGGCAGGAGTCAGCTTGAAATGACCTTTGAGGTCATTTGATCCATTTATGATTCTATTATATTTTGGCCAAGGTTGCTTTAATTATTTAAATATGGCTTGAATTTAATTTTTTTTCTTGTTATATAATTTTAATGAGCTACATGGCTATTGATTGTATGGAACTATGTCCAAGTGCTGTCCTATTTTTTTCTCCATTCCTATCTGTCTTATACAGAATTAGGAACCTAATGCCTATCTTTGGATAGTATCACCAGCCACTCTGAGGTGTGATTTCTTTTACAAAAGGTAGCCCAAAAGATAAATTTGTCCCTAAACATTATAAAATTCATTGTTAGGTAAAGGGAATATCATCATGCTACTAACCTAAAACAGAAATAGTCCTTTTCGTAGGTTAGAAGCAAAAGAACTTTTTGTGAATGCTCTTAGTTTCTGTGGCTGTATATAGCAAAGTAAAATTCTGAAGTAAAAGATAGCAAAGTGGCAGAGAATAAATGTATTGAAGCAAATGGATGTCTGCTATTTCACTTCTTAGTTCCACGGACTGGCTTCTGCTTATTTTCAACCATTGTCATAAATGGTTATGATAAATTCTAGGAAAAAACCCATCCCTTGCATATCATTCAAAAATCTATTTTTTTTTCCAGATTGACAGATCCAGTTTAACCTGGATAACAGCTAAGTTCAGTAATTTGTACAGATGCATTTGATGTCATTAGGTGGCACAAGAAAAAAATAGTTATAACAGTGTTTTCTTTGGAGCAATGCAATCCTATTGCTTGTCTCCTTCATTTGTTTCAGAGTTGATAAACTGAAAAAAAGGATAGTTAGTGTGCTCCAGGAGTCTGTTAACTGTTCCAGTATTCATTATGTCATGAAGATTGTACTTTTTCATTTTTTTTAAATGGAAAGAACAATTTGCTTATGTTAAGACTATGAAAAATGATACTATTGCTGCTATTCTTCTATAGAAGAGAAATATGTGAAACCTCTAAGAGCAAGTTGGAAGGTTCCAGTGCTCACCTTCTAGTAGAGTAGTTGAACTTTTCACCATATACTTGGATTGCAGGAGATGCCCATTGCTTAACCAGCTGCTGGAATACCAGGGAGCAACCAAAGGGTAGATGGATAGCCAGAAACCATGTGGGGCTGCTCAGCAAAACTGCTCAGACTGAAACACTCTGCTTCCTCAGGCACAGCCAACATACTAAGTGAAAAAATCTGGAGTCTACAAGTATCCTGTTTCCACACTACTAAGGGAATATCATCAGAGGTACATTATTTCCACTAGGCTGTGTCTTGGGCACATATTTTTAGGAATGACTTTTATGTGCTTCTCAGTATAATTTTTTTGCAATGATTTATAGTTTTTACTGTCTTGTGCCTTTATGAATTTAAAGAGGCATAGCACCTGATCAATTTGCAGAATTTGTCATGCATTTCATGCACTTTCATAAATTTTTGTCATTTTGTACATCAGCTTTTATTGCCTGGACCTGGATGGCTCAGCTATTTTGTTGTTCATATACATGCCTTACTATTTATAACACTTGGAATTTTGTGTATGGGAATGAATTTTGCAGACAAAAAAAATGAAGTTTGAAAACAATCAGAAATCAGATTTTTTCATTCTAATTTTGTAAACTGCAAGTTAATATTTTTAAATTTCACACAAAGCAGCATTGCTAAAAATGCAACCCCTCACTTGCATCACTTGGCAAAATTCTGAGTATAAATTCAAAGTACTTCATGGCATCTTGATGGTGGATCCATGGTTCTGAGAAATACCTACTCAGCTGCCAAGTTTGAGTGCTACTGTGCTATAGTTATATATAAATTGTCTGGGTTAATTTATAATAATGCTGTCAATATATTTGCCATACTTGAAGACTAAGAATTTTCTGTAACTTATCAACCCATTCCCAGAAAGACAGTAAACACTGGATAAAGGTAGATAATGTTGCCACTCTCTTTTCTGTCACTTAGCTACTTAGCTGCATTTATTCCCTCTTAAGGTTTGGTGCCTTTGTGTTCACACCTGACAATTAAATTTATGATCCTTTAGTTAGACTTGTTACTTCTTTTAAGTAAAGATATTTTTGTGTAGGTTTCTGCTTTTTAAATAATGAAATGCGTGGAATATGAATGCATAAGTCCTTCAGGTATTTTTGCAAGATTTTGTGATGAACCAATCCATTAAGAACTAGGAGCTAGACTTGCAGTAGTGCTCAGCACTGCTGAAAAATCAAGTCCTCAGGTTATTCTGATGCTTTTATTTTATTTTATAGTTTCTATTTTATTTTTATTGTCTGTTCCTTCTGTTGTACATCCTTGTATTTCTTTTTCTGCACTTAGCAGGGGGAAACAGCAGAGCAGGATATATGTGCAGACCTCTTCCAAACTCATTGGAGTAGTTTGCTTACATTTTCCCCAACATCTGACTTATATTTGGTTCTAACTCTGTGAAATGGAGTGGCTGCATATTCTGTTCTTGTATCCTTGGTCTCATGGCTGTAACAGAGACACTAACATTTCAATATAACAGCTTGTGATAAAATCTTCCATTAAGTGCAAACATTGCAATTGTTCTGAAAAAAAAAAAAAAAAAAAAGCCTTAAGAACTTCATAATGTTATAGTCAGTTAAGTCAAATGCTATGCTTATAGAGAAAAAAAAAATGGAAAGAAAAAATTAAGATTAGAAATGAAATTTTTTTTAAACTGCAACAAAAATATGTCTAACATTTGAGAAACTACGGTGAAAGGAAGTAAACTACTGGAAATTTGAAAGCTAACAGCACAAGGGCTATAACAAAGAAGAAATTAAAAATTCATGGTATTGAGACGTATAGTATGGAAATATTCTACTTCTCTCATTTATGTTGATCAAAAATATACATTGATAAAGGTTCCTGTCTCCATATTTCTCCATTAAAAGTACACAGTAAAGGACAGGGCAAAAGTTCCTGTCTCCATATTTCTCCATTAAAAGTACACAGTAAAGGACAGGGCAAAAGCATAACAGCTGAGAAACAAGTACTTAAATTTTATGTGGGCCCTGTCCCTGCTTACTTTCTAGATTCAAAATAGCAGATGAAAACAGCTGCTGTTTATATTTAAAATATAGTTTATTTTGGGTTATATAATTTGCCAAAATTTAGGATGCAGAAATACAGGCCCCACACAGCTTTCAACCAACTGCATGGCTTGAATCTGACCAGAAGAGCATAAGAAGTTACTGGAATGATCCCCCCTAAAAAAATACGCTGATCCAGTGCCCTTTTACAGAAAATCTCTTTCATGGAATTGCCCATAGATGGTATTTCCCTGTAAGCTGCTCTGGTGGTTGATTTTAAAAACTATCTGAACTCCATAAATAAAAGATAAGTTTAATGGATCGACAGAAATTCAAAATCTTTACTAAAAATATAAGCAGGACTGGTACCTGAAACTGGTTTTAACTATGTGCTGCTTCAACTATCAGCAACAACTTACTGAAGACAAATTAAAGGTGCTTCTGTTTCTAATGCCTGTAATTGTCTTGAGGCTTTTTCTGATCTTCCATCTACATACTTGAATAATAGTTCGAGACTATTCTGTGTCATTTCTTTTACAAATGCTAAGGAAGAAATACGTAGTTCTTATGAGTCCTCTGCTCTGTTGTTCAAAATTTAAACTAGCCTCTGGCTAATTTTTTTGTTTGCACATAGTTTTAGCAAAATGTACTCAAATCTCAGCTGATTTTTTTTTTTTTTCATGCTGGAAATCTATACCAACTGAGACAAGTCATGGATTTCCATGTCTGGCATGACAGTTATAGTCACACTAATAAAAACGATCATATTTCATGAACTATTGGCTAGTGACTTATAAAAATTTGATCAGGATTTGCTCTTTATTAGAGCTGTTCTCCTTTGCCAGGAAATAATAGTTTGGTCTTGACAGCCTTTTCCAGGACACATTGCTGCTTAGGAGAAACTGCTGCAGCTGCCACAGGAATGACTCAAGCAGACAATCTGGGAACAGAGCAAAATGCTTACAGGCAGCTTCTGAAATGTAGAAATACACACACACAACCACACATAAAAAGTATAATTGACTGTGCAACAGGAATGATACATGAGATCTTGCAGTCACTGTACATTCCAAATATTAAAGAGAACAATATAGTAATAACAAAGAAACATGAAAACTGTGCATGTTTCTAAAGTATAACCTTATTGCTATGGCACTATCTGCAAAAGCCGTTGACAACAAAGGATTACGCAGTTAGAAAAGTATAAATAGATTTTGTATTCCAATTTATTTTCTGTATTTTTTAAGGCCATGGAGAAAGCTGGTATTTTAATGGAACCACAATTTGTAGAAAGAATAAGGCTTCTAAATATAACAGTTTCAATAAGCCAAAACTTGTTCTCATTTATGACAGCAATAGAGCCTTTAGAGGACAGAATGAGACATAATTCTGATGAAGCTATTTTCCACAAACCTAGGCTGGAGAAAAGTCTCATCTATCTTCCACTAACAAGAGCTGTGTGCTTTTGTTTTCTTTATGGAAAGGGTAACAAGGGATTCTTGCGATTTATGAACAGGACAGATACTGCTATTTTGGAAGTAAGGATGTTATTCATGTACATTATTTGCCTCCCTTTTCTGCTGTAGTGTTTAGAAGAAGGTTAGTATTTGTGAAGTAGAAAGGATTACTGAACAGAAACTGCAAAAGAATGTTTCTCAGGTAGTTGAGAAATGTAGTATGTTTTATGCATCGCAGCAAGAAGAGATACATCATTCCAGCTGCTAATACCAGATGACAGAATTATTACTGATTACTTTAGGAATCTTTGGATCATGTTGCAGATCCTGGGAGTGTTGGGTTACACAGAGCCATCTGAAAGGGATGGGTGTGGAGTATGTTTTGCATGTGTTTCAGTGAATGACAATGCACTGGGGGTAATACATTCCACAGAAGTTTAGAAATGCAAAAGTTAGGAGTTTAGTTCAAGCAAGTCTTACTTCTGAAATCAGTAGAAAGCTATGGGTGGTTCCCAGAGGCAATCTAAGCTAGAGCTAAAATAAATCACTTTTTCAGGATGTCATATTTGGCCTTTGCCAAAATCACTAGAGATTAAAGCTGATGCACAGGGATAGACTTCAACTGCATTTGAGAAGGTGTTTCTGGGTGAATCTCACGCTTACATTACCCTTCAGAGCAAAACCAAGATATCTGCAGTATCCTGATATGAACCTGGGAAGACTTGGAGTTCTTGTGCAGAACATTTAATAATATCTGTTTCTTGCTATTTTCACATGGTTTGTGCTGTGCAAAAACATTAGTCTTGGGGTTCCTCCTATGAGGGCTATGACATCAGACACTGTAAGGGCTGATGAGTTTTGTAAGTGGCCTGATTTTGCAGACAGTGGCATATAACTGGGGATAAGCAATTGGTATGTTAGCAATGGTTTAAACCTTTTTGTGGCTTTGCCAGAAGAAGTATAATTCAGACATGAACAATATTGGCATGGGAGGGCAATGACATGTCCTTGTAAAGAAACTAAGCCATTGTCCTTTTTCAATATCTCAGATTATTATTTGTTTGAATCATTAGTACTTTATGCAGATAATTTCTAACACAGCTGAATGTGAAATCTAGCTTGTCTCCTTATTGGGTAAATAATAAATTAATATGTGTACTCTCTGTTTGGGAGAAGGGAGATAGACCATGTTTCAGCCTGGATGCAGATTAGTGCTGCATCCACACATTTTGAAGAACATTTTTTGTCAATGCTTTTGTCTAGATTAGTACAAAACTCAATGTTCTGATCTTAAGAATACAAATTATCTCAATATCTCTCCTTAATAAATCACAAAAACTTTATCAAGAAGTGCATGAAAGTAATTGTTCTGGTTATTCTTGAGTTTTACTTACTCTTTTTTGAAAATTCTACTTGGTTAAAAATTGTATGATGTACCACTTATCGAGAAGTAGCATTCCCATGCTATCCTTTCTTTAAATACAGCTTCATTTCAATGTAGGGAATTGTATTATTATATTTTTGGGAAAAGGATTATAACGTGCTTTGATGTGGGACTGAGCTCATCCTTCTCCTTTGAATAATGTATACAGCATATCTGTAAGATTCACATTGTGTGATTGCATGAAATATATAACTGTAATCAGACTTCTGAGCAGGAATTTATTTTATTTGAACAGCAAACTCCTGACTGAAATGAAAATTATGTGAAGGAAAAAACTACAGCATGTCTTGATATTTCTTCTTATATGTACTAAGACATCAAAATTTTTCTTTGAGAACTGGCAGAACATAAGAGATAGCATATTTAATTAAAAAGGAGTTTCATAGCATACTTTTTTTTTTTTTTTTTTTTTTAATGAAAGGCTGTTTTTTCCTTACATTACACATGAAATCAGATTAAAGACAACAGAATGTTTTGTTTGTTTGCTTGCTGGTTTCAGAACATACTTGGCCCAAAACAGTTGACTCCTGTCTCACTAACCTATTTGACAAATTTACAAGTTTGTATACTTTGAGATGTTACTCCATTGATGCTGTCTTTGCCCATCTGCTTTTGCACTTTGGGACTTGCCCTAAAGAAACACCTCTGTAAGAACAATCTGTCTAATCAAACTTGAATTCAGTATGTTTATTTGTTGGGCAAAACAAAAATTTGATTTTTTTTTAAATTGAAATAACTTGCGATTTTAAAATCAGAACATTCCAGTGCTATGAGTCTTAAAAGAAGTAATCCACATTGCATTTTTAAAGAAGCAAATCAGTATGGTAGGAATTTTTGCTCCCTGTCTCTACCTCTCTGCACTCCTATTTGATTTGGAAGGGGAGGTAGAATGATTTTCACTGTTGTATTTTTTTTTAGATTGATTTGCTGGTATACAGTTTCATGACTGCAGAATCTGGAAGAGAAAGAAGAGTCATTTGAGGAGCAACAGAAAAGACTCTGCACTGTGGATTCCACAAATCATTTTTCTTCAGAGCCACCTTGAGTCACACAATACAAATAAATAACAGTGAGAACAGGCAGGTATGCTTTTATTACATGGAACAGCAAAGGATGTAATGAATTGTTTAGGCCAAAGTAGTACAGTCGTTTTAATTCACAGTAAGCTGAAAGTGCTAATTGGAGATGGTTTTATCCATCCTTTGGCCTTGGGTACTCATGTTTCAGTTCACATAAGGCCATGCAAAAGAGATGATCAAAAAGGTTTTATCTGGACCAGTTCCAGGTCAGTGTAAAGGATGTAACTGCAGAAAACATGCAGAAGGAGTGAATGGGAGGTGGCGATGGGGTCGTGTCTCACTCCAGGCTGACTGGTGTGTCCATGGAGCTGCCAGCCACTGTGTCACACCTGATCTGACACTTTCTGCTCTGAGCTGGGCACTCATGGCTGCTTCCCTCCCTCCCTCATGCTCCTGGACCCCGTGTCCCTGCCCCTGGCTTGCACTGGATCACCTGGTGTTAGAAGCACAAGGCTTCGTGGTAGGGTAGGTGTCTGTCAGATCAGAAACTGGCTCAATATGTGGTTTGATAATTGCAAAATTTGGTATAAGTGAATGGGAGCGGGTGATGAGGCTGTGTTGTGACAATGGAACTTCATATGAAACTGCACCCTGCCATCAATGGGACAAAGAAGACATCTTTGTGGCTGGACATTCTCATTTTAAAAAACTATTAATCATGCCAGTGTAATTGAAAACAATCTTTCAATTTTAATTTTTACAGCATTTCTCAAGTGTGAGAAATAATTAAAGCAATCTGGAAATCAATTCCATTTCCTGTAATTGTCACAGTTCCTAAATCTGTATAAGCATAAAAATGATCTTTGCTATAGGATGGTATCTAGCATACAAATATCTTCACAGAAGAATGGAGCAGAATCTTATTGCTAGTCTTGTCCAAGTTTGGGATGGGAGATGTTCAAGTCTCTTCAGGATTTCTGCTTTATAAACCACCACAATTACAGCAGATTCCACCCCCACCCCCCAGCCCCTTCAAAACTGCATACTGCCAAGCTAATTTCAAATAAGAAAAAATAAGTCTATTTTTTACATCAAATGGGTCATCACTCTTAATTCCTGGTTCAAGCAATATGACAGTATGGAAGAAAATCTGGGGTTTTTTTCAGAAGTTCTACAGCTGCAAGATTTTGTCACAGTTCTCAAGAAAAACTTGAGACCAACTTGTAAAAATATTATTATTATTATTATTATTATTATTATTATTATTATTATTATTATTATTATTATTATTATTATTATTATTTAAAATAAAATTGTTGCTGTTATTATTAGAATATTATTTCTTAAACACTTTTATGCATTTATACGCTATTATTTTTTAAACATTTACACCTTGAGAGTTTTATTTCACAGTAGCACATAAAACAGAATTACATAGAGACTTCTGAAGGACCTGCTCTAGCATGGACTGTTTGGGGGGCTCTGCCATCACTTAGGAAGGTAAAATCTCTTTCTCTTTCACCTTCCCAGATCTGTCTTCAGGAACTTGTGCTTCTTGCCAAGCAACTGATGGTCGCAGGCCGTAAGAGTGGCCTTCACTGTAATCTATTTTCTCCCCAGCCCCAGAATGAGATCAGATCTATCAGTTCTTGCTGTGTTTTCCAGGCAAGGTGCCAGTAACTTTGCCATATGCCGCCAGCAGGGAACCTTAACAAAGACATGTCTTGGAGATTGCTTTTCCTTTTTAAAAGACAAAGGAAACTGTATATATGTCTAGATGAAGGGGAGCTCTTGCATAACTAAATGCCTTTTCTTTTGCAACAAATTTGATCTTAAATCAGCTTAAATTCTTAAAACACAATTTTCAAGGAAAAAACCTACACAATTTGGCAGAACCAGATTAAAAACAGATTAGATGCTATAAAATGTTATAGTAAAAGACATCTTCTGTGTTTGCTAAACATTGTGCTAATGAGTGATATAATGAATATTAGAAGAAGCAGCAAATTGATTCCTAAATGTCACAATTACATTTTAACAGAGGACATTAAAAGCAGTTATTTCCTTTCTTGATTGCTCAGAGGTTTTATTATTTCACTATAATTTATCATACAAATCCAAACCAATCAGCTTCTTTGTTTACAGATAATAAATAAATAGAATTTAAAAGCAAGCTATAGAAATGCCTTCAGTAGAATTTATTTTATGGCAATTGACAATGATTTTTGTCAGAACAAGTGGAGTATTTTTTGTCCTCTGCAAGACCAAAACAAGATTGTATTGGAAAAGCTTTATGTGAGAAGGGCCATTGGCACTCACATTCAAAGTAATTATTCTTGTAAAATTAATTAACTGTTTTTTTTAATCCAAGCCCTTAGAATACTTCCCATTAGTAACAGCAGGTCTGTGCTTTTTATGTTCATTGTGGCAGATGTTCTTTACATCCCAGATTTCCTCAGAACAACTGAATGGTTTGATGGATGAAAGACTACATCTGGAAAAAGTGTATCAGTCAGCGTCATTAAAAGCCTGAGCCAGAGCCCACTGAAATCAGTGGGAATCACTGGCTTATGTTCACATTTTTCATATCTTGTTAAGAAGAAGTAAGTCTTGATTATTAAAAAAGAATGGAATGACATTCTTTACTTGTTTTGCACGTAATTTCTTTCACCAACAGTGGGGAAGAAAAAGGTTGTATTGGCAGAATAATCTGTCATGGCACTTATGGATAGCTAGGCTTGGGATCCCATGAGATTTTCATGTTTGCACGGTGACTACCAGCTGGCAAACACCCTTGGGGAGTCTGCAAAGGCTCCTAAGAAATGCTGGCTGTGGTGGGCCAGTACTACTGACAAAAGGGAAGAACATTTAAACAAACAAGGAATCTAGAACCTCAGGTTTGCATGACAGCATTTTGGCCAGGGTTAGTGTTTGAAGCAGCCAGGAGGAGGTATGGCAAGGACCTGAAGGTTATTCTATAACCTTCATTTTCACATTCACATAATTTTCACTTTCACATCATTTTCCAGAGACTTGGGAAGGGTCTCACTTCCAGGTTGGAGGAGTATGGTGTGGTCAGCTTGGGCTCCATGGTGAACGTTTTCCATGTGAACCACTCATCTCTCTCATACACATGTTTTTATTAATATTGTTGCTGTTACTGGTAATTTTCTTGTTTCATTGTTGTTTCCAGTAAATTGTTCTTATCTCAATCTATGATCTTTACTTCTTGTGCCTCCAATTCCCCTCTCCAAGGACAGTCCAAGGAATTAAATTCTGATGGGCATGTAAACTAGTGGACACTATACTGGAATTGCAGCATTAGTGTTTATCACCTATGGAAATGGAAGAGGAAATATAAAAGGAAGCTGAAAGCATTTTTCAGAAAAGTTATGGAGAATATTACAAACAGGAAGGAATCCTTCAAATTGTATTTAAAACAAGAAAATAAAAAGTATCATGAGCTTTAATTTATTAAATGTCAAAATATGATCAATTTGGCAGAATGGAAAATAATTTGAGAATCAACAAGATAAAAGCATCAAAATTAGTAATAACATATATTTGAAACAGGAAAAAAAAAGCCATTATTCATTGGCCAGCAGATAGTTTGCATGAAATGTACTCAGAAAGATAATTTTCTGCATCAGTATTTTCTATGAAAAGCAAATGAAGATTCTCCCATGCTAAAGTGCAGTCTTCTGGGGGGAGGGGGCTCAGTGGACAATCTGTCTGAATTTGTAAATTATTGTGGAAGCAGCAACAAATAAAATACTTTTTAAAAAAAGATAAAATGGTCTGATAAAATACATAGAAACCAGTACTATCACAAAAATTCTAAAAGAGTTCAGGTGTAAAATGGTTCAACTACTAATACTGTAAATTCTTACTTCACTGGACAGTAAATAAAATAGTAGATGAAATTCAATAGAGAGAAAGGCAAAGGAAATGAAATGCAGTATAGATAATGCAAAGAAATCCTTGCTTCTGAAGACAAGAAATCCTAGCTTTGCCCATAAAACAATGAACTCTGAGTTGACTGCCTTGACTTAGGAACAAGACCTTGGGATCATGATAGCTTTATGGAAGTGCCATTTCCGTGTAGTCAATGTTCTCTTCATGCCCCAAGAAAAAATAATCTTAAAAATCACATGAAAGAAATAGAGAACAAAAAACAGAGAACAAAAGAGAAAACCTTATTATTAAACTGAATAAATGCACTATTTGCCTGCATTTCAGTGCTGTCCTCTCACTACAAGAAGGTTATCTACATGGATGGGAAAAGTTCATTGAAGGAAAACAAGAGAAGAGGCATTGGAGGAATAGAAGCCTATCTCAGATACACTATAAGAATTTACTTTGTCAGCTGGATTCTTTAGCTTGGAAAAGAGATGATTTGGGAGGTATAGTAGAACAGGAGCCAGGCTCAAAGCAAACAAAACAATAGTTTCATACAGAAGGTAGTAGATCTGTGGAATTCTGTGTAATAATATTGAGGTATCAAAGAACTCTACATGGGGTACAAAGCAGAATGGACAAGTTCTTAGAAGAAAGAGCCATTACAGGCTACTAAGTGGACAAACCACAAAAGGATCAAGAAACTCACAACATTGAAAATAACTGGAAGTTGAGAAATGACTGTATAATATCATATATACTTGCTCTGTTCCTACTTTTCTCTGTCCACTTAGGCTAGACATACCTTAATCTGAACAAGAAAAACAACTATATAATCTTAAATTTTCATAATACTTTGTTGTTGTTATTTAGTATTCTTTATACAATGTCCCAAATTTTATGTATTTTTAAAACAAAAAGAACATGGCTTACTGGATGAGCTTGTTGTCTGAAAGTCAAGATAAAATTACTAATATTCCTCTTGTAGCTTTTATGTCTGGGAGCTTTAATCATGACTCAGAATTCTGCCACATCTGATATAAATCATAGACAGAAAAACAATAAAATAATGGAAATACTAAGTCTGTGGTAATACACACATCGAACAAGAACCAGAAACAGACACAGCTATAGCAGAATATACTTTCTATACACTTGTATAACAGCTGTCCAAATAAACTGTGAAAGACATGAGACACAATATTCATTTGGTTGTATAAAATTTTTAGGGAGTATGGTAGTAGAAGGGTATTTGCAAGGAAAAATGAAGCCAGTTTTCAGGTATTTACATAGAATACTTTTTAAGTATGAAGGATGACTGGAAAAAAGCCCACACATTTGTCTGAAAATTCAACAGCAAACTAGAGGCAAATATATTGTGTTAAAAAATTTGTATGGCAAATTTAATCTGCTGTAAAGAAATGGCAGATGAAAGAAAGAGTAATCTGTGAAATGTACTGAAATCAAACTCAAGAAGTTTATAAAAGATGTAGCAGAGGCAAATTCACCAGAAAAAAAATAGAAAATTAACATGGTAGAAGCTGAGGAGAATCATTACAATAGATATTGCAACATCAGAGCTGCATTTCTGAAGACCAGAGAAAGAGAAGATTGATAGAAATGAGTAGGGAGATAAGCCTAGACAAGAATTTTAGCTGAATGGGCAGCCAGGAAAGCTGCCTGTGAGATATATTTTACATTGAAGGTTTCAGACATTACTTCAGTGTCTGAATCTGCAGTGAGGTTTGAGTTGAGGATGATGTCCTCTCCATGGGTATGAGTAACAGGGGGCAGTCTCACAGTGGTTAAGTAGGTAGGCATATACAGCCTGGGTAATGGTGGGAATATGTATGCAAATATATCCATACAGTTAGAAAGCTCTTCTACTGAACATGCATACTATTGTTTTTTACTGTTGTTTTTCACCTTTCCTGGACTCTTTTATAACACATGTACCATGTAATCAAAAACCCCCCATAATTAATTGATTGAGGCTGAGCACAACCTTAGGAATGCAAGAAATCTCCCAATGTCTGATGGGAACTTTCCCTGCGTTTGACTGCAGTAGACCTTGTAGCAGTCTGCACTTTATTTCAAAGTCTTATTGTTCAGTGACCATTCATACAGCATTTTCTCCCCTTTGCAATTGAAAAAAGCAAGAACATCTGATTCAGATTTTTAATATTTTACCATATAATACTAGACAAAAGAGATCACTGAAAGAGTTTGCTGTAATGGCCAGTTAAAGTGTAAAAGCTGTAAGATTTCTCTTTGGAAAGATATTTGAAGAGGTCAGTCTCCATACTAAGGATGATGATGTTTGGATTGACAAAAAAAGAGTTTGCCATTTGGATTCAGATAGGTAGGTCATGGCTTTAACTGTCTGCTCACTGACAGGAAAAAAAATAGATACAAGTTTTCATGCTATTATTCTCCATTTGCAGTTGGCAGATAAGTTAAAAACAGACTTACTCGAGTTTATTCCCCAGTTGGGGAAATATTGCACTTTTTCCTTTGAAAACTCACCAATTTCATTAAACTGAGAATAATTTATTTGAATGTGACTGTATTCTGTGCTGACTTGCTATTGTGTAAGTCCTAAAATGGTCTTTATCAAGCCACAGCAAAGATTCCTTTTTTCTTAAGGCAAAAGTACAGGCAGAAGATAATGTTTTCTTTCCTTCTCCAGCAGTGCAACAGCAGCACTGAAATGGAGATTCAGACACCTACTCTTGCAACAGGCTGCACACTGAAGGCTCAGCCTGAAAAGAACCACTGGAACACTGAGATAATTGAAAGACCTGATGTGTTTGACGTGACCTGAAATACTGAAATATTTCTAGGCATTTTTTTAGGTATTATGTTAGTGATGGAGCTGCCATGACATTTTCATACTAGATATACTATTTCAGCTCTTCACAATTTTCCACTAAAAATGACTTTTCAAGATGATTTTTTGTATGTGCATGAGGGTTGTACTTGTGGGTGCTAAACTGACAATACTTAAATCTATTTAATGGATACAGCAATGTCAGTACAGTGCCCAGCTCCCAGCAGTGTGCCAGTAATACTACATTTCTTCTACCAAAAAGGCAACAGAACATTTCAACATCCTTGATTTTCTGCTGAGACTGGCAAAGGCCTTGTAGAAATAAGGAGACATTCTGAAGGTTTCTTTCATTTGGAGCATGAATTCTCCCTTCTTTCTCCCTTACTTGAAATAATCTGACTCTACTAGCATCTACAAAGGAGGAATTACCTTTTAATAGATATTTTAATGGCCAGAAACTTCCAAAGAACGATGAACAAAAGATAAACTGGTAGTTCTACTTAATTTCTGTGCTGTTTTATTTACTTCTAATTACTACATTCGGAGGATTTGTTGGTAAGCCCTATCTTTGCAGTGCCCAGAAGGTTAGAGAAACAGTGAATACATTTTAGGCACTTCACAGTTCTTTTCATTTTATTATTGTGGGGTTTTTTCCTGTTGAGGAATGAGGGCAGAGCTGACTACAGAAGATAACAAAGAGTGTGTGCATGTTATTTGCAGAAATGAAAGTGTGAATATTCCTTTGGGAAGGGAAAAAAGGAGAGGGAAAAAAACCACACTTGGGACAAGTAAGACAGAAGAGCTGAGAGGGCTTGAGTCATGGGACAGAGTACAGAGAAAAAGAGGAAGGAGTAGTTGAGGAATATGAGGTGCTAATGAGGAGCAGGGGCAGGTAGCCATTAATTAACATCTGTTTGCTCACCTATTTCTGCCAGAATTATTCACATAGAACCTGGAATAATCCTAGCATTGCAGTCTGTCTCAGAGGGCTGAACAAAAAGTCAGACAGTCCATACATTACTTTTACATTCTTATTTAAAGGATTCACAAATTCCTCCACTGTTCTATAGGGTGCTCTTCTCCCATTGTCTGTGCTAAAAGCTCTCATTCTTCAAAGCTGTCTGCGCTGCTCAGCCTGATCTTCTGTTTGGACCACATTTGGAGGCAGTTCTTTTTACTGTTCCTTCCTGTTACATGTGATTTGGGCTGCCCTGCCAGTCACTGTGTATGGGACAAGAGCAGGGGCTTGTCCATTGGCAGGGAGGAGGTTCAGCAGAACCTGCTGCTGCACGTTATTATGGATCTGCAGTCTCAACAAAGGGATCTGAGCCCTGCTACTTGTCTTTTAAGACTGAAATAGTTGTTTAGGGAAATAGTAGGATAAGGTTTGCCAGTCAAAAGGAAAAAAAAACCAAAAACCAAAACATCCAGGGAATGAAAAGCTGACATACCCAACTCCTTACTAAACAGGGAAGCTGATCAGAATTTGGAAGAAAATACTAGAGTTCATGGGCCAATGGCATACGTGGGTAGGGTTGGCAAAATCAGATTCGGGAAAAGAGTTCACTTTTTCCTATGCAATTCCTGTGTAGCCAAAGAATTGATATAGGAAACAGGAGCAGTCAGTGTGAACACATCAACTATGGATGTGATAAGATGCTACGAAAACCCCAGGAAATTTAATCATATAATTAAAATAGAATTCACACTTTGGAATTTTCTGTCCTTCAAAAACACTCAACGTCAGAAACACAGAAAATTATTGTTGAAAGTATTTCAGCTGCATGATTATATCATATACCAACCAGCCATCTCTGTGCTCTGTTTAAAAACTTACACACCACCAACAACCTACCCATCTTTGCAATGCCGGGAGAAGTTTTGGCTTTGGTACATGCAGCACTATGCTGAATGTAGCACAGGCTCTGGCCACAGAAGTACACTTGTCAAACTTTATGTCCCCTCCACTCTTCACCATGATAGGGAAGATGTGAGCTGATGTCTTTACAAACAACTCCATGGGTGAAGGTATGGCTGTTAATGTCTTTGAAACAGATCTTCGTGTCTCTACTAATTTCAAGTGGCAGGTTTGTTATAGAGCCTAAACAGCTTGGCTCCTGAAATGGACAAGTGGGAGTTTCTGAACTTTGGGCAGCAGATTTGTTAGCAGGTTTGTTACAGAGCCCAGTCCTGAGACAGACAAGTTGGTCTGCACAAACCTGGGGTAAAATGACAGGTTCAAGGAGGGGATATTTGGTAGGTGGTTCAGGAAGGCTGTACCTCAGCCAGTGGGGAAAGGAAGAGGGCAACATGTGGATAAAATGGGGCTGCGCCCTTTGAAACCCCAAGAAAGAGAGCCCTGCGTGCATGTGTCTCAGTGTACTCCTTCCCTTTCTTTGAATGAAGTTAGGACTCCTTTATGGACACTGGTTTTTCACAGCATGATTTTCCATATGATCATAGAACGAGGCCCCACAATTATCCATCATTAAACACACACCTTCCAATTTTAAAGCCCTTACAATCTTGTTGGAAGCTTTCCTGTTTAGCACTATTCTTGATCCTCAAGCTCTTAAAGTCATACCTCTGTGCCAGAGCATCAGTTTTTAAAAAACTTTTGTGCAGGCGGCTCATTTTGGTGGTGTGGGGGGGAGAGGCAAAGGGAACTCTGGAAACTGAGTGCATGCAGGGCCAGGACAGCCCTTGCCACCGAGGCCAAGCTGGGACTCTCCCACGGGCAAAGGTTCAGCATTGCTCTCTGCTGTCCATGGTTTTGTGCTGTGATGTGATCAAACAATAATCCTTGGGATTTGTATTGTCACAGAATCACACAATGGTTCGGGGTCGAAGGGTACATTGAAGATCACCTAGTTCCGACTAGGTGGACTAGTGGGCTTTGAGAGGAATGTTACATTTGTCTTTACAAATAAATTGTAAATCTGTTGGTAGATAAAGTTAGCACCTAGAGATAAAAGAAACAATGGGAGGGATTACACTGATTGGTGAATGGAAAAAGAGATTTGCCTTTACAAACAAATTCTAGGTTTGCTGGTAAATGAAATTGGGTAACAGAAGATGAAAGAAGCAACAGGGGGGGAAACTATGAATTCTACAAGAATTAAAAATTAAAAGGGAGGGTTATACATTAGAGGGGAATGTCAGGTGTCAGGCGTTCCGGGAAGTCTGTGCCTCTCAAGTACCTCAGCCAATGGGGAAAGAGAGAGGGAAAAGCGGCCGGGAAATTAGGATAAAAAGGGAGGCTGCGTCCTCCAAAAATTCGAGAGATCCCAGGGGAATGCCCCATGGCCTCTCCCTTTATTCGAATAAAGCAAAAAGGACTCCTCTGTCTCCTTTTTGGACATAAACCTCTGGTGTTTGTGGATTAATTTTCCTTACAATTTGGGGGCTCGTGTCCGGGATATTTCCACCGTCTAGGGTGGCAGGCAGCGGGTGGAGCTGAAGGCGCGCCTCACCCAGTCTGGTGATCAGCTCCCCTGGGTGCCGGCTGGCCCCGGGCGATTGATTGGGTTCCCGAGACTGTCCAGGAGACAGACGAGTGGCGGACCAGGGGTCCGTGAAGAGTCCGCAGGGAAGGACCAGTGAAAATCTCACCGGTGAGTAAGATGGGATCCTCGGGGAGCAAACCTGGGAGGGCGCCCATGGAGGGCAGCACAGGTACACCTGGGAGGGCGCCCATGGAGGGCAGCACAGGTGAAACGGGGAACCCATGGAGGGCAGCACAGGTACACCTGGGAGGGCAGCCATGGAGGGTTGGTTGCACAGGTGAAACAGGACACCCATGGAGGGTTGGAAGGGTGAAGCCGGGAAAGGGCCCCCGGAGAGTCCCTTGGGGAAAGTGCTGGGGTCTTGGGACAGATTGTATATTCACTCAGAGGTAACTATGAAAATTATGGTAAAATATTGTTATTTTGTGTGGCCAGAGTATAAGTTGTCAAAGGGGCTTATTAAGGCCATGTTATATAGATGCCCTGGGGGGGCAATAAGGGAAATCGAGAAGGGGACTCGATAGTCCATGGCCTGAGGGGCAAAAACGTGAGTCGAGAGAGGGTCTCGACAGCGGCGGGGTGGATGGAGAGTGTTTGTGCGTTACAACAGAATTGAAGAGGAGTGTGTGATAGATATGGGTGAGGCAATGAGCGGCAGGGCCGGGCACGGAGCTGCGGGACCGAGAACACGGGCTGGGGGCTGTGGGTCTGCCGGTGCTCTGTGCCGGGCTGTGCCTGACACCGACACCCCCGGGCAGGGCCGGCAGTGTCCGCTGGCCCCCGTGAGGCTGCGGGATGCCCAGCCGCCCGTGAGGCTGCGGGACGTGCTCGCTGGGAGCACCGGTGGGGGAGAAGTGTTTGGACTGTGACAGGACAGGCACAGGTTCTGGTATACGGTGTGTGATAAAGAAAAGGAGAACAAAAAATAAAGGAATATTTGGGAAATGCGGATTATACATGGAAGGATTGGAATTTTCTTTTGGGAGTTTTGTTTGGGTCATCGGAGAGACGAATGGTTTTGCGGGGGGCTCGGCAGCTGTGAGGGGATGGGCGTCCGCGGGCAGCGGGGGGGCTGTACCCAATGCACCTACAGTGGATGGTGCCGTCCCCCAGGCGGACCCCCAGTGGGACCCAAATAACCAGGCTAGTTTGGCTCGCCTCCTTGATTACCGTGCTTATCTGATCAGGGCAACCAAGTCAGCGGCTCTCAAAGCTAACAACGTAGCTAAGGCTATGTCGTTAGAACAGGAGAAACAGAAAAGTCCCTCTCATTGGTTGGAGAGGATTACGGATGCCTTGAGGAAACATGGGGGGATGGATCCTGAGGGGCCAGCCTTTGACACATTGCTGAAAGTGCAATTTGTTACTAAGGCTTGGCCTAATATAAGAAAAGGAGTACAGAAAGATGAAAAGTGGCAAAATAAGCCTCTGGAAGAATTGGTTAGAAAAGCACAGCAGATATATGTGAGAAGGGATGAGGAAAAGGCAAAGGCTAAGGCAAAGATAATGGCAGAGTTTTTGCAGCCCCAAAGGAATAAACCGCAGGGTCCAAGGGGTCCCCCGGGACAGAGCGGACGGGGTTGGCCACAGGGAAGTGGCAGAGGCATCCCCTTTTCGGCAGGGGAAAGCCAACCCGAACCGCGGCTGGGGAGGAACCAGTTTGCTATTTGCAGGGCAGAAGGGCATTGGAAAAATGAGTGTCCGCAGAAACAGCTGGACCCTCAGGAAGAGGAAGTCCAGAGGATAATGGAAATGGATTGTTAGGGGTGTCAGGGGCTCCTATTATATCAAGGACCCACTACTCAGGAGCCCTTGATAACTTTTAAGGTGGGTCCAGATCGAGAGGAGGTGTGTTTTTTAGTAGACACAGGGGCCTCCCAATCCACCTTAAATTTTATACCTAGAGGGGGAAAATTGTCAAAAAGATCTGTGGTTATTCAAGGAGTGAGTGGAAAGGATGAGGGAGTGTATTTTATTCAACCACTGTTAATCGATGTGGGGGACAGGTTTAAACTGCTTAATTTCCTTGCAAAAAAGGGACTTAGAGTGTCCAAAAAGAAAGCTCAGTTAGTAGAAAAAAAAAAAAGGTCAAATATTTGGGACACATTCTGACTGAGGGGTTACAGTGTATTGATCCAGAAAGAATAAAAGGGATTTTGCAAATATCATTTCCCCAGGCTGAAAAGGAGCTACGGCAATTTTGGGGTTGGTAGGGTACTGCAGAGCTTGGATCGAGGATTTTTCTGTTGTGGCTAGACCTTTGTGTAACTTTTTAACCCAGAGCGGTCCTGGTGTTGTGATGTGGACACCAGAGGTGGAGCAGTGCTTTGGAAAATTAAGGGATAGATTGGTAAGTGCCTCGGTCTTAGCTCTTCCGGACACAGAAAGGGAATTTCAACTACATGTGGGTGTTGAGCTGGGTCATGCTAGAGGAATTTTGGTGTAAAAGAATGAGGGACAGGAGGCCTGTCGCCTGTTTTTTACATTGTTAGACCCAGTGGGCAGAGGCTGGCCCCGTTGTCTGCAGATGTGCAGCCACAGCTCTGATGGTGGCTGAGGCAAGAAAGCTTACAAGGGGAGGGTATCTGATCGTAAAGGTTTCACATCAGATTAAAGCTTTGTTAACTGAGAGAGCCTCTAAGTGGATGACGAGCGCTCAATTATTACAGTGTGAATCTTATTTAATGGAACAGGAAGATTTAGAATTTAAAAATGGGGAAAATTTTAATCCAGCCTCCTGTTTAAATGGCCAAGGGGGAGACAGGAGAAAAGCCATTATTGTATCCAGTTTATAGATCTTCAAACTAGAGCTAGGAAAGATTTGAGAGATACTCCCTGGCCTGAGGGAGAGAATGTGCTCATAGATGGGTCGTCAAGAGTGATAAACTAGAAGC
This sequence comes from Oenanthe melanoleuca, assembly GCF_029582105.1. Lineage (NCBI taxonomy): Eukaryota > Metazoa > Chordata > Aves > Passeriformes > Muscicapidae > Oenanthe > Oenanthe melanoleuca. Next base: position 122,488,173 of record NC_079335.1, on the reverse strand, counting down.
GTTTTACAGGATACTCTATCGTGAATGGGAAACAATTAAAGAAAGGGGGGAGGTTACACCCACCTGGTCAGCCCAGACAGCTGAGCTGTATGCGCTGATCAGAGCCTGTGAGTTATACCGGGATAAAACAGTGAATATTTTTACTGATTCTAAATATGCATATGGGGTGATACATGCATTTGGGAAACTGTGGGAAGAACGAGGTTTATTAAATTGTAGGGGGAAAGATGTTAGCCCATGAGAACTTAGTCTCTCACCTATTAGAGGTGGTGAATTTACCAAAAAGGGTGGGAATAATCCACATTAAGGGGCATCAGGCAGGGTATTCAGAGGAGGCAATAGAAAACCGACTGGCGGATAAAGAAGCTCAGAAAGCTGCATTGTTGCAAAAAATCTCTTAAGATCCTCCCCTTACTCCCAGTAACTGCACCGCTGTCGGAGAAACTGTCTTTCCCACTAGAGGAACTTAAGATAATTTAAAAAGTGGGGCAGAAGAAAGAGCAAATAATTGGTTTACAAGGGATGGGAGGCAGTGGATCCCAAAAGCTCTGGCCTTACAATTGTTAAAACAACTTCATGGAGTCATTAGGGCTCTCGAGGGCTGGCAGAAGTCTTCCTAAAAATGTATTCTGCTGTGGGTCTCTTTAGCTTGGCAAAACGAGCTATTGAGGGTTGTTTGACTTGTGCTAAAACCAATAACAAAATTACAAAGAAACTTGCCAGGGGAGAGAGGCCTTGGGCTGTACGTCCTTTCCAGAGATGTCAGGTGGATTTTACTAAAATGCCCCGAGTGGCAAGGTTTAAATATCTTCTGGTAATAGTATGTCAATTAACAGGGTGGCCAGAAGCATTCCCTACTTTTTCAGCAACTACAGGATCAGTTGTTAAAGTATTTTTGGAACAAATAATTCCAAAATATGGAATTGTGGAAGCAATAGACTCAGGAGAACTAATTTTACAGAAAAAAAAATTCTTCAAGAAGTTATGAGTGCTTTAGGGATACAATGGAACCTGCATACCCCCTGGCACCCCCAGAGTTCGGGTCGGGTTAAAAGAATGAATGGAAAAATAAACACCTTCTAAAGCTGGTAATAAAAACCAAGATGCCGTGGGTACGGCTCCTGCCCCTGGCTTTGGCAAGAATAAGGGCCAGACCCAGGAAAGATATTCAATTATCTCCCTTTGAATTAATGTTTAGAATTCCTTACCCTTGTAATTCTCAGCCTAGTGGGGGGGGGGTAGAGATAAGTAATGTGTATTTGAGACATTGTGTGGCTTGGATGCTGTCTGTTGTGAAATCTCTTTGACAGGAGGCTCAGCTGGCACAGACCCTGCCTTTGGACTTTGCTGTTCACAACATCCAGCCAGGAGATAGGATCCTAGTTAAGGAGTGGAAAGAAGCACCGCTGGTGGTGAAGTGGCGTGGACCGTTCCAGGTGTTGCTGACCACAGAAACAGCCGTCAAGACAGCTGAACACGGGTAGACCCATCACACTCGGGTCAAGGTCCCTGAGGCCCCAGAGATTTGGACATCTCAGCTGGAGGAGAGGGACGGGAAGCCGCAACTAACACTCCGCAGGGGCGGACTGGAGCAGTAGCAAGTGCGTCGACATCGAGGGAAGCCTCGTGTGCCCACCCACGGACTGCCTGCTGAAAGTCTGTGTGGGCATCCCTCCTCTCAGATCTCCAGTCTGGCTGGGGGGCCAGCCCTTTGCTGTCACTGTTTTCTTTGTGCTAAGCTGTTTCTGTGCCTTCACTCACCACAGGTGCAAAAGACAACGTGAAAGTAAAAATTAAGTTAGGGAATTATATAACACCATCAGAATGTTTCTCTTAATAATCTTACCTTTATACTGTCAGTTAGGGTGGGGCCAGGAATGAGAAAATAAGTTTTTTACTTTAAGAGAAGAAGTAGCAAAAAAACCTTTAACCTTAGCAATTGCTGGGTCTGTGGGGGGCCAGGAAAATCTGAAAACTGGCCTTGGGTGGCCAGCCCAGTCGAACATAAATGGTGGGTTAGCACCCTGAGTGAGGTCCATAATGGAACAAAATTTTGGGATAAAAAAAAAAAGAATTCCATGGCGGCTTCATTCTTCTAAAAGAGGCACTTATTGTCTAAATAGAACAGAAAGCATATCCGTGGGAAAAAGTGTTTGTGACTGGACTTTATCAGTGGAACTGGCAACACTGGAATGGAACTCGAACTCTTTTTATCAGGTTCTGGTCCAAATATAGTAAGACAGATCTGGGATGTAACTGCAGCTGGAAACCTCATGTGGGAGCATAGAAGTGCAAATACTGTGATTCCTATGGTGGGGCAACTATTGTTGGGGGACCACTAGGCCCAGGAAGCAAGCTCTGTTTTGACCTCCCAGTGGATCATGAAAATTGGGAAGGTCCCTTTGTCAATGGGACCTGGGCTTTAAAGGGGCATTACTGGATTTGTGGCCAACATGCCTATCGCAGGTTACCCCCAAACTGGTTGGGGATATGTTATGTGGGGTATATCAGACCTCTGTTCTTTCTGCTACCACAGGTTCAGGGAAACCAATTAGAAATCAAGGTATATGATAATCTAATTAGGGAAAAGCGGTCAATTGATGTATCCCTGGCTGGGGGTAGCACCCAAAAGTGGGTAATAATGAGTGGCCACCTGAACAAACCATACAACACTATGGACCAGCCACTTAAAATCCTAATAAATTAATATCAGGTGCCAGAGAACCCATTTATAATTTAAATCAAATAGTTAAGTTACAAGCTGTCTTTAAAATAGTAAGTAACCAGAGAGCTACAGCTCTTGACCTTCTTGCTGACCAATCTACTCAGATGAGAAATGCAATATTTCAACACCGGATGGTATTAAACTATTTATTAGCAGAAGAAGGGGGCACGTGTGGCAAATTAAATTACTCAAACTGCTGTTTGCAAATAAATGACAATAGAAAAGTAGTGAAACAAATAGCAAAAGGAATAAGAAAGTTAGCTCATGTTCCGGTCCAAACATGGAAAGAATGGGAATGGGACATGTTTTCATGGCTACCTGGTAAACTGTGGGTTAAAACAATTGCTTTTTTTCTCTTATGTGCTGTAGCAACTCTAGTATTTTTACCATGCATGATCCCTTGCTTAATACAACTTACTCAACATGTGATCAAGGGAATGCATGTTATAGCCATGCCTACTGACCCACAGATGGCTATGAAAGGACAGAAATTGATGTCATTGCAAATAATTGCAAAACCAAAAAAGACACAAAAACAAGAAATTAAGACAATGATAGCTAAAGTTTGTAAAGACAATTACTAAAAATAAAAGAGGAGGGATTGAGAGGAATGTTACATTTGTCTTTACAAATAAATTGTAAATCTGTTGGTAGATAAAGTTAGCACCTAGAGATAAAAGAAACAATGGGAGGGATTACACTGATTGGTGAATGGAAAAAGAGATTTGCCTTTACAAACAAATTCTAGGTTTGCTGGTAAATGAAATTGGGTAACAGAAGATGAAAGAAGCAACAGGGGGGGAAACTATGAATTCTACAAGAATTAAAAATTAAAAGGGAGGGTTATACATTAGAGGGGAATGTCAGGTGTCAGGCGTTCCGGGAAGTCTGTGCCTCTCAAGTACCTCAGCCAATGGGGAAAGAGAGAGGGAAAAGCGGCCGGGAAATTAGGATAAAAAGGGAGGCTGCGTCCTCCAAAAATTCGAGAGATCCCAGGGGAATGCCCCATGGCCTCTCCCTTTATTCGAATAAAGCAAAAAGGACTCCTCTGTCTCCTTTTTGGACATAAACCTCTGGTGTTTGTGGATTAATTTTCCTTACAGCTTGAACACCTGCAATTAGACCAGGCTGCTCAGTGCCCCATCCAACCTGGCCTTGAGCATCTCAATTCTTTTTTTTTCTTTTTGTTTCCAGTGCAGCGGATTGCTGTTCTTTAGAAGTGCGGGAATGAGTTTGACAATGCAACAGTCTACGCGGGACTCAGCTGTTCGAGCAGGGGTTAAATGACAACAGCTTTCTCGTTTCCACAGGGGGAAGTGGAAAAACGCCGGCGTGGTTTTTAGAGGTGTTTTTCACAGGCAGCACGCTGAGAATGAGCGGTTCTGCTCCGAGAGCGTGCGATCATTGCGGTGACAGCGCAGCCTCCCCGCAGGCCGCGCAGGCCGCGCCGCTCCCCGCTTCCCCCGGCGCTGCGCACGCGCCCGGGCGGCGCCTGCGCGGCGGGGCGGCGGCGGGGCGGGCGCGGGTCTGCATCCGGGTCGCCGCCGTGCCCATTGTCTGGGGAAGGGGCCCGGGGCTCGGCGGCGCTGCACCCGAGGGCCCCTGCCCGCCCGCCGCCCACCCGCGCAGGCTTTAGTAAGTGATCCGCAGCGGTTCCGCCGGCCCTGCCCCGCGGGGGTGCCGCTGTGCCCGCGCAGCGCCCCCGCCCCGGGCGAGCGGGCGCATCGCCGTCCCTTGGGCGTCCCACGGTCCCGGCTGCGCGTCTCCCCCGTGCGTCTGGGCGCTGGCGGATGGCGCCGAGCCGCGGCCTCGGGGGATGCCGGCTGCTCCGGCGGCGTCTGGAGGCCCCAGCGCCCGCCCAGCCCGCCCGGGGCTGCGGGCAGCCCGCGGTGCGCGGTGCCGTGCGGCTGCCGGCGCCTGCAGGAGCGCCAGCGCTCCGCCGGCAGGGCGGACCTGCCTCCCGGGACCGTGTCCTGCCTCCCGGCACCGTGCCGTGCCTCCCGGGACTCTGTCCTGCCTCTCGAGACCTTTTCCTTGCCTCCCCGGACCGTGTCCTGCCTCTCGAGACCTTTTCCTTGCCTCCCGGGACCGTGCCGTGCCTCCCGGGACCCTGCCCTGCCTCTCAGGACCCTTCCCTGCCTCCCGGGACCGTGTCCTGCCTCCCGGGACCGTGCCCTGCCTCCCGGGACCATGTCCTGCCTCTCAGGACGCTACCCTGCCTCCCGGGACCGTGCCCTGCCTCCCGGGACCGTGCCCTGCCTCCCGGGACCGTGTCCTGCCTCCCGGGACCGTGTCCTGCCTCTCAGGACCCTTCCCTGCCTCCCGGGACCGTGCCCTGCCTGCCGGGACCGTGTCCTGCCTCACCTGTGGGAGCGGGTGTCCCCGGCCCCCGCTGCGGCTGCCTCTGCGGGCTGCTCTCGGGACTGCCCCTGCCTGTCACGGCCGTGCTGCCTCGTAATTTAAATGTCCTTAGCGATGCTGAATTCTCTTTGTGCCACCCAGTAACAACACTGTTTTTTTTCCCTGCAGTGGACCGCAGTTCGAAGAGGAGACAGGTGAAGCCTTTGGCAGCTTCGCTGCTGGAAGCTTTAGATTATGATAGCTCTGATGACAGTGATTTTAAAGTTGGAGATGCTTCAGGTAAATATGCTTTCTCATCTCCTCGGTTCAGAATTATCTCATTTTTGGTTTATGGTTGCTCATTTAATATCATATAAGAGGCAGAATGCTTGTAGTGAGTCTGGTGGGACTTGGAGCCCCTTGAAGGGAGTGTCTTGATTGGGTAACTGGGAATCAATGCTTCAGTTGTGATTATTTTTTTTACAACAGAAGTTTCATGGTTGTGAAACAAGTTTTGGTAGAAACATGTGAGTAGCAAATGTTCAGACTGCCTTAACTGTATTTATTGCTTTTGAGTTCTTCAGTGTAGGGATAATTTTTGGAATATTCACTGTATTTAGTATTGAAATAAGAACAATATAAAGCCATTTTGTTTTGAACAAGTCTGGATAGTAGTTTGTTTTGGAACTTACGAACTTGTCTTTTTCTCAAGGTTAATTCTACTTGGTGAGTAAGAATGTAAAGCAAAAAGATAATCTGGTCTGGTTTTTATTGTTTTTTTACAACAGACAAACTTAAGGTGTCCATTCAGGCAGAAAAGTGTACACATTTCATACTAGAAGGAAGTCTTTACTATAGAGTGTTGTTGCTTTGCAGTCTTTTTTAATGTGCAGATTCCTATATCTGCAGTGAACATTCACAGGAACTGAAAATAGACAAGATGGCCAAAAGAAAATCAGTAAATTCAAGTATATTGAAGATAGGGGGAAGAAGGGATAGGACCATGTTGGTCAATAAATTACACATTGTATGTTCTGTGGCATATGCTGAGGGAAATAAACAAGAAAATGCAGGATGTATAAGATGTGAGGGAAGCATTATGCAGCCTATCAAATAACTTGACTCTCTTATTTCTGCTCTGAGGATGCTGGTGTACATCTTGTGTGAACGTATAGTGCAAAAATATTCCCATTTAAAGGCTTGTTCTTTAACATTTGGCAAGTTCCTGTGTCTTGATGAACTTAAACATGCTTAGTAATGATTCATCCAGAGTCAGGTTTAAGATATGTCCTAATGGTCCTTGTTTGTGGTTTGTTTTGGTTTGATTGGTTGGTTTTGTTCTTCCCACCACCTCTTCCTAGACCTAGACATGTTTCCTTTGGTTGTTTTGGTAGAGGAGGCTGCAGTGGCTTTAAGAGGGTAAAACTGATGTTGTCTTACCAATTTCATCTTAAGACTTTTGGAGGCTTTTTTCATCTACTCTTTTAATTGTTCTGAGATTTTTTGCTCCTTTCTTTTGAATAAGGATATAATTTTCCATAAGAGGAAATTATTTTTTATAACCAAAGGAAATCTCCCTATTTTGGAACAGTAATGTAGGCAGGATTTAAGGGAAAATAAGGATTGGAAAGGGAGTATGGGTGATGAACACATAATTCAGAGCAGTATATTAGTTGGTCAAAAGGCAGTTGTTTATTGAAAAAAATTGATACAGCTTCCTGACTCGAGTGTGTGGGTGCAGAAGATTCACTTGTAATTGCTATCCTTTCTGACTTTTAGGACATTATATATTATATTATACTAGAGGGGACTGGTCAGTGTCTAGCCTTGAGTGTATTTCAAAGTCAATTTCATTTTGAGGAAGTTGAATGGATTTTCCTTTAAATATGCAATACTGAATTGAAACAAGCGTATGAGGAAAAACCCAAGTTGTACTTAAAATGTTTTTTCTAATTGCTGGTTTGTGTTCCTATATTTCATGAACTGTTGTTTTAGCATTTCTGAACCTGTAGGAGAAAGTAATGTTCTGTTTAATATGACTTAAAATTTTGTGAAAACACTTTGAAACAAGTGTTTCACAAGCAAGAGAACAAGACACAGAATTTGACATGTTGTACTTTATTTGAAAATTTTCAGTGTGGAAAAAGAAATTTGTGAGAGTTTGGAGAAGTTGGGGAGTAGAAAGTTACTACAAATAAGAATCTTATATGGAATACAGGTTTAATTGAATTGTTGCAGGAAATCTGAAGCAGAACATTTATATTGGTTTAAAAGGAAGCTGGTTTAGCATATTGTTAAATTAGTTTGCATTTAGTCCATTTTGATTTGGATTGAAGAAGTGATTAAATAAAGGACATTTCTTATACACACACATACACACCCATATTGGACTCTTCATGAGCAGCCTGTTGCAAATCAGTATTTAGTATTTGCTTGAATTCCAAATGACTTTGTATAGTTTGCTTACAAAAGGAAATAAGTGTGTCAGAAGTAAGAATCAGTCTGCATTGAGTATAAGCATAAATTCTAGCATGGTAAGTCCACAGCTCCATGACATATGTTTGTTTATTTCATTGACAAATGCATGTATAGGTGTTAAAAATAACAAAACAAATTTGAAAGTTAGGTTAAAGTATTATTTAAAAAATTCTGAAGTTGTGTTCTCCCTGATAACTGTGTTGAGTCCATATGTGTGAGCATTAGGATCTCCAGTGATATGTTCTAGTAGATGATACTGTGCAAATATATGGGGACTGGACCCAGAATCCCTAAATTTTTACACACCTCCATTCTTGTGCCAGATTTCTGGGAATATGCAATTCAGTAAGGGTTTGAGAAGCTGCTATTAAGTGCTTTTAGGAAGCTGGCAGTTCTGAATTTTTGTTTTCAGAGTCCTGGCACCTTGGTAAATTTTTTTATTATGAAAAATATTTCAAATCACCTAACCCCTCTTTCCACCAAAAAATCCACAGGCAACATGGACTTTTACTTACAATGTAATTAATTTTTTTTCTTTTGGATTTAGGTCATACCAGCAGTCAGTTGATCTTTTCCACTTAAAAGATCTCAACGTTCTGACATCTCTTTAGGGAAGTTGATTTTAAAACTGTTACATTCTTGTAAATTTACTTCATGTAAATAGTTTTCAGTCCTGTGGGATTTTCATTATAATTATACTGAACAAAGTAATTTTAATGGTTTCTCTGTTTCTATTAGTAATACCATATTCTAAACTGCTGTATTCTTTTGGTTTTTGTAAACATCTTTTAAAAAATTGTTCCATGAGAAAAACAAATATGTTGTTTTAATGTGGGATCAATCAAAAAGACTGTCCCTTTGGAGTCAGAATGTACAAGTATGTGACTTGAAATGATGGTGCTGTAATATACTCAAGGCTTTTATTAGTATCTTTCATAATATACATCAGTTACTTGAAGATTTGTTTTTAAGTTAACTAAAGCATGCTTTGGGGAGTCCTTTTGTTCATTTTTTTTTTATTTCTGCAGTGAGAGCAGCTGGAGACACACTGATGTCAGAAATCAGAGTACAGGTCTAGAATAACTCCCAGCAGGACTCGAAAGCAAGAATTTACTATTTTTCTTCTCTGTTTTCTATGAACTCAGTTTTTTCAGTGCATATACTGAAATTGAAATCATTCAGAGGAATGTAGTGGTTCCTGAACAAGAATCGTGTGTGAATTTAAGGACTGATTCCTATCACAGTGTAGCTAAGAAGAAAATAACTGAATGCTGCTTTTGAAGAACTCAATCCTGTCACTACTTCTGCTACTGACTCAAATTTTTACATACTTTTTTTTTTTTTGGTGTTGAGTGTGAAGTCTGACTTGCATATATATTATGTACTGTTCTTGCAGTTAAAGGTAGTAGATCTGTTTAAAACAAGTAATGATCTACATAAATGCATATATTATCTATTCTTAAAAACTGTGACTTGATCTAGAAATAAAAAGTTGCAAATATATTTATCCTTATGTAACTTGTTTCCTCTTAGCACAATGGAGATTACACTTTTGCTTTCCTATACAGGATATTGTAATATAAAGAAATGTTTGTGAAGGTCAAAATACTGTGTTTAACAGTACTGAAATCTTGATGAAGAAATAAATATGTTTGGTTTTTTAGACTTAAATGATAGGCAAGAGTAAAGTTGTAAGGTGTTTCAGTAGACAGTGAAGGTAAAAGAAAATATTGGCTTATTAATCATTAGTAAATTATTATGTATTTCCATTTTAATGTGTAGTTCCTGAGACTGGAATTCACAGGGGTTTTTTCTATTTGAGAAAATGGAAAATATCAGCAGTATGTTCTTTTGGAGTATCTTCATCCCAGGTAAAACTTTTATCTGTACAGATGTCTGCCACTCTAAGTAAAACTTTGGAGTCACTGACAAGATTTTGAACTTGCATTTTCTTTGGAAACACTGGGATTTCTGTTATTCCAGGTGCTCCCTGACAAGCAATTGGCAGGGCACCCAATTTCATCAGTGTTCTAACCTTGTAAATGAGGCACTTCCTAATGGCTCAAGTCAAAGTTGACAGTCTTTAGTTCTGAATGGTTTTACAAACTTGAATAGACATCTACTGAAATGTCATATGACATAATTATTACTAGTGTAAAACTGAGTAAGCTGCTTTCTAAATGACTTTCCTTTGTTCCCTTTCCATCATTTTTTCTATTAAACTAAGTACTTGTTTTCTGAAATGTGTAACTGTGAGTCAGTGGTCAGTTTTGTCTCCTGGTCTGCCCAATCTCCATCTGCAATTAATACATATTAATAGTTCTATTAAAAATATTATTTGAGAAGACAGTTTCTCTCCATAGAGCTCTAGCATCTTAATCTGTATTAGTTTGGTTTGGTGTGTTCTTAATCATGTTATTTTGGACAGTTCAGTTTTTCTAACTGCCAGCACTGCCGATGTTGAATTGCCAGTAGTCTACCAGTGTTTAATCATCATAATCAGCAAAATAGCATAGAAAGCCAGGGGCATGTATCTAACTGGTGTGTTAGATTCTCTCTTTGGAATTATGTTGTGAGTGAGGTATTAAGCCTTTAGTTCTTGCTTATAGTTTTATTAATCATAGTGTAATGGACCTCTGTGTCTAATAATAAATGTGGTCACAGATTTACCAGTTACAAAACTCTGCCTTTGGTAATTTTTTAATTATTTTTCATACTACAATCTAGGTTTTCCTGCCTCTTTTTTTACATCCAGTTATTAATATTAAGCTTTCTACTTAGTCTGATCATTTCTTTAAGGTATTATGGGGTCTTCGTTTGTGATATCTGGATCAGATGTGTAGGAAGTACAGCTGCTTTTGCATGTTTAGTATAGCACATGTGCCAGGGATTTTTTGTGGTACTGGAGCTGTTCTTCCATAAGGAAATTTATGGCAGAGGCTGTTGAGAAACACTTCTAGTAGTGCTTTCCATGTTTCCCATCCATCAGGATGCAGGCACCCTGGGTGAGGGATTGTCCAAGGTGCTTAACACATTGTTTTAGCAGAGATTGCTAGGTAATTTCACATAATCTTGTCAAAGGCTAGTTGTTTGCCTTGTGATGGGGAAAAAAGAGGGTGAAGGACCAATAGATAAGGTGGGGTGGTTGGATGACATTTAAACTCACCTGCATCCTGGTTTTTGTTACTGCTCTCAGAAAGAGGGTATTGTAAAGGCCACTGTACACTTTGTCACATGATGGCTGGATTATTATTGAATAATATTATTTAGCAGTGATAACTTGGTAGTTGCTCTCTGTGTTGCATGCTCAGTTTGTCAGTGTTCCAGCATCCTTGATTGTAGGTAGCTTTGAGCGCTTCGGAAAGACTCAGGTAGGATTTGGTGTAAATAAAAGAATTTTCTAAAATTATTCCAAATGCTTCTTGTCTGCTGTTCTCAATTTGTTAAAATTTATTAGTGGAAGAGGCAAGTCTGAAATGATTGCCTTTAACCAGCTTATCCTTTAGAGTTCACTTAAAACAATCAATAAAGCTGTTTTTTAAAGAGCTGCTTATCAAGCTAAATACTGCATTGAAGAACCAGACCGTCTCCTGTCAGAGATTGGCCAGGTACTTTTGTAGTGCAGAACTTGATCTCTGTATACATGAATTTTCTTAGAATGTTGAAAAAAAAAATTTAAATTGTGGGTGTCATATAAAATAGTTTGCAAAATAGTCCTGCAAAAATCCCTGGAAGGATATTTTTTTCGTTGACTCATGTAATTATTTCAGTAGGTTTACCCTGAAGTCTTGTGCATCATACATATTATACAAGACTCCACAGTTGAGTGGAGTGTTTCTTTATTGCACTTTTTTTTGTACGTTAATTCTGTAGCATAATGTTCTGTTCTTTTCAGAATGATCCTCTTTAGATTTGAGTGCCACCTGCTGTTGTGCTTAGTAGAGCTAAAGATACAAGGTGTAGAGGAATAAATGATGTCTTTCTCCCAACTGTTATCTGTCATATTTGTCCTCAATGGAACTCTGTATTCTTCAGTATTTGGTGGTGTATCTGGCCCCCATCTTTCACTTAGAATAGCTTTACTTCTTTCCTATAGGGAATGACATGATATGGTTGCCAATTTGAAAGAGCCATTCTTTAAGCATTTCTTTCAAGGAGAAAATTGTATACTGCAGCCTCTTCCTCAGTAAAAGTGCAGCTGACAGAAGAAGACCTGTAAAAATTGCTGTTATCACAGAATAGCTCTTTCTAGAAAAACACCTATCACAGTGGATGCATTCAGATCAAGGAGAGATATCTCTTACTATAGATATCTCTGGCGTGTATGTGAATGTATAAAGGAGAGTAGAAAGCAAAATGTGCAGGCAGAAGGCAAAAAGAAATTGAAGGAGGGAAGTGGGTGAAAATAGTGTTTATTTGCTCTCTGCTTTAAATTATTGCATTGTGTAGTATTGATGTACAAGAATCAATGTTAGCAAATTAGAGTGCTGTTAGAGATCAGGACTAAGATTCCCTCCAAAAGATGAACGCTTAAATTGGCAAGAAGTCTAAGACTATTTAGAAATGCATCAGCAGAGTTAAAGCATCAAAACAAATGTCTGTCATAGATTTATGGTAGAGAAATAATGGAAGTTAAGTTATAAATTTCAGTTAATTTTAACGTGGTGAAATCTTGTATTACATTACTTAGAGTAATACAAATAGTGCATATCGGCACTTGGCACCTGTGAAATGAGACACAATACATTTTACTTTGAGCATACATATGGCATTTAATCTGTGATAGGTGTAGTATGAGAGTATAGCTTTAGGAATTACTTGTAAAATGCTTGAGAACTGGCAAGTATCATAGAATTTTAGAATTGCTTAGTCTGAAGAAGACCTTTTAAAGTAGAGTCCAGCTGTTATCCAGCACTGCCAAGCCCACCACTAAATTGTGTCCCGAACTGCCACACCTACACATCTTTCAAACATTTCCAGGGCCGGTGACAACTACTTCTCTGAAGAGTAACCTTTTCTGTGAAGTTTTTGCTAATACCCAACCTAATCCACCCCTGTTGCATCTCTGAAGCTGTTTCATCTTGTTGGATCACTTGTTACATGGGAAGAAACACTGACCCACCCCTTGCTACAGCCTCCTTCCAGGCAGTTCTGAGTGTGATGAGGTCTTTCCTGAGCCTCCTTTTCTGCAGTCTTCTGCTCCAGACTTTCAACCAGCTTCATTGTCTTTCTCTGGACACACTCCAGCACGTGTCTTTCTTGAAGTGAGGAGCTTAAAACTGGACACAAGATTTGAGGTGTGGCCTCACCAGTGCCAAATCCAGGTGGACAATCACAGCACTGGTCCTGCTGGCCACACTATTGCTGGTACAGGCTGGGATGCCACTGGCTTTCTTGGCCTGGCTACATGCTGGGTCTTGTTCAGCCAAACCAGCACTCCCCACCCTTTTCTACTACACAGCTTTCCAGCTCCTCTGCCCCCAGTCTGTAGTGCTCCATCATTGTGATGGCATTCAGGATGATCTGCTCCATGACCTTCCAGGGTCAGGCTGGCAGGACCAACTGCAGTTTCCCAGATACACCTTCTGACCCTTCTTGCAGATGGGTATCACATTTTTTTTTAACTTCTAATCATCTGGAACTTCTTTGGTTAGCCAGGATTGCTAGTAAATGATTGAATGTGGCTTATTTGGGCCCACAGATCTGTGTGTGTCTGAGATATGTAGCAGATCTCTGACCATTTCCCCTTGGATTCTGGGTGCTTCATTGTGCTCCCTGTGTCTGTCTTCTAGTTTGGGGGGATGGATACCCAGAGAACAATGGATCTTGCTGTGAAAGACTGAGGCAAAGAAGGCATTAAGTTCCTCAGCCTTTTCTTCATCCTTTGGCACAGTTTCCTTCCTCATTCAGTAAAGGGTGGAGATCGTCATTAGCCTTCCTTTTGTTTTATTTTTATTCCTTTTGTTTCTTACTTTTGTTTTACTTTTATTTATTTTTATATATTTATATATAAACAAAATATTGTTTATTTTAATTTTATTTATTTATTATTTCTTTTGTTGATAATGTAGTTATTATCTTTTATGGCAGTAGTCAGATTAAGTTCTAGTTGGTCTTTGTCCCTTCTAATTTCCTCCTTGCAAAAAAATTTTCTCCCCCGCTTCTTCCCTGTAGTCATCTCAAGTTGCTTGTGCCTTCTTCCAAAAGCCTTAAATTCTCCTTGTTCTTCTGAGTCTGAGTCAAAGCTCTCAGCTGTCTGTTCAGGCACATCAGTCTTTCTCACTGCTGGCTTGTCTTTCAGCACATAGGGATCCCTACTTCTGTGCTTTTAAGATTTCCTTGAAGAATGTCCAGCCTTCCTAGACTACCTTCCAAGAGGTTCTGCTGACCAAGCCTCTTGGCAGGGTATCATCTCTCTGAAAGTCCAGGATGGAAGTTCTGCTGACCCTCTTCTTTGCTTCTCTGAGAACTGAAAATTATCATTTCAAGTTTGTTCTGCCCAAAACACCCTCCAGTCATCACATCACCCACAAATCCTTCTCTAATCACAAACAGCAGGTCCTGTGGGGAGTCTTTACTAGTCGGCTCCCTCTTTGTGTCAGGCTTCCAATGCTCCAGGAACATTCTGGACCAGTTCCTCTCTGCTGTATTGTGTTTTCACCAGACATCTGGTAAGTTGAAGTCCACTATGAGAATGAGGGCTAGTGGTTGTGAGATCTCATCCAACTGGTTACAGACTATTTCACTGATCTTCCTTGCCTGTTCATTCTGAAGAGTTTATAGCCATCCAGTGCAGCACTCTGGCTGTCCATGTTATCTCATGTCTACATGAGTGACAGCTATGTCATAGTTTTACTGCTGCTCAGTGGCTTTCTGCTCCTCCTGTTTGTTGCCTGTGCTGTATACATTAGTGTAGAGGCACTTCAGCTGGGCTGTTGATCTCACCAGCTTTTTGGGGGAGCAAGCCCTAAGTCTTACCATGACCATTTTCAGTGATGTTCATGTTTTCTAACATAATAACCCTTGTGTCTTTACTGCTGCATGGATCTCCATTCCCTATCTCCACTGAGGCAACAGACCAAAGGACCTTTCTAGCATGTTGTCCCCCTACAGTGGTATGCTGTCCCCAGGCACATCTTTAGGGAACCTGGGTTTATTCCTTTCCCCCTTCAAATCTAGTTTAGTCTTTCAGTGATCCTTTTCCCCCTCCTTGTATCTGGTGTGCTGTGTCTGTTGCCAGCAGGCCTGGTATCCTATAAACTAACTCATGATCAAAAAACCTTTAAAGATAATCTGAGTCAACCCCCTGCCTTGGTCTGGAACTTCTTTCACTAGACCAGATTGTTTAAAGCCCCATCCCACCAGACCTTGAATATTTTCAGTGATGGGTACCTACAAATTCCCTGGACAATCTGTTCCAGTGTCTCACTATGCTTATTGAAAAGTTTCTCATGTCCAATCTAAACCCTACCCTCTTTCAGTTTAAAACTGATTCCCCTTCTTCTGCCACCACAGGCCTTGGTAAAAAATCTCTCTTATAAGCTCTGTTCTCCCTGGAGCCTTCTCTTCTTCAGGCTGAACCATCCCAACTCTTTGAGCATGTCTTCATGGAGCATTGTAGCCTTCTCTCCATTTTTTGTGGTCCTTCTGTGGAGATACTCTCTCTTAACAAGGAAAGGCTGAGAGAATTGTGCCTGTTCATCCTTAAGAAGAGATGACTGAGGGGAGTCCTCATCCATGTCTGTCAGTGTCTGAAGGGAGGGAGAATGGACCAGACTCTTCAGTGCTGAGCAATAGGTCAAGAAGCAACAAGCAGAAACTGATGCACAGGAAGCTCCACTTGAGTATGAGGAAAGACTTCTTTAGTGTGCAGGTGACCAAGCACTGGGGCAGTTTTTCCAGAGATATTGTGCAGTCTTCCTTACTGGATTTATTCAAGAACTGTCTGGATGCAATCCTGGACATGGGTGTACTCTGGGACAACCCACTGTGGTCAGTTCCAGCCTTACCCATCCTGTGATTCTGTAGCCAAACAAATTATTGTAACTTGAAAACAATTATTTTTGATTGCATATTAGTTAATAATGGTTTTATTTCTTGTGTATGCTTGACTCATGTTCTACACTTTCAAAACTTCAGTTAATTATCTTGTACTTCAATTACTGCAGTTAAGGCTAATAGGGGTGGAGAAATGACTGAATTATGTTTTTCTCAAAGACTAAAACAAACTTGTGTTTTTTCTGGATCTCTAAGTGTTAGAACATATGTTGGAAACTTAGTTTCTCTTAGCTTGTAAGGGGATGGTTAGCTTTGATGTCCTTCAGTAATAGTAGCACTTATGGAATTTTTTGTCAATAGTTATATAATCTCACTGATTGCTTCCACATGCAGGTATATGCAGAAGAAGGCAAATCTGACCATTATATTGAAGTAACAACTGGCTAATCATTGGCAATGTTCTTTGGGGTGGAAAAAAATGCCTCATGAAATGACACACTGTGCACACTTACCTCAGCATCTGTTTATTTGGATTTGTACAGAGTTGGGTGTGCAGAGAAATTCTCTGTGTAAAATCATAGTGAGTGGTGGAAAGTTTTGGATTATAACTAAAGCAATTAAATGTGGGGTTTTTTTAATTTGTGAGCATCGACATGTTGCATCTTTGCATTTGTCTATGACAGTGGATCAAGAACTTGGTGATGGATCTGAGCAAACTAAAAACTGTAGCCAGTGCCTAATTGATCTCTGCATTGGATCAAGAAACTCTATTTTCTTTTTAAAATTTAAAAAAAGTATTTTCTGAATTTTCCTTCATTAAAACAATACTAGGAATGAGAAGCAGTAGGTTCATATAAGGTGAGAGATAGCAAGGTGGATGCTGTTTATAAAGTTTAAGAAGTTCACCTGTCATTTTTTAATACTTTTTACATGTACTTTTTAGTAAAAATGTCTATTTTTTAATATAAAAATCTTTATTTTTTTTCTGTTGCTCATGTTGGGATGTGTTAATTAATGAAATAATGAGTACACTCAGAAAAGTACCGTATGAGTGATGTAAGGTTAATGCATTGTAGTGCAGCTGCAATGCTGAATGAGGCATAGTCTGTGGAATTAATAAGTGAACTAACCTTGGAAATTAAAAGAGCCCTCAAACCCAGAAAAAACAAAGATGTATTAAAAATGAAGGTGAGGGATAATCCATATTATTATTAGAACTAGTTATGTAAACTCTTCATTTTGTGATTTCAAACCTCTTCTATTGGATAACTGTTTTGTTTTGAAGATGTAGAAAACACCTCCAGAAATTAAAAACTGGAATGTTCCTTTTTTAAGATGTGACTTCACATGGAAATTACTCTGTGCTACTGCTTTTTTGTTAATATGAGCTGCAGTTCAAAGGAACATAAAATGCTCATTTAATAAGTTCTACCATCTTTTTTTTTTTTTTTTTGGCATCTTAAAATGCAGTCATGTTTAACAGATTCTCAACATAGCACTCGAAATAGCAATATTTGGATACCAGCTGAAAAAATAGGTGGAATACCTTATGAGGGAGGAACATGCATCATTCTTTTGTTTAACAACTTGCTTCAAGAGATTTTATTTTTGGGGGTACATTTATGTCGGAACTTTTTTTAAATTTTCATATGCTCAACAGATTCTGAAGGAAGTGGTCATGGGAGCGAAGATGCATCTAAGGACAGTGGTGAAGGTTCCTGCACTGAATCAGAAGAAAATATCTTGGAGGAGGAACCAGCAGAAGAGAAAGTAGAAGAGCAACAGCCCAAAACCTCCACTGAAGAAGAAGTGCCAACAGCAGACAAAGAGGTAATTAAAACTGAAAAGAAAGAGCAAGAAGATGAAGAAGAAAAGCCAAAAAAGAAGAAAGAGAAGGAGAAAGCAACTGAACCTGATGCTGTGGCTGATGAGCAAACAAATGAACCAAAAAAATGGAATTTGCGCAGGAACCGACCTCTGCTGGATTTTGTATCGATGGAAGAGCTAAATGATATGGATGACTACGACAGTGAAGATGACAATGACTGGCGGCCTACTGCTGGGAAAAGAAAAGGAAAGAATGCACTGAAAAAAGAGGGGAGTGATGGAGATAACGAAGATGATGAAGATGACGGGAGTGGAAGTGATGAGGATGACAATGATGAGGAAGGTAATGAAGAAGATAATAGCAGCACGGCTAGCGATGGAGGATCCAAGAAGAAGAAGAGTAAAGTTCTTAACAGGAATAATGCAGATGATGAGGAATTGACAAATGATAGCCTGGCTCTTTCACAAAGCAAGAGTAATGAGGTAGTGCAACCAACTTTCTATAATATATCTGTTGACAAATGGAAGCTACCCCAATAGCTATTCTGTTAATATTAAAAGTTAAACTGATTGGCTGGACTTGTGTTCACAAAATAATAAGTGAATAATAAGTGAAACAGGAAAAATTATACTAAATAGGTACTGCATATTAAATAGCCTTGCTTGGACCATTTGACCAATCCAATGCCACTAAAGTCAATAGTGGGACTTCTCTTGGCTTTATAGAGATTGGATTAGTATTAAAACTAGGAGGTCCAGTATGCAAACCAACATATGTTAGTGAGACTTCTGTTTTAGTGTAAGTGTTATATATCTGGAGTGTTATGAAAGTTAAAAGCATTTTTTAAAATGATAAAATAGATGCATGAGGCATTATTCTTTGCCCTTCTTTGTGACAAACATCAAAGTCTGAACAAAGTCCACTTATAGAAGAATTTTAAGTAAAAAAACATGCAGACTAGGTTTGAAATCAGATAGAATAATTATTATAATTTATATTGGACTTGCTTATAAGAGTCATAAATGAATTAATTTTTTACCCTACTAAAAGCATTGGGTACTATGACTATTATATTAAATATCTTCTGATTGCAGAATATGAATATTATATACATAAATGTTTAATAAAGTAACCTTTTTTTCCCTATGCACAATTACAATTGAAGATTGTGCCTGTGGAAAAGTTAAGATACCAGGTTCTCACTGTGGTTGACTTCATGTTCTGCAATAGCAAAAGTCAGAGCAAAATAAAAAGAATTGCTATAAAATCTATATTCCGTTTTCAGGATATAATCACAGTGTCAAGATAACATTTGAGAGATGGTAGTGATATGACATTATTTAAAGTCCTACTGTTCCCTTTTAACTTTGTTTAAATGTGTAAAATGGCAGGGAACTAAACAATATTTGGATTTGGTCCATTTTAGATTCTTTGATAGGTATCATATATATATATTTATATATTGCAAGTGAGCTGTGCTGTTTTAACTACTAGTAATAATTGGGATTGAAAAAAAAGTGTGATTTTTTATTTTATTTTTTTTTTAACTTTTTGTATAGGCATCTTCTTTCCTTGTCAGGCTCTGTGATTCTAGTATTATTACCTGCATTTTCTTGGCTCAGGAGCTGAAAGTGTTCTTGCTGTACCAATACTAACGATACTAACTTAAAACAGAGAGAGGAAGTTTTCTTTCAGAGTTGCTTCCTGCATCAGACTGGAGATGTGTGGCTGCATTCTTAGTAGAATATTCTTCAGTTTCATTTCCCTTGGCTTGGAAAAACAGACCTATTTCAGAAACCCAGAGCTGTCTCTGATATATTTTCTTTGAAGCTTCATAATATGCATGGATATCATATTCTATTCTTACCTTAGATTTAGAACACTGATGAGAACATAAAATCAACATTTGAGAATTTGAAGTTAAAATTATAATTTTTGTAGCTGTTCGATTTATCTTTATTACATATAAAGTGCTGTACTGTTTATGACTAGGTCTTTATCAAAAAGTTTTGCTAAATTGAGTATCTATAGACTGAATTATAGATTGTAATTTTTAGATTTTTGATACTCAAGATACTGTTTTGAAACAGTATACTCTCCATGGCTACAATATTTTAAATTATTAAAAAAGGAAAAAGAGTAAAAAAAAAGTCTTGTCTAGCAGACACATCCAGCAAAATCTCATCACGCTGCAGAAATTGAATTCTTAGAAACCTGAGTTCCTAGATGTTGAAATACATAATAAATTTAGGAAAGAATATCCAGGTAATTAGTTTTGAACGTACTGTAGTAGCCTTTATATATATTCTTTCTTTCCTTCTTCCTTTCCTTTGCTTATTTTTGAAAGATGGAAACAGGGAAGGGTGTTGGGGAGGGGTTGTTTGGGTCTTACTTCCCTGTGATTTTTATTTGTTTACATTCTACAAAAATATTTTGAGGTCTGCATATACATTATTTTAACATGTGCTGTAATTAAATACCATATGCTTTTCTATTGTATTATGTACAAAATACAAACTTAGCTTTCTTTCCTGAGGTCAAGCATCATTAGTAGGTAAATGGTGCTTTTCTGTTTTTAGAATTATTACCACTCTACAGGACTCTTCTGTTTTCAGTGAGGTGGTAGTTGTCTTTATATTTTTTTTTCTCTTTAAAATTAAAATTAAATTTAAAAGTCTATGGGCATATAGCTGGAAGCACTCACTTTCTTCATTAAAACCACCGAAATGGGAGTTCCATAGTGAAATCCAGCTGAAATAGTTTCTCCCACTTCAGTAGGGAACAGGACTTATTCAGGAGTTGCAGCTGTTACTGTTATATTTAAAGTTCCATGTTTTGGATGAGTCTCTCAGGTGCTTAGACCAAAAGCAGAGGAGATCAGCACACTTTCCAGATCATTCCCTCTCCATGCCTGCATAAAAAAATAAGTTGCTCAGAGGCTTTGTTTGACCTGGTAGCTGTCTTCACATGAGGTGAACCTTAATGATTGGGGTTCCTAACATTAGAACAAAAATGTGATGCCCTTTCATTGCTTGTTTGTTCTGGTTTTTTGGTCCATGTTTGCATATGTTCTTACTGCCAAGACAGCTAGTGTTATTTCAGTGTTCTAACAATGCAATTCTGTTGCTTCATTTAAAGTAATAATTTGGTCTCCTTTTTTTAATTTTTTTTTTTAATTACCCAATCTCAGGCTTCTATAACAGTAGAGATTACCAGTGTCTTTTAAACTTCTCTCAGTGAAGCCAAGTAACAGTTTAAATCAAAGGTATTGTCAGAAAAAGCTGATCTCTGTAGAGCTGTGACATGCATTGGAGCACAATAAATCTGCCAAAGTTAGGGAGCATCCACTGCCATTTTTCTATCTGTAATAGGAATGGTAAGCTAATATGGGTGTTTTGAGTAATGGCAGGCTGCAGTAATGTCCAGGTTTACTGCTTTCCTCAAAGTGCTGTGTCCTAAAAGGAGGATGTTGGAAGAGATACTCTGTAAGTCTGAACTCTGTATCAGAGAACCTTCAATTTTTCACAATTAGTTGCCTTCCTGTGAGCAATGTGACTCTGTGAATGTTCTTTTCCACTTCTACATGAGCTCATGTTCTCTTAGGCATAGTATTGGTGCTGTGTTTTATAAATGGGGAGTTGGAATTAGAAAAAAGTGTTTGAGAGGGCATCTTTCACCCTAATTTTTTTTTTGGATGTCACAGCAGTTTTGCAATATTTTTCTAGCTTTGACATCTTGATGGGTACCATTAAACTCTCAGCTTCTGCATTGAAACTATTGCTGTTTCTGTGTACCACAAGAGTTACTTTTCTATTGTGTATTCTATTTTTCAATTTCTATTTCACTATTGTGCTTATTTTCATACTTCCTTATATGCCTTCATATTACCAATAAAGCTCAATATAAAAATAAATGAATATTTATGGAGGCCATGGAACTGCAGAGGAGACAGTGGCTCTGTCTCACAATGATAATAGTAAGAAGACAGTGTTTATTAAAAAAACTAGTTTTATGTATAACTTTGGTTTATGAGGCATTTCTCTGTGCTTTCCTAGAAAAATTCTCCATGAAAACCCACAATCTATTTAAGAGCCATGGTTCATATTGTAGGTTGCTAGAACAGGGCAAATCCTTACTCCTGTATAAAATCAGAAGAACATATAGGTTTAATAAATCATATGGTTTTGCACAGATACACATAAATTTGCATTAGAACAAAGCCATATAGAGTTGATAATTTGTTATACTTTTTGTAAGTGAAAACTTGGCAGGTTTGTGTTCTTGGATTTTTCAGATCCATGTGATTTTTTTTTTTTTTTTTTTTTAAAGAAGATGAAGCAACTTTTCTGAATGTTGGAACACATTTGGGCTTTTTTTAAATTTTGATTTTAAATTATTTCTTAAGTATTCCATTTTGTAGAATATAAATGGCTCAAAGACATGTTTCTGTCTTGAAGAAATTACTCTCCTCTGACCTCTGGATCTTAACAAGTCTGTAGGTTGCATTGAGATCCATGTATCCCAGCTTTTGTATTCATGGAGGAAATGTTTGAGCACTTTGACAACAAAGAAGCTTCTAGCCTTTTGAAAATAATGTTCCATGGTTCTTTGATTTTTGTTCAAAAATTGAGCAAATATCAGTTTTTCTGCTTGCTTTAAATAAAATTGAAGTTCCTGGCATAATTCATATATCTCTGTTTTTCGATATTAGGACTCACTGATCCTTGAGAAGTCTCAAAATTGGAGTTCCCAGAAAATGGACCATATTTTGATTTGTTGCGTTTGTCTTGGAGATAACAGTGAAGATGCTGATGAAATAATCCAGTGTGACAACTGTGGAATAACAGTGCATGAAGGTAATACAACCCTTCATTCTCATTGCAGGAGGAAGGCATATGGTTTGCTTTTAATAAAATTTTGACTTGCTTTCTTCAAAGAGAACCTTTCAATGTGGGGGTATTTTTATGTAATACTGGATTGATCTTTTTTAGTGGTGTAACATTCATCATCTACTTTGGTGAAGCAAATATAAGAACCTGTGAGATGGGACATATTCTGCACATATTCTGACACAATGAATGACAGTCTGCAAATATTGGAGCTATCACTGTATTTTCAATGCTTCAGGATATTCTCCTTGTGTGTTTTGTTTTATCTGTTTCAGTATATTAATTTGATTGCATAATTGGGATATAAAATAATGAGAATAGGAGGTCTTCTAAAAGGAAAGGTTATTTTACCTGTATTTTTGCTGTACCAGAACAGCAGAGAGAAGTGAAAGAAGAAAGATATTGTCCATGGCATTTATCTATAAGTGAAAAAAGCTAGTCTTGAACTTCCTCATAATTTTCACTAACATTTTGAAACAGGGAAATCTTGAAGTTAGGACATACTCAAGTTGTTGTTTTGCTAAATCCTTCAAAATCTGGATTACGTGTGTGTAATAAATGTAGGTGATCTGATTTTACAAAAATACTGCAGAATGATAATTTAGATGAATGTGTGGAATTTTAACAGCTTTATATGGAAGGTGAGACTCTATTGTGTGTTGTTTCTCTTTCTGTTGAGGTTGGAAGGTAGGGGAGATACTAACACAGAGAGGCACACCTCTTTTGTTAAAAAACAAAGCCTTTGTTTTCTCCATTAATAATTGGGGCTTTTTTCCTCATATCCTGTACTGTTCAGGGCAAATTTGGGAGAAAACCTCCAAAGGGCACCCCCCCACCCCAGGAAGCAAACCCAGTTCAGAATGACAAAGTCACCCCATAAATTTTTTTTGACCTGTTTAGAAGGTAGGAAGTGGTTTTATAAATCCAATACTCACATTTCAGTTTCCTCATACCAAATACAAAACTGTTTCAAAACAGTATTTTTCATGCATCAATTCTTTGCTTGACATCATTTAGGAAACTGAGGATGGAATTTTTGTCCTGTTGTTCATGTGCCTTACATTGTGTGCCCATGTGTGCTTTTAACTCTTGTACCTGTTGTGGTCTTTTTGGAGAGCTAATCCATGCTGTCAGTGTTGCTTAGAGAGCAGATTAGTGGATCTAATTTATGATGAGCTGAATCACACTCCAAGTGCCTTTGAGGGCATTAGTCAGGTCTTATTGCCTACTAGAAGTGTTAGGCTCCTAAATTTATGTGACTTGTAGAATTCCTTCTTCTGTATCCATGAAATTTTTTGGAAAGTAATGTGCAGAATGTATTTGATTTGAGATGCAGTAGCTGTCTAAAAGCTAGTTTTATAGAACCACGATAGATCTTATTTTTCCCCTAGCACGGTTGAATATTAACTCACAAGGAACAAAAAAAGTCTTTTGCTGATCATTATAAATGCATGCTTGAGAATTCCCCAAACATCACATCCAGTCAGTACATCCAAACTCTAAAGCTGTGGAGCTCTCTGGAAATTCTTCCATAAAATTTATTTGATGATTGTAATGATTGCTAAAATGAAGAATGATTGATTGTGATTAGAAAAATGATCCTCTGCCACTTTAGAATGAAATTATGGAATTTTTTTTTTTTTATTCAAGAAGAGTACCTTAAAAATCCCAAAAGATCATGTCCTCATTTTACTTAGTTTACTAAACTTCTGTCCCTACAAAAGTAAGATTATAGCTGGCTTTCTTCTATAGGAAAGTAGTTCCACAGTTCAAAAGTAACTTGAATTTTATTCGTTCAAAATCTGTTTAAAAATAATTGCTGCTATTCTTTTTACAGTGTTCCTGGCAAAGATTCCCTGTAGTCCCACTGATACAGAGTGCAGTGTGCATGTTTCTTTTATTGTCATTGCAACAAAGTAAAATTGATTAATTAAAAATATTTAATTTATTAGTTTGTTCTGGTAAATTCTACAGTATATAGCAGATAATTGACCATAGATGTTGGTTAATTTTTCACATTTGTGGCTAACGTTTAGTTAACTCTTTGCAATTCATTTTAATAATAAATGCTTGAAAGTGCATATGAAGAAGTTGTGAAGTTCTGTTTGAATAGGTGAAGTCACAGAGGAAAATAAGCAAGCTGTGTATGTGAAAGTACTTGATGACTGTGATAAACTGCAAATTTCTGCAGCAACAATTTGAAGCTGAACAAGTTGGAGTTTTACTTGACACTTTATGTGTATGTTTCATTGCTAGATATGTGTGAATATAGTTTCAATAGGAATGGACATTTATTTTCCTGTGTTTTTCTGTACTTGGATATTTTGTAAGGATAAGTGCTGTTTTAAATCTGAGTTTTTTTCAGTAATATGTTTAAATAATTGCTTGCAGCAAATAAAAATATTGCTGTTGTATTTAACCCTGTCAGCCCCCAAGCCCAACACAGCTGCTCGCTCACTCCCCCACCAGCAGCATCAGGAGAGAATGGGAAGGGTAAAAGGCAGAGGACTTGTGAGTTGAGTTAAAGATGGTTTAATAGGGAAAGGAAAAACCATGCACACAAGCAGAGCAAAACAAGGAATTAATTCACTGCATCCCATGGGCAGGTAGATGTCAGCCATCTCCAGGAGAGCAGGACCCCATCACATGTAACAATTATTTGGGAAGACAAATGCCATCACCCTAAACATCCCCCCTCTTCCCCTTCCCCTCAGTGTATACTGGGCATGATGTCACATGGTCTAGAATATTGCTGTGGTTAGTTGGGGTCACCTGTGACCTGTCCTGGCTGTGTCTCCTCCCAGCCTCCCATGCAGCCCCAGCTTCTTTGCTGGTGTGTCAGTAGGGGTAATAGAAGAGGCCTTGGCTCTGTGTGTGTCCTGCTCAGCAATAACAAAAACATCTCTGCTTTATCTTCACTGTATTCAGCACAAATCCAAAACATAGCCACACGTTTGCTGCTGTGAAGAAAATTAATTCCACCCCAGCCAAAAGCAGAACAAGTATAAAAATAGTTGGAACCTTTGAAGCTTTAGTTTGATCCAGTGATCTTATATATAGACATATGTTCAATGACTTGGAGATTTCTGCATTCCTGCCTGGTGGTCACTGACTCAGTTTACTTCTGGATACACAAGTAATAGCCTAACATTATGAAGTTGCAGTCAAAACCAAGATGCAGTGGAAGGGTTACATTTTGGTCTGGTTTGC
Source organism: Oenanthe melanoleuca (assembly GCF_029582105.1). Classification (NCBI taxonomy): domain Eukaryota; kingdom Metazoa; phylum Chordata; class Aves; order Passeriformes; family Muscicapidae; genus Oenanthe; species Oenanthe melanoleuca. The sequence goes on along the minus strand of NC_079335.1, from coordinate 122,462,705 downwards.
CTAATCATTCAACTCAGCTGAGTTCCAAAATAAATCAAAAAGTAGTTGAAAAGGTAATTATTGTCTAATCATATAAACATGGCTTGCAACCTTGAAAATTATTTTTTAAGTGATCATAGAAGCAAGGTTTACTCTTAATAGCATTGGCTTTGATCTGTACTTTGGAAATGTATACCCAGATCATAGGCATAGATTGTATTTATAGTCTTATATGCAACTGCTTGGTAGTTTGAAAAATAAGTTCCAGTAATGAGCGAGTGTGTTTTGTAAACACATTGAAATCCAAGAATTTGTTTTTATTTTTTCAGGTTTTCTTTAGCAGGTAGATTGCTATGGCTGTGAATATCATGCTGTGTCCAGAAACTTGTTCTAATATTTGAGCTTTTGAGTTTTTCAGAGCACAGTATTGAATGATGTGAATTGGATAGAAATCAGTGCAGTGATGTTTACCTGCACTTAGGAAGAGTAATATGCCCATTTTCAGCAATCTGATTTATTCTGAAATGCCTGAAGCAAGCTGGTGGAATACCACAGGGTTTTCTTCATAGTTTTTATATGAAATTTCAAGTGGTATTGTGAACGAGCCATTTTCTTCTTTGTAGCATGGTAAATAATTACGTGGAAGGAGTGCACTCCTTTCATGCTGTACAGGTGTCCCACCCTGGGTCCCACATAATGATGATATTGACAATTTGATTGTTCTTCCCATGAAGACCTTATTTTCTCCTTCTCCTTAGAAACTTTTTTGCTTCATAGAGAGGGGGTCTACACCCTTGACTTATTGCATTGGTGCTCTGTTCAAGTGGAAGTTTCTGTCCACCACCAAACCTTTCTAGTGACAGAAGGAGGTTTTTCTGTGACAACCACCTCTGTTTTAATGTGAAGTTATTCATTAGCTGAGAAAATACTGCTCTGGGTCAAACCTACTGGACAAACCTTCTGGACACCAGTGCTGCCTCCTGGGTATTTGGCGCTGCACCTTTTCCTTTTGAGGATCTGGTGCAGCAGCTGCCTGTTCAGCTGTGACTTGTATTCCTGTTGGATTGCTTGCTTGCATCAGTGAGCTGTTACATAAAGTCTTCTATGGAAAAAGAGGGATGATAACTCATCTGAGAGCAACTCTGTCAGAGCTCATATGGAAGCAGCAGCATGGCCAAGAGTTAGAGGGGAGTTTTCATTCAGACCTAAAGTCATGGGCCCTTAATAAATAGCTTTACTTGACTTACTGGCGAGTTGTGAGATTGTGAGAAATTCAGTTTACTTTCTAATACAGCTGTTTACTGTGTGATGTTCATATCACCTACATGGCCTGCATCACTTGTTCAAAAGCTGTCTTTGTGCTGCATCATGTGTCCAGAAATCAATGCTTAGTGGAGTAAATAACTGGTTTGAATTGTAGCTGCCTTGAAAACTGCATAAGTAGCATGCATGTAGTGCTAATTTTATACCCACTCTTGCACAATGCATTCATCTGTTAGTTTGAAAAGCCTGTAATTAATTCATAAGTCCATCAGTTAAAATTGTGTTCTCATTTCACATATCAGCCTATCACTGTCACATCCTCCCTCGCCCCCCACAAAAAAAAGGGGGAAAAAAAAAAATCTTTCTTACTGAATTTGTATAGTTGCTTTTCAGATATTTTACTCCTGTATGAAGATAATTGTCATTTCTTTTTATAAAAGTCTTCTTTAGACACCAATCTGTCACTTTGGATGAACGCGTTTGTGCTGAGATCTTGTAATAGCAGGACACCCCCAACTGTGTTGTCAGTTTTTTGACATCTTGATTGCAGTGTGTCTGAAGCTGTCTGGCACACCCTGTAGCATGTGCCACAAGTGTAGGTAGTATGCTTGCCAGTTGTTGCCCTTGGGTTAGTTGCTGTGAGTTAAATGAGAAAAGTTCTACATTTTTTGAGCAGTTTCTTTTCCGTCTCCTATCTGTGTTTCTTCCTGTACTTTGATGTGTATGTCAGAGAGTAAAAATTCTCTTGCTGAAAGCAATAGTGCAGTTGCCATATGCTCTACAGTGTAGTAAAACATTTCTGCATTTTAATTTTGCCCCTTACTGTGGTCTGCTGCTGTCTGGTATAAAAATCCATTTTTCAAAATCATGTACTTTAGTACTCTCCATTTACTAAATAAAAATACTGTTCTGAATTTAGGATGCATGAAATTATTAATGTATTTATTTTAAACTGTTAGTCCAGTTAAGAATTAATGAAATATATTTTGAGTACTGTGCTCTCACAGCATTTAATTTTGCAAACATAGAGTTTACCATATAGTTTGTGTTTCAGAGTGTATATAGATGTAGTTGGTGTATGCAGATGTCCTCCTTGGCAAAAGATTACCTTCCCTGAGAAACAGAGGACCAACTGCAGCAATGACAAGAATTAGGTCTCTATTTGTTTCTCTTAGTGGTATAAATTTCAGAACAATTGTTTTAATGGTATTATTTTAAAGTGTGTGCAATTTCTTTTTATTGACAATCACATGAAAATATAAGCTATTGACAGAGTAAAATGACTTTAAAATCAGGGAATGAAAAAGTTTGTTTACTGTATATAATGGCATACATTCAACAGACAATTTGGCTGTAATTGTAATATCTAGATGCCATTAGAGGAACAGTAAGTGGTGTGAAAATTTTACCCTTTTGAATTTCATGTGTTTAAATTCATAGGTTAGTATTATACTAAAGTGGTTTTATTGTTTAGTGTTAATGGTGTTCAAAGTGGTATCAGAAGTGGAGTTATGATACACTAATCTTAGAGTATACAAACATGAAGATTTAATGAACTTAAGTTTGAAAGGAGCTCTTAGGGATATTCTGAAGACCCAGACTTGAGAATTTTTGTGAATGTTAAGGGAAGGGAGCATGCATTTTAAGCGAAATGTTTCCAAGTTACTTTATTTTATTTTCTTCAGTGTATTTTCCAATCAAAGGGGCAGATGATTGACTTGATGCCCAATTGGTAAGAGGTGCAGTGATAGCACTTGGAACCATGTTCTTTACAGGTTCTGTGTCCTTCCCCCGTTGTTTCAAGCCTGAAGTAGTCACACTGTCTGTACAATTGGGGTACATTTAGAAGGAATTTAAGTGTTACCTCCTAAGGCTTTTACTAAGCGAGCCCTTAGGTTGCTTTCTGTTCCACCACCAGCACTTCCCAATAATTCATTCCAAAGGGTTGGATTGAGCAACCTTAAATTGATCTTCAGTGCAGCCACTTAATAGATGGAATTATTTACCAAGTAACAGTTTTGTATCTGCATACCTATGCATTTTGAAGTCATGAAAATAAGACTTTTTAAAATTTTGTTATTTGGAACAAAAGAATTTTTTAATCATACAAAAGAAGGTAGGTAGTAGTAAGTGGAACCTTTGTTGTATCCAGCATTTTTAAGGATCCTAAAATGATATATTTAATTTATATTTATTATTTATTTGCACTTTGGAGTGTACTGAAATTGACTCATTCCACAAGTCAGTCAAGAACAGTTGTAAAGTATCTTCTCTGAAACCTAGCTTCAGGGCCAACAAGGTTTTGTATTGCAGCTTTGATTCAGCAGCTTTATTCAGCAGGGTACACCAGGTAGCAGCAGTCTCACAGGCTGGATTTCCTTTTTTTCAGCTTTGTGGTGGACCAGATTGTTTTGATGTTTTTATTAGCAATGATTAATAGTAATCTAGTCTGTTTTCTCCAGGTAAAGACCACCCCTTTTGCTGGTTGTAACAGTGTAATGTTGAGCTTTTGCTAAGGAGCAAACGCCTCTTTATCTGTCAGAGATCTTAAACTCTTTAAAGCCGTCACTAAGATTTATATAGAAATTGGGGCAAAAAAAAGGGGTTAAAATATAAACTTCCCCCCCTCCCTTCCTTTGGAAAAGGACATATATTTGTATTGTTATAGAAATAATGTTTAATGGCAACACATGTGAAAAGGATGGAAATAATTGCAGCACGTTTGTGTCATTTTCTGAGGAAGGATAAAATATAATCAGGTATAAATGACTGATAAGTATAATAAAGCAGCTGTTTCAGAATGAAGGTAAGACAGTTTGGGGAAGTCATCATTCTAATTTTAGTAGACTGATGGCACATAGGCTAGAAAAGCAAATCTAATACTTTTGATTGGTGAAGAAGCATCAGTAGTTGAAATATTTGTTGTGTGGATTGAGGACAGTATTACTGCATCTGTAATATTAAAAAAAATAATAAGTACTTTGAAGAAAATGTTAATATGTTTAGAAGTCTGAAGGAATTCCTGAAAGGTTAACAATTCATCAGCTCTATAGTATCAATGGGCAATGTGTTTGTAACTTAGTGTTATTGCTGAAAAGGAGATTTGCTGGCATCTATTCAAAATTATGTTATTAGAATTAAGAAAACTACTTTGTGGAATGTTGCTTAAAGCTGATACCATATTGTAAAGAAGATGGAGTGACCCTATGCATGAGCTATATGATCTTGTATATCCCTAATGAAATTTGTCTGTGAATGCACTTCTCCACATTACTTGTCCTTTCATTCTAGGACACTTTTTATTATGAAAAAAACCCATTCTGCCATCTTATTTAAATTCTTATTGATGAGGCTCGTTCTGTAATGGAAGACTACATTTCTTAAGCAGTTCCTGCAGTGTTGCTTATTTCCTGAATGTAGTTTCAGTGTATTATGCAGACCTCTGTTTCTGTTGCAATCGGAGTTGGAGCACTGTTGCTATTTTATTACAGTCAGTGGGTAATGAAACAAAGTAAAAAATCATGTTGTTATTTAATTGCAGACTTGAGCAGTTTTACTGCTCTGAAAGCACAAATTTTGACTTGATTGCTTCATTTGACAAATAGCTGAATTTAATTTTAATAGTCTTTTCTGTGTTTTAAGTGTTGACAATTAATTTTTTTTCTCTTATTGAATAGCAGCTAAATGTTCAAAATGTGGGATGTGGAAAAAAAACAGTTTTGAGTGATTAGCTTAAGTATTTTCGGTTTTGTTATTTGCAATAGTTCTAATACAACTCATTCTCTTGTGCAAAATTTAAATAACAAATCACTTTAAAGACACTGTTTTCCTAAATTTGTGGTAATTAAGCATGCATAGGTGCCTTATCAAACATAAAGAATACCCTAGTTGTACTGAAGAGGAATGGAGAAACTGAATGATGGAGCCTAGCTGTAATTTAAAACCAGGTACAAATGTGAATGCTTAAATATATATATATATATATATATATATATATATATATATATATATATATATATATATATATAAAAAAATAAATATATATATATATATATATATATATATATATATATATATACACATTTCATCATTCACTGGTGTAGTGAGTCAGAATTGTCAGATTGTGCTCCACAAGCAATACTTTGGTTTTGAAGTTGTACAAGGGTTCTTAAGGTCAGTCATACAACTCAAAAAGTAGGTAAATAGTATTTTTTATTTCATATGTATATTCTTCTGTAGTTGATTTGCATGCTGAATGCAAAGTGGAAAAGTGGAGTGCACATTTGTTGACTGGATTCTACTGACATAAAGAACCTCTAGAAGAAAACCCAAACACTCTCCCCTTCCCTCCAAAAAATGTTCATTTTCAGGAGAAGATCATGTTGCTTGAAATATTATTATTTACTTAAAAAAATGCATTGAGTTTTTTTAATCTTTGGTTGCTTCACATCTTGTTTTCTTACTTTCCTTTCTAATGGATAGTCTGAAAGAACACCAAGTGTGGCTAGAAGAATAAAGTAAAACAGTCTTTTTCTTCATGTTTTTCAATTGTAATCTAATACAATCACGTCAAACAGGTGACTTTTTGGAATAAAACTTGCTTTAAAATGTAAATTTTACACTAAGCATAATTGTTTCAAAAATTTTGTAAACTTTCTTGAGTATCTCACTATTTCTCTGGAATCATTCCCAGGAATCTGTACGAGTGTATGTTTCCTTCTGAAGTCATAACTGGCAAGTTGCTACTTCTACAATTGTCTCTTCTTTTATTGATCTTCCATTTCTCCTGTGTGTAGGTTGCTATGGTGTTGATGGAGAGAGTGACTCTATCATGAGTTCAGCTTCAGAAAATTCCACAGAGCCTTGGTTTTGTGATGCATGCAAGTGTGGTGTCACACCTAGCTGTGAATTATGTCCCAACCAGGATGGCATTTTCAAGGAGACTGATGCAGGCAGGTAAGACTGAATTTGTGATGTTTTCAATTCCATGTCATCTTACCTTTAAAAGGTTGAGTTTTTTCCTATAACTTGTAGAAACTCTGCTCAAGTCTGTTGACTTTAAGTAGGATGTAAGTGGAAGGAAAACTTCATGTTTTTATTTTAGTAGAGCAAAGGACTGGGTCAGTATACCAGGTGATGGGAAAAAGCAGCATAAAAAAAATTATATTGAAGGTGTGCTAAACGTATGAGGATTATATTCTTATTTTTTGAGAATATTCTTTGCTTTAGAATTGAATTCAGGTTAATTTGAGAATAAGCAGATTAATTCTTGTGATGTCTTCAATTCTTATCACCTTTGGAAAACTAGTTAAGATGTATGTATTAGTGATAACTAATTATTTGTACTAAAGGCAAAAGCTGCATTATCAGTAATGTTTGATTTATGCTTGATGTTATGAGGTTTTGCTGCATGGTTTCATGGTTTTGTTTTGTTCTTTTTTTTTTTTTTTAATACGCTTTATGGTTGTATAAATTGCAGTGTGTAGTAACAAGCAAGATTTTCAGGGGCTGAGCTTTTCATAAGCTTTAAAAAAAAAGACAAGTGTGTCAAGGTTTGTAGTGAATAATTTTGAACCTTGAAGGTAGTACTGCTTTTTAAATACTTCTGAGTTCAGATCCTTGTTTCTGGTGTGTAGTAGGTTCAAGAGTGCATGTGCATCTTCCTTATAAAGCTTTTACCTAACTTAGCAAATAGTGCCTTTTCAGTTATTTTCTGTTGTAATAATAATGCTTCTATATGCAAGAAAAATACTTTTAAAGACTTTTAAAATTGTATAATAGGAAATGTGACACTTGATAATCACCTGGCAAGTTTTATTTCAGCCTTTTTGAAAGGTGTGTTCTGCAAACAATTGACGTCCTATATATATCTGACTTCCATATTATCCTAGTAGAAACTATAGTCAACATTTTAATAATTGCTTAAATTTTTTCTTTTAAAATGGTGGTATGCTTGTGGTTAAGCTGGAAATATTTTCTTTATTACATTGGTTGTCTGCAGAAGCACATGTCTGCTTTGGTGACAGTAGACGTTGTCACAATAATTTATTATTGTTACTGTATCTTTATTTGCTATATACTGTCATATTGCTATCCTGGATAAGTTTATTCTCCCAGATGAAGAGATTATGTATTAGGGGAAAAAAAAAAACCCAATTGCTATTTACTAATTCACATTATTAATATATGAAAATTCCCATGCTCTCTTTTTATTATTTATTTATAAATTTGAATTCTCAAGGGTAGAGGGCCACTGTAGGTAGGGGTAGGGTCTTGAGGCAGTGTCCATTATGTTTCCATTGTACTCAGTTAACTGTAATCCAATCCTGTGCTTTTCTTGATGTATTAGCAGGAAGAGACTACTGAGTAACAGAATCCTTTAGCTCACCATTGCTTTTCATCCCCTTCCCACCTTTTAAAAATAAATTCATATGCATCAGTGCTGAAAATTGCACAATCCAAACCTAGTCAGTTTCTCTTCATAATCAGATTGGAATAATTTCTCTCTTTTTACATGAAAGGTGAATCGTTAGAATAATGAGGTATTTAATTTCTCAGCAGAAGCCTTTTCACATTAATCACTCAGTTTCACAAGTATAAATGTGAATTTATGAAATTTTGCTTCTCAAAATGCTATTATCCAAAAATATAAATTCTGTCCTTGTTTCAGTAGGGAGTTTTTCTTCCTTCCTAATCAACATCTGTCATCATTGCTCCAAGCTAAATGGATGATAAAGTAACAAGGAAGATTATTCTTCTTTGATTACCCAATTTGTCTTAATTACAAGCTTCTAAAACATGTGCAGCTAAATAAATGAGCAGGAAAATATTTAGAACTGGTATTAAAAGCAGCTGAAGCTGCTTCAGCTGTGAACTTGACTGACTTGTGTATGTTTTTTAATAAATATTCAGGTCTGAGTTCACATATAGGTGGTTAAAGAAATGAGGCACTTGTGTGCCAATCACACAGAAATGGCAGTTTAAATCTGTAGTACTGCAATACTTGGGTGACATGTACTAAAACATTTTGAGAAGGTCAGTGTGAAGCAAGCACTGCCAGCTGTTGGGTTTATCATAGATAAACTCCTACAGAGTGCAGCAGCATTAAATACACCAGTGGAGCATGAAAAAACTGTGCAAATTAAATTGAGAAAGCAGCTGCTTGTAGAAGATGTGTATCTTTATATTGAACTTCAGAGAGTGTGTTTAGTAGGCTGAATTAAAACTTGCTATCAAAAATCTCCAATCAGAGCCTTGGGATTTTTGTTAAGAATAGTAATTGTGGAGATATGTAGCTTCTGTTTATAAAGATTTGTACTGTATTACATACCTTAAATTAAAGGAAGAGTGTAGAAAAGAAGCCCTACAGAAATCAGATGTTTTTTATTTACAAACAAGAGGTCTATTTATCTCAAGGTTACAGGTCTCATTCTGTGTGTCATATTTTGCTTATAATTTTTTTAATTTCCTTTTGACAACAAGTACAGTGTGCTCATGTCAATGAGGTATTTACATTACTAAATCATAATGTTTACCAAAATATACATTTAAACACGTACATATGCTTTTCCTAATAGAGGAACATTTAATAAAAGCATGGTAGTGATTTAGGCCAAGCTATTGCCACTCCTGGATACACTGTGCAAGGGCAAAAATAGTACCTGGTGCTCCACTGCTCCCCTGCAGGGATTTGTTGTGCCTCCACTGGTTTTGTGGGGAAGATCTACAGAAGATGTACTTTTCATATACTAAGAAGAATCTTATTTTTGTATGTAACATTGTATTGAGTTAAAGAGTTGTGCTGGCATGGTGGAGTGTTTATGCTGTAATAAAACCACTGATGAGGTTTACTCCCTTTCTAAGCAGCAAGAAGTTTGGCAGAACACTGGAGTGTCTCATCTTGTTCTCTGGCAGCCAGCAAGCTGTCTGTATTTGTACTACATTGTTTAAAGACAAAGTTGTAACTCATCTTTAAATTTTCTTTGTGTCTTCCTATAGTTACAGTGCAGTGACCAAATAATTTTGTGGATGTGAAGAACACTAGTAAAATTTGTGGAGGCAGAACAATACAGTTCTTGCATATAAATGTATATGTGGGATATACATTATTTTAAGTTAAGATATCATTGTTTTAAGTTAATATGTTTTAAAGGGAATTTACTATTTAGCATTCCAAACCTGAGTGATTTAACCATAGGATAAATACTCGTTTTTAAGTACACAAGTGAAAAGAGTCATGTCAGATATTACCCAATGGATCAGTTAATGTTGTGGCTTGTTAGATTTACTGGGAAATTTCTTAGGGAGTGAAGCAATTTAATGGCTTTTAAGTAGTTTCTCACTGTTACTGGGATTTTTCTGTTGTCCAGTTAATATCTTGGACTGTTTGGGTGAAAATGGTAAGTAAATAGTCTGTCCACTACTTTTGTGCATTGAAAGATCATTGTTTTCTTTTGTAAAGATTGAAATACAGATGTATTTTTGAGCTTGCTACTGAGCCCTTCATATTTTGCATTTTTGGAATTTCTTTTGGGATATATGATTCATAAATAATGTGAAACTTAACTCTGAGTGTGATAAATTCCAGTGTTGTAGGTCTAAAGACAATTGATGAGAAGTGTGCTGCTTTGGGAAACCAGGGCTGCATGGAGCTCCTGAATAGTATAACCACAAACTTCAGTATTTCTCTCATCCGTTAGCAGCTAGTTAATAACAGTAGCATGTTACTGCTCTGGTTTAACTGAATTTTTTAAAATTGATGTACAAAGGAAAGAGGAGGGAGAAGAGAGAGGCTAAACAGTGGTAGAAGATTGGAAAAAAAAGAGCACAGCAGCATGGGTGTGAATTTAAGGTGGTAACAGGTCTGTACTGAATCCTTGGTAAAAGAGACAAGGGGGAAATGTTTCTCACATCATCATGAGTCTTCTTGAATACAGGGAGTAGATTCTATTATTTGATTAGAATGGAAGAGAGTTTAGTCTTCACTAGTGATACATTTACTGTTAAACAGTAATGACTGGGAAGATTATAAAGTGCTGAATTAACACACTTGCTGAGGCTCAAACAGAATATTTCAGCTCAGTTATGTCTGAAGTCTGTAGTTGGATTGTATATCATGTGGGACTTTATAGGTTTGAAGTGTTAGCTACAATCTCTGCAATTGAAAGGCCATTTTCTTGAATATCTTAAGACAACAAAAAATAGCAGTCTTGACCCTTTGTATATCAGAGTTTTCTTCCACCTGGTAGCTTAGCAAGGAGTAGCAAATACTTCCTGAATTTTGATAAAATAGTAAGATTATTTGCAGTAGTTTGTCTCAGTTATTTTGAGTCGTGCATGCTGTGCAGAACAGATTTTGAGTTTGTTGCTAACTGATGGTTTGTTACAGTGAGAGCTGGATCTTTTAGAAAGTGTTCGTTATGAGGACAATTGAAGAAGAAGAGGAAAATTTCTCTTCTGCTGCAAGGCTGTTTTTGGATAGCTGAGAGCTTCAGGAGGTTAGGAGGATGCCTGTCAAGAGCAGTCTTGAGGCTGAAACCTTTGGTTTGATTACTGTACACTAAGGTCCAGATTAATTTTCTGCCCCTCAGGGATGAAGATTTAGACCTCTTAAGCTCCACATTTTTTTTATGGTAGTGAAGAAGGGAACAACTAAGTAACAGTCTGTTTATCTGAGTTTCACATAGGCCTTTCTGTTATACTTCCCAGATGTGTTTTTTCCTGAATGCAAGTCCTCTCTGTTGCTTAAAGCTAGTTAGTTTTGGTGATACTAACAGGTGTAACTAGCAGTGCAAAGTCTGGTTGATGCTTTGTTGTAAGTGCTTCATAGCTACATGCTCGGAGCTCAGTATTGCTGTGACTACCTGCATAATTTTGTTCCTTCCTTTCCTACCCCCTCCCACATCATGAAAATATGTAAGCCTTAGCTTTATAAATAATATCAAATCTTTGTACACCTTTCATATTCCTTGAAAAGTGTGTGGGACCCTTGTGAGAGCCATCAGAACAGAAAGGTGGTGGTAGCCCAGCCCTTGATCCAGACAGGCAGAGCAGTCCCAGTGGCTTTGAAAGGCCTTACTCTATGGCTCAGTGTCTGAGCTCCTGAATTCCAAGCAGGCACTCCATCCCTGCTTTTAATGTCCTTTCCTTCAAGTGTTTCAGCTAGCATCAGCAACATTTACAGGGGACTTTGAAGCCTGAAAATGGTGAGTATAATATGGGATCAAAATACTGATAACAGTAACCTCATTTTGTCCACTGTTCTAGGTGGGTCCACATTGTTTGTGCCCTCTATGTCCCAGGAGTGGCATTTGGAGATATTGACAAGCTGCGGCCAGTAACACTAACAGAAATGAATTATTCCAAGTACGGTGCAAAGGTAAGTGTAGAAGAGATGCAGTAGCAACAAGTAGCTATATTTTATGTTTTTACATATAGTAGAATAAAATGCATCTTCCCAACTTTATTTCTTTTTACAGCAATTTTGTAGTGAGGTTCAGGATGAAAAATTAGATAGTTTGTTAATGGTTGTTACACCTACACCTACCTGCTTTTCCCTCCATCTTTCTATCTGTTCCCTTACCACTGTTATCCATAATTTCTGTCACTGTTTTTGCCCAATTTCCCTGTTTTTTTACAGAGGTGCTAATTTCTTTTGAAGTCAGTGGCAGATTGACAAAATGTGAATGGAAAGCAAGGAAGATTTAAAAGATGAGAAATGGGAGGTTAAGTTGGTTAAGAAAGGGAGTGGTATATGTGCATTCAGTAAGAATTACTTTGGAGTTTGTATATAAGCTGTTATGCATACAACAGGCTGTTCCAAAGTGATGTTTGCAAGAAACCCACAGCAGCATAGGACCCTCAGCTTAAACTGATAAATGGTTCTAAAGTTAAAATTGTTTTACATGTAAATGTTTTCAATCCAGAACAAAAGTAATCTTGAACAAATCATACAGAAAACCATTACAGTGGGCAGAGGACAGCACTCATTAATGTGCTGAATACTTGTTTGTATATCTAATGGAGACTTTGGAGAAGCATGTCTATCAGGCTAATGGGAGGGAAGATGGTTGGTTCTAAGTCTGCAGCTCTGAAACTTCTTTTCTGACAAGTCACTTTTGTTTTCTTGAATGTCAATTCGTTAAATTGAATTCTAAATGAAAATATGTAGTGCAGTTTTAAAAATGCTTGTGATATATAAAACAGATATAAAACACTTTGGATTGCCCATGTGCAACATACCTGTATCAGGAGCCTGGGCCTGCTGAGGCATTTAGCCTTGTTGGAAATGTTTGTGTAAAAAAAGGTTGGGGCAAGCACAGCAGATCCTGTGAGCTGTTGTTGAAGTGAATCCTGCTATTTTTTTTTTTTTTTTTTTTTTTTCCTCTTAATAGCATGTATGATGTATAGGATCAGAGTAAAAAAATTGGGCATCTTTTCTTGCTCTCAGTAAGGTGAAAGTGAACTGTACAGGTGAAGAAGACTCATTACTATTGCAAAGCTCTAAATGCTGTTTGCTGTATTAAGTGTGGAAGTTACAGCTTATTTTGCTACAGTCCCCCCTGCAAAACCAGCTTAATATAATAGATTTTTCCATTTAGTTCCTTTCTGTTAGGTGTTGCAGCTACACAGCTAAAGGGTGCTCTTCCAGTGTGACATATGGGATGTTTCCAGATTCTTCAGTCACTTCCTTACCATTCTGTTCTGTTTAACATTCTGCATGGAGATATTTTCTCTAGGTGATAGACAGCTTTGCTCTCTGTTTGTCAAGTAGGAGTCTAGGAAATGCATGCCTGTATCATTTTAGATCATCTTTATGCACTGGGTAACACCTCTGCTTAGGCAGTGCATGTTCCCATTTCCTGCTTATGTGCTCATTGCTCTAGACTGCTGGCACAGGGATTTGGCTTGAAATTGTTGTGAAACAGACTGAGGAATTGATCTGACTGAAAAATAAGTTAATTGTTTTGGGGTTGTCAGTTTATTGTTTTGCAAGTGACTGTGCTTAGAATGCACATAATCTGAAGTCATAGCTTCTTAAGTGAATCACAACCTTCCTTACTGATATTTATGTTTTTTGAGTATTTGTTTCTGCACTGTCACATGTTTACTCCTCAGTCAGTGCTTATTAAAGGACATGTACATAATTATCTATGGTTTTTGGTCCTTGAGAGCACTGCTGTTTTATTGAACTTGTTGAACATTGGCTGAGGAGTGGTTGTATTTTTTTTACTATGCTTATACAAGTAATTGTGCTTGAATTGCTTGGATGGTATTTAGTTGTTTTGCTGGAGGGGAATGCAATACATGCAGGTTCATGTAAAAATTCGTCCAACATGCTGTTTAGATTATTTCAGTATTTTTACCATTGCTGAAAATGGCTTTAATAGTGGGAGTTGAGAAAGCAGGAAGCTTTAAGTAGTGTCAGCCATTGGGAGCATACTTGGTTTCTGTACCACACAGGAGTTAACCTACCAGTTTGGTTTTGTATATGGGACATAAATTATCAAATATTAGGCAAAATGCAACTGAAATATTTACTGTGGTATTCCATTCTTCTTTATAAAGGAGTGCAGCTTTTGTGAAGATCCTCGTTTTGCCAGAACTGGTGTATGCATTAGTTGTGATGCTGGGATGTGCAGAGCTTATTTCCATGTGACCTGTGCTCAGAAGGAAGGCCTCCTCTCAGAAGCAGCAGCAGAGGAGGTAGGTATGGAAAGGATAGACTAAAAGACCTCTATAGAAATGGAGATGACCTGAAATGGTAGCTTTTTTGTTGCCAGGCCCTGAACAAAGTTTTTTTAAGTAGGTAACAAGTCCTAGGCTGGGTGAAAGAACTGTACAGGGAGAGCCCTTCACCACATTGTCCAACTCTGAGCATCTTTTGAAACTGACTGGGAAAAAGAATAGAGAAAATTAGCACAGAAGTTGCTGTCAGTTAATACAGACAGGAATTCTGAGTCTATTTCCTGAACTTCACATAGGGTGACATATTTACCTAGCTGTTTGTGTAGTACAGTAATCTCAGTTTCATACCAAACAGGAGACTTCAGATATTAAAGGCATTTCTGATGCCACTTTTTCGTGTGTGTTTTCCAGTATTTACTTCAAATTGTAGTACATAGATATGACTTTCCTTGTGGTAACATTAATCTTTGGAATCAGAATGAAAAGCAGGTATTTATAACTTCCTGATAAGTTCTTGATATCTTTTCTTAACAGTATTTTCCCTGTAATATGATCTAAAGCAATTCAAATTTGAAGTTCCTACTTTCCAGTTCATTTTTATGGTATAAGTACTTCTAGGTTGTCCAATTTCATCCTGATACGTATCATTTTGATTAAGCCTGTCATGCTCATAGCTTCATAACTTAGCTTTTTGCCTTAGGAAGTACCACAGGTAACACAAAAACAAACATTACTTTCACTGTTGATCTTTACACTTTTGTTTATGGATACAGTGAACCGCTAAGAGATTCATGAAGTAATCACTAAATACTTTCTTCCATTGGACCAATAAATAGGAAGATCCCACCTTGCTATCATTGTTGTCATAAATAAGTTATTTGTAAGGTTGAGTCTTTAAATACCCTGTGTGAATTCCCTCTGGACATACGTATCTGCTTGCCTTTCCACTTTAAAATTTTGTTACATGTTTTCTGCAGTCAAATTTTTAATCAAGGTCTCACGCAATCTTGTTTTAGGGCACAGCTAATTTTTGAAGTAAGCTTGTTGCATACTGTGAAAATCTAAATTAAAATAAAATGTGCTAGTAAGGAAAGTCAGAGAAAATTTTATTAGTCTTTGATTTGTAAGTTAAATAAAGGGAAATTTGATTGTCAGGTAATTTATTAATATTTGTATTACTTTATGAAGGAAGCTTGCTTTAAGTTTTTCTTAGTCTGTACATTTATGATGTTGTTGTGCCCTTTTGAAAGTACAAAGGCAATGAAATGTGGTTCTCAAACCATGTCTCCTCGTGGCTCAGATATTTGTAGTCTGCTTGCAAGGTTTGTGGGTGTTAAAAATGGTTATAAACCTAGCCATGATAGTGTGCAGATATGATAGAATGAAAAATGGGAAAAAAAAAATCTGAGAGGTGATAAATCGTGTGAGGGTATAGCCACCAAAATGGTTGGAAAAACAATAGAGAAACAAAATATATTGCCTTTGATAGTATTCAGAATTATTAAGCACTTTTAGGATTTAATTAAAAGGCACAGTGAGCCAACAGGAAATTAATACATATTATATATCAAAGGGATTTGTACTTAGGAATTTATTTTGCTGGGTTTTTTTTCCTGAGAATGCAAATATAGTACAGAGATTGACTAGCAGAGAGTTAAATTGTTAATGCATCTAAAAAACACTTAGGATCATGCAATGAAAACAATGGAAAAAAAACCTTACATTGCAAATTACATCAACATGACCAAATTGATTTAGAAACATGCTTTTTAGTTGTTTTTAAAGACATGCCCATTCAAACATGTGAACTGATTGCCAGAATGTTTTTGCTGTTCAGAGCCCTTTGACCTTACTTTATGTCTCACTCTATTTTCATTCCTTCCCCTCTGTTTTTTTCTGAAACAGGATATAGCTGACCCTTTTTTTGCTTATTGTAAACAGCATGCGGACAGGTTAGACAGAAAATGGAAGCGGAAGAACTACTTGGCTTTACAATCTTACTGTAAAATGTCCTTGCAGGAAAGAGAAAAGCAGCTTTCACCAGAAGCTCAGGTATTGTACTTGTGACACCAATGCCTCTGTATTAATCATCCATGTTAAACAAGACAGAAATTAAGAGAAGGTAAAAATGTTATGATAGTAAAAAATTAAATGTGGATTATATTGATAGCGCGTGGTCATTTAGCAGCACGCTGAACTGTTTGTAGGATTTAATCTCTAAGAACAATTCTCTATTATATAGTTATATCTCATGTATATTATATATTTATTTCAATAAATGTAAAATATCTGTGCTTGTCTGAATTGAAAAATATTACTTTGGTTTTGAGGTAAAAAATTGGTAATTTTTCATTGTAATTAATAGATTTTGTTTAACATTTTCTTTAAGATTCTGAAGGAAAAAAGCCAGAAAATATTAGGCATAATGCTATTTCTATGTAAATTTCCAATTTTGTAGTCTGAGTGGAATCTGTGTTCTAGGTGTTTTCTTAGTAAAGATTTCCTAGGAAAAAAACTAATGTATGCAAAGAAGTGAGTCTATGCTACTGCGTGGGAGTTGTCTGAAAGCCTTAGGCAAGTCTTCATCCCTGTCTAGTGACAGATCCATTTAAAACTGTTTGTTACTGCAGAAGCTCAACTGATAAATGTCCTGTTGATACAAAGGTTTCAATCCCTCTGAGGGAATCTGCATACTTTCATGTTTCACTGTGTGTCTTTTATTTTTTTTTCCTGATTCTGAGGAATTTCTAGCACAGTTTGCTTCATTGCTTAGACAGAACTGCATTCCATGGAAAAATCACACCTGTGCAAAAAAGCAGCTTGTTACCTAAATGAACCCTGCCTAATTTATTTTCAGAAAGCAGCAGATGCTGTAAATAATGGAAATTATTTATGGGAGAGGACTATCTGCTTTTTTTCTGAAGTGAGAGTTATATTGTAATGATAAGAAAGTATTGTTTCATATTATCAAACTTTTTATTTAAAAAAACCCTTGACTTTCCAGTTCTTAAGAGATCTTTGAAAAGGAGAAAATGAATGTAAAATGACCTATGCTGTTGATAATGAGCATGAGCAAACTTATACCGCAGAGCAAGTTTGAATAAAATATTTTTTTGGGTATTGAGCTTCATGTAGCTTAATTTAAAACTGGTTTCATAATTCTTTCTGAATATACTCAGCTTTCAGTTATGTGCTGGTTGTGCAGTATCTGTTTGGATCCAGAAGGGGTTATTAGCTCTGTTTTCAGACATGTATTATGCAGTGCTGATAATGCTGATAAGTTCCAAGCATTTTCTGTTGTCTCCCCTCTTTTCCCCAAACCAAGACCCTGAATTTTTTTATTCTACATTACTTAGATTAAATTTTTGGAAACGGAAGGAATGACTGCTGAAAACTGCAAATGGAGTTACTTTACATAGTGTCATAGGCACCTTGATACCAATATGATAACTTGCATGTGTTTTGTACAGCCACATGTTTTCACTATTTCTGGCTTTGATATGTCTAGCAGTGGCTGTAGGTGGACCTGTTGCCTGCTGCTGTGGGTCTAAGAAAAAAGCCATCAAGGTCAGAGCTGACCTGTAAGCTGCATTTGCTTTGTTTCTTGGTCATTAATGTTCAAGACGTAGTAAGATAATGTGTTAAACTGTCTGCAGTACTACTTCCAGTGATTCTGTTTGAAATCAGAGATGTTTCTTAACCATAGTGTGTGTGTATGCACACCTTTTGCTTTTGT
Organism: Oenanthe melanoleuca; assembly: GCF_029582105.1. NCBI lineage: Eukaryota > Metazoa > Chordata > Aves > Passeriformes > Muscicapidae > Oenanthe > Oenanthe melanoleuca. The sequence continues at coordinate 122,445,040 of NC_079335.1, read as the reverse complement.
CTCAGGAGTATCTTACACCATATGGTGGGGCAGTCGTATTAGTTTAGTTCCTTCTTTGTGCAGGCAAGTAAACAGCTTCTAACTGATAGTCAGCTGGAGTTTTGCCTCTGAAGCTTTGTATGTTGATGTCAGTTTCTGCCAAAATTGCCACTTCATAGAGTTCCCTCAAGACAGTGCTTTCCAGCTGTCAGTAACAGCTAGATCTTCTGGGGTAGATCTCCCAGATGGTCACAAATATACAGATGTCATCAACAATATATACTGTGAGCTTCTCTTGTCTGCTTCACTTCTGTTTGGGTTGTGTTCTTGACAAATTATAATCAGCAAGTTTAACATTTATAAAGAGAAATGGCATTGAGAAAGAAGTTTCTACAAAAGTATGTCAAATATGGTAAAAAAGCTCTTCATCAACTTTTGTTGCTCACATAAATGCCAATTTAATGTCTATCTAAGTGTAAGTGTGGTAGGTCAACTAAAGCTTCTACCAGTAGTGAGTTCTTGCAGTCCCATCAAATTATCATTATTAGAAGAGGTTGTCTCAAAGCCAGCAGTCATCTGTTGCTTTCATCAATGGGGAAACCTCATCAAGAAATGTATGGATAGCTCCAAAACCTAGTGAAAGGATAATGTCGTTTGTGTGTGCCCTTTGAAGTAAAATGGAATGTCTGTGTCGATGTCTGTTTCTTGTGAGTTTCGGAGTGAAAGCGGCATTGATTGTATTGCGCAGCTTTTAAAATGAAAATAAACCGCGGATGTGTTCCAGGTCATAACTCAAAACGAATTCTGAATCGTTCTTGATGTTTTTAATTTCGGGGCTCTTCGTTGCAGGCTCGAATCAACGCCAGGCTCCAGCAGTATCGTGCCAAGGCGGAGCTGGCGCGCACCACCCGGCCCCAGGCCTGGGTTCCCAGGGAGAAGCTGCCGCGGCCGCTGACGAGCAGCGCCTCGGCCATACGGAAACTCATGCGCAAAGCCGAGCTGATGGGCATCAGCACAGACATCTTCCCCGTGGACACTTCAGATACCAGCTCCAGTGTTGATGGAAGAAGAAAACATAAACAGCCAGCTCTCACTGCTGACTTTGTGAATTATTACCTTGGTAAGGGTGAAAGTGGCTTATTTTGCTCAAATGAAAAGGTTACTGCTTTGCTGCGTTGTGCTGTGCTATTTCATCGGCTTTTTTATTTTTTGGTTGTATTTAATCGTTTATAGTAGATAAATGTGGACTATGGCTTAATTTAATATCAGATATGTTATTGCTTGAAGTCTCTGTTTACACGGTTTTGTTTTTTTTTAAATACTTCAGAAAAGAAGTATTAAAAAACTTCAGTAAAGAATAAAATCATTCAAATATAAACTGGAGACTAAACTGTCTTTAAGAAGGGAGTAGGTAACTTCTGCTACAATATCTTTTCCTTAAATTCTCCTCTATTTCTATGTGGAATAGCATGACTTTTGACTATTTGCTAGATCCTGATCAAAGTTCATCATTTGAGCAACTTCAGTATTTATGCAGCAAAATATAAATGTTATAACTGTTCGTTCTACTCAGTCTTTGTATTGAGCCTATAGGCTGTAGTTTTGTGTCTTTGTATTGTTGCAGTTTTTTGCTTTAGATTGTTTCACTTTTTTTTTTTTTTTTACTGCATAAAACTTGAGAATGTGTATTCAAGAACAGGAAATAATGCAGTTTTCTTTTAAATAGAGAGAAATATGCGCATGATTCAAATCCAGGAGAATATGGCTGAACAGAAGAATATCAAGGATAAGTTGGAAAATGAGCAAGAAAAGCTTCATGTGGAGTATAATAAGGTAAAGAAAAAGGGTGATAAACTCTTGTGCCATTTTAGTATTGTTGCTATTAACTTGGATAGAATTTTTTTCCGTGGAGAAAAAATTCGGATGAAAATGAGAGATGCAAACTGTTGATATTTTAAAAGTAATATTTAAAAACATATTTCTTTTTAAAAAATATCCAGTAATCTGTCTTCTCCCATACAAGTAATATCAATTTTGAAAATGTGATATGTTGACTGGACACAAGTCAGTCTGTTTAACTGACCCTACTGAGAGCTCCAATAACAAATTGCACATGGACCTGTTTGAACCTGCATGATTCCCTGCTTGGTACTTGGTAACTGGCAATCTACCATACTCAAGAGTGTTATTTATTTATGTTAACTACAACTCCAGTTGGGCTTGGGTTTAATGACTTGACTAACTTTTCAGACAGAAATAATCAGCATTCACATCTCCACAATGCCCTCTGCATACTTTTTACGCTATAATAAATTTGATGCCCATAAATTATGGCTTTGCTCCCCCAAAATGCTGCAAATTTAATTTTTTATTAATTCAGCATCTTTTTTAATCATCTTAAAAAATAACTGTTTGTATTTTTATGAAATATTTATTTTAATATTAATATTATTTTGAGACATAGATATACTGTACCCTTTGTGACTGGTGACATGCTGCAATTCTTGCTGAATTCAACAGCCTATTAAGTGATAGTTAATGATGACAAAAAATGGTGTTACCATTAATTCCTAAATTGTTTTGTGATCTTTTAAGTGGGAACATATGGAAAATGTATCAACAGATCCTTGTGAACTGCCCAAAGATGATAAAGGGAAAGGAAATTGTGCCTGGGACAGTTAACCAAATTAATAGTTACCTTCCAGAATACAAAACCTAATAGTTACTTCCAGAAGAAAAAAAAAACCTTTATTTTGCTTTCAGCCTTTACTTCTAAATTTTCTCTTTCTGTGAGAGTGGGGCAAAAGGGAGTTTTAATTCATTTATATGTTCGCTTGTTATAGTCTTGCTGCCTAAGTAGTTTGGACAGTGCATATAAGATGTTGCTATAGTTTAGTTTTGCTTTCCATTTGACTTTATGAAACCTTATTTCCATGCTGAAATACTTCAGGTCTTTACAAAACAAATGTCTCCTTTGGGTCTTTGTTTTATTTTTGTTGAATTACTGAATGGTTGTTCTGATCTCAACTATATTGGCATGAGTTTCATTGTTTTTCTAATCCCACAATAAATTAATGCACTCTTGGTAAGTAAGAGGTTGAGTAAATTTTGTTTAATAACTCTGAATGGGTTTTCATTCCTGTTGCCTATTTTTTTTCCCTGTAACTTTTCAGCTGTGTGAGTCCTTGGAAGAGTTACAAAATATGAATGGAAAACTGCGAAATGAAGGGCAAGGCATTTGGGCTCTGCTGGGTAGAATCATTGGACAGGTTGGTTGGTTCCTTGTCTCTCTTTACAGAAAAAAACAGCAGAACAGGTTTTCCAAGAATAGGCCTTTTGTGTCTATGGCTGAATAAATTTATTTGATTTGATCAGACCCAGGCTTTACTCAGGGGATAATGTTTCCTGATTGAAGTACGTAAACTTCTGCAAGCCACCTACTGGGAACGTGTAGCTTAATTTTGTTGTTGCAATAGTGTGCTTGTTTGCAAAATTCTTTCATTTGGTATAAGTGATTGACCTGTCATTTGTGATTCAGTTTAGCATGAAACATGAGTTAATCCTATTCTTTTTGTCTCCAGTTGTCTTCAGTAACTGTAGGCTTCAGATGATAAGTTAACTCTTTATGGCTTTTATAAGATAAAAAACCTTTTAAATGCGATATGTATGTAATGGTGTGTAACTAGACAGAGGAGAATATCTTGATGAAATGAATATGAATATCTAGGACAACAGATTTGGGTTGCTTCCTGTTGCCAGCAATTATCTTTGTTCCCATTTATACATGAAAAGAGAGAAGTAAAGATTTATACATGAAAAGAGAGAAGTAAAGATTTATACATGAAAAGAGAGAAGTAAAGATTTTTGCAGTATTTTAATATATATTTTATATCAGAGTATTAAATGTCAGTGAACATTTTGAATGTGAGAGGGAGATTGCAATGATTTCCAGTTATGATTTAAGATTGAAGAAACTGTTCTCTGTGGAAATGCAGACATACAATTATTTGCAATATTGGCATGCCCTTTGTTACTGCTGTGTTTGTGCTACTGTTCCAAAAACGAACCTTACACTTTCTTTATGCAGTAATAGTTCCTAAGATATGCAACCTTTTACTAGTTCCATTTGTCTGCCTACCTCTCCTACTTGCAAAGAAGAATTCTTGCATAATATGTCTTTTAAACCAAGATTATTTTTCCTTCCTTTGAGTAAGTATTCGCAAACATATTTCCTGATGCAAATGTTACTCAATTTAAAAAAAAAAAAAAAAGAAAGAAGAGCTGAGTAGAACTCATTTACACAGCTTGCATGACATTTTTTCCAGTTGGCTGAACAGATGCAGACCCATGGGGCTGCTGAGAAATGACTTTGATAGATGGTTGCTGTCTGAGAAGGAGCATACTGCAGATAGTAGAAACCCAACGAGAGTCTCGTCTGCTTTGTGAAGGGTTTGGTCCAATAAGATAATTTTTCTAATTAACCTGTCGTGCACCAGGGTAGCTGTGATGCTGGGGAAAATAAACTGCCTCAGTATTCTGTCACTTTCATGAATCTGCCTCTGCTTGTTTCAGCTTCCTAGAGAAATGCATTCTTGTCCATCCCTACATTGGAAGCTAAAAGTAAAATTCTAAAAGCTAGTCTTTGTGTGTGTTTCTTACTGAAATGAAAAAAGTACTGTAAGATTACTTTATATTACAGAATCATACTGGGATAAATGTGTAAAATAGTTAGCTAAGCAATTTCCCCATCATTATGTGTCTTGTTCTTCATGCATTGAGATTAGAGGAATATTCTTTAAAAGTGTCAAGACTCATGTGTACTGCATTTCTTCAAATCCAATAGAAATTGAACATACCAGCAATTTTACGGGCTCCTAAGGAAAGGAAGCCAAGTAAAAAGGAAGGAGGAGCACAAAAGGCATCTACACTTCCGGCAGTACTTTATAGGCAAGTAATTAAATTTTGACAGATTAGATACAGTATATAGTAATTGATATATTCAGAAAAGTGTCCTGAAAATATTGTTTGCTTTGTTTTTAATTTAAAAAATGCTTTAAAGTTGTCTATACGTTTTCCTTGTTTTTGAAGGCTAAGTTGAATTGTGGTCAGTTCTTCAACCTACCACACATGAATGAAGTTTGGGTGTTTTTGCTAGTTTGGCAGCAGTGCTTTAAGGATAAAACTAACTCCTTGCATCTGAAGTAGAAGGGTCCTTTTTTTTTTTGATGTGAGAGCTAACTGGTCACTTTGTTCTTTGAATGCAGTCATCTTGAGTGGATGATTTGAGAACAGTGATGATGCTGTTTGATGATGCTGTTCAGTCACAATTCCTGCAACAAAACACTTCTCATATATGAACTCTCACTTTTTGCTCATGCTAAATTTCCCTACTTCTATTTTTATTAATTCCCAAGGTTATGAAATGTATTCACTTACTCTGTCATAGTTCCACCTTTTCCCCTCTTCTGTGAAGCTACTGACTGGCTTTTTATTAAGCCTAATAATGGGACACAAACTAGGATCCCAGACTGTGCAAAATACATGCATGTCATTTGGGATCTTTTCTCACACAGCTGAGGAGTGACGTGATCTATTGCTTACCTATAGAGCAGCAGCCAGGCATCCAGCCACAGCAAGTAGTGTCTTGCCTAGCTAGAAGGCTAAGGGAAGAGGATGATTTAGAAAAGCAAAAGTTAATTTTAGTGCTGCAAGAGGTAGAAATCTTGAAAACATAGCAGTGGGCTGAGGATTTGGCAGTTTCAATGTACACAAATAATTGGAGTCATGCTTCACCAATTCTATTTCATTCAAATGCACTCAGTTCCTTCCATGTTATAGTGCAATCAGTGAAAACCTATCTTTTCAAAATAACTTAAAATTTCAATTCCATTAAAATAATAATAAAATGAAGTATAATTTCTAAGGAGTTACATTGCCCAGCATAGCAGCAGCATAGACCTATTTCAAGGTGGTTACCTGCATAAGTGTGCGATTGATTATTAAGATTGGTACTAGCAGCATAATTTTCTCTTTAAGCATTTGTTGTATTTTTTTCCATTTACCACTGGTATATTTTGTTGAAGTATTGAGTGATTACTAACGTGTTGGAAGTCCTCAAAAATTTAATTGAAAGCCATTTTTTGCTTACTCTTACTAGAATCCTTTCACGCTTTTGCTGTACATAGGTAGAAGCTCCTTAAAAAAAACTCCTCCAAAATTACTCCGTAATTATTCCAAAAAGAAATTATGCACTTAAATGATACATTCAAATTAAAGTTGCCACATGTTTGTATTGAAGCTGGGGAATGTGCTGGGGTGTATTATTTATTCTTTATGAGTTTGTAATTATAATGCTTTTCTGCTACCTACATGAAAAGTTGTGGAATTTGCAAGAAGAACCATGATCAACACCTACTGCTACTGTGTGACACTTGTAAACTCCATTATCATCTTGGTTGCCTGGACCCACCTCTTACAAGGATGCCAAGGAAGACCAAGAACAGTTACTGGTAAGAGAACAGTTAATGTTGTCCTGTGCTGTCTCTGTCCTTAAAGGATGTAAATGTGAGCAGACTTGCAAATTCTGAGTGGATTAGACATTGCTTTAATGCAGTTTGAGCAGTATTTTTTATTTGCAGGTTATTAGCAGTGATGTTTCAAGGGTAAAAAAAAAGAAGTTGTAAAGATTTTCTCATTATTAGCCACTGTGTAAAAATAGCTTATAGCTGTAATTTTCTTGAGTTTTCAATTCATCTGTGGTTGTTATTGCCACAATATAATAGTGGAAGGAAATTATAGGCTAATACTTTTGGGAAATGAAAGACCTGGTTTTCTGTTCATGTTAGGACTCAGATAAGCAACTCTCTGTTTGGATCTTCAGGCAAATGCTTGTAATACTTTTAAATAAACTTGCAAGTAGTAGCTCTCTTTATTGCAATATGGGAGGGAAGTGTTTGGTTTACTGCTGTCTTATGACTCAAATATGCAATAGCAGAAGTATGTATGTAACTGTACTTATTGCAGTTACATTTCCATGAATTAAAGTTCTTTCATGCTTGCAGGACAGAACAAAAGCTAAATTGTACAGTGGAGAAATTATAAGGTGGCAGAGATTTTGATTTCCAAACTGTCATAAAATTAGCTTGCTCTACTCTGTAGTGTTACCAGTCTGCATATTTAAACTGCTCTGAAATGTGTTAGAACAAACTCAGAAACAGTTTGTAGCTGGCAGGAAGTTAGAGCACAGCATCTTGAGGAGTCATTCATCACCTTGTCCGAATGTTAAGGTACCAAATCATAATTGTATAAGAATTGCTTCTGAAAAGTCAGTAAAACAATTTTAACAGAAAAATGTTAACTTCTGTTTTTTTTCATATATCTCCAAATTTTTTATTAAAGAACTTGCATAAAACATTTACTTCAGCCATCTTCTTGGTTAGTTTTGAAGATCGTGTGCAGAACAAGGTGGCCAGTACATGAAATGGGAGGCCTCTTTTTTTAATATCTTAATGTGACAAAACCTATATTTACCTCAGTAAATTTGCTTAGTAAATTTAATAGTGATTTCATTTAAAAGATGAAAATCTCAAAAATATTTCCACCATCACTAATACTTTCCTAATTTTCCTTTAATTATTTAATGTAGTGTGTTGTTAGATTTTTGATCTCTTTGGTCAAATTTGCCAAGTAGTTATTTTACTTGTAACCTTTTTTTTTTTTTTTTTTTTTTTTTTTTTAATTTTTAGATAGCTTCTTCATTTTCACAGGAAATTTGATTTTTGTTCTGCTTTTTAACAAAGTTGAAAAGGATCACTAAAAGCTATCAATAAAAAAGATATAAGACTAATTCTCAGTAGGTGTTAAAGGCAGGATAGGTCAGGTTATGTAGTAAAGCTCTTTTATTCAAAGCTATAACTTAGCTTTGTTGTGAATTTCATGCTTCAGTTATATCTCAGATCACAAACTTGGCTTTTACTTCTAATTAGCTCAGGCATATTCTGGAGTGTGAGATGATAGCAGACAAATTGAGCTGCATTGATTACATTCTTTTCATCATTGAACATTCCTTTATATATTCTTTTCAGGATCAGTGGAGAGCATATAGAACAGACCCGTAATCCCAGTTAGAGTTCAGCAGGTTTTTCCTCCCCTGCTGTTTTTAATACAATTTTTATCTTTTGATTAAGATAGGAAAAAAAGTGCATTTTTTTTTTTCAGAAGGGGGCCATGTACTTTTCAGATATTTGTATAGGATGTAATAGGAGCATAGCAGAACAATAAAAGAAAATTGATATACTGGGAAATTCCTTGAAACACTAGGCAGGTTGAAAGACATTATTTAAGTAGAGTGGTTAAAAACACTGACTTTAGTTCTTTTAGAAAATAGTAATCAATAAACAATTGCAATAATTGTTTCTTGGGGTTTTTTTTCTGTTTCATTATCACTTCTAATAATGTACTCAGAATAACTAACTTGAGCCCTTGCAAAAGTGTTTATTATTACTGTCACATACTTTACCAATATATGTTATTTAAACAATAATGTGTGTATTTCATAAACTTCATCTTTTATATTGTGTTTGAGGATGTCAGGTGATTTAGGTTATGTGTGTGATGCTACATAGACTAATTTGTAGTTACATTTTTTGTCTGTTTCATGCTCAGCATTTAATAGTTTAAATTAATGTTTGCCAAAAAGGTTTTTTAAATTGTTAAATTAAATCCAGTATTATATGTTAATAGTAAGAGAAAAAATTAAATCTATTATGTATTTAAAAGCTAATTTGTTGAAGAATGCACAAATTAAATTTCGTTATCTCAATGTTTGTAAAATTTATAATAGTTTAACAGTTTTAGTCTTAGTGAAATCATAGTAAGAATTTAGACCTGGTGGGCACCAGTGTTTCACAGCTTAGAAGTTTAACTGGTTTAAAACACTTAATACTAAGAATTTTCCTTGTTTGGAGGCCTGACAGTTTTCCAAGGTAACAGTTATAGCATCTTACATCATACATCAGTTTGTACCATAATAAGTTCAAAGCCTGTCCTCATTTCAGATGGATTTGAGATGAAGAGCATAGGAACTATTTTATGTAATAACACATTAAAGTGTTAACTTATGCCTGTCTTGGTGCTGTGCTTTCAAAGTAGAATCATAGAATATCCTGAGTTTGAAGATTTGATTCTAACTTTAGATCAGAAGTTTTAACCATACAATGAAATCCTGTGATTTACTTTTGTTTAAAAATTTGCAATTTTCAGTTTCTTAGAAATCTTGTTGATTAAACAATTGAATATTATTTTGAATAATGTGGTATCATAATACTAAGTATTATCATTCTGGCTGACAATTGTGTGCTTTTATGCTCCTGGCCATTCTGGGTGTATTTTCCTGGTAGAGAATGATCTTGACTGGTACTAAGGCAATGCACAAGTATTGGCAGACAATATTATGAATCAAAATGCAATTGTAAAATGTTGACATTTTCAATAAGAAAATACTTGGCAGCTACCAGGAAGGATTAGCTTCTTCTATTGGAATGAGATTGCTGAAAAACTGATAACTTCTGGTAGCATATGAAATACTGAGGACTGAGATGGACAAAACAAGGACTAATGATTTATGTTAGGCTTGATTGGTTTTAATTTTGCTCTAGAAGGCCAAGTTGTTTTAGTGGTGACTGCTGTGGGGAGTATTGGCCACAGGACAGAATGAGCTGTAGAGTTCCTGACCAGAAGTTCCATGAGCACTAGTGTGATATTTGGACATTCATTCACATTCCTGACCTCATTCATTCAGTAGTGATCTAGCACCTCTTCAAATGTTTTTTTTCATCTTGAATTACTGGATAATGATATAAAATTATTAATTACATAAGCATGAGTGGAATGTGGCATACACATTTTTTCTGTATTTGTCACTTGTCCTAATTTAAGGATGTTTGGGTTGCTGCAAATGGTAAATTATTTTTTTTTTAACTCAGTAATTTTACACTCTGTAAGGTGCTCTTTGAAGGTTTTTGACAGCTGTATTAGGTTCATATATACTGTCTTTTATCTCCAGAATAAAAACAGCCCGGTTTTTTCCCACCTCCAGTACATCATTTACATGTGTAATTTATAGACCATAGGTGTCATCTTGAAGCTGTGGTCCATGTTTCTAAAGTGGCTTAATTCTTAATTCTGTGAGGCCTGTGTCTTCGTTATGGAAACAAGCCCCTCTTGTTTTCCTTTTTAAACACAGAGGACAGAATTATTTTCTAGAAGCACTGTAGTGGTGTTTGCTAAGCAATTTGAATACACTCTTTCCCAACTCACTGCTTCTGAGTTGATAAGATGTTTGTGAGATGGGAAGTTGTCTCTGATTCTTGTACCAAGTTAGATTGAAAACAACAAAATCACACAATTTCTTTTTTTCTTCTGTAGGTTGTTTAGTGCTGAATCAAAGACTTTCTGTATGATTAAGAGATCTCAAGTCGGTACTGAGATTTCTTGATGGAACAAAAACTTCCAGTAATTTTAGCAGTAGGCACATTTTAGAAGTGCCTGCTGCTGATTTTCGCTGTGGGTTTAGACTAAAAGCAAAACAAACCCTGTGTACTGAAAGTTGAATCTTTGGCACCATTTCTCCTGTTACTTTGTTTATGCTGTGTAGCAATGCTGGCTAATTTAGAGGTGGTCAAAGATGGTTGCAGTGGTTTTAAAGGTGACCTGCTGTGGCAGGTTGAAATTAAGTGAGCATGACCATGGCATAGCTGAAAAGAACTCATATGGCTGTTTTCTATGACTGTATTGGGATTCAACAGCAGAATGGGAAGAGTACTTTAAATTCAAGAACCGTGTTGAAATAAACTATAAGAGCTGAAAAGAGATTGTTTCCAAGTCACAGGAGTGTTTGTCTGTAATAGCTTCTCTATGGGAGCCAACAGCCAAAGTGCTTTGTAGTTGAAGTTTGTCTGTTTTGTAATAGGGACAATGAGACATGGTTGAATATGATAATAGAACCTATTCTGGTAAATCAAGAGGTTTCTTGTAAGTTCATGTTTATAACTCCTTTCTCCTTTTACCTTTGATGTATTTGTGATGTTTTGATGCGTGATTCACACAACACCCTCACCCCTATCATAGTATGATTTTGCTTTTCTTTTCTAGATCTAGGTTTTTTGTAACTTTGATTGCTTTCACACTTGCACAACCTGTTTCAGAGCAAACTTCTTCATAAAAACAGAATTTAAGGAACTACCTCATCTTTTGGCTGATGTTTCATGTCTTCCTCAGTAACATAAAAGTTAAAACGCTTCACATATATTTAAATAAGATAATAGTGAAACTTCAGGACTTCAGTAATCTGTCTGGGTATTTTTCCGTAGAACTGTCTGAACACAGGTAGCAGAAAAATTGTGTCTTTCCCTTGTAATAACAGAGAGATGAAGAACAGGAATTATTTAAATCATACATGCAGGGTAGTAGATCAAAGAAACTGGATTCCCAACTCCAAATATTGTTATAAAACCCTATGACTACTTGTTCCTCTTATAAAAGTGTCATTTTTAGTGCAGCTCTTAAATTATGGAAGCTTTTTCTATAATTTAAACATAGCATATATTTTTACCATCATAATGGGGAAAATAAATGCTTTGTAAGAGCTGCTCGTAGAATTTTTGAACATTTTCATTGATATTGTTTACATCTGCATAAGCAGATCATAGTAATTACTTTCAATTGTGCTTTCCAGTACATAAATTAATGACATGACTGATGCTGCTGTGTTATGGAGGGCTGTGCTCTCTGATGCTTACTAAATAGAAATTCACCTTAAAGCTTTGGATTGGACAGCTTTCAGAACAATGCATCTTATAAAAATAAAGAACTCAAAGTAACTTATAGCTAAGCAGACATGCAAGATTTTGAGGGAATATTGTTACTTAAAGCTTCTCTCTCCTTCATCATTGGGGTGCCTTTCTCCATAAAATCTTAAAATAATTGTTTGGTCTGGGTGCCTTTATTAACTTAAGTATATGTGAATATATATTTGTGTATATTCACACAAATTTATGTAAACATGGAACTGTTAAAAGTAGCATTGTGAAAGCTATTGTATGCAATAGCTTGTAGTTTTCTATATTCCAGTGTCTTAAGGGCTAGAGGTCTTAATGAGTGCTGTTTGTGTGGCAAACTGAGGCTTCTAAAGAGGAGTGTGCTCATTTTATCAAGCATAGGGAACACTCCAAGTAAGCTACTCCCTTTTCCCCCACCTCATCTGATAATGGAGGAACAATAGGGAGAGATTTACTAAAATTACAGTAACCACAGCAGTATTAATAGCAAAAGGTATACAAGAGAGAGATAGTGTTGTACTCACAAAAGGATATTCACCTCTGGGAGCAAACAAAAATGTTTCCCAAAAATAGTGCTGCTGGACTTTAAGCTGAGGTGGGCTAAAAACTCCATCCCCCTTTTCTCTGTAACTAGGACAAGGAGGAAGAGTGCAGAGCTATACTCTTGTATGCTGGCCCAAAACTGCTTGAAAAATATATAAACCGAGTACCTTGTGCTTTGGCTATTCATCAAAACTCATCACTTACATGAGAGAGGGGAGAAAGTGTTACCTTCCCTGCAATCTACCCTGTTCTTCTGCTTTTCTAGACCAGCAGATATTCCAAGTACTTTAATGTGTTGTATTTACCCTGTCTTAAGTGCTTTTGAGATAAGAGGTGATGAATCTTTGTAACATTATAATGTTGCCACAATTATCTAAAATTTACATATGGAAGTGTTAAAGGAAAAAGGTCTTGAGTTAGTCAGGGTTACACTGATCTGTTTCCCAGTCTATGACTAGATTCCTTCTATTCTGATTTTGCCACCAGTTTGTGTAGCAAACCATGATGACTCCTGGTGCCTTTTGGTATAGCTAGGAGAGATCTGAGATTATACTGCTTGGATTACTTTGAAAGAATCAGAAAACATGGAAAGTTAATGGACTTGATATTGTGTTAGCCCTCACTGAAGTTCATAGGAGAAGAATTATTCCTTTTGAATGCGTAAATTGGAGCAAATAGGCTCAAACACAACATGTGTTTCTGACTTTGTACTTTTTGTCTTCCAGGATGGATATGCTTTCTTGTTGTAAATGTGTAACTTCAAATAATTAAATAAGTGGGGTTTTTGTTTTGTCTCCTTCCAAAGCAAATTTGCTCTATCATTTAGATAATTTTAATGTAGTTATCCCTGTTAATGCCAATTAATAGTACAGCATTAGGTTGAATTTTTTTTTTTTATTGGTATTATTAAAAAAAATGTTTAATAGGAGAACAGTGGTGAATTAGACTACAATTCAACTTGTTGTTTTTTGAATTGGATGTGTAGTGTGAGAAGTAATTAAAACTAGTTCTTCCAGTGAGTATAATTTTTATGTTTTGACTACCATACTTTAAGTGAACATCCACATTTATGACTTTGCATAAGATGATTTTTTGCAAATAAAAACAAATCCTGGTGAATTCCTCTCTTGTTAATTTTGTTACAGAGCTTGTTAATAGCATTACTTTAGCGTCTCATAATTTTTGAAGTTCTGATGGTGATTTCATACTTTCACAAATGCAATAGGCTTTTTTTTTCAACTTGGTGTTCAAAGTTTGCTAATATATGTCTCTAGCTTCTGTATTTGTAATTTTCTCCTATTTTTTTTCAGATTTAAAACCCACTCCCTCAGAAAATACATGTCAAAATTTATTTTCATAACATTTGTCTCCTCCAAATGCCTTCTACTAAGGTGTGCTGTCATAGGAATGAGTTCAGCAGCATGTAATTGTAAAGATTAACAATCTGTTCTAGTGGAGGGTGCCCCTGCCCATGGCAGAGGGGTGGGAACTAGATGATCTTTAAGATCTCTTCCAATCCAAACCACTATATATAATTCTATAATTAAACTGCAGCAGCTACAGTAATTAATAGATTAGAGAGTGGGCAGCTTTAATGATGTGGTAGAATGAAAATGAAGAAATAAGGGGCATTTTTCTTGAAGATTAATTCCTACATTCAGAATCTTTGTTTTCAAAGTTAAGTACTGTCAGGAAAATAAGAGCATCTTGCTTGTGTTTTGCTTGGTTGTTTTAGATGTCCATTTGATTTCTGGACTTTTGAATTTATCTTAAGCACTTCAATATGTTTCTTTTTCTGCTCTTGTGACTGCAGTCTTAAAAAGAAAATCTTCCACTTTGCAGGCAATGCTCAGAGTGTGACCAGGCAGGTAGCAGTGATATGGAGGCTGATATTGCCATGGAAACCTTACCAGATGGGACCAAAAGATCAAGGAGGCAAATTAAGGAACCAGTGAAATTTGTTCCTCAGGATGTGCCAACAGAACCGAAGAAAATTCCCATCAGAAACACGGTAAATGATGATGGAGTTGATGTTTTGTGGCTCATATTCATAATAATATTGTTTCAGATGACCTACATCTTGTGGTCATTTTGAATTGAGGTATTTAAATAAGACTGATGTTCTGGTTTTCTTATATATTCTCTTTTCTCCTTCTAGTGCTTTATTAGTTGTGGTAAATATTGTTTTGCTAAAATAGAAAGCTAAAAATCAATGTACTTAACTGAAGAACTGTACAAGCTTGAAGAAAAATTCAGTTTGCACTTAGACTTAACAGCTCTTCTTCACTGTGGTAGTAAGGACACTTACTAGGGTAGATTTAAATATATTGAATTATAGCTGTAAAGTAATTAGTAATTTCATTATCTACAGGCAACTTGCTGACTGATTGTACATTTTATGACTGTCACAAGACACTGTTATTTCAGTTTGTTTGGCTTCCTAGTCTGACTAGTAAATGTATGTTTTCTTAAACTTTCATAGTGGATAGAATTTTGAGAAGACAAGCAAAACCTCTTGCTTCCTGTACTGATGAAATATTTGACATCTTTCATTCCTTTGAAAGCAGTATACTTTTTAATTAATTACTGTGCACTTTTCCTTAAATTTTGCTCTCCTACTTGTTCAGAAAACAAGGCTTTCCATGTGTGATGTGTCATACAACCTATAAAAAGAACATAAAAATATCAAATGGCATTTAGGTCCAGTTTATGGGATGAGTAATGTTCCCATATCCCTTCAGACATAAGTGGTTCATCTTCCAATATATTTCTTAATATCAGGAAATATTAGAATTTGATTCTAACTCACATTAGAGTTAGACTTCATCTTTCATGCATCACAACTTTATTTTCTTCATGAAGTTTTTAGACATTTTGTGATTTAGCAAATACATACCAAGGTACAGTGATGGGATTACACAAGTATTTTCTTGATGCAGTCCTTAATGTTTGTTTTAATTTTGGGCCACAGCTTTGATTTACCTAACGGCTTCACTTTCCTGATCTGTGACTCAGAACTTTAAGAATGACTCAAGCCAAGCTGATTTATTTAGCTCAAGCTATTAGGGGTGTGAGTAATCCAGAATTAAATTTTGAGAAACCTTCCTCATTGAGGCAAAGTACCCTTCCTCCTTATGCATAAGAGCTCATAGAAACTTACAGCTGCCTAGGTAGGTTGAACTTACTGTTATCTTGCTGTTGTTCACAAAGAAAGAAGACTTATCTGGTGTTCTGCCTACTGAACCTTTTGTATCTCATCTCCCATTTTTCTTCTTCCTTTCTCTTCTCTCTTTTTATACCTAATGTAGTGCTCTTAGGGTGTGGAGAATCATGATTCTGGAGCTAAAGGGAACTGAAATTATTGCAGCAAAGACATCTGTAGGTGTAATAAAAAAAGGAGTAATAGAAGGCATTATTCAGAAATCTGTAGGGATACAAGATTGGCTTGTTCTAAAGTCCATGTAATAACTGCCAAGGTTCTTCTGTGCAAAATGGAGAGAAGTCTTTCTGCAATGTGCTGAACTAGTACTACACTGGTGATTTCGTGCTTCATGTATTACATAACATATCCCCAGCTCAGAGCAGAGCAGGACAATCCCCTCCCTTGCCCCACTGGTGATGCTGTGTCTGATGCCTCCCACGACACACTTGGCCATCCTGGCTGCCAGGGCACTGCTGGCTCGTGTTCAATTGGCCATTGACCAGGACCCCCAGGTCCCTTTCTGTGGCACTGCTGTCCAGCCTCTCATTCCCCAGTTTGTCTGTACATTGAGGGGTGCCTTGTCCCAGGTGCAGATTCTGGAACTTGCCCTTGTTAAGGTTGATACAGCTGGCAATTGCCCAGCTCTCTCATTTAGGACACTCTGCAGGGGCTCTCTGCCTTTGAGAGAGTTCAGCAGCTCCCCCCAATTTAGTATCATTGGCAAGCCTACTTGAAGTATCTTCAAATCCTGTGTTGTCCAAGTGGTTTATGGAGATGCTGAGAAGAATTGAGCCTGATATGGTGTGCTGCAGAACCCTAGTCTGATGTCACACCATTCACTAAAACCTAAGGAAATCAAGTTTGACAAGATGAACTTTCCCCTCATGAAGCTATGATGACTTTGACTCATAACTTTGTCCTTCAAGAGTTTTTCAGTATCTCCCAGAATAATCTTCTCTGTAATTTTACTAGTCATTGAAGTGAGACTGACAGGCCTGCAGTTTCCAGGGTCCTCCTTGCCCTTCTTGAAGTCTGGGACAGCATCTCTCAGCTTCCAGTCAACTGGGACCTCTTATATTCCCAAAAATCATCACAAGAGGTTTTGTAATAACATCATTACTCTCTAAAGTTTTGTCTAATGAATCCCATCAGGCCTCATAGATTTACAGGGATCCAGCTGGAGCAGTGAATCCCACACAAATTCTGAGCTGACTGGGACTTTGAGATTCTCACAACCATGGTCTTCAGCTGAGGGCTCTGGGACCCCCCCCTCAGGTAGTTGTTGCTGTTGGAGATGGAGGCAAAGAAAGCATTAAACACCTTTGCCTTGTCTGTGTTCCTGTCTGTGAGCTGACCATCCTCATCCTGTAGCAGGCTGATGCCATTTCTGCATTGTAGAGCAGATCTTTCAAAGAAATGAGAAGACAAAGTCCAGCCATTTGCACTCCATTGTTTTTGAGACAGCAGCTATCATATTGTGCATTAAAATGTAGCTTAAGTTTACAAGAAGACCTCTGATTTTGAACTTCTAAGACGATGGAAGTGAATATAGAAGAGTAAATTTAAACATACCATACTTCTACTCTGAGCCAGGGTTGTACAAATGACAAATGAATGTAAATAAACAAGACATTAGGTCTTTATACTTAATTCTGTTGTGTAACAGCTGCATTTGCACAGAATTTAATGAATTATTTATGATTTATACATTTCAAGCAGTATGTAGTGACCTTTTAAAGATTTTTTGCATTTCAGTGCATAGCTTTTTAAGCTAGGTTTATTTAGAATCTGTTATCTTTATAATTCCAATTTCACACTTCTATAAGCATCACAAATCATTATTTCTGCTGCTAGTTAATTTCATAGAAATTAATAGGTAATGATTAGCAAATAGCTAATAGAAATCAATAGCTAATTGCATAAGCCAGATACTTATAAACACCTTCCTCATATTTCTTATATATCTGAATATGTTTTTTAAGATTTGCTTTTCTAAACTGTACCATTTCTTTCACATTTTTAAATAAAGATTATAGAATAGATTGTTTCTTTGGAAAATATTTTAAAGAGATGCAAATAACATTTCTCAGCAGTAAATGGAGAGATTAATGGTTTTTCTCTGCTCAGCTATGTATGTTCAGATTTTCAGAGTCTGTTTGAAAACACAGCTTTTAAATCTGTCGACTTCATTTACTATCCTAGAATAAAAAAAAATACACAGATTTTTTTTTTTTTTTAATCAAACATGTCATTGCTAAAATAGTTTTTTTAGTCTGGTATCTTATTTTTGCAAAATAAGGGTTTTCCTTCTGTCCTTTTGTAAAAATTATCTTAAGTATATTTTTAAAGATGTCATAAACTGTACTTTGCCTTCTATATATGCTGTTGTCTGGAAGTGTAATACAGTTGCTGTATGTCACATACATACAACATCTTCTAAAGCAATGTTGTGCTGCTGGGGCTGGCTGTGTGCTCTAAGAGTGGAAGGGATGCTTGATGTATCCTTTGAAGTGAAAAGTGTTTGTTTGTGTTGTTGGATATTCCATCTTCCAATAAATGCTGTCAGATCTTGGTATTCTTAATGAGCATATTAGAGGGGTTTTTTTGCATGGTTTGTTTTTATGGAAATTCCATTTTTTATTCTTTTTCTATTGAGAAGCAGCTATCTACCCAGTGTTATAAAGGTGAAATAAAAGAATTTTGGGAACTTAATTGTTGAAGCCTGTAAATGAAGTGTTTTGATGCTCTGATACCAAACTTATTTTTGCTATTTGAAACCTGAAAGTCTATTTTCTGTAATTGCATTGTATATAATCCAGAGGAACACACTGTTTAACAGTAAAAAATCTGGGATAGTTATGATTTTGATATACAGAATTTAAAGATTGCTTGCTGTCAACTGAACATAAATGCTCTTGGAAAAAAACCCTGTGGTCAACTTTCTGAAACTTAAAGTTTTCATTATAATGAACATTGTAAAATAACTTTCTTTTCTTCATCCATTAAATGACTCACCTGAGTCTGTGACATCACAAATGTATAAACTAATTATTTCAGTTGCCAGATACATAGCTACATGATAATATAGAACTCTCTTTTGGCTTCAGATGAAATTCAGAATGGAGTGCAGTAAGATATAGCTCTTCTGCAATGCTTGAAACAAATGGAGTGTATCAGAATTCTACATTTTGGTTGTGGAGTATTTTTGTTTATTTGCTTATTTTGGTTTTTTTGTTTCGTTTTGGGGTTTTTTGCTTTGTTTTGTTTTGATATTGAGGATTATTTTAGTTGTTTGGTTTGATTTTTAAGAAAAAAAAAAGACCTGCAGATGAAAGATCACTTGTTTTTCATGCAGCAAAGACATGGAGAAATTGACATATTCCAAATGGTACTTCAGTGGTGTCAATACTGGCATCTCTCTAAGTAAAGGTAACTGGCATATCTGTCCCTTCTGCAAATAAGTGCTCTTAAGCTGAGTTTTCCAGGAAAGAATCACTTGTTTTAGCAAGGTCTGAAAACTGAGCCTTTCTGGCCTATTTGTCTTCCTGCTTCTGTTTCAGTTCTTTAAATGTGTGTTTGGAGGAAATTAATGTTAAAAGGGATAGAAGTCAGTCTGCTGAATACTGCAGAATCCTGCTCTCTCTCAAATTCTGTTACTTGTTCAAGCCAAGGTAATTGATAGACTCAGTGATAGTTTTGCTTGACAGCAAGAATGTTGCAAAATTTTTTATTTTCTGGAAAAAGTTTTCAAGACAATGGAAACTAAAAAAATAGATAAAAATTGTAATTTTGTGTAATTAAGCTTTGTGCTTTGACTTGTTTCTTTTTATAATCATATTTTGATTTACTGGTGTTTCTTTTTGTCTAACAGTTCTCTTTTTATTACTGTGATTTTTCTGGAAAATTTAATATTTATTTCAGAGATTTTTTTTTAATAGTAGTGATATGTACCATTTAAGATACTTTGATCTGTATTGAGCAAGTGTGCCATCTGGTGTCTACATGGCAGTCCCTACCTTTATTTGAAATTATTTTATGTCTATGTGGAGCCATCAATTGAACATTTCTTCTGCCTTTTAACAAAGCAAAAGGAGTCAAAAGGAATTTTTTCTTCAACTGGTTTCACCATAACCTTTTCATTGGCAAAGGAAGTTTGTAATCTAACTTTTCATAAGGAATGGATGATGTCATGAATTTAAAACTGCTGTCTTGGCAAAATGGTCGTGGTTAATGTGGAACAGGATAAAGAACACATTATCTGTGCAGTTTCTACCTGTGTGACTTTTTTCACAGGCTCTTGTAGTTTGTTTTAAATATGCTATTTACAGTGCACTGATTTCATTAAGTCACTTTTGTGGAGTAGTTCAAGTTTCTCCAGCTTAATTTTCTGAGAGATTCTGTCTTGTGTTTCATATCAAAGTTTCCCTCTGTTCTGTAGTAATGAAATTGTCCTGCATTGACTTCTTTGTTTGGAATGATTATATAGCATTCTGATGTTTACTGATTTTTTTTTTCTGCCTTTAGATTATCCTTAGCAGTATATGATAAAGGCTGCATAAGTGAGAGAGTTATGTTTGGATGTTTTTGATATGTGTGATACGTATCTATGAACCATAGTTTGATAAAAGGTAAAACTGTGAAAGTATATCATTGATGTTAGTAAGTCAGATACAACTTGACATAAGATAGTCATGAAAATGTCTGAAGAATTTAGATAGGATCCAGAATTAAAACATGGGTGTAATCTTAGTGATCCTCTCTGCTGTGAATTTCAGCATGTGTGAAAGACAGCTGTGTCTTTTTCAAGCAGTCACTTTAGCCACAGGTCTGTCAGGGAAACATAAATCAATATGTGCTATTATTTCTGACAAGAAATGCAAAGTTTATAGATTTCCAAAAATCAAAGCATCTGTGTTAAAATTACAGACACACAGACAAAACTGCTGCAGACTTTCTGCAGAGGAAAGAAATTACTATAGTACCAATAGTTTTGAAAGTCCAAGTGTATCTTAAATATCATTATAGTCTGGTCCCTCCTATATTTATATTTTCTTTCTCAGAGAATGTTTTGAAAGTTCCATTAATCTTCTGAAAAACTGTGACACAGGAGATCAAATCCAGAACCATTCTAGTTCACTTCATGTGGAGTGGACTTGAACCATTGCCACTGACCAAATTTACTTTCAGTATTTCATATTCTTTTCCATGTATTGTTGACATTGTTAACTCCTCTATATCTTCTTGTGGAAAAAAAAAAAAAATTAAATGGGTTACAGTATGCACTTTTATCCTCTAGGATCACTTCAGAAAAAAGCTCATGAGGAGCATATACTTCTGACTCTTGGGAATCACCTCTCCCATTTTACTTGGTTTAGAAGTTCTGGATCAATCATGTAGGGTTTTTTCCTTCCAACTGGCAAAGCAAAAGTGCTCCAGGGGAGCATTCTGCTTTCTATTGCTGTCTTTGGATGAACTGGTTTAAAGCATAAACAGTGAAACATAGCAATGAGGTTTGGTGACAGCCATAGTGGTTTTGGTCATGTTGTCCCCTATTCTGTCCTGTTCACCATTGTGCTTTCCCACCTGGAAGCTAACCTACCAACCTGTTGCATCTGTTAGTGATGGCAAACAGACTGTTTCCTTTGCAGCTTTGCTTTGCTGCTTTGTTTCCTTTTGCAAACAGTCTGTTTCTTTTCAATGACTGTAGGGTTCATCCTAGGCTTTATTTGTTCTGTACAGATGTCTTTCATTTGTCTCATGTATGGAATTTATTTTTCTGAGAATATTCAAAATCTTACAGTCAATGCATTATCAAATCTTCTTCATTTTATGTCTTTCATATTGTTGTCCAGTTGCTTATGAACAAGAATACTAAGTGTAAGCATTTGCTTCTAACTTTTCCAAGTTCAAAATGGAGACTCCCATTTCAGTCTTTCTTCTTCTCCTATTGGGTTTGAACCAACATTGATCACATTTTCCCTCAGCATATTTTCATTCTGTTTTGGACAGTGTTTTTTAATTTTCTGATTTTTTTTTAAGTGTATTGAGTTCACTCCCTCATTCATTTGATGTATGTCAGATTGTATAATTTATGATTTTCTCATTCCTTATTAATTTATGGTGTTGGTATTCTACTTTTTAGCCATTGAAGTCCTGACTCTTAATTCCCTATACCAGCATGCAAGTTTCCACTCTGTAACAGCAGAGTCCTGCACAGCATAGATGGATAGTTTTGTGACACAAAACATGATGGCTGAAAGAAACCAATTTTTTAGCTTTCCCTTGGCTATGGAAGTATATGCTCTAGTTCTCCTATTTTTTCTGTTTTTCATTCTCTAACATTCTTAATTGTGTTTTAGTACTTGCATTGTATATTTTAAAATGATACATATTTTATGGGATATTGTAGTAACTGTCAATTTAGATCATTACAAATTAGATTAGACAGAAACAATCCAGTGTTGGGTGTTTTCCTACTTCTCTTTCTTTCCAGATTTGATAGCTGTTTGCATGTGATGCCCACCTCTGCTTCTCTCTGGGGACTCTTGTAATGTTTTGTGTGAAATTTTAAAACAATGAGCAAGAGAGGTAAATGAAAAATCAGGAGTTAATGAAATAACTGAAATAAGTAAAATGTGGTATACCTTAATACTGTGGAATGGTTCTCTAACCTCCACAAATAGTAAGCCTTGAAGTAAAAAACACAAAAGGACATTGTTAATCTTTAGATTTCTCTTTTCATTAAAACTGCTATGAAAGGTCAACCTTTGGTAAGATATTCTTGGAAAAGATGGCTTGCTTTGAACTTGGTGATTTCATTGAATCATACAGCTCAGTTTCTTTACCCAAGGAACATAATCTTGCAGGATTTTAAAGAGTTAAGAGCAGTTTATTTGATGAGGTGTGTCTTTCCCCTCAAAATGTTATGCTAAAAAAAGACTAATAAGAATTTAATCTATTTTATCTTTTGTAATTTTTAACTTTTTTATCAAAGTGTTTCTTTTGTTCTTGTTTAAAAATAACTCTATTTTATGCTGGCATCTAAATTTTAATTCAGTGACCTTTCTTGGATTGCTCAGATTACTTTGGAATTTCTAATGAAATAAGGTACCATTTTTCCTCTTTCAGTTCAGTGTAAGTTATGTTCTTTGTGATGCAGCAGCTAAATCTTTGGACTGTTTATTTCAAATAATTATAGCTTTTAACTTGATTTCCTAATGAAAATAAGTTAGTTGCCTACTACTATAGTAGTATTGCCTTTAGTAATTGGTAGACCCATTATTACAATATTTGATTGAGGGCTATGTATGCCTAAGGTAATTAAGTGTTTGGGGTATTTTTTAGAGCATCTGAATGGGAAGGATGAGGTCTGAGTATGGGAAAGGTTCTTTCTTTAGTTGGGGAAGACACAGAGAACTACAGGTTATGCTGGGATATGTGGTTTGGATGCACTGGAGAAGAGGTTAAGAAGTCACTAGAGAAGGGGAGGAATAAAAATATATATGGTATAGTATCAGAAGGTCAAGTTTTATTAATTCAACTGGGTTTGATGTCATTTCATTCCTTTATTTGTATTATTTCACTGCCCTAATTGTGAGAGGAGTGAAATCAAAAGTAGAGTTTGCACTCCTTATGACCTTGGCATGTTTGTCTGAGTTTTTGGGGCAGTTAAGGTTGTATAGAATCAGCCCCAAGCTATAGGCATCTAATTTTAAATTGTCACTTGCCTATGTAGTAACTGAAATATTGATTCCACTCTGATGCTGTGGGCTCCAGAGCTCAGTGGCTGGAGTCTTACTATTGCTTGTAAGGGAAGTGTCTGAGCACATGGCACACTTTGCCCTTACTGTAGTGCCCACTGAATGAATTCCAAAGCTGTGTATGTACAGAACTCAGGATGACACACAACCAAAGACTTGCCAGTCAGCAGTCATTAAATGTCAACATTTGAAATAATTTTTCACAGAAATAGTTTATTTCTATAGGAAGAAAATTTTGTAGGTACATATTTTGAACCACTTTACATTGTTCAGTACTTTTTTTGAAATTATTATTCTTGTTCTGAAGTGTCACTTCCTTGCAGTTGCCATGTGTGAGTTGTATCTCTCTAATCCACACCTTGCTCTGTTTTTATCTGGACTCAGTTGTCCATCTCAAATGATAGAAGTTTTACAGCATTTCTACCTTCTGCAGTAAAATAAAAAAGCTGCTGGGATAGCACTGACATTAATTGTGATTTTGCTTGAGTGCTGATAACATGACTTTGCTTTCCCTACTTACTGTTTGAATACTTTGAGAATGCAGGGACAAATTTCACAAAACTGTTGCTCCTTTTATGATATAATGAAGGTATCAATTGAAGGTATCTCTGTAGCATTGAATTTTCAGGTATGTTCATTAAAAAAAAATATCACTGTCTTTATGGGCATTTTTTGCTGGATTAACATCATAAGTTTTGAATAGGAACAAGTTTATCTCTGTATATATGCCATTTAATAGCAAGGTTCCTTTAGCTACTTTTAAATAACAAATCTTAAATTGTTTATGGCAAGTACATGTAGCACTAGTATTTTTTATTTATGATCTCTGATGTTTTCATTTTGAGTCTCCAAATGACAGAAATTGTTTAAAGCAATTTAAAATACAGTACTTTGAGGCAAACAGCAATAAATAATATTGAACAAAGTAATCCAGATTTACCTGATTCTTTTCTTTTAACCTGTAAGGTCACTTTAGTGACAACATATGTAAAATTACAAATGTCAGATTACTGGAGGACTGTTGCTGAAAATCGAAGAATATTCAATTTTGAGTTGTTAATTTGATCTTATTTTTCATGTTGAATGCTGGCAATAGTAAATTGATCTGAGCAGAAGCACTGAAAATGTTTAGCTATGGAGGTCCATTTGGAAAAAAAACATAAAATTGCTACTTTAAAGCATATAAAATATCCTACAAATATGTGTGCTAAAGATGTTGATTTTAATGTTTGTTTTCTAGTGATTATTGAGCAAACTCAAGTATGTTGAAAGTTTAGAAGGCTAATGAAAACATAATGGAAATATAATTTAATGTGACATTCTTGGTTATATAGCACACATTATATAGCAGATAGGTGAAAACCAACATTTTCTTGGCAAAAATGGCTAATTTATTTATAAACCTTTTATCTCCATTTTGCTGAAGTTTAAATATGTTTCATTATTCCTTAAAATTGAGTTAATAATTTGTAATACTTTTTATTTAGAGTCAAAAGTAATGTGATTGTTACCTAGATTTACAAATTATGTATCAGTTTTCAAGATAACATTACTCTGATGGTTCAAGGCATGCATTCTTTGTCTCTTGCTGCTTAAGCATGAGGAGTGAGGACCCAATACTGCCTTTATTGGCATGCACCATTATACCTACTTCTTTATAATCTTCACACAGCTGCATCCAGGAGAGCCTCCATAGCTTAAAGTTGTCAAAGTTTGTAAGTGTTCTTAGGATTCATTCCAAAGCCTGGGAGTAGTAAAATTGGCAGTTAGTGTGCTGGTGTCTGATCAAATTTTTTTTTTTTTCTAGTTTTAATATTCAGTGACTTTGAATTGTGTAACACGTAGTTGACATATAGCCCATGTTACTTTGATACCTCTAATATTACATAAATAATTTTTTTCCAAATTTTGGCACTACTCTGTGGCATGTGGAATGTAGAACATCTCAATTAGTAAATGCATAGTAAATATTGATATGTATTAAGTAGATAATATTTTACATATTTTAATAAATCACGCTTAGGGAAATGTGGGAAAGAGAATCTTAGTGGCAATTAAAATATTCTAAAGAACCATGAAATAGACTATCATTTTCTATTCTACTACCTTCATTGCTACTACAGTGTTAAATCTTGTCTAAAATAGGAAAACCTTCCCAAGCAGAATATTATTAACATAAACAGATCAAAATCTGCATAAGTATAAAGATACAGATGTGTTAAGTAGCAGGTTTATTTGCAGTATAGCAGTATTTAAATCTATAAATCTTTAAAATAGAGAAGTGTCTTTAATTTGAAGCTAGTATAAATCGCCTTCAAAGAGGACCCAAACAGGAGAAGCATTATATTTCTAGCTTCTTTGGAATTGAATTTATGACTGCTTGTGCTTCTAAACTGGTTCAAGATTTTTTTGATGAACTGTTTTTCACTTTTTCTGAAGTGAACACCAACTGCTTCAAAAAAAGGTTTAAGAGATTTTCTTTATCATATGATAAATTACTTCCTAATGTGGTGATTTTCTCCCATAAAAACAAGCATTTTTATGTTTTTTTATGTATTTATGTTATTAATGTCTATGTATCAGACATTTTGGGTTACTGGAATAGTCTCTGATGTTTCTTATTTCCTTCCACATGCCTTCTAATATACTTCCATTTTTAAACAAGAAGGAAAGAGTGAGATATTACCAACTTGTGGCAGTTTTATAACACAGGCAGGTTAATGATGCTGCTGTTTCAAAGATAGAGTGTAGTGACTGAACCTGAACTCGTGCAAGTTGTATGTAGTAACATAAAAGGTGCTTGTAAACTTTACTGCTCACTGTTAAAGTCCATGGATACCCCTTGTCCATGGGGTCCATGTCTTTATATTTTTTTGGCCAAATGCAATACTCAAAAAATTTGTAGTTTTTGTGTAGAATCATCAGAAACATCTGTTGTGTACCAGTCATATGTTGGTATGTGCTAAAGCTTTATGAGTATTTGCCTTATACCATTTATACTAAGCTTCACTGTGAGAGTTTTAATTCATATTACTCCTCAAAATCTGTAAGTTATTTTCTGTTTCTGTTTTGCTGAAGTTCTTTAATTTTTTAAAAAAATCTTATCACTTGGCTTATAAATAGAGCACATTTTAGTGCTCAATGAGTTTATTTTAATCCACTGTTGATAACAGTTTTCAAATTACTAGTTTTGGAAAGTTTGTGCAAAGTCTGTAAGAGATCTGTAATTCTAGTGGCAGTCAGAATAAGACTTAACATGCTCAAGTATTTATATTTACTTTTTGGCCAGTTTTGTAGATTTATATTCAGAATGTGAAGCTATAGTCCTAATACTCATTAGTGTAGTTGTCTGGCTGTGGTTCTTTAGGTAATGCTTTAAATTATTTCCTGCAATATGTTTTTCTCATTAGGTGTAATAGATAAATAGCAAAACCATTCTCTTACCTAACATTGAATTTTAAATATGTTCTCTTCTAGAGAACTAGAGGACGAAAACGAAGCTTTGTGCCTGAAGAAGAAAAACCTGAGGTTGGAATATAGTGTTTTGTTTGTTTGTTTTTTTAATAGTTTCACAAAAAATTAAACTTTGGGCTGAAGTGTTACTTTCCATGCCATAATTGAAAATATTTGCTTTCCTTCCCTCCTTTTCCCCCATTCCTTTCTTTTTGCCTTCTGCTGTGACAGGAACGCATTCCCAGAGAAAGAAGGCAACGACAGTCTGTGCTGCAGAAGAAGCCCAAGTCAGAGGATTTAAGGACTGAGTGTGCTACCTGCAAAGGCACTGGAGACAATGAAAATCTAGTCAGGTAGGTTTGGTACTCTGACCTTATGAGAAGTTAAAGTCTCATCTTTTTCACTTTGTTATGATTGAAATGAAGAAAATGTACTTTTTGAAAGCACAGTAAATTTCCTCCCCTTGTTTAGGGGTAACATTACATCCAAAATACTGACTCAATTCACTGCCAAAAAATTTATATTTTAAATAAGTAAGATAATTTGTTTTTCTAGCACAGAAGAATTAATTTGCTCTCATCAGGTTAATTGTTAATGTTTTAGAACAGGTCAGAAAGATAAACCAATATTTTAATGATATTAAAGCTACATGAGCATTCTAAAAGTAATTAAATTAAAGTAATCAATAGTTTTATGAGCTGAAATATGGATTATGAAGAATTTTTGTTTTTAAAAAGGTATTAATGCTACCTTCATTAATGCAGGTCATGAAAGAGTTAGGTAATCGTGTTTCCTATCTGTAGCAGAAATGAAAAAAAGACATTGAATGATGTTTTAGTAGGTGCAGAAATCTAATTAAAGTGTAGAATAGCTGCTATTAAATAGCTATCATTGACCACAACTTCTGCAGGTTTTGACTTTATAGCTCTCATTGTAGCCTCTTTGCAAAGCTGTAAAAACTGTTCACAGTTCTTGAAAGAAGAGTCATGGACCTTATCAATCAGAAGGTGGATTTTAATTGATTTCATTAAAATGATAAGTTCAGATTTTAAAAGTGTGTTATATTTAGGTCCTGTGTACTTCAACAGGATTTTTCTAGACAAGTTCTTCTCTTTAGGTCAGATGTAATTGTTACTTTTAAGTGGAAGGAGTACTCCAGATTAGGTATTTTAGTTTATTTTTGGGAGTCAGAGTTATGACAAAGGTCAGAATCACTGATAACATAGGCAACACATATCTTTATAATCAGGTTGTGTCACAGGTACAGATAGAATAGCTGATCTTAGTATCAAGTACCATAGAAGTTGGTAAAATTTCAAGGTTGTGTGGCAGAATGTAGTTGTATTTCCACATTGGAGGCAGAGTGCCTGTACAAGCTCATCAGTAACTGTGTGACTCTCATATATACAGGCTGCTACTGCTGGGTAATCTTAGATCCTGCTCAGAACCAGACTGTGAAACAGAGGGGGTGTTACAGGGATTGCTCATGCAGCTACACTGATGAGGGCTGGTGGCAGCAGGTTTTTATCTGCTCTTAAGATAAAGGGCTTTCTTAAGCCCTATAGTTTACAAGAAATGAAAGATACAGGAAGATCATTTTGTTGTGGGAAGGAATCCTGGTAAAACATGTACTGTGTTTTACTGTGTAAAAGGCAGGGCATTAGTTTTTTTTCTTCAGGCTTTTTCTAGAAAATGTTAAAAATACTCCATTGGAAGGCATAAAGGATAAGATGAGAAAATGCCATAAGGAGCCGCATATTTTAAGTTGCAATTAAAAAATAAGGGTATAAAATTAGTGTTATGTCTTGTTTACTAAAGGAAAAGATTTTAGTAGTAATTTAGATGGGCCAAAAATAAGGTTCTCCTTAAAATCACCCTCATAATTAGGCCAAGAAACTGAACAATACTCCTGCATAGAGGGAGTTTATGTTCTAATCAGTTGTTCATAATTCTCTGAAAAATACTTCCTTAAATCTTCTTATTTTTAGTATTAATTTTTAAAAAAATATTTAAATTTAAAACTTACTTTTCTTCAGATGATTCCTATAAATAGCTTCAACTTCATCCAGTGCAGATTGCCATTGCTTCTAAAGAGCTGTGTAGGCTTATTTTTGATAATTACTAAATTATGTTAACTCTGCAGTCTAAGATGTGTAGGGGAGGGATCCACAGAGTTGCTATGTCAGAGGAGTTTTCAGAAGCTTGTTTTCTTGTGCATTGTCACAACGTGGTAGGAGTGATTCTCTGCCTGCCCTTGTGCTTTTTCCTCCCTGTACCATCATGCAGGACTCCTTTGTGAGTGGTGGTAGAAACTGTTACAAATTTAAGGTTAAGAAATTTCAGCAAGAAAGGAGGGAAAACAAAGTATTTTTTCAATACCTGTTTGTTTGGCACTATCTGTTAGTAAAGCCCAGAATTCCTCAAATCTTTATTATCATCCTTGGTCTTCACCAAAATTACTGGATTTAACTATTCCACTTGCCAGCTCATCTGTAGCTAAGAAAATGTGGGTTGTGGTTATGTTATACAAGAGATTTTTCTGAGTATAAAGGTTCATCACTAAGTTAAACAGAACTATGCAACAGGTGAAACTGCAGATTTAAGGAGTAATTTGGTCAGCCCTCACTCCAGAGTTGCTGAGTAAGGATTGCAGGAAGATAAGCAATTTCTTCATCTTTCAAATAATGCAGCAGAAATTTATAATTTATAATAATAATTTATTCAGCAATGAATCTGGAGCAAAAATGTATAATTTAAGTAGCATTACTATGGGATTGTTGGAAGGGTTTTTTTAGCCTCTCTTTTAGGTGCTTCTGGATAGCCCTAGATGGCTAAGGGATTCATTGTTTGTTATATGTTCCATGGCTTTACTTAACATGTTATTTATATGGTTTAAAATTAGTAAATAACTATGGAATGATTTTTCCTTAAAAGGTACATTTCATTCTGACAAATTATAATGCTTTACTAACTGACCAAGTTACGCCTGACTATAGTGATAAAAATTAGTTTGTCTTTAATTAAGTTTTTTTTCTTAAAATTTATTGTCATGTTGCTTTTACTTAAGCTAATAGTTTACCATAGGTATGTATTACAGACATAAAAATAATGCTTATTTAATCAGGAATGTCTGATAATATGGATAGGCTCTTTCAGTATAGTAGAATGCACTGGAACTGAAAGCTTAGATTTTGTGGTTTTGTCCACTAGAAAGGATCGGTCTTGTGATACCTATGTGATGGCTTTTTTATTTTTTTAGAAATCATAGTAATTTATTTTATAATTACAGAATGTAATTACAGAAGAGTGTGGATTTTGAGTGTCTTTTTACTCAAATGACCTGTCATTGAGTTTTGAGAGAAATAATAGTAAAAGACAGAGGTTTTAGAATATTTTATATTTGACACGGATAGGTTTGATATGGGGCAGGCATGAAGACACAGCATTTTTTGAAAAGAGAGAAGAAGAGTTAAAAGAGCTGTAATTTGTGCTTGAAACTAAAGTTTTGTGAAACCAGAGGTTACCTATAAAAATATACTGCTCAGTCTTAACCAATAATCAAATATTGGCAACATTTGCTTGAAATTGAAGACATACATTGAAGTATGGGAGTTTCTAAAGCTTGATGTGAACAGTAAATTTTCTGAGAAACTCAGAAAATAATTTTAAAAGTTCTGTTTGTTCCTTAGAGATGACCTCTGCTGTTTGTTTCAGAAAGCATTTAGATATGATACTTTTCATTATGTGAATCTTTTGTAGTCATATATAGTTTAGACATTTAAGAGGTTTCCTGAGTGCTTAATTACAATCTTGCATGAATTGCTTAGGATGATAGATCTTGCAGAGGAGTTGCTTTATTCATAAGTACCTCCTGTTTTGGTTGTTTTAGGTTTTTTTTTTCTTAATGAGCCTGTAATTCACTGATGCAGATCTTTAGAAATAGCTCCCCAATAGTTCTCTTTAGAAAGCCACCATATTTAGTAGAAACATGAATAAAGAAGTATCTTTCAGGTGTCTCAGTATATAATAGGGAAAACCTCCCCTTCATGCTGCAGCACTGTACAGACAAAGTGCTTCTAGAACAGATTACTGTGTAATCTGCTTGGTAAAATAAAAAAAAATAGGATGAATTTAAGTAATTGTAATTTGAAGAACACTTTTTAAAAGAAGAATCCACAAGCTGATCCAGTTTAAAAACTTTCAAGGGAGGACTTCATTTCTAACTACTGCTACTAAAAAAAATTAAATACAGTATCTGTTGTTTGCTTTAAGGTATGCTTGGGTGGTATTTTAGAATGTAGTGCATTAGATAAAATTGGGATCTCAATAGTAGATTTCAGAAAAGCAGAATAGAGTATCATTCTTGTAGGGGCCAAAATGAGGTTAAAGAAATCTCTGAAAAACATCTGATTTCTTCATCCAACAATTTAGAGCAAGCATGTTCTTTTGTAGTTTTGTGTATTGAGTTTCTCTGCAGTATTGTCAGTTAAGTTAGAATTTTCCATTTCATTTGATTTGCAGTAACTGAGGCAAAATTATGACTTCAGCATTACAGAGAGGGTAAAAAAGATGAAGGTCATGTATTTGAAATAATAGAGAATAGAACTTGTTGAAAACATAGATTTGAATGCTGGTTATAAAGTATTCAAAAAACACAAATCTGCAAAGCAAATTATCAAGAATGTATATAGTATTTATTTTTAATGCATATATTTACTAGGAAATAAGCTAAATGTAAAAGTGCTTATTTTTCCCATTATGCTCTCTCACTTTTCAAGCAAGTGTAATGTGCTAAACATACAGTCACTGTATCAAGGCAGACAGGGAAGGTGAGGATTAGGAAAGGAGAAAGAAGAAAATATATGCAGTGTCATATTTACTAAACAAAAAAAGCTATGGAAGAAAAATAACTTTAAAGTTGACTATAGTGTGAGTTATCCAATCATACTGTAAATGAAAATATTTAAAAGGTGTGCAACCTCTGTAATTCTGGTGCTACAAATGTATGTATCAAGTTTAGCATGATAATTTATACTGTATAAAAGGCTGCATGCTTAGCTGCACACAGTGGTCAGCTTTAATTCTGCTTTTGACAGAAAGTATTCTAGACAGTCTCTTTTGAATCCTCTGGAGATCATCTGTCCAAAAATGTCTCTCACCAGATTTCCTTAATTGCATTTGTCTTGTATAGGTTTATCTTCACATTTATCTTCACATGCAAAGGGGCATGCCAAACTTCAAGTTAAGGATTTCTTCCTTAGTTGTTCAGCTGTTAGTTTTGAATCTCTTCATGAGCTGAAGTTTATTCCAGAGCAAGTACATTAATTATTCATTACTTTAAATGCACTGCAACAAAATTCTCAGTTCATCATAGTGATTGAAAGCCTGTTATTTACAGTGGAAGTTCAAGACCACTAATGTGGGGATTAATCACAAGGAAAATGTTAGTTAGTTAAGCCACAATTTGCAGCAATCTTACATGTTACAGAGGATTGCAAATGCATTATTTTATTGAAATGAACTAAGAGAATGTGAGGAAATGTAACATTCAGTTGTGTAGTTTATTCCTGCTATGTAATTTACAGGGATTTATTCTTTGAGTTAACTTTTCTAGTTTCTTGATTTACCAGCTAGATAATTTTTTGCATACTGCCTTTTGAAAAGTGTTTCTTTTTCGTTCTAGATAGCAGGATAGTACAGATAGACAAATGCACATTTTCTTCAGAGGACTTTATTCAAACTGAATTTGCATTACATTTTACTTTCTGTAAATTCATGTGCTAGATATTAAAAAAGAAAAATAGTAGGCATTGTGAAGCTCCATTGCCTAGTGCCTACAAGTCAGGCATAGGTCTGGTAACAAGACTTGTAGTGCTGTCACTCAGGGCTTCTCTAGAAGCAGACTGCTGGGTTTGTTTGGATTTGAGCTGTCCAGCTACCTGAAGCTGTTCATGCCTGGAACATTTGCAAAAAGTGCATGGCAGACCCTTGGGTTTTCTGTTAATTAGGCATCAGTCTATTACCTGGTACCTAGTGGATTTCTTTAGTATGCTTGTCTATTATTTTCCTGAAATGAGACAGTAAAATGTGAATTGATGTTACTGTTTTCCCTTGATTGTTTTGCTGTATAACTCCTAGGGAAATTTAAACCATCTGAAGAATAGAGGCTCAGGTCTTTGGTTATTGTTTTTGTGTTCCATCTCTGATTTGTTTCTTGATACTGTGTAGTCTGTGTAGGAGTGGCCCAAAACTGAAATTTTGGAGGTATTGCCATGTTTAAGAGACTTGTTGCCATTCAATTCTGTTATCCCAGTGAAGAAATTCAGGCTAGGAAATATACATAGGACCATCTGATGTAATTTTTCTGTAAAGTTTAGCATTGAGCCTTTGTTTTGCAAAGGAGGGCAGAGCTGCATGAGAAGTTATCTGGCCTACCATGCTTTCTGATCAAATGCAGGTATGAAATCATGCAAAGCATGATTTGCTCCACATGCTCCACAAAGGGTTTATTGGATTTTTTGGGGGTTATTTAATGACATTTCATGTTAATACACTGGAAAGAATACAGGCAAAATTGATATTTGTCTCTTTTCAGTGTTGTGAAAGTTCTAAAACTCTGTTGGAGCATTATTGTGATATTTGATGAGATTTGTTGGTGTTCCTCTTACAAGTGAATAGGAGAAAGTGGTGTGATCATCCCTGATTGTTTTCCTTTACATTGTTTTCTGAGCTGTTCATTGATCTGCCAGTCAAACCTTCTTGAAGTTCATACTGGGCTTTAGTCTGTAGAAACTTAGTGAACAGTAGAAGTTTATATTCTTCAGGTATAAGTGTAATTGCCCAAAGTTCTTAGTATTGATATTTGAAGTATGCTGATCCAGAAAGCTTCTGTACCAGTGTCATGAACTTCAGAAGTACACAACATGATAACTACTTGTAAATAAGAGAATCTTTCTTCAGGGTTACTTTGTTTTCCACTAACAAAGAGTATTTTACCATTTTTTTATTACTGAACTTTTAATGCATAGTTATAATTTTTTTCCCTTCAGTTACAGCTGCTCAATCAAGTCTTTGCTGCAATCATGGATTTGTAAATTACAGCTTGAAACTGTATGTCAGAGTTGTAATCTGTTCCCCAGACAGCTATGTATCTCAAGATTTATTTTCTATTTTTCTATTTGCCCTAGGAAAGATATATATATCTGAGACCTTTGCTCCTTTTTTGTGTCCTATAACTACTAGGATTTCTAATAATTTATAAAATTAAAAAATACAATGTAGAAGTTCTTGACTATAAGTAATGAATGACCTCTTTATCTAAAGCAGTCACTGAATGAGGTGTTTTTTCAGAAGACTAAAATAGTTTAATGAAACAAGATGCAGATTTTGAAAATGCAGTTTGTGATGGAAAAGGGGAGACTCGTGACATATCAAATTATTTCCCAGTCTGGTTACCAGTAATAGGTTATGACTGCAAAATTATCTGCCTGGATGGGGTCAGTAGCTTCTTATTTTTGCAGGCATTCTTAAGATTTTTTTTCTTACATCAGATTGCATCAAATAATTCAATTCAGTTGTCATTTAAATGTATCACTTACTCCTTCATTCTGGCCAAACTGCTTCAGTCACTTTCAGTGCAGCAAGCTTGTCACATCAGAGTATTTCATAGTGCAGCACACTCAGAAAGCAAATGTCAAATTCATTACCAGTTCTCTTGTTTTGCATTGTTAAACTGAGCCATTGCTGCAGAAGCCACGAGACTGAAATTTATAGTTACAAAATTTATGACATGAGAATTTTCATGTCCAGGTAATAAAATGATGTGGTAGAAGACCACAGCAGGAGACAATAACCATTTAAATGCTGTGTTGCAGCATCAGTTTTGAGTTGTCACAATTAGTGTCAAGTGAGCAGCTGTGTAGTCAGTTTTCTGAATTAAATATCTCTTCACAGAAGTGTAGTGTAAATTTTGTACTATATTAGTAGGAAATATTAATATGCAAAAGAATCATGCTTACTATTCTACATGCCTTTTTATTATTTTAGTTACTGCTTCCCAATACTTTTACAAGTCTTTGATCTGTTGTTAATCTGTGTAGGGTTTTGACAGTAAGTGACCTACAGTTTGGGTGCAAAACTTCTTCTACACTATTCAAAACTAACTTTGTCTTGGAGCAGTGTGAGAGTATGGGGATTGTGTGTTTTGGGGTTTTTTCCATTACCAAGGAAACCTGTATGTGAAAAGCAGCTAGAGGTACAGTGAGCTTAAGGATATTGAGTCACTTTTCTCAGCATTGACCAGAGTTATTCTTCACATTATTAATATGGCATATAATACCATGTGGTATTAATATATAATACCAATATGGTATTAATGGCAATAATTTCATTAATGAAGCAATGGAGCACAGTTGCATACAATTTTTTGGCTAATTTGGGTGTAAATCAGGAATTTTACATATAGTAGTATTCCCTGAGAGGCTGTAGATAATCTACATGTATTTGGGATATTATTGTTCTTTTTAGCTTAATTGTGCTATAGGCTGAGGTATTGCAAAGCTTCTTACTGGAGAACATACTTTTAAGAAAAGAACAATAAAAAAGCCCATTTAGTTGCAAAGCTTTTTCAGCATTAGAATATATTTGGCAAACATTGCTTTTTTGACAGTGTAAATAACAAGAGAAATCCAGTTTTAATATTGAACTTTATTTTGTAATAGCTGAAATAATTTGCATGTAATAACATCTAAATAGATAATTTGAGAAATGTGATGTTAATATCAATCTTCTTACAAAATGTCTTTGTTTTTTGGGGAAAGGAATGGAATTGTAGAGTTTATTTCCTGTGCTTCAGCATGATTTTGATGTCCACTAGATTTGGTCTATTTGTCTTACCATTGTTCCCTGTTAGTGTGGTCATTGAAAATACAGATCAAATAATCTAGACTAACGTCTATTACTAAAGTATCATTTTTTCTGTATGCAAAATTTAGGAATTTTTGAAAACAGACTTATATAATTTTCATTTCTTCTTCTGCCTTGTTATTAGTTTTTTCCTTTCTTTTGCCTAATTTTAATTTTTGTGGGTTTTTTCATTAATTTTTTATTTTTCACCTGTGCTGTATACAAGGTTGGATATTCAGGTTTTGCTTTGCTTTCAGTTAGTGAAACTGAATCTCCTTTACAACAGCTGAGACTATTACTGTTACTTTGTGTCATCCCTTAATGTTCTTGTTTCAATGGAATTAAATTTTTGCATCTGATATTCTTCAAGCCATTTAAAATGCCAAAGACAAGATTCTGTAGTAAGAAAAGAATTCAGTATCACTGAATATTCCAGGTAGGATTTCATTACCCCATAACAATCTAATTCTTCTTCTTGAGTTTTTTTTCCTAAACATTTACCCTTGAATGTTTTTTTTTTTTTTAATTCTTGTCATTTGAAGAAATGTGTTTTGAATATTTTCTTGTGGAAATGAGAAACAAGCAGTTTAAGAATTTTGCCATGCTGTCTTGAGTAATGTTTTAAAGTTACAGATAAATATTTAAGCCTATCACAAATTTCATCTTGAAAAAGGCCTAGAAATTCACTTAGTTCTGAGAAGAATGGTTGTGGAAAGAATATGCAAGAAAAAAAAGAAAAGCTTATGTTTTCTTCAGGAATATGAAGAAGCTCTTAACAAAGACTAATATGTTTCTCTTTTCTTTTTCATATCACTGGCTGTAACAATGCAAAGGTCAAGCGTGAATTAATGTGCAGTGCTTTGATTAACTAGCTGAGTTCATCCCATTCCCTCCCACTCCTTTCCTTACCCAGTTGTCAGTTAAACTAAGTATGGTGATGTTACTGTACTGCATGTGCACTTACTGCTGAGGAACAGGAGCACTAAATCCCTCTAATTCTGACTTTGACATCTGACGTGATGTTGTATTGGGGAAATAGGCAGTAAAGTGTAAGCTGACATTGGAATATGGTGTAGTAACTGACTTTTACCATTGCACATAAACAGAGTAATTATTCTAAATCATAGCATCACTTTCAGATGGATAACCACTAAAATCACTGCACTGTGGTTTCCTGAAAATGCCACAATCCTTCACCTGCCAAATTAAGCCCAGGGAGAGCAGCCATCGGTAGTGCCTGCACAGTTATATAGAGGGATGAGCCCTGAACCAAATGAAAAGATGTTCTGAAAGAACAGTAACCTTTCCCATGATGTGCACATTTTCCATTACATTTCTGACACAAAATGCTGTGAAATGATTTAATGTTGGCATTTTGTTTTGCTGACTTTTGCCTTTCTTATTAAAAAGAAACAAAAGTTAGGTTAGGAAAGTAGAGGGAAGGTGGCCAAGCATTTGAATTCTAATACAGAAATCTCTGCTTTAAAGACAAAACCAAAAGCATTCTAAATATACATTGTTTCTGAGATTGGATTGTACATATTTTGGGGAAGAATATCTCCAGTGTCAATATTGAACACCTTGATCTGTAAGGTTAATTTATGTTGCTGCTTTGCAATAATCACATACCAAGTATGCTAATTCAGTAAAGTATCCTTTCTAATTAACAGTCACAGAAATCTTACACATCAGCAATATAACATAGCACATGCAGTACACTTATTTCTGCTTGTCATTTTTGATGTATGTTGCTAGAAGTGATTGTAGAAGGGAGCAAACCATGAGCAGACATGATACAATGAAAGGTCAACACTTGTCACTTGGAAAAGGATAAAATTTTATTGAGTGAGGAAACGGAGTGTCTCTCCATTCATGCTGTACAGGAGCTTGTCTGCATCTAAAGTAATACATGTAAGAATACTGAGACAGAAGAATTACTTGTCTAAAGTGTGGTTCATGCATCCTTTGGCAGCTTTCTATTTCATGTTTCAGAACTGATGAAAGGCTTTGCTTGTTTCTAGCACAGTATACAATTTTATCTTTGAAAAACACAGATTTTGCTTTTGTTTTCTTAAGGTTATGTGAAGTTTTCTTGGCACCTCATTTATTTTATCC
Source organism: Oenanthe melanoleuca (assembly GCF_029582105.1). Taxonomy (NCBI): domain Eukaryota; kingdom Metazoa; phylum Chordata; class Aves; order Passeriformes; family Muscicapidae; genus Oenanthe; species Oenanthe melanoleuca. The sequence continues at coordinate 122,407,247 of NC_079335.1, read as the reverse complement.
TTATCACATCCAGTTTCAATTTATTGGAAGATGATTCTTGTATTTGAAAGTTACTGTTTCCATGAAGGGGCATCTAAATATATATAAAATATTTCATTTTGCAGTCACTGAAAATAAACATAGAATTTTGATTATACAGTAACTTACTTGAAAAAAAAAGTGTATGTTGGAGTATGTTTTCTGTCACATTATTTAATGGTTAACAAAAAGCCATGCTGGCTTTGACATTCAAAATAGTCTTAACTTCTGGAAAGATAACCTCAGTTTGTTGTAATTCAAATATTTGTAACTAAAAGTGAAACACTAGCAACTAACTCTCCCTTTTCCTGAAAACTAATGTGTACACTTGGATTTTAAAAGTAGGATGTGTCTTGGAAAAACTGTGTGGCATCTGATAGTTCTTCAGGACTTCATAAAAGCTTCAGCATCTTACATATGCTAAAGCAGTTTTAAGGAGGTTGTTTTTGGTTTTGTTTTTGAGAGGAAAACAAAATTGCAGTGATAGCCAAAGGTGAAAATGATACCAATACCTAAAAGTTGAAGCATCACTCAGTTTTAGCATGAGAAAATAAAAAACTTATATAATTCAGTGATAGTACTGGACTGATAGTTAAAATATTAAATTCTAAAATATATTGTTGTAATAAAAACTAAAATAATTGCAAAAATCCTAATGGCAGTAAGCTAAACAATAGAATTTGTTGGTGTTTATTTGGCCATAATATGTAAGCAATAATTTCAGAGCTGTTTCTTACAAAGGACTATTAAAAGTGAAATAGATGTTATGAAATTGTTCTGGCAGCCTTTAGATGTTTGCTAACAATTTAATACAGCAATAAAAGCTAGCAATAGCAGCACCAAAATTGCATAGCAGAAAGTTGATTATAATTTGGTAAGAAAATATTGTATGGATTAAAGTGCTCACTTCAGTGTAAACTGTGGACAGAGTTTATCCTTGGGTTTAAAAATCTCATAAATTTGAATAGCTTTTTAAAGTGTTCTTGTTAGTAAAAGTCAGAGACAAATTATGCCTTGTGCTGATGTTGCTGCCTAGGGAAATAGTGGAGAGGAGTTAAATTTTTTATTCTGTAAGTATTCCTGTATTAAGCCTTCCCAGGACTCAAAATGGAAGTCTGTTTGGACCTTGTGGTACAAACTTCTTATTTAGGTATTCCCATCTCTGCTCAGCATTCCATGTGAATAAAACATAAAAGCTAATGGATGGGACTCATGCCTGCACTTTTGCATCTAACTGGGAGCATGCTCATTAGCACAACCAAGTGTGAGCACAGACTTCTGGTTTGTGCCCAGAGAAAGGCAAATAAAGTAAACAAAAAGTTTCATCTCTAAACTGTGTCTTTATGAAATTGTGAAATCCATGGTAATTATGAATTTGATTCTCATTTCCTTTGTAGGGCTATTTCTGAGGGAGAATAATCCATATGCATTTCTGAATTGTGTGTCCTTTAACTTGTATAGAAACTCTGAGTACACAAGGAGGTTTGTGAAGAATTTTCTGGAAGTGAAGTGTCCTTTATAAATGCCTATTGAACTTGACACTAAGTAGATGGAACAGAAAATACAGCTTCTTTATTTGTCAGGGATCTGTACAAGTCCATAGAAATTTTTTATTTGAGAACCTCAACTGGTTCTGAGCCATTTAGGATATTAAATTATATTTCTATTTAAATTATTTATATTTCTTAAAATATTTTGAGAAAAAGGTGAATATATGGAAGTGCTGCCTAAAACTGATCTTCTAGGAAACTGAGAAAAGGAAGCAAGACAAAAGAAGGGCTATGAAGGGAGAGAGTAAATGAGTAATGAATAGAGGACAAACCAGTTTGCAGATTCTGTAAACTTTGAAGTAGTGAACAAAGATCTGAAATTTCACATGAAAGCTAGAAGAGATCCAGTCTGGACCCTGCTGGGGACAGCTTCCTGGCAGTGCATTTTCTGTGTTAGCATTTCATGGTGCAAGAGTTGAGAAGAGGAGAAGTTAAGTTACTTGAGAATGGTTTAAAATGTGGCAAAAAAATAAGCCTTGAAATAGAACAATTGATTTTTAGACATGTTGAGAAAGAATAACAAACAGGATTCATTAACAGCATGAGAATTGGTGTCAAGGATAACCTTATTTGTTGAGCTATTTCCTTCAGGATTGAAGACCATTTCTTAATAAATGACATGAGAAGAAAGGAACTTTTAGATTTTTTTTTCCCCTTGAAGCTTGAACTGCCACAGTGTATGAGTTTATGGAGGAATGTTAAGAAAAGCACTTGAGGAAAAAATACTTACAATGTCCTCTTTTGAAAGAAAATGTAATATCTGTTAAGAGATTAAGTTTGTGTGAGTAAAATCAGTAGCTAGTTTTGGTAGTCATATTGAATGATTAGAATAGTAATATTTATTTGAAGTTTCTCTACATTTTGGAGAGAATGTGTAACTACAGGTATGTAAAAACTGCAAAAGCAGCAATTTAATGTCTGAAAATGCAAACCAGATGAAAAGAGGAAAAATAAAAGTGCTACTTTGTCATAGTAAAAATTGTTTAAATTTACATAAAAACAGCCTCTCTGCTAGTATGTACTGACAGTTCTTTTAATAACACTTGCTGTGAAAAAGAGATAAGAAAACCAGTGGGCTTTTAAAACTCTAGTGGTAATCTTAGTTTTTCACATTAAAGAACAATAAGTAAACTGCAGGACTTGAATTTTCTTTAATTTTGAAAGGTTTTCTAAATAATTTCTGCTTTTGTTAAAAATGGAATCACAGAATGCTTGAGATTGGAAAAGACCTCTAGAGCTGGTCTGGTCCGAGCCCTGCAAATTGAAACAAGTCAGATAGAGCGTGTTACTCAGGTTGGATTTTGAGTATCTCCAGGGATGGAATGTCTGCAGCCTCTCTGGACAGTTTGTTCTGTTGCTTGTTCCTCCTCAGAGTGAAAAAAAATAATTCTTATGTTCCTATACTTTATTTCAGCTTTTGCCTGTTGGCTCTTGTCCTTTCACTAGGCACCACTAAGAAGTCTGGCTCTCTTTGCTTCCCCTAACAGCTATTTACACCCTGAGAAGATTCTCACTGAGCCTTCTCCAGCCTAAATACTCTCCAGCCTTAGCCTATTTTTGTATGACAGATACTCTTCATACTCCTTTTGTTGGAGTTAGTCCAATATCTCCATTGTGTGTTTTGTCCTGAGGAGCCCAGAGTTGGATGCAATGTTCTTGGTGTGGTTCCACCAGTTCTGAGACAAAAGTATATTTACTGTCTTAAAACCATTAAAAAAAAATTCTTCTATTGTAAATAACAAGTAAAATTTAGTTTTTTATAAAAGAAACGTCTTCCTGTAGTCAGTATAGTGAGTCATTAAGAACACTCATGAAGAACAAGAAAATAATTTTGCTTATTAAATTCATATCTTGGGGATGTCATGTCATAGCTGTAGTTTGTAATTGCAATTTAAAAGGTGAGTTCATTCAGCAGCATTCTTGAGAATTACCAGTGCTAAGGCTTAGAGTTTTCCAGTGGAAGTTTCATCTTAGTGAAAGGTTCCACTGTGTAAGTTCAGATAAGACATCCACAGTTCCAATCCCTTCCTCTTCTCTTTGAAAAGTGCAATTTTAAAATGCATTTCTAAATTCACCACATTGAAATATCACCCCAACAATAGCTTTCAGATCAACCTGTCAAATTGCACTAAAAAAGCTGTATCATGTAGCATGGCAGCAGACTGAGACTCCTAAAAACTCAGAAAACTCAACTGTGAACGGTCTCTTTGCCAATTCTGCCAACCCCAGAAAATAATAAATAATGTCATAGCTAAAACTCCACACTTAGCTAAAAAAGGAGTTAGAAGTGTGAGGAGAGGAAATCTAGTGGTGTTGTACTAGAAGGATGAGATCCCTTGTGAGGGATGGAGAACATGAGGGCAGTAGGATTGTCAGCCTTTAAGTTATCTTTGCATCTCTTGTGGTGGGTACTGGAGTACCCCACAGAGTGGGATAGTGGATGCAGTTTTTACACATGCTAAGAGTTAAGATTTCCACTCCCTTAATTCCAAGCAAAACTGGAAGTGCTGGAATACTAGGAGCTGGCTCTCTGTGGAGTGATGGAAGAGTACTGACAGCAAGGTTTTTTCTTCTATAGATCCTTATTCCTTGGAGACCTGATCTGAACAGTATGTGCCATTGATTTCTCATCTACACCAAAAATATTGTGGCCTCTTTTAACACTGTAGGTAGAAGCTTGTGTCTCTGAGTTAGAAGGGACCCACAAGGATCATCAAAATCCTACTCCAGGTCCTGCACAGGTGGCCCCAAGAGTCACACCATGTGCCTGAGAGCATTGTCCAAACGCTTCTTGAGCTCTGTCAGGCTTGGTGCTGTGACCACTTCCCTGGGGAGGCTCTTTAAAAGACTTATTTTGAAACTGCATTTAATATTATATGTACTTAATTCTATTTAAGTTGAATGAGAACTATTAAGTTCTTATTATCTCATTCCCATTAAAAAAATACATTAATATTGCATTGAAAACTAGTTTCACTGACAAGATGCCTCAAAAATTTGTCATGCTTCCTTCATTTTTGCACTTAAATTTGTATTAAACCATATCTGTGATTGGATAGTTAATTGTTTTCATTATGAAGACTGATAAAATTCTGAAATTAAGCAGTACAGTATTTTCAGTATAAATCCATGTTACAGATTTTTGAAGTAGGTTTCCTCTGATAGTTACATGTAGAAAGGTTCATGTGAAGCTGGTGGGTTTTATAAGTTAAAGTGATAAAGTTCAAAACATAACTTTAGACACCATAAACCAAATTTATGAGTTGACAATTAGCTTAATAAAGACATTTAATGAGTAAGTTGAAGAAAAGGAAAAATATTTAATATTGCCTCAGTTGTCTTTTTCAGTAGCTTGAGTGTATTTACGTTTTCTGCCAGCCCCAGGATTGTATTAGAGTGTTACGTGTTATTTTTAATTTTGCTTTTTTGTGAGACATATAAACAATTTTCATTGTTCACACAGCCAAAAGATTTCCTTCTGTCTTGGCCACCAGGCCTTTGGGAAAAATAGAGCTTCAACTTCTGTTGGTCATTGTATCTGAGACTTTCTATGTCTTTGTCAACAAGGGAAAAGAACCCCCGGAATTAATTAAAGAAGTCATTGGCGAATGAACTAAAAAATGTTTGCCTTTTTTTTCAAGAGCACTTTCTTATGAAAATTTGGTTCTTCTTTCAGAATGTTAGCTTCAATTAGTTTATTTCAAATTCATGCTATGATTTTTGTTTCTGAATTAGGCAAATCTAACCACTCTATTCCATCAAGAGTGATGGATTATGTGTATTCTATACAATGACTGTGTTATAAAATATTGACTCACAGGCAGCAAAAAGAGAAATAGGAAAATGATCAAGCAAAATGTCCATGACTGGAACTTAGCAAAGCTTACTTTCTGGGATTTTTTAAGTAGCATTGATACAGATGAAAATTAGCTACACTGGGCAGAGGTAATAATTGTGGTACCAGACCCCACATTCAGTTTCCTATTGCAAAACCTGTAAAAATTTGTAAAGCTTTAGTCATTTGGACTCAGAATTCTTCATGTCTCCTGTGTATCTTTTAGGCTGGATGTTTTCGGGCAACATTTTTAAGGAGAGATTTGAATAAGTGTACTGTCTTTCCCAGGTGTCCCTCACCCCATACCTTTAAGAAGAAAAGTGAATTGAAGTCTTTGATCAGTAAATTGAATTTTGGCAAAGACCTCCCTTTCCCAAGGACAGAGGAGGAATTTATTCATGTCAATTTGATGAAATCTTGGAAAAGGGAAGCTTTGAAGGATATTGTGAGAGAAATAATTCCCTCATAACTATCAGACTCATGGTATGGCAGGTTTTACATCATTTGTCATTGTGCTTAGAGTGTGCTGTGGGCTGAGTGCACTTACCCCTACAGTTGGAGTTGCTACAAGACATGCAGGGAACAGAAATGTGGATTGAGAAGAAAGATGTTGAGGACATTATCAATGACTGGTAATGCTGCACTAGATGAGAAGAGTAAAGTGGGACAGTGAGTATGGAGAGGTGTGTGACTCCCTTCTTCTGGGTCAATTTTGTCATTCATAGAGAGATGTGAGCAGGATGTGCAGAGCTCAAGAATCTCAAGAAGCTCAAGCAATCACATAGTCACTTGTAATGAGGAGTAGCATTTTGCTAGGCTAAGCTTCAGAATGAGTATCTCACCCAGTGCTGATGTATCTTTGCTGGTCAGGCAGTCTTTGGTTAGGTAAAGGTATTTCAGCCTCTGCCACTCCTTGGACCAGGCTGATGCTTATCTAGCTGAATTGCCATCCTTGGATTCTCCACTGTAATCTCAGAGGGTTTAATGTTCATGGGGGTTTTTTATTGGGTTCTTTTTCCTTTTTTTTTTTTTTTTTTTTTTTTTTTCTTTTTTTTTTTTTTTTTTTTTTTTTTCGCTTGAGTCACTACTCTGTACCATTTCATATCAAAAGACATGATGAAATTTCTTAGTCATCTACCAGAGTTTAGCATTTGTACCATACACTTGTTTCTTCTGTAAAGCTAAGCCAAAATCTTGCAGATTTGCTGTAGGAAACAGGGCCTTGGGTTACAGACAGACAAACCTTAGAGCTGTGGTTGTCTGGTATGGCCCAGTACTGAGATCATGGACTAGGACTGGAGAAGGACCTGAGTTTGAGTGGTAAATATTAAAAAAACAGAATTTAAATGGTGTGCAGAGGCAGCAAAATCCAGACTATTCAAACTTCAGAATGTGAGCAAAGTTGGACTGATGAGAGAAAAAAGAAAATCATGTGGATAATAGTCAGAGGAGGGGAAATACTGAAACTCTCTAAAGAATCAGGGAGGGTGGTTTTGAATAAGAATCCTATGTAAAAATGAGAAGTTTTCTATGGTCAAGACAAGTCAGTGATGCTGAAAGAAGGAGTGGGTGACTGGAAAATGACATCTTAGTAAATTCTCAGCTACTTCATTGTTATAGGCAGCAGAAGATACTTATGATTGCAAAATTACAGGATTTTTACTGATTAATCAAAACATTTTCAAAAGTAGCAAAGAAGTATTTATTACAAATGAAAAAAAATAGGTAAGCATTAATTAATAGGTTAATTAATTTATTACTTAAATTAATTGATTAAATTAATTAAAAAACAATGCTAAAGCATAATTAGCATTATTTATATAGTTGCAGTTCCAATGTATTTATTTTCAATACTTTAAAACTCTTTATTCTAAATGCAGGAAAATGTTGGTGTATGACTTAATTAATTGTATATATATTAATCAGCAACCTTTCATAAAAAAGGGGTTTTTTTCTAAAGTTCCATGTTTTGTTAGATATTTTCCTTGGTATTACATGCTGTCATTCATCTATCTTGACCTGTTAAATAAAAAGTAGATGAAGTAGTCAAGTAGTTTGGAATATTTTAATTTTTCTCTGTTTCCCTCTGTTATCCAAAACTGAATAGGAAAGCAGAGATTTCAGAAATTAGTAAATTACTGTCAAAGATTCAAGTGCTTTCCAGTATTCTGAAAACAAGTTCTCCAACTTCTTTGTATCCATCATTTTTATCTTTTTTCTGCCTGTCATTCTGATGGGTTGATGGATTCACATTATGTGTTATTTTCTTCTAGAGAGGAAAAAATAGTGAATAGTATGAGGGAACAAGGGCATTTCAGAATGACTATGACCACTAATAAGACAAAAGGCTAAATCTACTCTGTAGTTCCAAAGTCATGCAGGATGATAAACAATTTACAAAATTTAAATTTAAACAAATTCTTTTATTTCATATTTTTTCCCAAATTCAAGTCTTGAAGGTAGAAATTGATGTAGATGCATTATTTGAAATGTGTTTAAACCTGCTTTTAGTTGTTTTTAAAAGTTATTTGATTTCACTTGGACTTAAGATCTGACATCTTTTAGAGGGAACCAGTGTTACTGATCTGACAGGAAGGGCCCAACAACAGCAGTAACAAAAGTTTAGGAAAATGGTAAAATTGATTATCAAATGCAGTAATTTGATTCACCTTATGCCCAGCATGATACAGAGTGAGATATCCCTTCTTCCTACTGGTTTCATTTGGTTTAGGTTTGTTTCATACAGATTTTACTGCCAAGACATGATATAGTGAGAATATGTATCTCCAAACAAATAACTGTTTTCCTATCTACAAAGGTAGTTCTATCTCATGACTCAGTTACACTTCATGCTTTATCTAGATTAGGTTTTTGATGTACCTGCTGAAAGTAATATTCAAGAATACAGTTGTGTGATAAAGACATTGCAAAAAATCTGCATAATATTTTACTTAACTTTCATTTTTTGTCATGATGAAATAATTTTCTTAAGGGTCCTTTTTTATATTATTTAAGAAAAATCTTAAGTAAGCATGTTACAAGGGACGTTGTGGTATTTGATTTCAGTGAACTTTTTTAGTTCTTTTGGAAGTGATTTATTCAATACTTAGCACAGAGTTTCACAAATATAACATCTTAGTGCACTGTTCCAAAACTTTTGGCATGGCCTAAAATGCTTTTAATTAATTGCTTTTAATATATGATACAATTTATCTTTGTTGCTTTTACTATTTATGTATTATGTCTGAATTTTATTTGCATGCATTCAGCATGGTATAGACAAACTATGTTAAAACAAATGTTGTTCTAAGTATATTTTCTAAATAGTCCTTTTCAGGAGTGCTGTACAATGCTTTTAGTATTTAGCTTGATTATGGAATAATACAAATGCATCCATTGTTTATACCTATTGGTTAACTTCTGACTTCTTTTGAGTAAAACTATTACTAAATTTTGCATGCTTCAGGACTAGTTTGAAAGAAAGTCATAATTTCTTTTTTTTTGTGCATTTCAGAAATAGCCCATTTCCACTTAGAGACCTCTTACCTTTTTAAAAAGTTTTAATACTGAAGACTGAAAATTAACTATGAAATTATAATGTATTATATTAAATGTTTGCTTTGTAAGTTAAGCTTTTCTGCATCTGTCAATCAACTTGAGAAACTTCATGACTGTTAAAAAAAAAGTCCAGTGTTAAGATGCTTATTTTAAAATACAGGTATTGTATGAGCTGTTCAGGTGGATGCATTGCATTTCCCTACATTTGTTTTCTTACTCTTTGTTTGTAAACATATCAATGAAATTTGTCTTTAGGCCACTTTATGTGTAAATCTTTTTATAGTGGAGTTGTAAATACAAATGAATAATTCTAGTTTTCTGTGGGTTTTTTGGCTTTTTGTTTGTTTGGTTTTTTGCTTTGTTTTAATTTTGGTTGGTTGGTTGAGCTTTTTTGATGGCTACCAAAATGCTGTAGATGTACTTCCACTTAGAAACTTATGTGTATAACCTCTTCTGTCTTTCATTTGGTGAAATCCTTATAGTATCTATGTTTCAGTAGAATATGAAATCACCTGTCAGTCTTAAGAAGAGGGCCTTTGATATGACTAATACCATTGAATTTTAAGATGGCATCAAGGGCACAATATTTTACAATTTGTGCACAACAAGACTGATTATAAATCAGTCTTGGATACCTTATATAGTATGCTATTGTCTTACAGTCAGATACTGTCTGTAAGAGGGCTGGGAAGGAAATTTCTTATCCCTTGTAACTGGCAGAAATCCACTACTTACCCATGCACTGGGCATCACAGGATTTTATTCAGCATCTTGGCTTCCCATCCTGACCACAGGAATTGATAATGCTTTCTAATACTGGAAATGAAAGCTTTTAGAATACCTAGAACAAATTACCATAGCTTCTTATTTGTTTGTTCCCACAGAGCTGAGGCATAAGTACCCCTGAGCTCACTGTGTAATTCCTTGTACTGAGAAGGCATCTGCTGATGTCCCCTCTAAACCACCTAAGCTGCAGGTTGTGGCTGTGAGCCCTTGTGGTGAGAGCCCTCCCACTCTCAAGTAAAGAGAGTTTGGTAGCACTGTCAGCCCTAAAATCAAAGAATCACAGAGTGTTCTGAGCTGGATGGCACCCTCGAGGATCATCTAGACCAGTCCCAGCCCTGTACAGGACCATACCCAAGAATCACACCGTGGGACCCGAGAGTATTGTCCAAACTTTTTGAACTCTGCTGGATTTGGTGCTGTGACCATTTCCCTGGGGAGCCTGTTTCAGTGCCCAACAGCCCTCTGGGTGAAGAATATTTTTCTATTATGTAACTTAAACTTCCCCTGACACAATTTCAGGCCATTCCTTTGGGTTCTGTCACTGGGCACCACGGAGAAGAGAGCGTGCCTCTCCCCTTCACTAAGAAGTTGTAACTTGTCTCCCCTCAGTCTCCTCAAGGCAGAGCAGACCAAGTGACCTCAGGCACTTCTGTTATGGCTTCTCCTCCAGGCTCTTCACCATCCTCATAGCCCTTCTTTGGACACTCTCTAACAGTTTAATGTCTTTCTTACAAATTTTGGCACCCAGAACTGCCCCCAGCACTCAAAGTGAGGCTGCCCCAGCTCAGAGCAGAGAAGGACAATCCCCTCCCTCGTTGCCTGGCTGGTGATGCTGTGCCTGATGCACCAGTTCTCTCTCCCCTGGCTCCCTGGACCACTTTGTTACTGCACAGCATCCAGAGCTCAAGCTATAACCTTCTGCTCTTCGACTCCAGCTGGCTTTCAACCTATTCATCCAGCCTTGTTTTTAAATTGATAAGGAAAATGATGTACCAGAGCATTATGTTGGACACCTTTTGGTGTGTTGCAGCCATTGCTCTTCCCTCTTTGATAGTGCATGTCATTTGTTGTTTCAAATACCAGCAACCCCTCTACCCTTACTAAATCTTTGCTGAGTGTTCTCAGTTACTTTCATGTATTTGACAGTGGATCCCTTGATCCTTACTAGTACAGGGACAAAGCTTAGCAGCCCATGATTTCCTAGGTAATCCTTACTATAGTTTTTTATTGTTCATATCTCACCTCTTTTAAATGGGCTTGTCTTAGCATTTTTCAGTTTTCAGAGTCCTGCCTTGGCTGTAATGGTGCTTCTTAGATCTTACACAGGAGTCTGACAGAGATAACAAACATCCATTTCAGAAATATTGAATAATTCCTGTGGACTGGGGTGTATCCAAATGGACTAGACCTGTACTTGCTGCTTTCCTGCTTTGGCTGTCCTGTATCCCGTGTCACTCTGTAGGCGTGGGGTCTGAGGCCAGGTTTTCACCGTGCTTGCTGATGAATTGAGCTCAAAGGCCCCTTCTGCTTTACTTCCCTGAGCTCTGAGTAAATTTTCTTTTAAAAATCATGCCCCTTTCACTTGGCAGCTTTCCCTTTTACAGCTTCCTGCAGGATTCAGCCTATCGGTGACTTCGACAAAACAATCCAAAACAATTCCTCTTCCAAAGTCATGATTGAGCTTTTTGTGGTCTTCCATATGGAGAAGTAGTAAATTCTTTTCTAAATTTAAACCATAGCAGTGGTAAGAGATTGTACTTGCACCTCACTTTGTTCTCTGGAGTCAATGTTCCAATCACCCATAAAGGGTCACTAGTGCCATTAGTATTTTCAATCTAATTTTTAAATAAAACTGGATCATAATTATCATAATTGATTTCTTAAGCATAGGAGCAAGTGCATTACAGGGTTTCACTTGCACTGTGTAATATACAGCAGCTTGATGAAGTTCCTTGTAATCCTGTAGAGACTTTTGATTGTCCCACAGTAGAACTGCTACAGCTTTAAGGTTTCTGGGAGTGGGAGTTTTGAGAGGGAAAAACCTGTATAAATATATTTGAGAATAATTTACTTTGAAAGGAAGTAAAAAAAAGCCCCTCTCCTAGTTCTGAATCTGTTTTAGACTTGTGCTTGGTAGAGCAGCAGAGCAAGAAACCAGAATTCCTACTTTGGCTTGTTTTGTAGCATTTGTGATAGTCAGATTTTAACATATTGGAGTTACACAAAAGATTCTAAATACTTCACAGATAGCAATAAACTGTCAATAACTGATGGGTAGTTTAAGGGCCTGGGGGCCTGTAGTTTCACTGAAAACAATATGAAAACTCTGCAGTCCAGTGACTTTGGTTTTGACTGTCCAGTGGTGAAACAAATGGTGAAGTGAAATTTTGATTTTTCTGACAGAGTTCATTCATACCCGCTGATGAAGAGACATCCCAATAAATTACTTAATCTACTTTTCTGTAAAAATAAATAAAATAGTATTATATAACAATAACAACTTTAGACTTTATTTTATATATTGAAATGGAAAAATATCCTCCAGACTTTTTTTTTATTTTAAGACACTTTATTCAGGTTTTTTATTTCAAAATAATATTATAACCTAATTTATTTTATTATATGGCTCTGCTAGTTAAAATGCTTCTCAGAGTGTGGTCTGTAAATAATAGCAATAATAAGCAAGTTCTGTCTTTGAAGAAAGTTTAGATTTTTATTTCTAATAAAATATTTATAAGATTAATGGTGTGCTAGTATATTTATACAGTTTTTAAGAAGGGGTACAAAGTTCTCACATTAACAGAAACAGAGTGACAGTACCCATGATACAAAGCTGTGTAATATATAAAATGTACATATTCTTATTGTGTTTATGCTTTTGAATTTACTGATAGATGATGTCATAATTACTTACGTTCTTTGGAACAAGTAATTTTACAGAGAAGGTACTCTGTATCAATTACTGTCAGCAGAACAGATGCCCTGGGATCAGGCAGGCAAAGTGATTGGTGGAGAGGGTCAGTTGTGTTTTCTCTGGAAGTGTTTGTGCAGGCATGTCTGGTGTGCATGTTGCTTCGGAGTGGCCTGAATGTTGCTGCTCTTATAGACATCTGGAAACGCTTAAAATCTGGAAGTAAAATAAATAGTGAAATTGAGCAGAACTATCATCTCCTGTGATACAAAAAGTTGGGCAGTCAGTGAAGGACTGGCAGCTGATCTTTAACTCCATTATCAGTGCTCATTAAATTACCAGAGGAAAGATCACATTTGTGTCTAATCCAGCAAGTCACATGTTTGTTAGTCAAGCATGTTTTATGTGCACAGACAGCATAAGACTAAAGACTGGGTGAATAGAGGGCAACTTAGTTGACCTGTCAGCTACCTATTGCTGGAAACATCTATTGCCACATCCTGATTCAGTTTCATTAGCATATAATGATGATTACATTATTCATCAATACTCCTCCCAAAGCTTTGTAACTCCCTATATATGGCTTTTTTTCTCCTTAGGTTTTATGCAGTAAAAAATTAACATAAATTGTGAGGTTCCTCATGGTACGCTTATTTTCTGTTAAAACTATGGAAAACCATCCTTGTATAGGAAGACTTGATTTCATATATAACATAACCATTTATTAATTATTATGCTTATTGCATACCAAGCAAGTTTTTTTTTTTTTTTACTTTTAAATGTAAGTATTCAACTGAAAATAAGTACAGTCTAATACAATGTAGATTACATGATACTGAGCAATTGGGGTTGAGAATTATTTTGTACTGCCATATGCCTTTGTGTTATACAAACCCTAACAATATTTTCAGTTTGTAATAATAATGATGATAAACACAGTGTTCTGTGATCTGTTTTTCTACTTACATAATACATATGCTGGCATTCACAAGACTCAATTGAATTAATGGGTTGGCATTCAGTTGAATGTATTTTTTTTGCAGTGAGTGCAGAGATTAAACTTGAAAATAGGCTCCTCATGCTCATTCAAAATAATAGCAGGGGGAAGGAAGAGTTTTGCTTTAAGTGGAAAAGGATAGTCACTCCTTGCAGTTAAGCACTGAATCGGATAGACACAGCTGCAGAGGCAAGATATGCATTGCAAAAACAGATCAATTGGAATCAGTCCCATCCAAATGAAATTACATCACTCAATAACCTTCCTTTCAAGCCATTGAAGTCTTCTGGCCCAGATTTCTCTTGTCAAGTCACTGAGTTTTGCCAATGATTAAAGTATCTTGAAATTGCTTCGATAACATCAGGGACCTTGTTGTGACAAGGTCTGTAAATGCAGTCATTTGAAAGAGAAAGCTGGGTTTCATGTAGAGTATTGAGTGTATTGACTGGATATTTTTCATGGCTTCTCAGAAGCTGATATTCACAAAGACAGTACAGAATGAAGGAAAATGACATATCCTATACAAAAGAGTAAATAAAATATTGGTATCATATATGTGAAATGCTTTCATTCAGTAGTAAAAGTATAATTTTCCTCTGAAGTAGTTTGAAAGTGTGTTCTTGTTTTGAAGTGGGCATAGAAGTACTCGGAGAGCAGAATTCTGTAAATCAAGACAGTCAACATGTTTATGCAGTGACCAGCTCTAAATGTTATTTTTGTTCCCATGTGACAGTTACTAAGATAAAGCAGAGCTCTTCTGTTCCAGTGGTACCTCAGATGTTGTGATCTTTTGTCCTGCAGATAACTTTTGTACAGGCTAATCAGTGTATATATTAGCAGATATAAATCTGTAACCGTTCAGGAAGCCTATATTAATATTTATAACTTGATCAATACTGAGAAAATTAGCAATGTCTAGAAGGCACATTGCTCATCACTGTTTCCTGGTTTGGGGTTTTTTTTCCTTCTAAAGAGCTCAGTAGCTCTCATCCACTTAATAGAGCTGTTGGGTACACATTAATTTCTGAGATGAGGTGTGCCTTGAGCAGCCTAAATTTTAAAAATGCATATTACTTATCATCTTTACCTCATTAAAGTTATTTGCAAATACCCCAGATTCCTCTTTAGGCTTTGCAGACTTAACCTGGTGGGAGAGTTCTGATTTTTCAGAGCTGGTAAGGTCCACTGAAGCAGCTTCTTGCCTTCAGACCCTTGAAGATAAACTGATTTTACATTTTGGTTGAAAATGTGTTTTTACTTGTGCCCAGTTGGCAGCCAGAAACATTGCTCTTACAACAGCTATTTAACCTGATGAAGGCAAGTATTAAAATGACTAAAAAAGAACCAGGATCAAAACTGCTGACACAAGCATTACATTTGTCTGTGATACGAAATTTGCCATGTCTGTTACACAAATGAGAAGAGCAGAAAATACTGAAATAACTTGTAGGGTTTCTTGTCCTATGAAGTCTTTTGAAAATGAAATCTGCACATACTCCTAGACACCCAGCCTTTACATAATATTTACTTAAGTGAGGAAGCAGATGACAGCCGTGTCTGGTTAGGGAGGATAGAGATTGGTGTGTTTCTTCCTCTTTGTACCAGTATTTGAAGGAATTTATAATTTATAATTACTTTTTGTCCTGGATTGAAGGAGAGCTGATAGAGACCAATTCTTCTAAAGGACCAAATATGCAATTGGGAACCTTCCTGTTCAAAGCATCTATTATGGTGTTATCTGTGATGCTTTTTTCTTTCTTAATATTTGTTGCGTCTGCTGGTAAGAGAGGAAGGCTGTTTAGTTTTGCTCACCATCCTTATTTCAGATTCTTGTGCTCACTAAATCCTTTTCTTAAATGAGACTGTAAATATAAACTCAGCTATTGCAGACAACTCTGGGTACTTCAGTCAGTAGAAATTTGAGTGGATGTACAGGAAAGGGAGCAGTTCTTTGGTTGAGGAAGGGTTGGCAAATGGTGTGTAGGGATGGAAGAAGAGCAGGAGAGACTGGGGCAGGAGAAATGTCATCAGTGTGGGTGGTCTCAGGGCAGCAGTCAGTTACCAGATGAGTTTGCTATTGCATTACAAGAATTCCATTAACTACAATAATTGCAAGCTATTGTATTTATACTTTCATACTCCTTTATCTTTTACTAATCTTTCACTTTCTAGAACAAAAAAAAATATTGTTTAAACAAAGCCAGTAGTGATTCATTAATTAATAATATTTCAAACATGAGAGGGGTGAAGATAACCCTAGAACATGTAAAATAAATGATGTCAAGTTAAATTTTTAATAGAGTAGAAATGGAAAATTTGTCCAACCATTTAAAAAATAATTCCTCTTTAATATATAAGTAAATATTCTAATATCCTTTTAAATATTTTGATATGTTGTTAGCAATAAAAATGCAATACAAAGAAATATTATAGGAGTAACTAGTGCAGGTGTAGGTTACTTGCACTTCCTACCTGATGTCTGTTTTTACAGCCTTACCTAAAGTGCTACAAAATATTCGGATCTTTTCTCAGTGCTAAAAGTTTCCTCTGAGAACTTTGTTTGTGCTTAATTACTTTGAGTTGAGAGCTTATTAAAATTTAACTGATTATTTTATTGGTTCAGCTGTGAAGTTGGTTTTATATATAAAAACATGTTTACATGGTTAAAATTTTTATATAAAAATAATTTAAAAGTAGAAATTTTTATATAAGCACAGTTATATGTAGATATACATGTATGTATACACATATTCACATACTCATTCACTCATCTTGAGAAACCAAGAGAAAACCCCTTGTATTTGAAGTATGGATTGCTGCATTCCTGCCCAAACCTTGCTAGCACAGATGGGACAGCCTGTCACGTTCTGATGGCCTGACTGAAATGGTGCAGCTGCAGCTGCTGGCATTGCTGTGAGAGGGTAGAGGTGGCACAGAGACCATCAGCTTGTCTTGATTGTTCCTGATGCTACCCTTGACTTTCTGCATTTCAGTGTGCACCCGTGTCATCCTCACCCACTGAGGCTGTCAGAACAAAACTAGCTGCTCTCAGTAAGGGAGGGGAATTGTAATGAGAGGACTGTGAAGAGGATTTCTGTCTTACAGCTAAGCTTTCCATCAGTTTTCTTAAAAAGTTCAAAATTGGGCTGTAGAATTGAAGTTCAGGACATCCAATTAAAATTTTTAAATGTGTTTCAAGTAAGAGATGAAGTGAGAATTGAGAGTGGATTTACATGTGGTGCTTCTCACTGTCCCTCTAACTCTTAGACTTAAAATCCTTATACTCAAAACTAAAATTCCCTTGCAAAGAATTCTTGTTTGAACATATGGCAACAAGATGGCTTCTGTTCATCAGACTGTTGCATTTTATCAAACTATGACAACAGTTTCTTTTTTTATTTACAATTCTACTTAAATACATTAAAAAAAAACAAAAAACAAAAAAACAAAACAAAAACAAAACCACTAAATGTGGATGGAGGCTTTTTATTGGACTTTCTTCCAAAATGTATTTGCTCAGCTTAAAGACAACATAGATGTTTTCCTAGTTAAAATCTCACAATGCTCTAAGGTACATTAGTTTGCTGGATGGAAAGTACTCTAAGGAGTTTAAATGCAGAGAATCAGCACTTTAAAATTGTATTGATTTTTTTAAAAAGCGTTCTTGAAAAGTATATATGTCATGAGTGTCAAAAGACAGGAAGTACAAGTAGGAAATGAAAATGCTATGAAGGCTTTGGAATTATTGGCTCAAAGATACTTTTTTCAGAAGTGACTAAAGCCTTTAATGTAATACTGAATTATTACAATTAATTTTGAAAGAAACCCTCCTTTACTTAGTCTTTCCTAAATCCTAAGACTGGTTTTCTTTCAAATGCTATTCTATCAAACAAGCATTTTTTAAGATTCTAACATAGTACCCATGTTTGTGCTTGTAGACAGTCTCAGCTGCATTTCTCTGGGTTGCAGATCTGAGTAAAATACTAGCTTCACAATCAAGCCTACTTGTATTAAATTGTTGCTTTTATGATTTAAAGAAAAAAGAAAATTATCTTCTCTGTCTTGTGGTGGACTGCCTTTGTTCTTTGAGCTGTATTGAGAAAAAGTTATAAGTGCTGTAAGGATGCTATACTTAATTCAGTTTAATGTTTTGACACTTAGAGACTCTTGAAAATTTGGTGTGGGTGTCTAAGTATTTGGATCTGAGCATACACATTGCTTAAATTTAGTGTGATGTTAAAATGTTTCATAAGACAGAGGAGAGCTGCTGTGATCTTTCAATGTTAATATTTTTTTCTTATCACTTTACTGTGTAGATACCCTTCATGAGACACAACTCTGCCACAACTCATCCTCGGAGGCAATCGTGGAAACCTTTTATAATAGGATTTTTAAATGTGGATAAAGCTCTCAATAGAATACCTAAAATAAAGGAGAACAGCTACCTTGTCTCAACTATAAGCTTATTATGACAAAACACTGAGTTTGCTTGTCAGGCTTGGATAGAATGTAATTGATTGGTTTGTTATTTGGACTGACAAGGTAGTTAATTTGCCTGCATTTTTTTGCACTATTCAGGAACATTTTGTATGTGCATCGTTGAAAAATCCTGGATAAATGTCTTGTCAGGATTGTCCTATTAAGTAATGTCTCTTTCCCCTGTGCTTCGTTGGCAAATGATGTTACACAATGCTTGGATTCATTGAAGAGTGACAGAAGCCTGTGGGACTTAAATATTGTGTGTTCCTCTGTGGTGATACTGAAAGAAATAAGCAACGCTTTGCCATCTGCCTGCCACTCTACTTCTATACAGTTTAATAAGAACATTTCTATATAGAACACTGTGTTGTACATAGACCTTACTGTAAAAAGGATTGTTTCCTAAAAAAATAAATGTTCAGTGATAATGAGACCTGTAAAACACTTGAGACTTACTATTCTGAAGGAATAGATTTGCCATGGAAAAATTGATTTTATGCTTATTAGTATGAACTAATTGTTTCTGACTCCAAACACCTGAGTGAATAGAACTACACCTATACTTCTTTCTGGAAATTTTTTTTAAAAATAAGAAAAAATTGGGTTTGTGCAGGCATTTGTTTCATTTGGCTTGCTTCTCTGGCAGTGTTCAGGACAAGCTTATCTCCTCCCAATACAAACACAAACTTGTTTTGTAAGTTGGGGAAGGAATGAAGAAGTGATCACACAGCGTGACAGCTGAGATCTTCGTCTCCGTCCGTATATATCCTGGTAGATGCACACATAGTATTTTGATCTTCAAATGGTACAGATCCTGTTCTTAAATCAGAGTGTTGACATCTTCATCGTTTTCATCTTGAACTTGCTTGGAAAAACTCTGCTCAAATGCAATCACACTTGTAACTTTATGACCTATAATCTTTGAATTTCTTGAGATATGGTGGGTTTTGTCATCTATCAAGGCACGTTTCCATTTTAAAGTATTTTTTAAACTTAAGAAAGAAATTAAATGCTGTAATAAGTAATAGGAGAATATACAAATTTATGTATACTTATCTATGAGTCATATCTTACCAGGGCATTTCATGTTTGAATATTATATTAAATAAAATTAACCTGATGTCTAACACGTCGTTTCATTTTAAAAAGAGGGTGGGAGAATCTGAGTTAAGATTTTTGTTGGAACTATCAGAAATGCTTATCATTCTGTGTTGACAAGACACACAAGGACACCTTATAAATAAAAAAATTTGCACTAGGAAGTAGACACTAATGCAGGAATTTGATCTTTAAAGATCTGTGAATCTTTTCTAGGAAGAAAAGACCCAGGTTTATTGACCACTTGTGCAGTATTCTGAAACTAAAAAGTTGGGTCCAAGTGCTGTATAAGCAAAGGGGGAAAAAAAGATGTTTGCCCAAATATCATGCTGAGTTTATGAAAAAAAAAACAAAACAGAAAAAGGAATGTTTACTGTGATTTATGATCATTTATTAAACTAAAATGGTCTAGGTATTGTGGATAGGAGAGAATGATAAATGTGGCTTATCTTGGCTTTAGTAAGGCTTTCAAAATATTTCTGTGTGTGACATTCCTTTACATAAGTTAGAGATTCTCTTCATCAAGCTGCAATAAAATGTGTAGCTGATTAGGAAAATAAACCAGCTACCTGGTTTTATCACTGTCAAATGGTGCTCAGCTCACTGGGTTCCACTCAGGCTCTCCTGATTCAGTATTATGATATTTTTGCTTTAGACTATTAGGTACTGAAATAAAGTGTTTGGCTGCATTTGCAGGTGATAATAGTAGAATGTGTTAGAATTTAAAAGAAAAATTTAACAAAGTATTCAGGAAAAGCATGCAGTGGAGGAAGTAGAAGGCAAATCACCATTGATTGCATGATTATGATATCAAGAGTGACTTCAGAATTTGTGGGGGACTCTGGATCACAGAACATTGCTCAAACTGATCAAACCTGATACATGCAGAGAGGTGTTGCACTTAATGCATTGAAGTACTCCTCCTGAATATTCAGAGGAATGTTCTGGGTATGTCACCCCTTGAAAAGTCTCAGCTAGCATATCCTGTCCACTTTGGTAAACAGAGAAGGTCCAAAGCAAACTGAACTGGATGATAGGAAGACCACAGGAGATTTGAATAAAAATAGCTTAAAATAATAATTTTTTTTTTTTAAATTTAGTGAAGGTGGGAAATCTGTTTAAAAATACTGAATTAATATAAAGATGATAAAGACAGAAATTGCTACAAAGAAGGAAAAAAAGTGTTCTTCAAGGCAGATCAGACAAAAAATAAGATGAATTGTATCAAGTTGATTCAGCCAATAGAAAGGTTCTTTCTAATGATAATACTTACACTAGAGATGTTTGTTAGGGAAGTTCAGTAATCTCTGTTGCTGGAGGATTTTAAGGACAGACTAATGCGTTAAATACTGTTTCAAGTATTGCTGATATTTTCCTGGCCATGCTTGAAATCCTAAGGTGAATTCCTGCTGTATTTTTTGTGGTTTTCTCCCGTACAGCTTTCTTGTAGAATTTTGTTCTGTCTCTCTGTCTCTGTCTCTCTCTCTCCCATATCATTAGGTTGAAAGCCAGATGCTAACACTTGATGTTTCACCTTTTGAAATAAGTGTGATGGCAATATTCAAAACTATCATGGACTTTTCTAGTAGTTCATAAACAGTACCCCATTCAGTAGAGTTGATATCTGAACACCTGAGAGTGGCACTATAGGTGCAATCTTGTATTACTAGAATGTATTTCAGAAAAACAAATGCAGCATTTGGTAATGGCTTTTTAAATTTTACACCTTTCAGTTTGTCAAAGGACTTTTTCATTGTCTGTAATTGTAGCATTACTTTAATGCATGTCTTTGAGTCATTGTCTTCACAGAAGTTCTTGGTTTAAACATTAAAATGCTGTAAATGGAAGTTCTGCACAGTAACTATATTAACAAAAGCAAACACATCTGAAATAGTGTTCATGTCATTATATTCCACCTGTATATATGGGCCATTAATGAATTTTTCAAACTATTTAACAAAGCCATGTGTTTGTGTAGTTTTGCAGTAGTGAGAGAGACAAAAGTTAATTTCTTGCTGAAAGAAAGCTCTTCACTTACAGGTATAGTAAATGAAGTTTATTTTCAGCATTCTTAGAATTCTTTTTGTGTATGCAAACTTACATTTCAAAAACCAAATGATGTGTAGACTGTTCAGAAAAAAATCTTGTTTACATCGGAGTGACAGATGATGATAGTCCTTCCAGATTCTTCCTTACCCATGAATAATCTGTGTTAGATTTTTGGACATGAGGGGGTGTTTGGGTTAGTATTAATGTAAGGATTTTAATCAGTTAAATCAGTTAGGTGGCAGTTTTGGGTTTAGTGTAATAAGTTTAGCTACACAGATGTCTTTCAGATGAATGCTTGTTTTCTTTTGCTTTTTTGTGTTTTGCTGTAATTGATAGACACTATTTGTTTTTATTAATGCACTTGATATTGGATAGAAGTTTATGTAACCAGGAGATCAGACAATTTCCCATATCCAAAAGCACTTAGGAACCTTGCTCTTAATTGAAGATCAGTAAGCTCATCATGTTCTGTCAGGCTGTGTCCATCTTGCCCATGCATTGTCTTCTTCAGCAATAGATAGATACAAAAAACAGAATGCAGTTATCATCCCTCGTGTGATATAATCACTCACCTTTCAGCAATAGCCATGCCCTCTCTCCTCCAGGCATAACAGAGGAGAGTGATAGTCTACTCTCTCATCTACCATTGTAAACCACGTAGATAAGAGACCTCCCTTTGTGTGCTTGCATTGTACCCAGCATAACAGAAACTAGAATGGGACTTAATTACTTAGTGTAATACCATAGCATTAGCCTTCTCTTCCCAGAAAGAGTGTTTCATTTACCTAAATCAAAACTATGAAAATATTAGAATTGCAGAAGTCTCTGGAGGACATCTGTTCCAGCCACTCACTCGAGGCAGGACTGACTGCAAAGTTAGATCTAGCTTTGAAATTGGATGAAGTTCATTGCAGTTTAATGTGGGTGAACTTAGAGAGCCTTTCAGGATAACAAGTACCTGTGTATGAAGAGGCCATATAGTTGGGCTATATCCTGGTTTTTAATCAACAATTTATGCATATGCAGTCACATAAGAATTTTAATGCAGAAATGTGTCACACTCATGGTGGTAAAGTCACCTAAAACTTGACTGGCTTATGTGAGAAGACCTCTTAAAACTGTTCTGCAGAACAGAAACTGCAAAGTGATCACCAATTTTTGTTACGCCATTTATAGGCAAGGGAAAAAGTGTAGCAATTAGGAAGATGAGAATCAAGTTCTTGAATTTTATACTTAATAGAGTTTTATTATTTTGTCAATTTTTTATTTAAAAAACAAAGAAGTAGATAAGAATGTAGATCTTACATTTCAGAGTCTAAATATAGTACTGCATCACTCCTGGATTTCATGGTGACATATCACAACAAATGAAAGTAATTTATTTTGGAATTATTTGGGCTGAATTGAAGAGTTTTGGTGTAGAATGGTAGAATCAGATACAAAGTCAAATACTTTGCTTATTTTCACTTTGTTTCAATAAATGTCAGAAGCAAAAGATAAGTGTTCTGCACATATTCTGTAATGAAAACATGCTACAGTTTTGGGCTCCTCTCTCAGTAACTAGAATAAATGTACTTTTTGGACAGCATTAATAACAGTGCACTAAATAACTATACATTTATTTCACCATTAGATCTTGAATTGTACTGTTTAAATAAGGGCTCAGGAAAGTTGCTTCTCTGATGTGACATGTAAGAGTTGCTGCTGCAACCCACCACACTGTTCATTCCTGTCATCCAGAATGTATCTCTCCTGTGATCTGGATGCAGTAGGGTGCCACAGGAGCACTCCTCAGCTACTCCAGGCTGAAGTAATTCGTTTTGGTTCTACAGCTGGAATTCACTTGAGCTGCATAGATTTACTCTGGGGTTTTCGGAATGCTTATATGCTCCTTTTTATTGTATATCATACAGCTGCTAGTAAGAAACCAAGTGTTGACAGTGACTTACATGGTCATGGCTGGTTTTAAGCTGCTCATCTGAAATCAAGAGTGTGCTACAATTTAAAATTAACCCCAAATCATGTCTCTGTTTGCAGTTCCAGAGTGACTCAGCACTTGTACACTGGGGATTAAAGGAGAGGCAGATCAGTTTCTCAGATGTCTCTTCCTCAGGTGCTAGGAGCCTTTTGTCAGAAATGAGCTCCAAAACAAGCCAGCAAAGGATGAGTAGTTAAATCTACACAGGAGCTGCAGTAGCTATTGTGTTGCATGTCTCCAGCAAGTGGATGCAGGTACATAATGCATCCTACTGCAGTTCCCTTAAAGTTTAAAAATTCTGGATTAGCTTACTTCTGATTTTTTTTCTGACTAATTCTGAGTTTGTCAGAGTAAGGTTTATATGACAAATTCTCTACATTTAATGGTGAGATATGTATCAATGTTTTATATCTTTTTTTTTTTCCTTTTCATTAAAGTAAATCTTTCCAAGCTGTTGTGACAAATTGGGAGCAGTATATATATTTTGCAATTTTGTATTTTGTTCACCATGGTACCTTTTGGCATGACACTGCAGGCGGTGTGCAATGATGCGTACATAAGTGAGATTTTCTGTAGTCTCTGAAGCATATTTGGAAAGTTGTATTTAAAGATTAGCTTATTAATGTTGTGTTTCAGGGACATGTAGGTAATTACTTTTACAGCTATAGATGGGTGATGCTGTCTCGTGAATGCAAAATAGGTTTCTTCGCTCTGGCTGAATCAGCTCTTTGTGGTTCTCGATGATATTAACCAGTGACTTACAAATGTGCCAGTGACAGGCAGGTTTGTATTCACTGCTCTTCTGTAAATGCACAGGTCTTTTTCCCCAGTGCTTGCAGCAAGACTTCTGCAGGCCAACTGATAACACTCCCTCCTGTGCAGGTAGATGCAATGTAATGAAATTGGATGTGTGTGCTGAGCTTTGTAAATAAAATGAGATTGACCCCAGCCATTATCTCATTTATCTCATTTACATTGTAAAATCAGTGTCTGCACTATTGATTAGAGCATAATTAGTTAATTATGAACACGATAGGGCTTGAGCACAGCCAGCTGTACTGTAAAAAAACTAATAAAAACAATCCAAGGGCAAGAGCAGACAGAGATCACTCTATTAAAGACAAAGCAAACATATTTCAGGTATGGAAATGCCTAATCAAGCTTTCTTGTGGTGAAGAGATAGCTGACATGCACTCTATACTTCTATATGTAAAAATGTTTGGGTTTTTTTAAACTTTTTTATCATAACTACTTCAGAATTCACCTTTCTTCTTCACACTCCATTTTCTCTGTATTTAGTGGGCATGTATCTATCCTCATTAATTGCTGGAATGAGGAACACCGTGATTTTTAATTTTGATGCATAAAGTAATTTCAAGCTTGTTATAACAGTGATAGTAAGCAATTACCTGTCAGTTAGAGATAATTTAGGGGGTTAGGTTAGCTTGTCTTTGTGTGGAGCTCTGCTTTTATTTCCACAAAGTTTTCAGTACAGCACCTAACCAGGCTGCTGAAGGCAGCCCACCACTTAATTGCATTTGTGAATCAAGTGCTTCACCACAAAAATAGTTATCCACAAACAGCAGCAAGATAAAATATTTGCTAGTTTCAGTTTGAATGTGAGACCTTGAATGCACAAGGGTAAAAAATTTCAACAACCTGTAATATGGAGGAAGTGGCTTCTTTCCCTTCCCCTCCTCCCCATCCCAACAGTTTTGTTCGTGCTGTTAAGCCATCTTCAGGATGGAAGTGGATGATATTTGTAAATGATGGTGGCACATGACTCCTTTGCTCTGTAAATGATCAGAATGTGATGGATCTGTGAGTGCATTTACTGACAGGCTGTGAGACAATCAGCATGACTTTTTTTGTGACCCAGCAATTTCATTTTCTATAGTTAAGTCAAAAATACTCTGTATTTTGTGTCACTTTCTTATTTTCTGAATGTGACAGTGGGATTTCTATCATTTTTATCTTGTGAGACAAAGAACACAGCTAATAGTATACACTTGAGAGATTAATCTTGTTTCATTAGTGCCATTTTAACTTAGGTGCAACATTTGCTTTTGGAATTAGGAATTAAGAATGCCATTTATTTTTTTTTTCACTGTGATGTGTGTAAGCTTCACATTTTGTCCCTGGTCAGTCTCAGCAGACAATGATTTTCAGACAGCTAGAGCATCATTAACCAAGGTACAGTGTGTATTCATCCATTTTCCCAGCATCGTGCTCTGGGAACTTCAGAATCAATGAATTTCTGTTTTCCAGTAAAACAGAATCTGTATTCCAGTAAAAAGCAGCAAACATTAAAAAATATTTAGTATAGTTACACTTTTATCACCATGCAGCTTTTTATGTTTTGATATATGAAAGTACTCATTTGCATTTCCTTAGCTGTGCAGATGAGGATTGAAGCTATTAATATCTGAAAACTTCCATAGAGATATTTTTAACTCATTCTAGGAAAATGCAGTTTTCCTTCTGCCAAACTAAACATTCTGAAGTGATAAAAATTAATGGCAATAAATATTAAAAATGTTGCACTTTAGAATGGTGCCTCGAGATCCATATTTAATTTCACAATGTCACGGTTATTTCGACCTGGCTTTGCAAAATCCCTCAGTGTATTCTGAGGAAACGTGGCTGAAAGTGCAGTACCACTATTCAGATACAAAATGGTAAAAATGCAAGAGATGCTAAAGTGTAATTTTAAAAGGGAAACATTTTCTTTTGAGCATAGACATACAAAGAAATTACTTCATAAAAAAACAAAGCAAAACCTAAATCAACAGTTTAAATCAAATGTAGGTTTTAGGATTAAACTCTGAAAGTACTCTTATCTAAATCAGTCAGAAATAGTATGTTTCTTTATTTTCAGTTACTTAAGAAGATCCTTAAGTTTACTATAAGGGGCTTCTGATAAGCACTGCTCAAGT
This sequence comes from Oenanthe melanoleuca, assembly GCF_029582105.1. Lineage (NCBI taxonomy): Eukaryota > Metazoa > Chordata > Aves > Passeriformes > Muscicapidae > Oenanthe > Oenanthe melanoleuca. Next base: position 122,381,052 of record NC_079335.1, on the reverse strand, counting down.
GCAAGCCCTTACATGCATAAGATTCCAGATATAGAAATAGCTTAGTAAAAATATGCTCCTTTACAGATGAGAACATTGAGGCTCAAAGGAGGCTTAATCTTTAGCTGAAGGTCACATACACTGTTGGGATTTAGGAGTGTGACCTATTCCATCCCCCATTCTGAACCTTTTTATTATTTTAATACACGTTTCACAGGAAATAAAACTGCATATATTCCTGATTTTAAGTAATATTAGAACTATTCCGGCTTTAAAAACTGAGAATGGTTTTCTATTTTAACTGTTTTCTTTGTCATGGAGTTAGATTGAGTCACTTCTAAGCAATCTTAAAGATATATATTGCAATATGGTATATCTCATTTTCAAAAAAGGTATCAAAACCATGTCATCCAGTGTTGAATCCTGTGGATAGTCAGATTATTGCTTTTGATTTCTATTCAGCTGGGAACAGTAAATGCCATACCCTTACCAGTGCTCGTGTTGCCTGTGACTCCTAGCAAGCACAGCCTTGGCAATGAGGACAAAAGTATTTACTTAGGTTAACCAGTCATAATTGAAAACAGTTATTTCTTTTTACTGGGAGACTAATCCTTGGAGAAGTCCCATGAACATTGTTGTTCTGTTAATGCAGCAGTATGTTCTGTTAGTTGAATCTTCTTTCTGCAACCCACTTTCTGTTCTGTTGATAAATTATATCCCTCTGTCTTTGATCTGATGATGCCTATGCCATGCTATTACTGCAATTTTTGGGCATTTTTGTGTTTGCAGATGCTGTAGAGAAAAAAAAAGAGTGGCCAGGAAAGCAGAGAAAGAGAGTGCGAGGGATTTCTTTAAAATTTTTGATTTTTAAACATTTACTCTTTCCTATTTTTCAATATTGGCCTTAAATCAGAGTTTAAGACTGTTTAATGAAGAGACTGTTGAAAAGTAAATTTGAAAAAAACCTCCCTTTTCATACAAAGGAATACAGGGGGATATGCAAATAAAGAGAACTTCAGTAGGGTATATGAAAACCTCTGTTATTTGCTTTGAAGAAATCTCTTACTCATTTTGAGCCTATTATTCTGATTTAAAAATCCCTTCATGAAACACTTGTTCTACTGTAGCATGTTTTCTATTTGTGGTACATTAAAAGTAGGTTAACAATAGCTATGCTATATGTTTAGAGCTTTTTGTGTGGATTATGCGTAGTACTAAAAACTAATGAAAGGTTTATTAAAGAAGAACATACATTTGTTGTGTGTACACAGAGCACTTTTATAAGTGAAAGATCACAGTGAAATTGTTTTAAATTAATGCCCTTTCTAGAAAATTCAGTGTGAATGAGAAAATATTTTGTATATTTGTTTATCAACCACATAGTCTTGGTGTAAAAAATGTAATTCATAGCTGTAAATTATACTTGAGTTATTTAATATGTGGGTGAATTTTTCACATAGTTTTCTTGAAAAACTACATGTGCAAAACAGTGTATTAAAACTATGAAAAAAAATATTGTTACTGTCTAAAATTTAAATTTTCTGGAAATAAAAGGGCAGTGAATGACACTGAAGTATCTAAAAATTAAAGCAGTTTTTTTCATTAATTTGCAAGTCTTTGAAATGTTGTCATTTATATACAGTGATGACAAAGGTGATACATGAATGTCTGCATCAGGATATTCCAGATTAAGCAGAACCTACTTGAAGTGGCTGTTTAAAATAACCTCTTATATAAAATTGATTTTCTTTATTATGATAATGGATCAGGAAATCTTCTGCTGAGAATTGCAGGAAAGCTCAGTCTAAAATAGTATAGAAGTACCATTTAATATAAATATATTTTTTGTTTTTCTCTTGCAGGTGTGATGAATGCAGGCTTTGCTACCATTTTGGCTGTCTAGATCCTCCCTTGAAAAAGTCTCCTAAACAGACTGGCTATGGATGGATTTGTCAGGAATGTGACTCTACATCCTCCAAAGTAAGTTAATGCACCCTAAAAATGATTGAAGTATTCTGGTTTCAGGAGTTTTTTACTTTGTGTCCGAATTTTTTTATGAATTGCTGTGCATAGGTTTGCTTTGGGAGAAGGTCATAAAAGAAGGATTTCAAATTCTCTTTTAAACAGATATGAAAAACCCCAGAGTGTATGCAAAATGGAAATATTCTTAATCAGTAAAGAACATTTTACTGTCCTAGTTAAATGCTTGTTTTTGGCATTGTGGTCTCTGTGAGAAAGGTGTGAGTACTGATACTATATCAGCATTGGTAATACTGACAAGAAAAAGTATTTCAGGAGTACTACAGAATGCAAACCTTTAAGGAGAGAGAAAATATATGTTCTCTAAACAAAGGAAGATGATTTGAATTACTAAATCTTTTTCTTTCATTGAAAATTCATATGAACATTATCAATACCTTGTATTGATTAGCATGCCTTGTTCAAATATAACATTGTAAAACTGGAACTACATTTTTGACATGGATTAGCTGTTTAATAATACTGAAAGTAATAGTATTCTTTCAAAAAATAAAGATTCTGATTATTTGTTTGTCTGCACAGAAGCTTCTTTAGCACTGGCGTTCTTTTCTATCATCACTGTAATCTCTGAACAGACACTTTCCAATTGATTCCATAAGTGGATTTATAAATGCATCCTCAGTGTAAAAATAAAAGAGTATTCTAAGAGTCTTCAAGATTTTTCAGGTTACTGCCACTTTCTTTGTATTTTGCAGAATCTTTTACCTAGTAAATGCCTTAGTATTTGGGTACACAGGGACATAGCTGTGATGAGATGTTCTCATATGTTACCTGTCAGCACACTTGGATACTTGCACTCTGTCATGTGTTTACTTTTATACAGAACCTTCAGGGAGTGGTATCATTTTTTGGCTTGCTAGTGTCCCTTTCCAATTGCACAAATATGTTATTCAGTTTCCCCCTGGGGAATTAATCAAATTGTTCTTTTGTAAGGAGGTACAGAGACAGACACAGGAAATTAGCTGTCCACTACAGTTTGGACATCAAGCAGTCTTTCTTGAATACCACTTACATGCAAGAGACATTCCAAGAGTGAATTAAAACTGTTATTGAATTTCTGTCACCAGGTTAAACTAAAATGGGGTCCTGATAACATGAGTTAAAATCTTGTATCTCTCGTAGTCTTGACTTCCAAATAAACAGAAAAATCCATGGGTTTATAATTTCTGCTTGTGGTTTCCTGGAGATCAGTACACCATGTATCAGATACAATGTTTTAGCTACTTTATGAGGTAAATTAATTATAATGGACTTCATTTCTTGCAGGGTGTGCATTAGTTTTAAGTTGTGTTGGAAAATTGAATGTTTTAAAGAGTAAACAAAATTTTTCAGTAGAATGATTATACGTTTTGTGTTATCTTAGTGATTACTATGAATTTTAAAAATGTTCTTGTGTCTGATTTTCATTCATAAAGATTTTTAACGAGTAAATTTAAATAAAGTCTCTTGGACTTTCAAGTACAGGCAATTAGAATTGCATTTAGTGAATATGTAATAAATATGAAAGATACTGAAAAACTTGTCTTATGGGGACTCCTTGTGGTTTTGTTTAGTCACTTTCACAAAGCTTTTCCAGAGAGCTGTGCAGAGAAATTTCTCTCATAAAGCTATATTACTCTATATGTTCCTCAAAGCCTTTTTTGGTAGCTTTTTTCTGTTTTATCCTATGCAGTGTAATAAATTTAAAAAATATGGTATCAAGTTAAACTCCTTACAGCCGTAATGTGAGCCTGTTTTTAAAGGACTAGGACACTGTCTTATACTTCATAATTTCTTGAATTTCTTCATAAAATTCTTTGTTCTACATGGTTTTAGGATTGTGTGTTTATATCTGTGATTTTTCACAGCCAGGAGGAGCTGGTATGATAAGGCTTTTTCTACCCCTCCTCAGAGGGGGTGGTCTCTCAAATGTGTGCTTGGAGCTGAGAAGTGAACATGTGTAGAGAAAGTTGGGTCATTTGCTGCACTCTGCCTGACCCATGGATGAATTGCAAGCCTAAGCTACTGATGATTTCAGTCTCTCAGTCACTCACTGCATCCAATTTTTGATGTGTCACTGGGAAGTTGCTAGTATGGATTATAGCAGCAAAATGGGATTTTCTGCTTTTGCCAAGGAGACTATTGTTTAGTTCTCATTCTTTTGACTTTGCTCATCTGTTTTGGTCCAGTTTAAATCACTTATAATACACATTTTAAAATTCCCCAACAGTATATCTTCACTAGCACTATAGGGTCTTGAAAATAATTGGTAGGTAATTGACACTATTTCAATGACAAGAGAGATCATAGTGCTGAACTTTTAATGGCTGTTAGCTTTTACTTCTAGTTATGAAATTCAATTTTAGATGTTCAGGAAAAGTTGCATTCTGCTGACAGCGAATAATGTTATTTTATTTTCAGATTTGCCAAGCACTTGCAGGTGTCAGCAGTACAAGGCACGTAATTTAGCAGTAATAAACATATGATTAAAATTGTTATCTAGCACGTTGGACATGCTACTTCCATTTTGCTCATCCCAGTTGCAGGACACTCCAGCAACTGTGCCAGTTTTTCCACCAGCGTAGCATATTCCCATATTACCCTGCCTGTCAAATAATAGACAGACAGTGACTTTGCTGTAGGGCATGAGGGCAACAGCTTCTCTCTGGTAATACTTGCTGTCACTTCTTTGGAATGGGTGATGCTCACTACTAAGGTCTGACAAGCTCTCTCATCTCAAAAACAAAAAAAAAGATTTTGTTACATCACATGAAAGCTGAAATAAACTTATAAGGTCTCCATTTCTGTAACACTGTCCATTCACCCTCCAAAAGGATTACAGTGCTCTTTCAGGATTGCCAAAGAGCAATATAAATCATGAGTTTCCTGGTAGTTTTTATCAGTGGTATTCAGGCTTAATATAGACACTTGTTTCAACTCATTCTAGTTGAATTTAAGAAATATAAATGAAACGTAAACCAAAATAATTCACTATCATGACATGATAATATTTAATAGGAATAAATGTGGCCTGACCATTTTTTTGTTTATGTACAATGAGATCTTTCTATGAGGTCTCTTTATTATTAGATGTGGGCTTCCTTCTGCTGCCTTCCAGTGAAAAAGTACTGTTTGAAATGTCATCTCCAATTTTAAACTTTTGCAAGGACCAAGGCAGTAAGGAGTTTAAACATATCATCATGGTGGTTACTCTGACCATGCTAGTTAAGTTTCTATCTGCTCATCTTTGCATGTTATCTGTTTTGCAAAACACTGCAGAGTGTATGTGTCAGGTCATTATTTGAGTACTGCAGGATCAGCTGCCTCATCTCTAGACTTCTGTTTAGTTTCCTTTTATTTCATTTCTTTACTGTACTGCATTTTTTCAGTGGAAATAAATTGTCTACATATGTCAGCACAGAATTCTCATCTAAACCCCTCAGGAAATGTTTTCTGGAATTGCAAATACATAACATACCAACCCTGGAAAGTAATATATTTTTGTACACATTTTGTGTTCAAAAGAAATCATGGGTGATTTTGCTTATTAGCCAGGTAGAAACATTTCTTTGGGTCTATTTTGTTTTCACACAAAGAATATGCAAATGTATTTGAGCATTACATTAATGTAATGCAATATTACATTATTGAATATATTGTTTGAAAAAATATTTTAAGTTTAAAAGAATTTTTAATATGTAAGATGTGTTTCAAATCTTTAAATTTGGTCAGATGATAAGAAGAAAGTGCACAGTTCAATTCCTGTAGTCCCTGGAATTTTATTCCAATCAAAAATAAGGTTGGTGATTAAGAAGGTCTGTGAGGAGTGCAGAAGTGTCTGATCTACTCCTGTGCTGTGCAGGTGACAACCTTGTTATGGTTTGTGGAATTTTATATTTTTCACTATGGCTTTCTCTAAACACAGGAAGCATTTCTTCACACATGGGGTTTCACACAAATGTGTTAAAAACTAAGCAATGAATCCAAAATCCTAATGTTAACCTTTCAAACTCTAGGAAATACCAAAGTGGAGGTGGCATGCAGTGCTTTAAGTGCTTTTTTGGCTATGTGTGGCTTTGCAGCCTTTAATCACTTCATGCTATGATATTTTAATTTTCTTGCCTAGGACCCCTGCCTTCTCTGATTTAGCTGTTGGGGGTCACTAAGATGGATTCATTTGGGTTGAGAATTAGGAGAAAGTCTGTCTTACTGAAGTGATGATTTCAGAAATGGGGAAAAGGGAAGTTTGACCTTTTGGAAGTAATTGAGTTGTTAACAACGAATTGAATTTTATCTTTGTCTCACCCTGTGAGCTAGGCAAAATTAGCATTTTCAAATGTTTAGGTTTTTTTTCTCGTCATTTGCTCTTACCCAACTTGGATGCCTTGGCCCAGCCTGTAAAAATGCTGAATTCTCTGAGCTGGAGTGGGAGATATTGTGAATGTATACACAAGAAAACCCTATTTGAATGTAACAGATGAAGTTGGCATGCAGCAGTAATATAATGCTTAATCATGCCTGAATATGTTTTACATGTGCTTATATTCAATACTATGCACTTTTACAGTTATATCTAAAATACATTTTTTAAAAATATGAAAAAAAAATCCATACAGGTCTTCTGAATTAATTCAAACTTGCTTCAGTTACATATTCTGACAAAGGATGGCCCTCATTTAGTCACCTTAAATCACAGAGATTGTTGCAACTTCTTTTGAGGACAGAACATAGAAGCAAATGCACTGCCATCATGGCACCCAGCATTGCAGCTGAGAAATGATAAAAGAATACTGCTAATAAATCTGCTTGCTGCTTCAAGCAGAACATAATATAATGGGAAAAAATGTTCAGTTTCTGTGCAACATTTTTCAGCCCGAACTTTGGAGTGTTTTAAGGTAGTTTACAGCAAAATTACATAGTGGAATTCACTAACTGCATTTGTCTTCTGCAGGTGTGAATATTATGATCTATATTATAATATGGTCATAAAGAATGATAGAGTGAAACATTTTTGTTTATTTTGTTTATTTATATATTTTGAAGTTTCTTGATGAGAGTTTAACTAGTGCATTGGTTTCTTGTGTGGCATAGAAAGAAAGAAAGAAAGATGTTTTTTAATATAGCAGCTGGATAATATTTGGTTGTTTTGAAATCACTGTTGTCTTCCTAGGTTTTTGAGGAGCAGTCAACCATTGTCACTGGAATGATTTCCTTAAAATTGAACAAGAGAAAATAAACCAAATCTGTAAGGCCATATGAAAATTTAACACACTTATGCCACTTATACCCTGTTTTAAGAACTTCAGTAATGCCAGACCTTGGCACAGAAATGAATTTCACTGCCAAGATGGTCAAAAAAAGGGTGAAATTTTAGTGTATGGCAATATCACTTGGCTGAAGTATTACCAAACGTGTTTTAATATTTGCTTTCCAGGTATCATATTTTTTAAAAATGAGTTGGCACAGCCTCTGTTATTTTCTGGCAAACAGGTATAATACATCTGTGTAATGAATAATTTATACCATAAAATGTTCCAAAAATTATCAGCCTTGAAATTAACTTAAGCTGGGGCTTGATTTATGAACAGGGGATAAGTTAGTTGGTAGTAAATCCCCAAATTAATCCAAAAAACTTAGATACACTTAGTTGGCAGAAGGTTCTTATAGTCTAGGTAGGAGGCTTAGGTTTTAATGAAAAAGAACAAAATGAAACAAAACAAAAAAGGATTAAACACTGTAAAATATTTGTGGAAAAGATGCTTACTTTTATTATTTTGATTCTTCTCCACATCAAAATCAATGTTATCAGTTCAACTATTTCATGGTGGTGACTGGCAGATCCTCATCATGGGTTTCTAGTGCTTGTATTTTTTGGGTGAAGCTTAACTGTATTTAAAAAAAAAAAAAAAGTACCGTAAAATGAATAATACAATCATTGTCTTTCACATGAAAAAACATTGTCTGAAAAAGTCTCTCTTTGAAAGATGATAGTGCAACTAGTACCAGCCAGATATTTAAAGAAATTGGAATATAGAGCTATTTTTTAAAATGTATTATTGTTGTTTCAAATACAAAACCGAATTTCTGATTCTGAAAGATAACACTGGGATAGATCAAAAATATATTGTAAAAATAAATTACCAATTAGAAGTGCAAAGTGAAATGCATAAATTTTTTTTTGCAGTAAGCTTTAGCAAAAAACAGCAGTTAAAATAAACCTGCTAAGAGTCTCTTTTACCAGTGGTATATTCTTAGAAAATTGAGATTTAAATATACACTGCAGTTTTAAATGAGGCTTTTTTGTTAAAAAAAAACAAAAACAAAACAACAAAAAACAACCAAACAAAAGAGCCACTTTAATGGCACTTGGTCCATATGTTTTTTTACCAAGTTTATTTTCTTCCCCCTATTTTTTTTTATGCAGAAGAAGGAGGAAATACCTTACTGCTTATCTTCATTTGCTCTTTTTCATAAACAATCCAACAATATAGAGTTTTTTCCAAAGCTGAAGCTTTGCACACTGTTCTTTGTCTCAGTGTGAGAGCAGTAGTTCTTCACAAGCTGCTCCATCCAGCTTGTGTCCCTCTCCACAGGGTGCAGTCCTTCAGGACCAGCCTGCTCCAGTGGGTTCAGAAGTCCTGCCAGCACACCTGCTCCATGGGGACACAAGTCCTGCCAGGAGCCTGCTCCAGCATGGGCTTCCCTCTGGGGATCTCAGCCTCCTCTGGGCATCCACCAGCTCCAGGGGCTCCTCCCTGGGCTGTGGGTGGATCTCTGCATCCCTGTGATCCTCCATGGGCTGTGGGTGGATCTCTGCATCCCTGTGTTCCTCCCTGGGCTGTGGGTGGATCTCTGCATCCCTGTGTTCCTCCATGGGCTGTGGCTGGATCTCTGCATCCCTGTGATCCTCCCTGGTCTGTGGCTGGATCTCTGCATCCCTGTGATCCTCCCTGGGCTGTGGGTGGATCTCTGCATCCCTGTGATCCTCCATAAGCTGATCTCTGCATCCCTGTGATCCTCCCTGGTCTGTGGCTGGATCTCTGCATCCCTGTGATCCTCCATGGGCTGTGGGTGGATCTCTGCATCCCTGTGATCCTCCATGGGCTGTGAGACACAGCTGCCCCACCAAGGGCTGCAGGGGAATCCAGCTCTGGCACCTGGAGCATCTCCTGCCCCTCGTTCTGCACTGACCTTGGTGTCTGCAGGGCTGTTCCTCTCACTCCTTTCTCCAGGTGCTGTTGTGCAGGTTTTTCCTGTTTCTTAAGTGCATTATCCTTGAGGCACCACCACTGGTGCTGATGGGCCCAGCCTTGACCAGCAGTGGGTCCCTCTTGGAGCCAGGTGACATTGGCTCCATCAGATGTAGGAAAAGCTTCTGGCAGCTTCTCACAGAAGCCACTTCTGCAGCCCCCCACCCTGCTGCCAAAACCTTGACACAAAACACAATACAAAAATGAAGCAAATTAATTTTTATGAGGCTTTGTATCACACAAATCAAATTATTACTGAAGTAGTCCTGCTTTTTATAAGTTGTCTTGATCATTCTGCTTCATTGTGATGAAAAATATGTTGCAGAAGTAAAAAGCTGTATGGCTGAAATTAGAAACAAGCTTGGTCATTAACTATCACTTTTGTTAAAATACATACCCATGTCCAATTGCCAGTGGAACATTTAAGGGGTACCTTATTAATATAATACTGGCAGCAAATCATAAACAGCATAGAGGTTGTGCATTTTTAATGCATGTAATCTAAACATACACAATCTAATATTTAATAGACTAAACCTCTAGTTTATGTATAATAAATATTACTTACTCTAAGGTGGTGGCTAAGGAAGCAAAATCTCTTCATGGGCAGCTGTTGGAAATGCTGCTGCTACTCTGTGCCTTCTTTAGGTTGTGCTTCTAACAAAATCTGCTTACAGTTATGGTTTATCTGGGTAATAGCTGTGCTACTGAATCGTGACTTACTCTTCCTAAGCCATGACAAAATGAAATTACAGCCTATGTTGCCTGCTGCTGTAGTACTGAGTGGCAAGAAATCTCTGCTGGGAGCTAGCTGCAATTGGGAAAAATCCAGAAATCAGCTAGTGTCATGATTGAAATATAGCCAGGGAATCTGGTGTAATGCTAACTCAGCATGAGAGAATTTTAAAAAAGGGGAAAAAAAGAGCTGTTTTTGAACTCTGAGCAGCACACCACAACAGGAAGATTTTATACACCCTCTTTGTACATATTCTCAAAGAAAGTGAGAAGGTTGAAAGAGGAGTAATGTGTAGGAAGGACAGAGGAATCAATGTTGCTTGCACCATACAGAACTGGAGGCTTTCTCTTTCTTGCTATTGAAAATTGATTTCTAGATATGTACAATATTGGGAAGCATTGTGACAGTGAATTTGCATATTGAAGATGCTCTATTGAAATGTAAAAGACATGAAAATACTGGTTTTAAAGCAAATTTTCTCTATTTTACATTCCTTTTCAAATGACATCACAAAAGGAAGACACATATGTATCACAGTTGCTACATGGTAGCTTGCAAAGCATCAGACCTTGCACATTCAGATCTTCTTTGTCAATCCAGTTCTCTTCCTACTTTCAGAGTTCATAAAATAAGGAGCTCTTTGGGTATTGATAATTAGGGATGTCATGCTGACAGTAGAGCCGTAAACAAATTGAGCAATAAATTGTAATTGACCATCACTACTCTCAATTAATAATCAGTTTGGAAATTTAGATTATTATTTGCTTAGTTAGTAGAATGTTGATTGTTGAATGTTGATTTTGGAAATGTCTGAAAAAAAAAGTATGGATGAAAAGCTTGTAACTGACTTGAACTTTTAAACCTTTTGAGTCTTGTTTAAATTCTTGGGTGAGATGAGATAGGCTTCCAGGAGGGCAGCATTAAAAAAACCCCACATTTCAATTGTGCATAATCTTGTTTGATTTGAATATTCATTAAGAATTAGGCAATCAATAGAAAATTACAAGGTGTGTGCTTTGCAGTGACATAAACAAGGACTTCTGATGTGCAAAGGTGTGTGTGGAGGCTGGTGGCATCCTGTTGCAAAGTGTTGTTCTGTTGCTACCAGATTTCTGAGATAAATTTCTTAACCTAGAAATATATTTCTTGTCTTATGTTTTACATAGAACCAGAAGGTATGTAATTAAAGAAGAATTATATATTTTAATTCCTCATTAGTCCAAATTTCTTACCTTGCAAATTATTTTAGCACATCACCTGTAATCATACTCTGTATGACAAAAGAAAAATTAGATATTTAATTATTAGTCTAAGATTTGAAGACATTATCATAGTTACCCAATTAAGTGCTCATGTTTACTCTCAAGGTTGATTTTATTTTCGAGTCTTTAGAAGAAATGTAGCCATATATGTCTCTTTAAGTAATGTGTCACTCATCAGTATAAATTGCTAATGCTGCCTGGGCAAAGTCTAATCATATTGAACCAGGAGAGAGCAAGGTGGGGGTGAAGAAACCAAAAAAGTGCCATTCTGTGAAGTGCTAGGCAAGTAATGAGTTTTAGTACAGGCAAGATGTACTTTTCGTCATCATGTTAGATAGTGAACGTGAGGTTCAGCCGCCGTTCTCAAGCAGAAATTCTCTTAGTGCCAGCCACATTTAATCACATTTTGCAGAAGACAGCTGGGCATTGCCATTTTGTGCTGTGTCAGCCACTTTCTCTGCAAAGGAGTGTCTCATCACTTGGATTTCAGCATTCTGTAGCAGAAAAGTTCCATCCTCTTAAAATTGGCTCAGCAGATAGCTTGTGTGGGAATATAACTGCAAGAGCATTACAATCAGTTCTACCAAGAAAATGCACAACTATTACATGGAATTTTAAGAAGGCTTTTGAAAGGATTTTCACAAAACCTTTAAACTGTATAGTGCATTGTTAAATTCTAGTAGCAATTAAGTTTATCATAGATTTTTTAGTAAATGGGGCTTTGGTAACCGTTGAAATTTATTATTTGGTTCAGTGGTTTGGAACATCTTTGTGCGTGTTTGAAAAGTCTTAAGTGTACTTCAGCTGTGACAAACATTACCAAAAGATTTTATATGTGGAAAACCTTGGAATCTGTAGATATCAAGATATTTTTCTAGCTACTAATCTCATGAAGACTGAAGGGCAGCTGGTATCCTTTCAGATGTGATATAAATACCTGAAGAAAAGTGTCAAAAAGGAAATAAAATAGCAAGATAACTCAATATTTATAGAAGGTGCCCACAAGTGTACCTCGAGTGAGTTAATCACATCACATATTTATTTTTGGAAATAGAAGGGTGTCTGCAGATTGATACAGTCATTGACATAGTGAATATTAAATCTGTAACCAGTCCCATGCAATGAATAAGGATACATATGAGGTACTAATATTTACAAGCATATTTTGTATCACATGAATATGCATTTGCTGTACCATGCTCTCCTACTGCGTAATATCTCCACTGTTTGTTTAAGTTAAATGTATTGCACAAGACAGGGTTTCAGGCACTGAATGAGCTATTGATCTGTTTTCTGGCTTTTTAATGTTTTCTGGATATAACATAGATAGAGAGTGAAAAGTTCCTTTATATAAAAATGGTAAAATAGTCAGAAGACAATAGATACACTGGCTAATAGACAGTTGATCATTTTACCCACTGACTTATCCCTCCATGCAAAACAACCTGCTTCAGCTAAAGAACAGTGAAATGGCTTAGACATTCCCTTGGGAATATTACTTTGGACCCTCTTAAGAAGAGGAAGAGGGATGTGAACTGAGATCTTACCTATGATATGGAATGTGTTTGCGAGTTAATTCAGGACAGAAGTCAAACCAGTGTCTGAAATAAGGCATGAAGTATGTCTCTCTTATGTTGTTGTTGTTGTTGTGGGTGTTTTGATTTTGCTTTTCTTTTTCTTTTAATTTGGAAAAAATTAAAATGGAAAAAGGTAGGGGCAGTTCTTAAACCGCAGAGTGCTTCCAGTGAATCTCAGGAGGAGGAAAGGGGACTGTTGATGATCTAGGATAACACTGCTGAAGTCTGAATAAAGCTGGTATTTCAAATACCCTGTTATTTTTGGAAAATCCTATTACTGGCTTAACTGAATCTTCATTCTGGTATGCTGATTTTGATGAATTTTATGAGTTTTTTCAGTGTACATTTACCTTAGCATTTTGGTTAAGGTAGGCAACGCATTTTTGAGAAAAATCACCCAATTGCCACCGTAGCTCTGCTTTGGTTCATATTATGGAGTGGCTTTAGGTGTGTGCAAAGTGAATTTCTGTCAAGGGGCACTAAAGCCTAGGATGTATTCTGACTGCTAATGGGCATGATAACTAGGTGTATGTTTGAAATACGTATTCTGTATCTGGCTGGTCCTCAACACCAACTGCTTTGTTCTGCTCCTGTCACACCACAGTTTCCTGGAATGGAGTGACTTTCATTAACTGTATCGAAGGTATGTTTGTGTTTCAGTTTCATCTACTGAAGGAGTTGTTTTATTCCCGTTTTGATGCGATAACATGTGGAAATCTTGTATTAGTAGTCTCAAGATCAAAAGTCTAAAAATTAATACACAGCTCTATATTGCTAGAGTATCAGATTTTATCATTTGCCCTTTTGTATAAGCACTGTCTGCTTTTAACTGAAAGCATCTGATCTACAGTGTTAAGGAATCATATTTAAGAGTAAGAGACTTGCTGTATGTTTTCTAGTACAGATGAGAATAATAAAAAAGAATTTTGTCTAGTAAAAGTAATCTCAAGAAGGAAAACACCACAGGGAAAATATAAATATGCTTCTGGGAATGAGGCAGTAAAGTTGGCATTTTTTGTGAATTTAGCCTCATCATTCCATGTATCATTTGCAGGGTTCTTAATTAGGGAAGAACGAGGAATTTCCAGGCCTTTATGAAGATGTTTTAAAGCTGCAGCAGTAGTTGTAACCTTTCAGTTCCTATGAGCTCAGCAAAAGATAGCTGATTAATGTCACATCTTAAACTGTGTCAACTGGGCTGTTCATTCCCTTTTTTAGTAAACATCCTGTTGTCAATGCAGCTTAGTGTGCCAGCATAAAATATCCTAGTATTTTATCTGGCTACTTTAATTAACAAGAGTATGTATCTCTGTTTACTAGTGTAAAGTTAAATGTAAATCTTCTTTAATTATTCTAGTGACTAGCATGAATGAATAAATCAAGGGCACCCACAAAATAGTGTTCCTGACATTTGTTTGAAGCTTCTTAAAGGGTGCAAAAGATACTTTTTTTCTCATTTGGCACATTCAGATATTAGAAAGATCTTGGCATATGTAGGAAACATTTTTATAGAAATCTACTGTTAACTCATTCTTTAAAAAAATGTTTTAATAGCTTTGAATTAATGTTTTGCTTTTCTGCTTTATCAGTTGAAAGTAAATGATAGTGGTTTTTAAGAAGAGAGAGGGATAGGAAGAACAGGAGCTAGAAAAGCATGATGGCAAAAATGATGGGGCTGCAGAAAGTGCCCTTGGCATAAAAGGGGGGCTGTAAGCACACACACATTTATAAGAATGAGAAAATTCCACTTGGAAAGTACACAGAAACCCTTACAGGGCAGAATAGGGTGAATTAAGAAATAGGATTGCAGCAAAGTGGAAAGGAAGATTTGGAGGACACACTGAGAGCTTTCCCCCAGAGAAGGGTAGAGTGCCTATAGAAAACCTCTGAAAAAAACAGGTGGGTTGCATGTAAAGTTAATTTAGAGAGCTATAAAACTTATGTAATAAACTTAGACTGCGTAAATGGATGATGTACTGAGCAATCCCTTTATTTTCTATTCATTTATATTTTATTCCCTTTCTCTTTCTATTTCATCTTGTTACTGGAAGAAAATTCTGGAAGTGGGGAGAGATGAAAACAAGTCTTGATTTAAAAAGTAGCCTTTGACAATTTTGTGATTCTTTTGGTGATCACACATTTAATATAACCCTGTTTTGCATTATGTTGAGAAAATCTGGACTTCAAGGAGTTGAAAAGCTAGAATCAGTGCTGAAGAAGATGTAAGGAGCTAAATAAATATTACTTAAAGGACTTCTCAAAGATGAAAAAAAAAACCCACAACCCTATGAATGTGCTGACCCTGTCTTGAGAATTAAGTTGGATGGTACAATTTAAAGCTTTGTTCCAACATCTGACAGACACACTCTGCATGCTGATGCATAATATCTGAAGATTTTGTGCTTGAAAGAAAGCTTTTTCTGAGCTACATTCTATTTTTGTTAGAATAAAGCAGCTGCTTTTTGGAGCAGAGATCTTCTCAAGTGTTCAATCTTCTCATTCAAGTTAAGAAATAACCAAATACTGTGAGCAAATTTTGTGTGTGCTTTCTTTCAAGCTGCTGAAGTGGACTAAAGGAAAGTATTTTGACTATAAATAGTGCAAATGTGCAGCTTGACCCTAAGAAATGAAAGTAAGTTTGCTGTTGTACCTTAGTCCCAAGTTGTCATAGCCTCAGTAATCTAAAAGCACAGAAAGTTTGGAGCATTTTAAACATGGCTTGAAAAGAAATTCAATTGGATAAAACTTTCTTCTAGAGAGACTATATGAATGGATGCTATGGTCTGCCTCTGATCACTTCTGAAGGCATTAAAGGAGACAACTGTGACCCAAATAAAGCTTTACTAATGGAGCTATTGTAGCTGTGGCACTGCCCTCCAGGAGTGGTACCAGATGACTTTGTACATCTGTTGTTCAGAAAGTCTTGTTTTAAATGTTAGTGCAAGGTGCCTGTGTAATTTTGTAAATGTTGAAGTCAGTAATTGCAATACTATCTAACACACATACAGGTAATAGACCTGTAGTGTGTGAACTGCACATCACCTGTGTGAGAGACAAAAGCAGCAAAATCAGAGTCCACCCTTACAGTGGCTCTAGGTGCTTGTGCTGTGCTTGAGAATTTGTTTTGCAGCTCCTGAGGTTTGGATTTTGGATTTTTTTAGTTGGTAGAAAAAAAGATTGGAGAGATCAGAGCTGTACCAAACAGGCACAGGGAAAATGAAGTATCCTAATCCAACAGTAATAAATTATGTGTATCCTGTCATAAAAAGCTTTTTTGAACTAAATCAAATCACTTCTATAAACTCTGTAAAGTATAAAATGAGGACAAAAATAACTTTTTAGGCTGTAGTATCTGCGTATAACCTAATTCACAATACAAAAAAATTAGCTGAACAATACATAGGAAGAAAGCAGTGTGGACCAAAAAAAGTGAAAAAGTACTGAATTACTCTTACTTGCACTGATAATAGCACAGAACAGCAATCTTGCCAGTATATTAATATTCTGCAAAAGATACTAGTATGAAATCTGTTGCTCTGGTGCACCAGATAATTACCAGATTATGCAAGAGGTAGGACATTTAACACACACACACACATACAAAGATAGATATTGGGTTTTTCCCTTTAGAGATTCTAAAAATTCCTGGTGATGCTATACATGTTCATGCAGAAATTTTTGCCAATAGTTTAAGCCATACTATATCTGTGATCGGTGGTTTTAATCCAGGACAGTAACAGAGAAATTGTATTTCTTATTTTATATATACAGGATGAATTTAGTGTTTTGAGTGGCTATAATTAGAAGTTTAATTCCTTTTTTTTTTTCTTTTTTTTTTTGTATTCTAATGTAGTTTTATTAATTGCAGCATTTTAAGAGATGATTTTTAATACAGTTCAAAGAATTCTGGGATTGGAAAAGGCAGCTATTGAAAGGGTAGCTGAAAGAATAACTTTTGAATGTTGGGAAATAGTGAATGGTGAGAAAGTAAAAGGGAAATACAATAATCCAGGAGACTTTGATTGAGAAGGTGGAGAATTCAGTCCCAGGAGAGGTGGGATTAGCACACTGAGTAATGGAAATGTAGAAAATATGTGAGCTAGAAGGGAGAAGCTAATTCAGGTTCCAGAGGTCAGTGAATGATAATACCTTCAAACAGTGAAATGTTCTTCTCTTTTCTGTTTCTATTTACATATGATAAAGTTAGAAGAATAGATACAAAAAACATTTTGAGTGCTCTTTCTAGCTTTAAATGTATGTAAATAATTTTTGTTTTCTGTTTGAAGAAGGCATCCAGAGAAAACAGATGACCCTGTTTCCTTTCATAGTTTAATCAAACACTTCTAGTAAAATGGTAACAATAGTAGCATGCTGATTTTAAAGCAGCAGTTAAGGTGGGAATTCACCTTGTGAACTTGGAAAGCTGGGTAGATTTCAAAGATGCAAGTATACTTTGTCAGTACTGTAGTTTATTGGAAGATAAAGGGATAATAAATTGGAACAGGTGGGTATTTATTGAAAATTTGTGCCTTTATTAATTCCTTCATATTGTACAAGGTGTTTGAAGAAAAAAAGCAAAACTAGTGCGAGGCTAAAGAATGTAATTTTATTTCTATATTTGGAAAGCGGAGAATTATAAAAGGATTTTGTTTTGTTTCTGTTTCTCAAAGAAGGTAGAGGTTTTAGAGATAGTTAAGGTTTATTACTTGAACTGAAGTGGTTTTAGCATAGCTGAAAAAGAGACCTTGTTGTATTAACAGTGTATAAACATAGAAGTCATTTTCTCCTTCTCCAGAGAGGGAAAAAATAGCCAAGGACATCACAACAGTGTTGCCTCTGTGACTGGCAGCATAGGAGGTTGGCACATGAGTGTTAGAGGTTGCATTTGTAATTTCCTGTCTTTGGAGAGGGCAGAAGAAGAGATTGTCAGATGTTGAATAAAAGCAGCATGAAGAGAATGACAAAGGCATAATAAAAGACAAAGGGAAATTTTACAACTGTGGAACATGACTTTAAAGTTTAAAGCCCATATTCTTGCTTCATTAACTAACACTGGGTAAAGTCTGAGGAAAGGCAAGGTGATTGATCTTGCATGAGAGTAGGTTGAGATAGACTGTACATTTCTCCCTGGGGATTTACTTTGGCCACCTGTGAACTGTGGAAGTACCTTGTCTGCAGCAGATTTTTCCAAAATTCTGGCTAAGATGTTGTGAATACTTTTAAAGTATGGCCCTGGGGTGTAGGAATAAGAACAGTAGGAGTGGTTGCTCAGCTGCTGGAGGGATGTTCTGTGGTCTGTGTGTCTGACCCAGGAAAGCTTTTTCTGTGCACACTGGAAATGACACTCTGAAGCTACGAGCACTTTAGCACTTCAATAAAAATGTGCTAATTTCATTCCACAGTGCTTCAAGTGTAAGAAGCTGTCTTCATGTTTCAGAAAGGCCTTTTTTTCCCCCTCACTTCCGTAAATCTAAAGGGGGACAAATATTTCTACTTTGTTACTGTTAGAAGTCTTTGTTAGTAACTTTGGCATCCAATTCATTACTGCAGTCATGTTTTCACAGCCTGGTGTGTGAGATAAACCCTTTGCAAATGAAGACAGCATCCATTTTCTTTCTACCTCAGGCCACACAGAATTGATTGGGGTAATAAAATGACAGTACAATGTAATATACTGACGGCTCTTTAATTTGAAAACTAGTTCCAGGCTGATTCAAAACTTGTTTAAAGCTAATTTATGACTCGTGTGTTTCTCAACTGGACCAAGGTAAAGGATGATATATGAAAAATGATGCAGAGTTAGCGTAATGTATTCAAACCTGTCAGCTTGAAATTATTTATAAAGGATTTGTTTCAATCCTTTTTTAGTTTTGTTTTAAAGAAGCAATAGCAGAAAAAGTAGTGGCTGTTAGGCTAGTGTGAACACTGTGTCACTGTGTATAACATTGTTTTTTCATCATCATGTTTCAAATAGAAATTCTTTTGCTTTTAGGAAGGTATTTTATGCATAATTAAAAAATATAAAAATATGCATTTGCTTTAAAATAAGAAGTAATGTTGGGTTTCTATTTTGTTAAGTCAGTATCTGTGCTGACAGTAACGTGGATTGGTAAATACAGCATTTTGCTACTGTGATGTTCACTGTGTGCTTTGCCTGTATATGTATGTACAGACTACCCATGTCTGTATATACATATCTGTATCCTGTTTACATATACCATGCATAACTGTATATGTGTCTCAGTCTTGAATTAAAGGTCTGGTTTTTGAAAAGCAAAATGTGAGAATAGTGAAATTCTTAAATTAAGCCACAACATCAGCATAACGTAAAACATAAACATCTCCCTTTGAAATCTATCACTTTCATGTGGCTTAGAAATGAAATCCACATCTGTTCTGTATGCACTATTGATTTTCCAGCATACTGTGTCAGTCTTTCTTCTGCACAGAAAAGGACAAAACTAAAATGTGTGCTCCTGTAGGGTAGATGCAAAAAGCAAATACACCAATTGTAGTGAAGGGAAGAAGAGAACTGAATACTGCAAAAATTAGTAAGCTGTTTCCATCCCAGGACTAGAATATCTGATTTGTTATGTATTTATGTCAACATATAATTAAAATACGATTTTTTTGCAGAAAAGAGATTGATCAAGCCTATACAGTTGTGTTATCTTAAACTACATGAACATTTAGGTCACAGGAAAAGAGCCATAGTTAAAAGCAGGGATATCTTTCTTGCATAAACATAGCAGAATGTCTGCACATTTCATGTTTCCTCTTCAAGCTTTTCTAAGTCCAAGAAGGTTCATGTACTGAGGAGCTTTGATCAAAATCTGCATTTTTCAGGGAAAAAAATTGTCACTGAGCATTTGGAATTTCTTTGTTTATAATGCACTTATATTTTCACAAAGTATTCCTACATTTTAAGGAAGCTGGAAGTACCATTTAGTGGCTTTACCCCATCATTTTATTAATTAATATAACTAAATACTGTGATTTATTATAAAGCTATGTGTTGGTCTGTCCGACTTGAAAATGGAGATTTGTGGTTTTTTTCTATGTAGTTTAGAAAATGTAATAAGTAGTTACTGAAGTGGGAAGGGCTTAAGCACCAGAAAAGACATGTTCCAAAATAGTTTCTGTGTTAATTATATGTCCATAAGTCACTATGTCCATCACTGCTACAGCTGAGGCTGATAGATCAGGGATAATGCTATTGTAATTGTTTTCATCATGCAGGACCTTGAAAAAATAATAAAGTGACTTTAGGACAATAAATTTAATTATTTTTGAAGTACCTTTTTCCTTTTAACACCTCTTTGGTAAAAAAGTTATTCAGGTTAGTGGTACAGTTTTTTGGCCTTTCCTTTAAAAGTGCAAATGATGCTAATACTTTTTCAGACTGTTTAACTTGCCAGAGTGCAAGTAAAAGTACCAGGATTACTAACCAGAACTCGCTTGGCTACAAACTCATGACACACCTGGGAGCAGCCCCAGTAAAAGTTCTCATTTGGACCTTGCAGCATTTTTATTGTGGTATGGTCCATGAAAGGATCTCATTCCACTTACCAAATGTGTCTGTTTCTGAAAGCTGTATTTCACATGTTGCCTAACTAGTTCAGAACAACATAGCTTGTCTGTGTTGCATATTTAGATCACAGGGTAGTCTGGATTGGAAGGGACACACAAGGATCATCAAGTGCAGCTCTTGTAAGAATGGCCCATACTGGGACCAAACCCAGGACCTTGGTGCTATTAGTACCACGGCCTGACCAACTAACAATGTGAAAAGAGATAATAAAACCAGTGCAATTGGAAAAGGAGGCATATTTGCTTGGATTGGTCTCTGAATAATAAAGTAAATTAGATTTCCATCCATCTCTCTAAAAATAGAAGGATTAAATTAGCCAGCTGGTTCTTGGAGAAGGATGGCCAAGCTGCTGGAAAAGAAGCTGCTCAAGATTTGATAGAAAAAAGAATCCATGGACCTGTTGAGACAAAGGAATGTAACATGAATGTAAGCTTACCAAATTGCAGTTGCTCAGATAATTTTTGAAAAACACTGTTTATTACTTTAAAAAACCAAGTAACTGAAAATGGTTGCCACCATTATCTGGCCACAGGTAATAACAGCATAACAAAAGCTTGTTCAGGCACAAAATACAAGCAGAATTCAAGGAGAGAAATCACTGAACCAATGGATTCAGACAAGTATGCAATTTTCTTCCAGCTGATGTGTTTGTTTCTTTTATTCTTGTAAGAAGCACAGAAGAGCTTCTGGAAACATATTGAGCTGATAAATTGCATGGCATTGATTTAACTTTCTCAAGGAGAAAACAGTACTGTTCTATATTCAGAGTTAGCTCATGGATAATTGGGTCACGAAGAAATATTCTCATCATCGTAGTTCACTGGGACCAAACTGAGGTGGCCTTTGAGAGAGAGGATGTTTGTCTGTGCAAGTCCTGGGAAACCAGCGAGCTGTCAGGATGAGCATGGTGCAAAGTTCCTTTTGATGGCATGTATAGCATGGGGAAAATCAGACTTTTTTTTTTATCAGAATGCTAGAGATGTTTATCCTTGCAGCTCACTCTGTTTGGCTGATACTCTTCCAAGAGATCTCATTTTTTTCACTTATTCCACACATCTAGCATTATGCCCATGAAAGAGTTCAATGCAATGGCAGTTGGACTTCACTATTAACATTTCAATTGATAATATTCTTTAGTCTTCACTAAAAGCTATTTTTTTCTTAAAGCTTTTTTCCTAAAACGTCTTCCTCATACCATGAGGAACATGAATTTTAAAGGGGCATGTCACAAAATGGTCCAGTGTATCTTTTTACTTAGTCACAGAAAGGTGATGCAATGAGAAAGGTGTAAAAAAGCTTTATTAGAAATACTTAAGCTCAGAAGGTATTTTTTGCACTTTACAGTCTCTGGGAGCTCCCTCCATGTGTTAATTCTTTTACAGTATCTGGTCACCAGATGTGATTCTCTGTGTGACTCAGTAATGGTTGTTAGACCAGTGCTCACTTTTTCTGTTTCCATGCAATGGGCTAAACTGCAATTGCTGAATATTATCATTATGAAATTTTAATTTACTTTTTACAGCTTGTTGTATTTGAAAACATAATAATGAGCTCTTCAGCTTGCAGTTTCCAAAAGTATAATCTTGATTTCCCTGCAATTAGTGAATGTAGAAAGAAAGTGGTATATCAAAAGCACATACTCTGCTTGCTAAGCGATGACATCTGAAATACCTTCTGTAATGAGCATTGTGAAAAGCATGATAGAGATTGTCTAATGGAGATTGACTAATGGGTTTCTTCTCTGCATTAAAATGTCTCAATCTCTGCTCATATCAAAACTGCTGTGTGAAGCAGTGAAGGTATTAAAGTGGTTTTTATTTTGAATGATTTAGTCATGTTGCATGGCAAAATCAAGGCAATTTGGAAAACAGAGAATAAATTAAGAATTTTTATTTATTTTACTTTAATGTTAAATTTACTAGAAGATAGCAAACTTTACTAACTTCTTTAACTTTATCAGGTTGTGTGCTACACTGGTTTACAGTGACTGGTAAAATACATTTGTTGGGGGTTTTTCTAGCATGGCTGCAGCTGTTTTGCAGAAGCATCCATCTGCCATAAGTGGACAAAATGTAATATTCCCTTCCTTGCAGTTCAGGAGCAGGGGTAGGTATGGGCAAAAAGCCATCCTTATTCAGAACTTTGCAATTCTGAAATGCTGTAACTACTTAGTAAGTCTTAAAATCCTCTAATGAAGAAATTATTATTATTTCAAGAGAAAATACATGACAGATGGTTTTGACTTGGGCAAAAGAAGTTGCCCAGAGTAAAAACAGCAGAGTTTCCGATCTCAAGTATTTTTTTTATTTCTCTCTCTGTGCTTAAAGCACAGAGCCTCTGAAAAGTCTCATTTTCCTGGCGTGGCACATCAACACGCTGCTGAGGGGTCTGTTTTGTCTGTTGCCCCCAGGACTCCGAGCCGTCAAATGAGGTGGTCTCAGAGGCCCCAGGTAACGTGGTACCCTCTACCTCAAGAAGTAGCTCTGAAGAGCTGATTTCGGCACAGAAACGTCCAGAAGAGGTAGGACATTCTGTGTCTGTTTTTTTTTTTCCAAGACTAACTGTTGTGGAATACACATTTGCCTCTGTTTTTCATGCCTAGTGTTGTACTACTAATAACAGAGACCTTTTAAAATGAGAGCTCAGCCTTATGCTCGCATATAAACAGCATGCAAGACCAAGCTAAAACTCAGGACTATTAATGATATCTACAAGTATATTCCATAATACATGCTGCTTTAAAAATACTGTTTCTTATTGTCAGTAATTAGGAATTTTTTTTTTTAATTGTTCCTATCTTTCTCACCGTGATAATAACAGAGCCCTGTTAGATTCTGGCTAAATCAACCTTATCACACTGACAAGTCAGAAATAGAATCTATACATAGATAGATACAAACTTTTATCATCATCACAAATTTCAAATATGTCTAACTTTTGGCTTTTGTGAAGGAAAGACTCTTCCTGATATTGGGCCTTTCTTTGTTCTCTTGGTTTCAAAAGAGAGATATAGTGTGGTCGTAAGTTCATACTTCCTTTTGTTGTAAGCAAAGGTGCTTGTAAGGTTGTTCTAGGGGGTAGCCAATGACTTAGGGTGTTTTCTGTCCCTGCTGTGCATCTCTGTCATAGTACACTGTAGCTGGAGGAGAGGTTGTCTGTAGAATTTAGACTCATAACTTCATTTCATGGTGGCAATCATCTTCCCAGAGAAACGTTATCCTTAAATTAACCTTTCCTCTGAGACATAAGTCCTTCCTTTGTAATAGCCTTAACACTTAATCTTGGCTTATTCAAACAGTTTAGTTGGTATTATTACTATTAAAAATGCATCAAGTACCAGGTAATATAAAGGCTGGCCTTTGTTGCTGTTTTTTCTGAGATTTCTTTTGACTATAATTTTCACAGCAAAGGAGAGTATGAAGTCCTAATCATAGGAAATACAATGCCATTTATTAGTTTAGAGCAGCCTTTAGATAAATATCTTCATTTCTCTGATAGTCTTGTCACTTGTCTGAAGAAGAGGGAGGGTCCAGAGTATAAAGCCAGGAGAATTCTTAAGAGCATCTCCTGGATTAAGACCAAGTAGATTCACTTATTTTGGGATATCACTACATATTCCAAGGTAGAAAGTCAGATTATCACATCTAAAGTCGTGAGGATTGAGTAGTACAAGCTTTTAGTAACCCTTTTTATGTATTCTTGAGTACCAAAGGGACTTCTGGTCTGTGGAAGGACATAGGATCTGCCTCTTAATTCTCAGCTTTGTCAATTAACCTCATTCCAGTGGAGAAATTAAAATAGAGAGCACGGATTATATTTAAAATAAAAAGTGCGGAAAAGTGCTGCAGAAAAAACATAGTTAGTTAGTAAAAAGTGAATAAGAGGAAGATGGGTGTACAGCTGTAGGGGAAAGGAAACTTCAGAGAATCAGAAGGTGGAAATACACCTTTCAAATTTTACAAGGAGTTCAGTAATAGTTCGTGTTGAAGCTGCTATACTGAATGTGGGGTCATGTGGTTTATAGGGGAATGAGTCTCTCTCCAATCATATTTACTGAAGTTTGTACAAAAGACAGAGAGGTGAGTTAGAAAGAGTTTTGTGGTTGGATTTGCAGGGAACCTTGAGAGGGGAACACCAGTATGCTGAATTTCCTAATTCAGAACCCACCATGAAACGACCCATCTAAGTTACTCATGGGTAAGTCAGAATGATAAGCAAACATTTGTGAATTACATTCTAAAAAGCAGGTCCAAAAAGTGTTTGCAGAGCTTGACTTCAACTAATGCCTTTTTTATTTTTGTTTGAAATCTTCTGGTACATCTTTCAATATCTGCTTAATGAGTTAATATTTGGAATTGACTACTGACTGGTGCATTATTTGTGTAATTTATGTCTCCTCTGAATTCAAACCATCAGTATTGGTGAGAGTTGTTAAAGAAAAGCTCAAAAGCAGCTGTGGAAAAGAGAAATATGAGGAAAGAGTAAAGAAGGCAAGGTGGCTAACAGCAAAGGGTTTCAGGAAGGTGGAGAAAGTTTTGAGAAGTTTGTAGAAAGTGGTGTTTAGAGTCTTGGAGCTGCAAATGTGAGGACACACAAATTCTAGTAGGAGAAAGTATGGAAAATACCACAAGGTGCCACATTAATTTGAATAAAGCACTTTTTTTTCCTGCTTAGAATTTGTTTTCCTCTTAGATAGGAAAGTCTGAATCTAACACTTGGTTACTTGTGTCATCAGTAGGATGGTATTTGTGGGATGTAATTTGATCTCTCACTCAGATGAGGTTTGGTTTTGCTTGTCTAGTCATTCCTCATAACAGAAATGATAGTCAAATATTGAGTTCTCCCCAGTAGGAATGCAGAATGGCACCCACTCCTCTTACTCTTGCCCTTCTTCCCAGTCACTTTTGATGCTGTAAGGTTAGATTTACCTCTCTTGGATCAGGGCAGTGTCCAGCTATGGGACATAGGACAAAAGCCACTGCAGAAATAATTAGCATGTTGAGTGTTTAGATCTAGACAACTGTGATTTTTCTGTGTGTGTCTTCATCAGAATATTTCACATGCAGAAACCTTTTGTGTTATAAAGTAACTGAACTGACTTTAAAGTTAGAAAGATACTTTATTGTCTCTTTCCAAAAGCTGTGCAAGCTTCTGTAAAATTTAAGTTGTATAGATTTGAGTGCTTGAATAATTTTAATTAGTGTCCATCCTAAAATAAAAATGTGATTGATAACTTAATATTGTATATATTTATTGAGTTTTTTTTAAGAATTGGAATTGACATTGAAAGAATTCAGTGCATTTAGAAGAGGGGGATAGATGTGTGTCATCCTAATTTCAGTGTAGTTTCATTAGATGTTCCAAGCAGTTCATATAGTTTTAGCAGTTTTCCTCCAAAATAATGCTTAAGATGGGATTTTTGTTCCCACAAGCCTTTCATAATTCAGAACTACATCACTGTTACTTTAGTGTGCCCTTTATCTCTGATACTACACGTTCCTTACCATGAATGGATGAAAGGAAATTCTCTGGATGTTGTGATTATTTAAGATGCAGAGCTTTTAAAATGTTTTAAATGTACACTTGCTTGAATAGCAGTGCAATTGTTCAATAAAGTTGAAAGGCTGGTGTATCAGCTTTCATGATCCTTATTCTGTTTTCTGTGGTTAGCTTCACTTGGCATCTGGCAGTTGCAGCATATTTAGTACATATGTTTAAGTAGGTTTCTGATGGATATACAGAGATGCTGAAGAAACTGAAGATTTTTTGCTGAAGTAGTTTTACTTTGCCTTTTTTATGTGTCTAAAGAGCAAGATGGGTGGGCTTGGTCTTGGCACCATTTCTCATCAGCAGCACTTGGAGAAATGGAGAATGGTGGTGTCAGTGATTTGTTATCTAAGTAAGAAAATACTAGTTTTGACAGTTCCCTTAAATATGAGTCTCATAAGAGGCATATTCTCGTATTTAATTAGAAGTAAAATAGAAGTACATGAGTTATGTGTATTAATTTCCTTTGCCAATCCTGTGGCAAATTAATTAATCATGTTTTAATCGTGTAAGCCTAGAGGCTAACAGAGCTGATCTTTCTGAGTGTCAGCATTGCCAGAACAGTACAGATACAAAGGAAAAGCTGTCCTGTCCTTTCTCTTGGATAGAAGAATGAATTCAACAACCAACGGATCCCTACTTTCCTCTACAAAAAAAGAGCACATACAAAGCATGGAGCACTTTAGGGTAAAATATAAGTAATATGTTCATAGCATATGAACATGAATAGCTTATGTATCTGTGGTGCTTTTTGGGTGCTGTATTCAAACTATAAAAGGTTGGCAAATCATTGTGGTTCTTAGCTAAAGGATTCAGATAGCTACCCACTAACCTGTTTCTGAACTATTAAACATTCAGTCCTTGCAGTTTATCTGGATAGAATACAGACATTTTTCCATAAGTAATGTACAGCTAAGGTATAGTGATTTGTTTGATAGAGGAAGATGTGTCACACACTTTAGTTGTCAATATGGTGCAAGGGTCCTAAAAGAATCATAGAGCTCAGTTTTAATTGCATTGTTTCCTATAGAAGTGTAGAAAATGTTGCTTGATTTCTGTTAATATGGTTGGTGGCTAATACTGTCTTTTGTTTCTTGGTTTATCCTCCTTCCTTGATCTTGGGATAAAACCTTTCCCAACAAGTCCTTTTGGCATTTCAAGTTAGTACAAAAGGATTTTTTTTAATCTAAAACTATAAGTTTCATCATCAGTGTGTCAAGTCCATCCTTAGGGTATTTTATTACACTGAGGTTTTTACTTTTTAAACAAAGCATGATGTAACATGTTCTGAAATGATTGAATTGAAGGTAATTCCATTGGAAAGTTTGTAATAATGCTCATGTGCTAATTTTTTCCATCTGCTATTATTAGACTATTAAATAGCTGAATTTCCATCACTAACATAATTCATTTCAGAAAATATTCATCATGAAGAATAAGCACTGTTCAGAAGCAGAGAGATGATTTGCACTCTTAGAGAACACAAGAATATATTAGATAAAATATGTTTGTTTATCTATCTGTATGTATAAATGCACAGCTCTTATGCTTACACTTGTGAAAAGCCTGTGCATTCTTTTCTAAATTTCATGGGCCTAACAATATATTCCCTCTATTCTGTGTAGGAGCTGGCTTGAATGCATTTAATAAAAAATTTGTGTCAGACAGTTGTTGCTATAAATGCATTCTTTCTGACCCATTGTTAATTAAAAAAAAAGTGACCAACATAGGGTGAGTTGAACTCATATTTGGTCTTGACTAATTTTTTTTGTTTAACTTCAGAGGAACTTCCCCACTCAGAAAAATAATTGTAAATGTCCGTGCTGTATGGACCTAACAGTCTGTTTTCTGATGAAAAATCATAAGTGATAACTAACTAGTTATTATGTATCATAGGTAAATAATTCCCCTTTATATCAGTAGTGATACTGGAATGTGATTTTGGAACAGAGGTTAATAAGTACTCTGAACCTGCTGCTATACTGAGATCTGCAAACAGACAAAACACCACAAAAAAGCACCACAAACACTAAATGGAATACTTTAAGAAAAAGAAGAAAACATATTGGATCATCTATGTCATCCATAACCTGGTAGACATAGATCCCTCCTGTGTATTTCTTAGTACTTTTTTCTGGTTTTAAAGCTTCTGAGCAGTGGTGGTTTTCATGCTTCTGGGTCTTTTCCTTTAAATCCTTTACAGTGAACATTCTCTAAGGTGTTTATTACATAATGTTTATTGCACTCCTCCACTTTGTTTTCTCTGAGTGACAGCAGATTACAGACATAGAATTGAAAAACATTTTGTATGTTTTCTGGACCTAAGTCAATTCTTTGTAGAAAAGACTGATATTTGGTTCCTTGTGGAAGTACTTATGGGTGATTTGGCCCATAATCCAACTCTTCTTGTCAGAGTGTGTCTTCCAGTCATCAGACTCATTTATCAAAACAAGGGAGTTGAGTCACCTTTTCAGATCATTTGGCTCAAGAGATTTGTTTGATTTTACTTTCATGCTTCTACAACTAATTATTATTATTACTGTAGTTCCCATTAATATAAAAACAAAAGTGGTAAGCCATATGCCTAAAGAGCCTTAGAGTCTAACTGTGTTAAAAGTGGATTAATAATGAACTGAGAAAAGGAACATAATACCTTTGACTACTGAAGTGGTTCCTCTGTAAAATAAACTGGGAAATACAGTTAAGCATGTAAATGCTCTGGAGTTAGGAATTCATATTTTCCCTCTAATCTCTTCACATGACTGTTTTATGTAATCTTCTTAATAACTAAATATAAAGGTCGCAAGATGGCTGGAAAATGCTGTCATGCAGTTCTGCTTTTGAAGTCAAGATTTATTTATGTATATTTAAGCTGTAAATGGCCTTATGAAATGAGGGTTCCTCTTAGAAGAACATTATTAATTTAAAAAATGAATTAGATCTGTTCAAAATTTCCACAAATCCAAGACATTTTTCTTTATTTAACCTTTTCACAGTCTCTGCCCTTCTTTAAAGTACATTCAGTCCTATATCATCTGTTACTCAGGAAGGTATTTAATACATGACTGGGCATCATTTGCATTATACAAGAAGATTAACTTTACAAGCTCTGCTATTAATCTGAGTAGCTCTACATATTGACCTATGAAAGAACATAATTAAGTTAGCTTAATTAAGTTAGTTAATTGTTACACTCTGATGAACTTACTATTGAGAGGAAATTAAAGGCAAATAGAAAATGGCATTCACTGGTTTGAAATCATATTTTAAAGGGTTTCACAAAGATACTTTATATATAGATGATGAAAATATCTATTGTGTATTAAGCAAAGCAGACACAATTAAAATCCCTGCAGTTTTCTGCTTTATTGCCTGACATTCATCTATATCTCCAAAAGAAATTTTAAAAGCATGCTCAAAATTTAAAAAATAACAGTTGTGAGGTTTTTTTACTCCAGTAGCCAAAAAATTGAATTCAGAAATCTTGTCTACACATGGACTACAGAGAAAAGCACACCATCAAAGTTCATTAAATTATAATCTGATACCAAAGTCTCCTTTGGGGTTGAGGAAAGGATTGAAAGACCCCCTCAGGGCTGGAAGCAATACCCCATCGTGTGTACATTCTCACACATCAGTTTAAGAATGTCTTTCTCATGCAGTGCTGGAGGGGAAAGGAGAGACACTCCTGGAGTTTCCTCTGTCAGCTGCTTTTCTGTTGTCAGGAGTGCCTGCAAGTTCACTGCAGGAAAGCATTCAGGGTTTCAGCACAGATCCTGTGCATGGATAGACCCTCCACATGACTCCAACATCTGGGATGCATTCATCAGTCTTGATAAGCCCTGATAAGTACCCTGGAGATCATCAATTCCGAGTAGCTGCAATTAATAAACAGTAAGAAAAAATGGCCAAACATGCAAAAATGTGCTACAGTGAATGCTGCCAAATGAGCAGTTTATTAATCTGTGAGATTCATTACTATTACAGTGGCTTTAGGTTGAAATTAATTTCTGTGAACAATTACTAGTTCTCTATTCCTTCTTTTTTGTTTTTTTGTTTGCCACATCTATACATTTCCTGGGTGGCATTCTCAAAGATATTAGGATTTCTGCTTTCTTTCTGTTGTAAAATTTCATATTTTAACTCAATTGAAAATAGTATTTTCCCTGAGGTATTATTCTTTGGCATTTCCAGATCACATGAAAGGGTCATTGATCTGTGGATATATTCTCTAGAAAAATAGCAGCATTGAAAGAGGGAAGGCAGTGACATTTAGGATCACTTGTGTACAAATTTGTATTCATATTCTCAAGACAGATAAGTTTGAATTGCATTCCTAGAAAGAGAAAAAAAAAAATCTTTCCTTAAATAATGCTTGATTCTTTTTTATTAAAAAAAATCTGAAACAATTTTTAAAATTTTTAGGAAAGGAAGAAGCAATTAAATTATAGCTACTGTATATTTTATGAGACATGTTGTTTTTCTTTTAACAGCTACAAAAAAAAATTAATTTTTGTAAATTCAGTTTGAAATGAGTATGTTGTTATATTTGTCCCCTTAAAAATGTTATCAAACATTTAACAACTTGTATTCTAAGAGGAAAGAACAGCTTTGTTTTCAGCTCAATGACATGCTTCAAATCATAATTTATTTTTTGTTATAGAGGAATGGAATGGAAAATTGATTGGAAAATTAGAATTAATCTATCTTTAAGTTGGAAAATAGCAAGAAGTTCAAGTTTAGGGCAATTTCCCACCTTCTGAGGATTTTGATGGTTGTACTGATGTCAGTGAGCTTCAATGTACCTGTGTGCACTATCTGGTCAGCTTTGACTGTTGCTTTAAGATACCCATGATGTGGCATGGTGCAATGTAAGCCACTTTTCCTGTGTGGCCTGTGTGATACACAATGGAAGCTCTTTCCTGGAGGAAAGTAAGTGTAGCTTCTTTCTTCAGTGTATTATGGGCACATTCTTATTGTTCTATTTTTTGTTTCTTTCCTGAGGGATTTGTTGTCTTCTCTCTTACCTGTAATATTTAAGTGAAAAATTAGACTAATGCAATCTTTGGTCATTGCATGCAGTGTAAATATTGGGGCTCACACTGCACTACATGAACAAAGCAGTGACCTTTTTGTAGATGATGCATGACATCAGAAATTTCCTATTTTAATATGATAGGTTGCAAATATCATCAGAACACTTTTAAGTTATTGCAGGCTAGATTTGAGATAATGAAGCTTAAACAGAGTCACAGATTCCAATGTCATCCTTAAGGTAGTGAAGATAAGCAGAGGTCAGTCAGTAGTCATTAATAACATAGGTTATATAGATTTTTCCTACCCAGTTGCTTCAGGCTTATCTCTAAACTGCAGTGCAATCCCAATAATGTCCCAGTGCTGCTTTGCCAAACTATTGTTATTTTACATTTCTCTCACTGTTAAGCAGAATATTTAGACACTGAAGGGTTCATAATGCCTAAATATTTCAGCGCAGTAGGATCAGTGATTTGTTATTTGTTAGAGTACATCTTTTTGCTATTAGTGTGTAATTTTTTGATAGTCATATATACATTTACCTACCTAAATTAAGAGTATTTTAAAACTAAGTTGATATTAACTTCAAGCATGTATTTTCTAAAGTCTATCAAGTAGGTTAACACACATTAATAGCTGTCATTGACCTGCTAAATCCTTCTTAAGTGAACAGTTTTTCTATAATTAATTTTTAATTTTGAAGTATGGCCACGTAGCTATCATAGTCTCCCAAAATCTCTATATGAACTGGAATACCCAGAACTACATTTTCTGTTCTGTGCTGTAGTTGTGGTCTTTGTTTTTCTTAGAAACTGAATGTGTTTCTGAAAATATAGTTAAATTCAGGGAAGCTTAGACTGTGATGAAGAGCGGTATCTTTGGAAAGCTGGATTTCTGTTATCCAGTCCTTGAGTATTTTAGTCTGGTAAGGCTCTTGTTTAAATGGCTGGAATCATCATAGGGAAATAAGATGCTGTCAATTAAGATTACTTCTGTGTCCTCTCATAATGACTGTTTTGTATTATTCTGTAGCTCTGCATATGCACAGTAAAGATGGAGATATATCTACTGCATGACTTAGCTGGTTAAAGCTATTTGCCTAAAGCTCCATAGATTCTGCCAGTGTTTACCAAGGAAGATACTTGCAGAGGACTTCTCAGGGCAGCTGGAAGAGGCTTTAACCTAGGGGGATGGCTGAGATGGATGGTCTGGAGATGCTCTGCAGTTGAGTGGCCACCAGACCAAACCCACACTGCTGCTGAAAGAGCAGTCTGTGTTCACACACTGCCTGCTGCTCTTGTTGGACCAGCAGATGAGTGAGCTGGGTCAGTGGGCTACTCTGGCAGACCAAGGAGGGGGATCCATGGGGGTGAAGGACCTGCATAGCTGTAGACCATGATCTCCCTCTTCAGTGTCAGCATGCAGTTCAGTGATCCAGGGCTGACACTGAGAATGTGTTGTCATTTTTGTGCTTTGGAAGAATAAATTAAAATAATCTTCAAAATACTCACTAGTGTTTCTGGATTTACTGTATTAGCCAGTTCTTCTCTACTTATCCATTCAAAAGGAGCACTTTTTTTCCATTTTACAGCTGTATTCTCAGTTAACCCCTCAAGAGTAAGCTTGTCATATTTGGGTTGTTCAGGAGATTGACTAGAATTAAGAGCTAATGTTGTAACTAATGAAAGTCCTCCTTGTTTCTGCAAATTAGGATCAATTTTTGCCTGTAAGGTGATTAATTGCACAAAATTTAGACTACTATTTGGTATCAAGAACCACAAGGACTGGAATTCACACAAAGTGATGGGGTGCTTGCTTATATCCATCCATGTAAAGTTTTTGTGATAGTTATCAGGAGAAATCTTTTCAGACTATTAGAGGACAGAGGGATATCCACGTTTTGCTTGTTGGAAAGCTACCAGTGTTGGTTTGGATTCATCAAGGTACAGGGAGCCATGTGTCCTGCTCTTGGTCACAGCAACCCAATGCTGGGTGCAGAGAGGCTGCAAAACTGCCCACTGAAAAAGTCTCAGGGTCTGGTGACAGCACATGGACATGAGCCACCAGAGTGCCCAGGTGGCCAGGAAGGCCAGTGCCATCCTGGATTGTAGCAGGGTTACTGTGGCCAGCAGGACCAGCAGAGTGACTGTCCTGCTGTACTTGACACTGGTGAGGCCACACCTCGAATCCTGTGTCCAGTTTTGGGCGTTTCACCCCAAGAAAGACACTGAGGTGTTGGAGTGTGTCCAGAGGAGGCAACAGAATTGGGAAGGATCTGGAGCACAAGTCTTGGGAGGAGCAGCAGAGGAGCTGGGGGTGTTTAGTCTGGAGAGAAGGAAGCTTAGGGGGACCTTAACACTCTCTACAACCACCTGAAAGGGGCTGCACTGAGGTGGGGTCAGTCTCTTCTCCCAGGTAACAAGTGGCAGGACCAGAAGTGACATCAGGTTCTGCCAGGGGAGATTTAGATAGGATATTAGGAAAAAAAAATGTATTGAAAGAAAGGCTCCTCAGGAAAATAATTGAGTCACCATCCCTGGAGATTTTTTAGAAGACTTGTAGTTCTTGCACTTAGGGACTGGTGAACTTGGCATTGGCAGGGTAATGGTTGGGCTTAGGGGTCTTAGAGATCTTTTCCATTTAAACTATTCCATAATTCCCTGATTTAGAGTTCAAATCTAGGATTCTAACCTGAGAATTCTATCTGAAAGCAGAAAAAAATTCAAATAGTAGCTTCTAATCTTTGAGACACTTATAATCAAAATTCCAAAATGTGCTGCCAGTGGAGAAAGTTGCCTTAAATCTGTACAACTGACAATAGAATCATTCCCTTGTACTTGACTGCAGTTTCCCTCTAATTTTCAGTAGACTGTCTACTGCCTATAGGCATTAGTTATAGGTAAACTCACTTAATCCAATATTGGTCACGTAGGGTATTATGTAAATAAATACCCAGAGTTTAGGAGCAGAAAGACAAGCCTTTTGAAAATACCCATTACAGAAGTGTAAAAAATCAGTCAAAATAAAGGTGTAGTTGTTCTAATATATCTCTGAATCTGGGAGACATAATGCTCAAACTGAAAGACAAGATACTAAGTGCATGAAGAAAGAGAACATAAAGAAAAGAGTAGAGATTTTTAAGGTATTTTAGATGCCTACTTTTATTCTCATTTTCTGACAGTCTTTATTTATGTATTTAGCTCTGAGAAAAAATATCTGTAAGTCAACATTTAAAAATGGATTCACCCACAGAATATAATTTGTGTAAGTGTGTGCATGCTGTGCAAAGTTTTAAATTTTTTTTCCTGCAAAATGTTGCTTGTTTTAACAGTCTCTGTAGTTTCAAGGGTGATATTTGAAATGGGAATAAAGGCAAATATGATGGTTTTATTCAGTGTGTAGATAATCCAAAAGTCACCATTTTTCATATTGTAGCCTGATAAGCAGCAGAGTAAATATAACCCAATTTTGAAGTCATGGTGTTACTTGAGAAAGCTTTTAGTGTCTGCAGAGGCACCAAGGTATTCAAGAAGCAGAAACATGTGAAAGCCTTACCAAAAGAATAAATCCACTCTCTGTTACTGTAGGAAAAATTAAGTAGAGGTAACTTCCTTCTTCACCACAAGCATTACTGCAAGATCTCTCTTATGCCATGGAGTGAAATACATTTGATCCCTCCATCCTTGCCTCAAGATTTCATGTCAAACCACTAAAAACTCAGAGAAAAACTGAAATAAT
Source organism: Oenanthe melanoleuca (assembly GCF_029582105.1). Taxonomy (NCBI): domain Eukaryota; kingdom Metazoa; phylum Chordata; class Aves; order Passeriformes; family Muscicapidae; genus Oenanthe; species Oenanthe melanoleuca. The sequence goes on along the minus strand of NC_079335.1, from coordinate 122,346,319 downwards.
TTATTTCAATTATTGGTGTGTTCTTTAAAATACTATTCCTAAGGCCTATGTTTTCTAAATTCTTCATATGATACTGTGTGTTTCAGGTGGAATTTCTTTATCTCTAAAGTATTTGTATATAATAATATTTATTTTTGGAAACTAGTATGGGTAAATTTGATTTGTTTGTGCCTTCATCTTGCAGTCTTCTCTGGGCCATTGTATGTGGCAAGAAACTGGACTAGAGAAATATTTGCTGCTATCCATTGTAGCTTCTTATTTCTTTATGTCACAAGTTAACCTTCCAATGCCCATGTGTAGTGATGAAGCCAAGAAGCAGTGCCAAAAATTAAAACTTTTCAGATGTAGTATTGCAGATGTGCTGTATTTCCAGGTTGGATTTTTTTTCAGCTAAGTTAGCATTTATGTATTGTGATTTCTAGTTTACTCTAGTGCTACAAATGTAGCACTTTGAGAAAATGTCTTAGCTAATTTTCCAGAGTATTATAACTTTAGATCTTCCTTATTTTTTTTTTTACTGGATTAATGCTACTTTATTTTCATTTAAATCAATATATATAGAATTTAATAAGCACAGGGTCTCAGTGTTATGGTCTATGAGGTTCCCATGACACAGATTAGCAAATAATTCTGTCCAATTAAATATTATACTTTTCTTGTGGCAATCTTACCCCAAGAACTTGTAATTTTAGGTATTTGCTTTTAGCTCCATAATTTGTATCATGAATGCATTTCAGTGTTGCAGTCTGGGCTATATGGCTAAAATCATGGAATAAAAAAAAATTACCTCAAAGAGCTTTCATTTCTAGTATAAAACCAGACATTGTGGATTTAAAAAAAAATAAATAATGTTGTTTTGATTATTTTTACTGAATTTTGAAATGCAGTAGGAGAAATATATTTAATAGGAGAAATCTATTTTTTTAAAGGAAAGACTGATCATAAGGCTGATAATATTGTTTTAAATATTTGGAAATTTCACATTCTTTTTCTGCAGTGTTTATTATTGAGCAGGTTATAGTAGTTTCTACTTCTCTACATAATGCAGAAACTTAGGTTAGTAATAGAAGCAAGATTAAAGACAGTGAACAGATCAAAGAATGGAACAAATGAATTCTTAGTCTTATTAACTGGTAAACTTAAGCTTAAGGTAGAGAGGTATTGCACATATCAACCAGGAAAATGGAAGGTTGTTTGCCTAAATATTTTTCCACTGTTAAAGCAAGTCATTAAAAGGCTTTATCAGATCAGACCAAGGATCTGTATCAAGCAGCTTCATCATCCATAGAGTCATGAAGTGAATGTCATCAAAAATCACTGGGCCTAAAAACTTATCAGCTCACTCTGATAAAATGACTGCATTTTTATTTGCACAATAACCTCAAATCCTCATATTAAAAAGTGGCAAATTTTTTTGCCCTTTACTGTTCTAAGTGTGACACATGTAACAATTATTCATCACTCCATAATGGATCGTTTTTATCAGAGTCCTGTGTCTTTTCTGTATACATAGAATAAATATTTATGTCTTCTCATTTTTCTGAACTAGAAGATACTGATAGAATAGGTTTGAAGTGTCAACTATAATTCATTGCATGCAAAGAAAAGCTTTATACTGATACTGTGCTAAAGGAAAAGAATATCTAAATCATTTCAGCAGCGAGCTTATAACCAAGATAATATCAGCATTTTCCTTCTTGAAAATATATATGCCATAAATTAAAGGAGTTCTTCAGTATTTTATTAAAATGCTTCAGACAAGTTTAACCCTGTCTTCAACAGGAATATATGTATGAATACAAAACCTTTTTTTTTAAAAAAAAGTGAAGGTCAAGTCAAAGTTAAAACAAACTTGCAGTAGACTTCTGAAAATATTTTGTTTAGAAGACATTGGAAAACTATGATGCATGTTTAGTATCAATTCAAAAGTGCCCATTTTATTCTGACAGAAAACCTAAGATATATCTAGGACTTTGCTGTTTTGTACAATAGAAGTGTACTCTGGGGAAGAAAACCACAAAATATGTGTACACTAAGTATATTTGAATGAACTCTTAATTTAGTTAAAATTAGCCTTAGCAATAAATGTAATAGTGGAGAGATACATATCACGGTATATAATTATGTTTAAATATACATATAGTAAAGTAATTGGGTAATAATGAATAGAATAGAATAGAATAGAATAGAATAGAATAGAATAGAATAGAATAGAATAGAATAGAATAGAATAGAATAGAATAGAATATTCAGAATCCGAAATACACTTGTAATAAAGCGTTTTATACACAAATACTACAGTTCATATAAATACTATGGTATCTCACCACATTGTCAGCTCTGCTTCCAGCTTCTTTAGCAAGAAAATTCAGGGAAGTGTTGATAGTATTTGTAAGTAACAATGGAAGAGGAAAGTTATATGTGATGAATCTGCATTTGCAGAATTTGCAGCTGTCCCTTTATTATTGTTTTAAACCCATTTGATTTGTAGTACTTTAAAGTGTCATATCTCATGTGTCTCTCATCTGTTGAAGAGTGAGTGGTTAAATTTGTGCTTTCTTTGTGAATGCTCTTTCCCCAAGTCCTGCAGCAGCAGCTCTCACATTTATGGCTACTACCTCCCTAATTCCAGCTGCAGCTTTACAGACTTCTGGGAGAGGTGCTCTCCAAGGTACCTGGACAGAAGTGTCACTGCTGGTTTTGGAGCCAGTTCCATACCCAAGGCATCCATCACAGCTTTTTGCAAACAAGCAGAAAGCTGAAATGAAGTCTTACTGTTTCTAATGTATATGAGAATTTTACTTTGAACTCCAAATGTTTTCATCCACTAAAAAATTTAACTTTATTCACTAATTAGTATCACATCACATTGATGATAAAATAAGTTGGGACATTTAGTAAGGTCATGTATTTAATAAGAAACATCAAAATATAATTTTATGGGGTATACCCAGTGTTCTGGTTTAGAACTGCTGCCTAGAAATGTGATAATTGTTTTCTTTAGAAATCAGATATTAAAGGACAATGTGAGAATGAGTCTTTGTATAGCAAAATCATAGAAGCAGTCCATTTTAGAAGCAATTAGTATGTTTGTAAGGTCATTAATGTAAAGCTGTGAATTTGTCCCCACAAGTTACATGGATAAGCTAAGTGATCTTATGGTATTTGCTGTTGTCAAATTGCATTAGCATCTCAGGCATGATAAGAATGTTATTAATGTGAAACAAAAATTAATTGCTATGATAAAGCAGTAAAGCTTGTTTAATACTGCAGGATCAGTAGCTTGAAAGAAACTTGCAATTTCAATTTTAATTCTTTCTGTAAACATTTCCAGTTCCTACAGACTCTTAATCTTTACCTTTTGTGATTATTTGCAGACAGAATGCAATTTGCTCTAGGATGGACATTCTGTAGAGCAGCTTGCCAACTGTTTTTGCCAGAATGTTTGTAGTGTATGTATTTGGGAATTTTTGAATTGTTGCATCCTGGATTCAATGGGGAACATAAGGATGATGAGTCATGTTCTAGGCTTTTCTTCTACTGTACATCAAATGCACCTTGTGAAAGCAAATTTCCAAATTTTTAGAAATCTCAAAGGAAAGAAGAATTTGAGTCACAATCATTGAAATTAACATTAGTTCTGTATCCGACTGCACAGAAATTAATTGATTAGCTTTGGTTATGCTTTGTCCAGGTTTTAGGAAGCTTTTTGAACAATATGCTTTTTATGTACACTGAACTCTGGTCAGCCATGTCAGAGGGCTCAAAATAACGCAGTATTTCAACCCAAACAGCTGCCTGCATACAGGATAAGAACCTGCTTTAACTGGTTCAGAATAAAGGAGATGTGATATGAGGCTATGTCTATGTCAAAGTGTGGGATCCTACTCTTGGAAATCAGGCACTTATTTAGGCCAGCACATCCATTTGGCTTTTGGCTATGAAGAACCATAAAATAATTTGCATTTGCAGTGCATGTTTCAAAATACTGGCTTCTAGATACTGCAGGAAAAGTTCATCAGACAAAAACCGCATTAGGCTACCAATATGTATAGTTGCACATAACAGAGGTTTTTCTCATTGTGGTAAACTCAGTATCTTCAGACATCAGACAAACTGATTTCGTTACAAGTCAGCTTTTTGTGCTTTGAAATGAAAATACTTAGATGTCCTTGGTTGTCTTCATCCCTTCTGGAACCATGGGATCCTCCCTACTTTGCAGAACAACTTTGATGTCTACATGGCAGATGGAGCAGGCATGCTGACTCCTAGTACCTCACTCTTTTCAAACATACATCAATCCTTCTGAAGCAAGCAAACTCCAGAATCATAAAATCTGTTAAACTTTGATTGACTAGTGGCAGTTTCCGTATTCCAGCTTGAGAATTCACATCTTCAGAATATTTTTGGAGGATCTCACTTCATATCTTCTAGCACCAAATAACTTCATTAAGGAAGGCTGTCACTTGTCAGAAGTGAGGTCATACTGGTCTTTTCATGATAGCATTCCAGTTAGCTGTAAGAGCATGGCTTAGAAATTTCAGCAGGTCAGCCAGTCTTGCATTTGAAAATGGTATTTCAGTGAGGCATTCAGGAGAGACAAATCTAGTGCTTTCTGAAGTGAAAGTTTCTTAAGCAACATATCCTTGACAGTGCCTCTCAGAGAGTGCAAAACAGATTAACTGCAGAGTATCTGCTGCTTGATTTTGAAGGGCTTGATAGATCATTGGTTCATAAATGTTAATGTGGGAAGCACAAGGCAAGCTTTTGGGGAGGTCTGGCTTTCATTTGTTTGGACAGGCATTTTTTTGTTGTTAATTGACTCTTCTCATCCTTTCCTGCCGTGGGTTATGAAATCATATGCCCTAAGGAAATGAAATTCAATTATGCATTTAATATTTTTGGATTAGTGGGGCACATGCATCTGGCATGGTGGAAGCAGAATGATTTTATGTATAGAAGTTAGTTAAAAAAATTATCTCAGTTGATATAAATATGATCACAACCTGCTGCATTCATGAGAAAACCTCTTACACTTGAGACAAAAGCTGCTGTTATCACTGTTAGAGTCTGTTGCTTTAAGAGAATGGAAATTTGGCAGAAAATAAACACCCTTGCTTTCCAGCTAGTCCTCAGTGATCAGAGGGGCTGGGTTTGGCACATTTTGTGGAAGTCCCTTTGCTGCATGTCTCATGGCATATGTCATGGCTATAGGCCTCATTCCTGTGGAATCTAAAAATTTTTCTGAGTGATGAAACATTAATATGATGAGAGTTCTAAAATACTTTAATATCTGGCTTCTGAAAGTGATAACAAAAATAGGTCACTGTGTCCACATGGGTGGTGGTTGTCTGGATGGAACATAGTCCCAGGATCCATTTTAGTTCTTTAAAGAGAGAGATAGACTGGTGCCTGTTTCACTTTCTTCACTTGAATACTCTTAAATATAATATTACAGGAAAAATTAGGGTTTAGAATCTTAAAAAAAGCAAAACAACTGCCAGAAATTTCCTTTCTAGGGAAATCTACTCTGTCCCCCACCTTGAACATACCTATAAGTGGAAAGCTGTTGTGTCTGCCTTATTCTTGTACCAAGAGAATATGTTCTCTTAAGGAAATAGATGAAGAACAGCAACAAAGGAAGAAAGAAGAGCTTGTATCTAAAGAAAATGATACTAAGATTTTAAATGTCATCCTAAGGATCTCCAGGAATTTTCCTGGGTAAAAGATGATAATTCTATGAAGTAGGCTGTGAAAGCTAGAAGGAAACAAGCCTAAAGATGTGAAACATACATATAAGTATGAAGTTCTACACATACTAAGAAAGCAGTTTGTGGGAGGAAAGTGGAGAAATATTGAAATGTTATTTTCATCAATTTTTATCTAGTTACCAGCTCAAAACAACTAATTTGGTATGGAGAAAATTCCCTTTTATTCTCTGTATCGGTGGATAAGACCTTGAAAATGAAAAACATATGTTAGAGACATTACCCAAGGAGTGGAGGAGGGCTGTGTTGCATTTATGAACTATTCAGACAACATAAAAATCTTAGCTGTCACCTCAATTACTCAGAAAAACAACAGAAAAAAGAGAATCACAGATACAGCCTGTATTTTTACATAGGCCAGGAATGCAAATCCTTTTCATTATGCAAAAAGGCTGGCTTATTACTGAGACCCAAAGCAGGAAAAAATCAGTTCAAATCATGCTTGAAAGAATATTGCCAGGGAAAGCATTTTCTGTGGTTTTGGGTATTCTTCCTCCTTCCTGACCATTTTTTTCTTCTACCAGCCTATCTCTGGAATATCCTTTATAGACAAAACCTTATACTTTGTGAAAAATTACAGAAATTATTAAGGAACAAATTTACCTTTCTGTGAAGAAGAGTGTAAAGCTGACAAATTTGAAAGAAACTACACTAAGAAAATATTTGCTTCCCAAATGGTAGAAGTTTTTAATGTGGGTATACACCATTTTCTTTCTCCTTCTTCTGCTCAAGGCATGTTAAAGACAAACACCTCTATGAATAGATACTTGTTTGGCTAAGATAAAAAGGTAGTTGGCACTGTTGTGTTGGGAATATTTTATGGTATGCTTCCATCATGTTTAAGTTTTTTTAAGACTTCGGGTTTTCTACTTTTTATTTAAATCCCTGGTTAATCAAAGTCTGACATATTCACATGCAATGAGCAGCAACCTTGTGTTTCCTTTGATGGATCCAGGCCTTCTACAAGGAGAACATGGGAATGCTGATTTTCTGACCAGGAGGCATACTTGGCAAGCTGCTGGCATCTGAAAGTGTCTGTCCTTTTCAGGAAAGGATCAGTTCAAGAAATAAAGGACAGAAGTAGCAATGTTCATTGTCTAGGAAATTATTGCTTTCTGTGATGGTAAACTCTGAATAAGGTTTTTCTGAATGGTCTCCTGTCTGCTGCAGGGTGACTTTAAGGTACATGTGATGCTTTCACCTTAGAGGAGACATTACCTAATGACAAAGCTCTTGCTGAATAGGGGGGCTTAAACTCTCATGGGCTGCACCAGCAAAGTACCTAATGCTGTAATAACCTACAAATCTGAGCTATTCAACTTGAGATGAGTGTTGCAATCAATTATTGTAGCTTTCAGTAGAGTGACTGTTCCTGTTCTTGTCAGACTTGGCCTCTTACCTGCCTTGTTGAGTCATGTCTTGATGTGTGAGAATTATTTCCAGTCATAGCTAGTGCAGAATGCTGGTTTGTATAAAGCCATCTGTGTGTTAAACATCTCAGTTAATGAGAAATGTGCTGTGTGGGATTGGATTACCACCTGGATTAGATTTCTAATGCAATAAATTTCCAGACATCCTCTTCGAGTATTTTCACAACACTTCAGTCTATATTATGGTGGAAATTGGATTAAAAGGACAAAGCATGAAGTCATTTGCTGAAGCAAACAGGGTGTTAGTGCCAAATTTTGTATAAAAGGATGCTGCTGAAAGGACTGCATGTCTCTCTTCTAATCCATAGAGAATCCCCTGCCTCTGAGTTTAAGGACTTCATTTCCAAATACAATGCACAAGGGGTACATAAACCTCTGTTAAACAGTTCATTTTGTGCACTCATCTCTTGTTTGTTTATGGTATTAAGAATGTTGTTTTCGGCCTGGAACAATCCCATTCATGTGGAAATCACTTTGTAAATTTAAATACTGTATTAGTGACAGTTCTGTTCAGAGAAAGTATTTTAACATGTTGGGCAAGCATCAATTGCGATCCTCCTGTAATTCAAGTTTGAAATATATGAAAGAAAATTCTGCCTTTTATTTTTCTCAATGAAATAAAGATTTGCAAGAGAAAAAATTGGTTATATGTAGAGACAATGCTTGCCATGTCTGAAAATGTGATGTTGCTTGGACAAATGAATGATTGCTGTTCTTGGATGAAAGGAATATTGTGTGTGAAACTTCCACTGTCCATTGCATGGACAGTAAAGTTTGAATTCTAGGCACAAGACGAGACATAAATGATACTTGTTAAAAATCCAAAATCAAAAGATAAATATCCAAAAGTTTCTACACCTGAAGATGTGATTCTTCATCACAGTCTTAACTTGAAATGATGCAAGGTGGCCTAAAAATGAAAGTACATTCTATAGAAAAACTTAACTCTAGATAACCAGTTTTCAGAGAGACAATGGACCACCACTGAAATTTCATTAGGATGTGTTCTTCCTTGGAAAGCAGGTGCTTCCTCTTCTGAGAAGGACAAATAGACACAGCAGTTTCATTTGATCCCACTGGATGATGTACTAGCATGGATTGATAGTTAGTTCCTTATTACAGTATATTTTTAAAATTGTCTCCATTCTCTATTCATCGTTCCAAACCAGACACCTTTTTTATGCATTGTTTTCTGATTGCTCTCAAGGCATCTTTTCAATTAAATAATTTCCTGACAAAAAACAAGTTTGTAAGAAGTAAAATTGTTTTTCGTATGCTTTATAGGTTGCTGCATATTATAAAATGTCATGTGTCACAAAATTCCTGCTATTAATGGTTGTTTACTTTTTCTAGACACAAAAAATAAGCATCAGAACTTAAAATCAGACAATTTCTTGCAATAACTACACTCATTTTATCTCTTCTTTTCTGGCTTCAGAAAGAAAAGCTGATGTTCTATGCTAGAAAAGTTAATGCTTTTAAAGTCTTCTGTACTCACTGAATGTAATAACAATGACAGCACTTAGCACTTATATAAATCTTTTCATGCATAGAGCTCCATCCTAACATTGAAAGTATTATTATTCACATTTTACGGATAAGTTCTTTAACATTCTACCAGTGAGTTCAATTTCCACACCCTCCAGGCCAAGTGAGTATTATAGCAGGGGTGCAAATGTCAGAGATTTCAGCTGAGAAATTCCTCATCTGAGTCTCAGACCTTGCTTTACTATCGACACATGCTTTAGCTTTTATGCTGGTTTCTGTTAGTGACCCTTCTTTAGATTAGAAGACCTGTTAAGTGCCACTTCTCCATTTCTTCTTCTTCTTCACTGACATTTTCCAGAAATTCAGAGGTTTCCTCAGCTTTTCCTACACAGGGAGTTGTCCCCTTGACCTCAACTCAGAAAAAGACCTCTACAGACTGACAAAGCCTCAGTACTGTTTTGATAAAACATCTGCAATAACTGTCTAATTTTCTGTCTGTAAAATCACTTTATTTGTTTTATATGAAAATAAAAAATATTTCTATTTGAAATAGTTTTATATACATTTTGATGATAGCTACTTTTTAATCATTCTTCATTTTTTAGCCACACTTGGAACCAAAATGTGAATCATATATGTGGCCATTATCCTGACCTGTTTAGTTTCCCTGATATTGTACTTCTTGTCCTTCTTTTATTTGTTTTTCTTTTTTTTTTTTTTTTTAATAACTGATTTTGGACTCTACATGATCAAAATCCCCAGATGTCTTCATATAGCATGTGGTATAATATGACTTAACCAGTTTTGGATTATTTATTAATATTATAGATAAATAAATATTGTATCTTATGTATTAGCATTTATAATTTTGAACAGCAAAATCTTTGAAGGAGACCTAGAGACCTTTCGATATCTAGGTCTTAAAAAGCATCATTTGGTGGAATCTTCAGTGGACAGGGGAAACTAACAAATGTTTCATTATTTGCTATTTTGAGAAGTTATCTCCTGAAAGGAAAGGTTTCCTTGGGTGCAAATGAATAGAAAATATCTAAGTCTAGTTCAAGCAACAAGTAATTAATGCTACTTTCATTGACATTAGGTGAGTACTGACAGACAAAGAGAAACTTCAGTTAATGCAGGAAAAGTAAGATCCTTGATTTGTTGACTGCCAAATCAGATGGCATTTGCTCTATTTTCTTCACAGTCTTATATATAGTCAATAATCATATTTAAAAATTGCATTGGCAGAATAAGTAGTAAAGTTACCTTTTTCTTGTAAATTTAAATGCTGATTTAAATAGCAGTACTACAGGCTTCTGTGGTTCTTGGTTTGTTGGTCATCTAGGTTACATGTAGAGGAGAGGACGCAGCAAAATGGGTTTTGAGTCTACGTGGTATTTCCCAAAGAAGAATATGAGCCTGTTTTTTCTACATAACCTTTTTTAAATATACTAGCTGTTCAGTTTTGTGAGTAAAGGAGACATGGTAAGTTTAGCTTAACTCATCAGTAAGTTTATAATTTTATCTTAAATAATCAGTAAACATAAAATAAGGAAATATCTACTGGTTATTAATTCTTAGAATAATGATATCCAATTCCTGGAGCTCCTGTGTATGCAGAAGGAGAAAAGCCAATGAATGAAACCAAATAGATTGCAGCTAAGTACAATGAATGAAGGAGAAGCTTTTGCTTGATGTTGTTAGGTAACAGACAGATACAAGAGCAGCTGTTGAGCAAGAGCAGAGAGCAGCAAGTACCAAACACACCCAGCAATGGTGGTGCTCAGATGAGTTGATTGTAACAATGCATGTGTGTGCAAGTTGTGCCCCTTAATGGGAAAGAATATTCTGTCTTGGAAACACTGATGTAATGGGAGACAAAAAGCCTTCTGAGGCATAGAGTTTAGTGAGCTTCAAAAGGAGTTTCAATGCATGATATTAAGTGACTTCAGAGTGCTAAGGAAAAAGTACATAAACAACAATTTATAATGTAAGCTCTGTAATGAGCTCTTCTATCATAAATATGCAAAACACTAATTAGTTATAGCCAAATTTCCCTAGCTTTGGGAATCTTTTAAAATATAGCTTTTCAGTAATTGAATCACATCAAAGTGGTTTTTCTCCCACTCTTCTAAGAACGATATGTGTCATTTGTTGAAGGGTAGGCAGAGATGGGAAGCAAGCTGTTGACAAACCAAAAGATGACTTTGATGTGCTTTAGTGAAACAGTGACTTACAAATTTATCAGAAAGAAGTGCACAATGAACATATAAGAAGCCCTGTTTGCAGTGACTGCCAGCACCCAGATGTCTGTTGATTAGTTTGATTCTAATTTTCTAAAAGGCAACTATTTTTTTTTCCACAAAGTGTATAAATATTGTTAGATAGAAGGTTTTGGGAGGATTTCAGAGCATATTTGAAGGCAGATACTGCTTTTACAGGTCATGTTTTTTGGAAAGTTCCTTTTGATGATACTTGAAACATTAAATGGTTGGACATCACATTATTTGTAGTTGAAAGAATTTTGTTTGATTCTGACTTCAAAAAATTGCAGTAAAGCAACATTACTATCGTGACAAATTACCAAAACATTCCTCAGTATACCCACTGAATTAAATAACATTTAGCTTTCAATCCTCACTTGGAAATGCAAAGAGGAATGGAGTTTGAGGAGATCTACTGTTAAATCTGATACATTCCTTTTTATTTTCTTTTTTCTTTTTTTTTTTTTTTTTTTTTTTTTTTTTTTTTTTTTTTTAATTTAGAAACTGATGAGCCTGAAACCGTTAAAACCCTGGTATATTAAGTGCTACAATTTTGATTCCAAATTGACTATGTGTTTATTACTAGTGCACTCTTGATGCTTCTAAGGCAACTGATTTAAGCTATTGTATGAAACAGAACTTTTCAGGCATGATTATAGGCTCAGATCCTTCAAATAGAGCAATAAAGTCAAAATATAAAAACAAATCTATAACACTTCCTTTGCCATCAAATCAACTCATGTCCAACCTTTAAAGCCATAGATATCATATCTTGTTAGGTTTCATGTCCATATCCAAATGGGTGAAGGGAATCATTCTATGATTCTATATAGTCAAATTAAAAGTATGTTTGTACATCTTGGAAAGCAATGATTTTGACTTCTGAGTAGGTCTGCAATGCTTGTGTTAATTTAGATGAAATGAGTGACAACAGTAGGAAAAGAGTAGATCTTCCATGAGATATGGAAGGTACTGCTTATTCTAGATTTGGTCCTAAAATGCCCTTTTGGGGATTTTATTTAATGGAAGTTGTTGAAATAATTGAAATGTTTGCTTAGTTATAGTTGTTGAATTCTCAATTTCAATATCAGTATGTGTTTGGGGGACCTGCTGAAAGGAATTTTGGGGGGTTTTGGGGTTTTTTTGTTTTCTTTTAAGCAAATGTCTTTAGTCTTCAGTTGCTTTAGCAGTAGCACAGATTCTGTTTGCTCTCACAGTCTAGCCTTCATCTACTTCTGCAGCTTCATTCATTTCTATGTTGGCAACTTCATGGGTTGTGACTAAATATAGGAGTTCAGTATTACAGCAAATATAAAGTTATTTCTACAACATTTACTTATATCACATTTTGGAAAATAAATGGCAAAATGAGAGCAATATCATCATATTAACTCCATTGAAAGTTCCAGCTTTTATGCCTTGAACCTGAACAGAATTTCATGGCTGTACACAGGTGAAATGTGCCGATGAAATAAGAAGGAAAAAATTTTCTGAATTCCTATCTGTCACATTATAGCAATATTGTCATGAATTCCCAAGTTAATAAATTTATAAAACTGCAGTAGGTTTTTCCAATTAAATGTGCATTTTCTGTTGTCATAAGGAAGGAAAAAACTTTAATTATGCTTTTTACAGTAATTTAATTAAGCCTTTCCTGTAAGTTCATTTCAGTACCTATCATGGCTCACTAAAGTTGAAATTCAGTATAGAATGGTAGATTAATTGCCCTTTGTCTTCGATGAAATAAGAATCCTAAATATGCAGAGTCATGAAATTTAATTGTGCTCCTCAATTGCTTATTCAATGCTTTGGAAACCTGAATCAAGAAATACAGAAGAAGAAGAGGGCCAAAGGTTGTTAAATGTAGCGAGTAACACAGATTCTGAACTTTACTTAATGAACCGAATGTTTATTACTATGAAATAAATGCACCATTTAAAGAATTATGGTGGAAATGTAAAACATTAAAACTCTAATTAATTTTGGTCAGAAGCATGCAACGCACGCATTTTTCCTAAAACATTTTCATTAGGATCTATATTTTCTCTGCTATTGAAGTAAATTTATTCCTTTCATATGGTAGTGCTGTCTTTTCCTGTTATAAACATGTCCTTCAGTGAAGTTTACAGTGATATCTTTCAGCTGCCATCAACTTTGGGCACTGTATCTTGACAGTAGCTTCCAGAAGCATTTTTGTACAACTCAGTTATTATATTAAAGTATATTAATACTTTTCCACTTAGTTTTGTTAATCATTTTTGAAGCAAAGAATGTTCAGACCTCTTGATAAATGCTGTAGATATATATAGATTATATTAGATAGTATTTCATGAAGATACTTAAGAAAGCAGATAAAGAACAAAAGTCGTCAGCTGTCATTTAGTACCTACCAAGATACATGTATAGCCTGACATTTGAGCTCTTAAAAATTAAACTTGTGCTTCTTAGTTGGTTTATTTTTCCCATTGAATAGTACTAAGAAATAGAGGTATTAATTCCTTATTGTTGGCTGAAGCAGCTTTTGTTCTCATGTAATTATAATAAGAAGAAGCCATTTTATTTCTTAGTATAAATACAAACATGAGTAAGGTTTGTTTCTTATAATTTAGTAAATGTATAGTGTAAATTAGTGAGAGTATAGCCATAAATATTATTTTCATTATAATATACATTTCTAGGCTATGAAATATTATTCTGTAGTAGTATTACTAGTATATATAAAGTAGAACTTTCTGTTTTAAATTTACAATTCATAAAAAGAATTGTTATATTGCTACATACGTAGAAAATGCTTTTGTGGTTTCTATGTATGTGTTTATGTAGGCACAGATGTAATTATTATAATTGAAGGACAAATTTGCCTTCGAAATTATCTTATTCCTGATGGTGTCAGATGTGAAAACTAGAGGGCCCTCTCAAGTTGGAGTGGAAATTAAGAAGATTTGTCCCATGTGGGCACAGTTCAGTCCTGTTAAAGGTGCTTTTCATCTCTTTCTTAGTTGGTGTTGCAGGTTTGTGATAGCTAAGCATTTATAGGTGCAGTTGAATGTTCATACAACTGAACCTTTGGAGACTCAAATTCTTAAAGAGGAAACATTTTCCTTCACTCTTCAAGGAGAAGCAGCTGAACTTGTAAAACAATGGTTGGGTTTCAAGCACCACCTGCCCTGAAGAGGATCCCAACTGTAGTGGCAGTCAGCCAAAGGGACCACTCAGTGGAATGGTTGCCTCCTAAAAAGGAGAGGAACAGATGGAAGATTTGAAATCTGGCATGAAGTTCCACTTCTGTACTAAGCATTAAATGCAATTTGACTGTAAGGGCTCTTGCGATGGGACATTTATCTGTATAATCAGAATTAGCAACAAGGAAATAGAAAATACAGAACACTGACAAACATTTCAAAAAGATTTTTAAGTTCTTGTAGCAGTGTGAGTTAAAGGAAAGAGTTTGTGATAAACATGCAGCTGCTTGTGGCTTCTTAAAGAGGAGCTTTAGTGTGAAAGTAGTTCTGCTGGTCTTGCATTGCCACCTAGAGCTCGGCAGTTTGTACTGCTTGGAAGGAAACTGCAGCATTGCTCTTTCCACTGAACAAAGTGGGGTGGAGAGCTGCTTCCAGTTAATAGATGTCATGTTTGCTTACATTGTAATGGTTAGTCCCTTCATAGCCTCCGTTTTATAGTTTACCAGATCAGCAGAGATTCTGCTGTAGGACTGTGGTGGGCTTTGACAGTAAGAATTAATGGCAATGTGCATTAAAAGGTACAACTGTCAGATATCCAGTGGTCCCAAAGGGGGCATTTTCTTGATGGCTGCTTTAGAATTCTTCATGAAGCAAATGTCAAACTTGTCAAGGCTGTCACTATGAAAATGATCCATGTAGCAAGGGTCTCCTTTTCTTGGGAAACAAACAGCTGCCTTATCACTGCAGAGCTGTGGTGACAGAAAACTGTCATCTATCACAAGAAATTTATATTTGCTTCTAAAATCCATTGGTAAAGAACTGTTCCATTTGTACTCTGTTTTTGCACCACTGTTCATTACAAGGTAATACTATTGAAGAAGATAACATAGGCTTTGAATTTAAAATAACTTTTGAATTTTACTACTGGATGCTTTCCTTTTGGTGATTTAACAGAGACTATCTTAGTTCCCAGTTTTTTCCTTGCACTCGTTTTCTTCCGCATTTGGCCTGTGACTTTGGAAGCTAGACTTTCACATACACAAACAAAAGCTCTAATACTTAATAAATTCCTTATTTTCCTGGTATATTTTTAGGAGTATTCAAAGTATTTTTACCTACTTCAAACTGGTGTTTTCCTAGCTAGATTTTGTGAGGCAGGAGATGAAATGCCAGTTAGGCATCCTTAGTACTTTAGTCTGTTAGTCATATTATAGGTCTTTTGGGTTAACATACTTTAGAAAGTACTGGTATCAGAATTTGGTCCTGAGTGCTTTTGAGATGCTATTTCTGGATAACTAGCAGAGGCTAGTTTTTGTATTTTGCATATTTTCTTATTTTTCAGATGATTTATAATCTTGTAATATATAGCTGTTTATTAAGTTTAGAATATCAGTTATAGTTGGCAAAATAACCAACATTGTGATGCAACTGTAGATATTACAGGTGTGGTGCAATGAACAGACCTGAGAATTGATGCATGTCCTAGCACAATTAATTAATGTGTGATCTGTTCTATTTGCAGAAGAGTGTCAGATTTCCTGTAGAGTTAAGAATTGTCTAATTCACTGTCATTTTCCAGATACCATTTTGTTAACTAATGGAGAAAATAGAAATTCTCAGACATCTTAAAGGCAATTGGTTGGAGAAGTAGAAAGAGAAAGGGATACTCAAACCTTTATTTCTAGGGTTTGGTTTTTTTTTTTCTTTTTTTCATTCTAGAATTTGTCTACAGGGGAGTATTATGGAATAATTACTACAAAATTAACTTTCTATGTTAGACCAATTATTCTTTGGTCAGAGAATAATGTGATTGATCTTTAACATGCTTTCAAAGGAGATGAAATTGCATCATAGTTTTTCTCAACTGTCAGCTCAAAACTTTAGAATTTTAAAGTCAGACTCTTACCTTTAGTTTTTGTCATATAAAGATATCTAAATATTGAAGTATTCTCATTAACTTCAGCAAAACTATTGAGTGCTTGATACTTCAATAAGTCAAACAATTATGTGGCACATTTTAGGGTCTCATTTCCTCACCCTGTTCTTTTGTTGTGAATCTTAAATGCTCAGCTAGCTAGTATAGACTAAGCAGTGTGAAAGAAGAGATGTCCAATAGTTCATTTGAAAACACATGTAGAGCACACAAAGGACCCTTTAATCCAGTACCTTGTTCAGAGAAAATGTGGGATGCCAAGGCAAAGGATGTAGGGAAACTAAAGTGGAAGGTCCATCTCTCCATCAGTGTCATCAGGATGCAGATGAGGTGTCCAGTCATTCATTGGTGGCTCAGGGACCTCCTGGGCTGGCATTTCAGTTCAGAGTGTTTGGTTTAGCAGCATTTTGTGATGCTCTTTGTACTTTTCCTTATCCCTGTTGGTTTTGTAAATCTGTAATAACATCAGTTCCAGACTAGTAAACTTCATTCATGTCAATATTAAAATAATCTTTGGGCTGTTAAGTGCACTTTTTCAGTAGGAGTAATAATACAGTCTTGAGGCATTCACTTCCCTGGGCTATTACAATTCACCAGACCTGTGCAGAGGCATCTTTTCAGTGAGTGTATTCACTATATGATATTTGAGTCTATGGTTGTCTGTAGTCTCAAAAGATACTGAGACAAGTTTGATTTTTGGCATCCAATGGCAAGAACTGCTTTAAAAGTTTGACTTGTGACATCTGCTAGGAAAAACTACTTTGATTTTAGGATTTTTAGAACAGAAAGCACTAGATGTTAGAGTCATAGGTGGTTGGAAGAAGAATAAATAATAATATAGAAAAGACATGTGAGGTATTATTAAAAATAACATGAACTGAATTTCTGTGGGCAGAAATCAGAATTCAATATTTTGTCTGTTGTGCAGCTGCTGGTAATAGAAACCTTGCACACTGCCATCATGGACTGCTTTTTAAGAGACAGCATGAAAAGAAAAGGTTTTCCTTTGCTATTCATTGGAATTAAAAGCATTATAAGGATGATAGGTGGTAATTACTAAAACAAATACATTAAATATATTTAATCTGCAGTCTGTTTTGCATAATGTCTTGATAATTAAGCTATATAGGCTATGTAGATGAAAATTCAAACAATATCAATGACATTAGAAACTCCAACCATTTTAGTATTCTGTATGTAATCACTGGGCTGCCTCTTGGGCTACTAAAGAAAGATAAAGCATTTCAGAGAAATCTTGCATTGTCAGCAAACTGAAATAATAATGAGTCTTCACATCTTGTAGTATGGTTAATATGTGCTCTAAATTGCCAGTTCAGATCTTCTCCAAACATACTGGCAGTAATAGAACATTTTATATGGATGAATTGTGCATTGGAATCTGCCCACATCAGTCAAATTTATGTTCTGCTGGTAGATTTTGCCTATTTGAATATGTTTTACTTGGTTGAAGCAACAGGAAATCAACAAAGGAAAAATATCAGTTCTGCAAAATATCCCAAAGTTGATGCTTCCATCTGGAGCACTCAACCCAAGCAAATCCTTGAGCTGCCCTCACCAACAGCCATAGTTTCTGCATCTCAGAATACACTGATCACTGCAGCTGCTGCTGTAACCTGGGAGTTCTGCCAGAGTGCAAGCATGACCTTTTGAGCACAGAATTAAACATTTCAAATTTACACAAAGCCAGAAGATTCTCTAAAAAACCTTCATTCATTAGATAAAACTTTTTTGTCATCAAAAACCTCAGGAAGCCAATATTCAGTATTGAGGCTATTGTGCCTTACCCTCTTGTAGTCCTCAGTGGAGGTATGGCCCTGTTGTCTCTGAAATTTCTGCATGCTGCATCTATTAGTAGAGGAGGCCCTAAGCAATATGTAAAGAGTTCTGGGAAAGAATGATAGTGTAGGGTTTATATTCCTGTAGGAGGGAGCACAAGTCAGGACATCAAAATAATGTCAGGTTGTGTGCTGGGGAGGTGGATTAGTTGGCATTGAGGTCAGCTGGGATACAACTGCTGCAGGTAGGGACCTTCAGGAACATTCAGATTTTCTGTTCTTTTATTAACATGTTCTTCTTTAAATAATCTGGCTGGTTTTCCAGAGCAGCCAAAAGTTTCTTTGAGTGTTTTTTTTATTTCACAATATTCTTTAGTCACCTGCAAGCAGTAAGCTTGGTAACACCTTACTCCTTTGTTGTTTGCAATTCTGCCCTGGGTGTTTTCACTTGAATTTTGACCTCTGTGTGTATACTGTACACTGCACTCTGTTTAATATATTCTACAGTTCTAATTTCAACAAATCTTCCTTGTTTGGTCTCACACACATGCATAGACATGTTTTCTCTGCTAAATGGAAAGAGCCACAGGGAGCACTAAGTTTCAGTAACTGAAGAGGTGACGGTCCACAAAGAGAAGAATAAAAGGCTTTTAGTGGTCAGTCATGTAAATATTTCTCACTGCCTAGGCTGTCCCCAGAAAGGGGAGGATTCAAAGGCATGATGGCTTGGAGTGTCTGCTATTTTAATAGAACAAGTAGCTTTTCCCTTTTATTACAGGTCATAACATATTACAAGATCACATTTTTAAGTGAGATTTTCTACCGCTGTTCTATTTTGTGCTGCCCATGTAGTCTTCCTATATATTTTCTACCTCTAAATATTATAGTTATCCTTACAATGCATGCTTTGATGGTGAAAGAAGGGCTAGGATGCAAAAGGATTAAGTTATTTTCCTACTAGAATAAAAATGTTCTTTTAAATCAGGAAAATACACTTTGGGTTACATTCAGGTCCCACCTAAATGTCCCTGGTGTTTGCTTTCTCTCAACTGCTGGCTTGTGATGAGTACTGCTACAGCAGCCAGGATGATTCTTCATTCCAAAATGTCTGTTCATTTCTTTTTTGTGCTATTACAATGTGAAAGATTCTCTGTAAATTGAATTAAAATGCAGACTAGAAAACTGGTCATACTTTGAAATTGTGATAAGGACTGTTCATGATGTGATGAGTTGCAAGTTGCCTTATAAAACAGTTTTCTCACTCTTCCATAATTTATACTTTGGAGGTCATGATTTTGTACTGGACACAAAATAGTATCCATTCCTATGGAAACAGGCATTATGATGTCACTTCATTTTTTCACTGAGGTCCAGAGGAGCCCATAGTGAATTATGAGCCTTCTTCTTGGAGCTGAAGCTGTAGAATATTGTAAGCATGCTGCTGCCTGACATGCTCATGTTTCCTATTTTAGACCTGACTGATCTTCAGATAACATATGGTGGTACAAGTAATTGGAAAATTGGCAGACCTGTCAAGAAAATATGCTAGATGGGACAAAAATACGATGCTGCAGCACATAAAGTGTCTCTGAAGTTAAATTTATTGTCTTTTATCAAATGGTGAAGTAAACATACCTGGTCGCAAAAAAATGAAACATTTTTCAATGGCAGGTGCTTTTCAAAAGTAATTTTTAGTACAATGATGAAAGTTCTTGCATTCAAAAGTAATTTAGTGGAACCTCTGGTCAAGAACAAAGGAAAGGTGTGTAATGCTATCTGCTGTAGGCATTTGAATATATTGTCTTCTGTGTGTGATTTAATAATTTCTTTATGTAACTATCCAGTAAAATGGTCAGTAAAATATTTACTCATTAAATTATTCTTCTGCTATAAATGTACGCAATTATACTTGTTTAAATTTCTTATCATTTCTATTTCAACTCTTAAGCAAAATCAACCACTTGAATAAATTACTTTTTCCTTATTTTTATGCTTATTAGTCAGGCAAAAGATGCCAAAAGACTATACAGAATTCCATGCAGCTGCATAAGCAGAAAAAGTATACTTTTTTTCAATAAATTGATTAATGTTCAGGTTTTCATTTTCTTTTACAGGAAGATGAAAATGAAGCTGAAGCAGAAAATCCATCTCAGGAGCTGAATTCGGAACAGAAAAAATCAAAAAAATAGGAGATTGCTGTCTTGTTTGAAATATTTGCAAGTTGTGTAACAGTGGTTATAGTTTCTCATTGTAAAATTAACAAAAGAAGTTCTCAATAAAGTCAATGAAAATTAAATTCATGGTGCACTGGGGAATTAATTAAGTAGCTCCTGGTGATATTCTTGATTACATTAAAAGCTGAATTATCAGAACTGAGTATTTTACCAATAAATTTCTGAAAGCTTTCTGAACACGTTATCAAAAGCTGATGGGTTATTCATCACTTGTAGCACTTACTAAGCAAATAGGGCAATTTTATGTTTTACTCTGCAAAGCAGTGTTATCCTTAAAGGATAGTTATAATTCAGACATATTTTGGTATTTCTGAGCAAGGGCTTTGATTCTTAAAAGTTAGATAAATATGTTCTACTAGAGAAGTTCTGAAATTTCTTCTGATCAGTGATTAAAATAAATGTTTCTGAGGAGTGGGTAGAGGCAAGAAGTTTTTTATATGTATGGTACATTTTCAGAAGTAATTAGTTTTACATTTGTATTGTGATTTTTAATCGGTTGTTTGCTGCATTATACTTTTCCTTGTGTAAACCTTTTCCATCTTCATGTGATCATTTCCTTTTAATGAATGTCAAGCTTTTGTCCTGATTAGGCCATCTTACCCAGGTCTAATTCCCTCATGCCAATCTTTCCATTCTAACAAAATAAAATAACTTCATTCTGTGTCATTAAACCTTCAATCCAGTAATAAATATCTAAAATAACTTTTCTTCCTACAGTCCTAATTTTGTTTTCCAATTTACCTTTGCTTTTTAGCATGTGCAGGTCACTAAATGGGAAAGTACAAGAAATTCAGAGGTAGATTTATAGGCTGATAATTTCACAGATTACAATGAAAAAACAAAAAAAATCTCCCTGATTCCCTATTTGGTTTAAAACAACATTCACTGAAGTCCCTTCAATGAAATTTATCCTGCTCTAGAGAAATTAATTATCTTTAGCTGAAAAAATTTGCTTATTTCCCTACTCTGCTATACTTTAACTGTTACTTTTGGCATTGAGTGTTAAATCAGACTGTAAATAGTGTCAATTCCAAATTTTTTCCTCTCTGTGTAAATTATGTTTTAAGATACTTTAAAAACAACATGCCTGTACTTAAGCAATAACTTTTATGAATTTTTTTCTGGCTTATGAAGTTCAAATGTGTGTAGCTCATGGACAAATTTCAATCACAATTACTCTACAGGAGTTTAATAACACTAGATCTCATTTTAAGGAATACAGCAAATTAACTTTAAAAATAAGTTCAGCATTGGTCCATTTGGTGCAGATCAAGCACTGTAGCCATCTCAGAGAGGAGGTGGAATATGATTTTCTCTTCACTGCAGTGGAAGAGACAGATTTAGGAAAGACAGAAGCAGAATTTTACTGTGCAGGACCTTTGGGACCATTCTCTGTGCAGGGGTGTGAAGGATCACAGGGCAGGGAAAACAAAGAGAATGCTTTTCATTTGCTGCTAACCCAGAAAACCAAAGTTCTCAGAGCTTAGTTTTCATCAGGATTTGAAGAAGGGGCAGACTGTCCAGTGAAACAGACTGAAAGGCTTCTGAGCTTTGAAGGACAGATGTAGTAACTTATAAAAAAAGGTAAGAGAATGAAGTTTTACATGGGGGTTGCACAAAGTGTAATGACAGGGAGTTACTGACTGAGATCAATTGGCCTGGACATGCTTTGACCTTTCAGCTTGAACCTGATGGGCTTGATGTTTGGGTTTATCCTGCCTGAAATTAATAGATGGGACCTCAATTGTACAAAATATTTGTATCTTTATATGATCTTATTTCTGTTCAGTTCACGGCAGCACACTTGTCCTTTTGCTGGGACAGCCCAGGGCTGGAGAGGTGCATGAGAAGAGAAGGGTGGTTATTTGCTGTTCAGGTTTTGTATGAAAATGCATTACTTGGCTCTGGAACACCTGAGTGAGAAAAACTGTTAAAACATTGAAAGATACCATTTGCTTCCATTTGATGCATAATTGTGATGAGCTTTAAAAGAGTATTTCCATATCTTTCATAACTTCTTCAGAAGTTTAATGTGAAAGTATAATTACATAAGTCATACTTTTAGCTAACTCCAAAGTATGTCACCAGAAATCTACAGTCAGTGTTGTTAACCTGTCTCTTGTTTAAGTTATTTACTTCAAAATTCAAATAGACATTTTCACTAAAAAATAATAACCAGTATTTTTGCCATAATCAGTTGGGGTGGAGATTGAGACAAATGTGGCTGAATTTAAATGCAATGCTACCTTCATCCCTGCCAGAAAAATGCAGGAAACAGATTTTAATAATTTATTTGTAAACATAATTTACTTAACAGAGGGAGAGAGCTTTTTAACTGATAAAGATCAAATGGATCACATGAAGGCTATACCAAATAGGTAGTTTTGTTTATTTTGATTCTGTTCTAGTTAAAATTTGCAGCTGAATTGATTTTTTGTGTACTCGAGTTTTCAAACTACCAGTATGAATTACATTGTCATCAGATATTTTTTCTCTTTAGTGTCCAGAGGATTTTTTTATACAAAGCTCAGGATAAAACAGATGGCTACATGACTCTGACATGATGCTTCCAAGTGTTACTCTGCAGCAGAACTAAGGTGTAAACCTGATGCAGGATACTGTGATTTTTATTAAAGGTGTGTCCATGCTGCAGTCAAACACAAGCCAGCTTGGATACTGAAAGCATCCTGGCTCCTGCAGAATGAAGTCCAAAGCTTACCTGAATGAGTTCAAGGCCCAATTTAGAGACAGGAACAGCAACATTTGAGGCAGCTTTAATTCAGCTGGTTGCAGTCACTTTTGTGGAGCTGTGTATTCTTTGTATGCAAATACACAGACACCCCTGTGTACATGTGCCCAAGCAGCCAGTTATAATGTCCTTTTTATTTCTCTTTCCCTCTATTCTGTTATTTAATACTGAGTTACATGCTGTTCTGAAAGTCTAGATGGAGAACTACTTATTTCCCACTGCATCTCTCTCATGCATGACAGTGATGATGCTCCCCAGTTGGGAACTGCAGTTTTCTGGATTGCATTAGTGATAGCTATTTTAGCTAGCTTAGGGGATAATTATGTTTTCTTTGCTTGAGAAGAAACTGTCATTTTCCTCATTTTAAAGCAAATTCACTGCTTTTGTGCAGTTAATGATGGATTGCAGTTGGTTTTTGTTCAGTCCTCCATGTTTGCACTTTTCCCTCCTGTGCAACAGTGGGCTGTGGACAATTTTTTGAACTCCAACACTCTCTTCTATTACAGACAATCACTTCATCCTCAAAGAAGAGCAAATTTCTCTATTACTATAATTTTTTTTCTTAGAAAATAATGTCTAACCTTTCCACTCCCTCATGGGGGTATCAAAAATTTGAGGTGTGGAAGTTCTTGTCAATCACTTAGAGTAATATTTCTGATTTATGAAAGTGTGGCTTATTATTAAATTAATCTCTTTAGTACATTACCTAATTGTTGTCATGCAAGGATTCTTACTCTGAATGCTGTATTCCTACAAGAAACATGGGGCTCCAAAAGATTGATACGAGCTAAAATATCAAAGCTACTTTTGAAACAGATGCTGTTACTTTCCTGTTTGCTGCTTCACTGACAGTGAAATACTTAGATCTAAAATGTTGTGCCAGTCATAAGGATTCTGAACAAAAGCAAATATATCATGGTATTTTAATCCCAGTGTATGTGTAATTTCTTATGACTTAATGAGAATCCACAGTATTTTGGTTTTGTCTTAATGATACATTGAAATGTATTGCTACACTGAACATTTGGTTCTCATTTAGGATCTTTCTCCTGAATAGCACAAATTGTACTGCTTCATGTGCACAAAGTGTCACATACAGTGGCTAATCCTAATACAATATTCATTTTCTGCTCATTTGAAAGTGTTTCTATACCTGTAAATTAAGAAAAATATTTAACATGATTATTCCCTCTCAGGAGCTTCAATATTTGCACAGTAGGAATTTTTGAAGGGAGAAAACCATGCTGACAGAGAAGTATTTCACTTCAGTGCTTCTTCTTATTGCAGTCCCATAAGCTGGCTACCTCTTGGTTGGTTGCTCTGCATCACACTACAGAAACTAACTCTCCCTGACATTAGGCTGGATAGGTTTTACCCTGGTTTTACTCTGAAAAGTGAAGATTGATTAGAAACTGACTCTATTTCACATGACCTAATGAAAACAATTTTTACAATAAGCAAACGACTTCTTTCACCTATCTAAGGCTATAGAGTGAAATCATAGCAGGTAATAAATGTTTCCTCACTGTGAATTCAGTGTGGATTCTGCAGTGATGTTATCTGGGGAAAGAAGTGAAATGCTGAAGGCAACAGCATGAAAATGCATGCAGCTATGGCATAATTCTGATTTGTTTGGAAGAACTATTAATTTCCTTGTTACAAAGCCAAGTAAGAGCAACCCTTTAAAACTGTTGAACCATGAAAGCCATTTCCTT
Source organism: Oenanthe melanoleuca (assembly GCF_029582105.1). Lineage (NCBI taxonomy): Eukaryota > Metazoa > Chordata > Aves > Passeriformes > Muscicapidae > Oenanthe > Oenanthe melanoleuca. The sequence goes on along the minus strand of NC_079335.1, from coordinate 122,321,760 downwards.
AAGGGTTTTAAATTTGGGAACAGAGTCATGAAATTTATAGCTTTGATGAGATATTCTTTGCCTCCAGTCAGAATGAGAGCTAGATCATTGGTTTCCCAGCATGACACCTATGTATTCTTGTGTGCAGTAGATATCATTAGGCTCATAATAACACAGCTATCATCACATTAACGTCTGAAAGGTTCAGTTTTGATGCTTGGTTTAAGTCTCATTTATACCTACAGCATACAAAGCAGCTGAATAAAAGAAAAAGCTATATCTTACCTATATTGTGCTGCTGTTATGCACTTTAACCAAAAATACAGTAATTTTATGCCTGATCAGATTTTTATTATTTTATTTTTCTTGCCAAGTCATGTTGGTTTGAAGGAGCTGCAGTGATGAACTAATAGCATGCCATGAATGCAGTAGCAGATAATGGTACAGTGAGACCACTTTTTTTTCTGGTGCATGCCAGTAAGGACAGTAGGGGACATCATATACATATTGGCCTAAAAATAGTAATTTTCAGTATATTACTTATGTACTATGTCTGCCATCTTATGGTAGAAGAGAAATGTGTCAGAACAAGCTGATAGCACCACATTTCTTGTATTCTTTTAGGTAAAGCAGCACAGATTGACATGTTCTAGCAAGGCACCAGCAGTTGGAAGTCACATGAAGGAAATACAACTGAAAACAATTTGAGTTTTCACTGCTCTGCTACATATTCTGCAAGTTTCTATTGGAAAAATAAAGGATATCACTTTCCAGCATAAAGTTGTGCAGGTTTTACAGTGAATATCATTGCATTTGGATCAAATAAAATTTGCAGAGGGAGATACCAAGAGAAATCATCTTTTGTTCTGCTCTATGACTGAACAATTGGAAAGAGTTTGGTAGAAGCATCTTTATTCTCATAATGGAAAGAAGAAGTCTGGAGAAGCACCAATGTCTAATAACTTGTGGCAAATTACTCACTACTTTGATCTGAAAGTTTTCCCCAGATCAGTGTCAGAGCTTTCATTTCTGTACATGGGAGGGACACCTGTGGGAGTTCTGGCAAGAGACAGTCTGCAGATTGGGGCTGTAACAGAGTTAAAAGCAGCCAATTCCAGTGGCTTGGAAAGAATAAAATACAAAGACAACTTGAATCATCAGAAGTTGGAAAGGCTACATGAGACAATATTCTGCAAGAGCTTAAAACCCTTGTGGAATAAGAAGCACTAATTAGCAGCTGAGGAGATGGGATTTATAAAAGATAGAGTATAGCAATAAAGTTACCCAGAAGAAAGACTTCAGGATGTTTTCATTTTAGTTGTTTAGTTGCTATTACTTAGTATTTATTTTAAGGATCACTATTTCAATCACCAATATCTGAGTATTTTTGACTCAAACTCCAAACTTCTGTTTTAACATCTTGCTGTGAAAGATATATTATGAAATAACCTTTTTTTTCTTAAATATTTTAGGGATCAGTTGAATTTTTAATGTCTTTATATCTTCATACATCAAACTCTCAAATATTGAATCAGCTGCAGTATTATGCAATGTTTTGTCCCTGAAAAGGAATGCAATTTTCATTCTTAGTTAGTAACTTAATGCCAAGTGGTTAGGTGAGAAATGCCTTTTTCGGCCCACATTTGTCCATAAAAGTATCTTGACTCTTTTTTGAATCCAAGCATAGTGTAGATGATACATGGCATTGCTAAATTCACACTTTAAGCTCCATTGCTCATGTTATGGAATTGTCTTTAATTGCTAAGTAGCTTGACTATGTAAATCTGTGTGAAATCACACCATTGATTCCCACTTTCAGGATTTGGAGTCAAAACAAAACTGAGGCAACCTTTTCTTCCTTGTAGATAAAAGCTTTTTTAGACCAGCCAGGGGAATTGTCACCTTTCAGAGAAGCAGGGTGAGGCAGCTGCCAGCAGGATGGGACAGCAGCACAGAGAAAAGCCTCCTGTTTCCCAAAGCTTTGTTTTCATTGCAGGAGACAAAAGCCAGGCTGAAGAAGTGATGCAGCTTGGATCATGTTCTTTTAGCACATCCCTACCTATTCAACAGTATTTTTTTGGCCTTTGTTAAGAGAGAAAGCAATACAAGATTGCATTGCTGAATGCTTCAGTTATTTAGTAGACCACTGGATTGGGTTTGCATGGCCAAGCTTTGGTGGTGGGGGGGCTTCTGTGAGAAGCTGCCAGAAGCTTTTTCCATGTAAAACAGCCAATCCCTGGCAACTCCAAAGATGGATGTGCTGCTGGTCAAGTCTGGGCCAATTAGAAATGGTGGTAAAGCCTCTGTGATAAGAGATTTAAGGAGGAGAAAAAAAAAATAAATATTGCACAATTGTAATAGCAGGCAGAGAAGAGCAGGGTGAGAGCATGTGAGAGGAACAACTATGCTGACATGAAGATTGATGGAAGAGGAGGGGCAGGAGGTGCTCCAGATGCCAGAGCTGGCATTAAATTCTCTGTAGCCTGTGGTGCAGACCATGGTGAGACAGCTGTGCCCCTGCAGCCCATGGAAGTCCACAGGGATGCAGAGATCCACCTACACCCCATGGGGATCCATGGGGATGCAGAGATCCACCTACACCCCATGGGGATCCATGGGGATGCAGAGATCCACCCACAGCCCATGGGGATCCATGGGGATGCAGAGATCCATTCACAGCCCATGAGGATCCATGGGGGATGCAGAGATCCATTCACAGCCCGTGGGGATCCATGGGGGATGCAGAGATCCACCCACAGCCCATGGAAGTCCACAGGGATACAGAGATCCACCCACAGCCCATGGAGATCCATGGGGGATGCAGAGATCCACCCACAGCCCATGGGGATCCACAGGGGATGCAGGGATCCACCCACAGCCCATGGGGATCCATGGGGATGCAGGGATCCACCCACAGCCCATGGGGATCCATGGGGATGCAGAGATCCACCCACAGCCCATGGGATCCTTCGGGATGCAGAGATCCACCCACAGCCCATGGGGATCCATGGGGGATGCAGAGATCCACCCACAGCCCATGGGGATCCATGGGGATGCAGAGATCCACCCACAGCCCATGGGGATGCATGGGGATGCAGGGATCCACCCACAGCCCATGGGGATCCATGGGGATGCAGAGATCCACCCACAGCCCATGGAGATCCATGGGGATGCAGGGATCCACCCACAGCCCATGGAGATCCATGGGGATGCAGAGATCCATTCACAGCCCATGGGGATCCATGGGGATGCAGAGATCCACCGACAGCCCATGGGGATCCATGGGGATGCAGAGATCCACCCACAGCCCATGGGGATCCACAGGGGATGCAGGGATCCACCCACAGCCCATGGGGTCCATGGGGATGCAGAGATCCACCCACAGCCCATGGGGATCCATGGGGATGCAGAGATCCACCCACAGCCCATGGGGATCCACAGGGGATGCAGGGATCCACCCACAGCCCATGGGATCCATGGGGATGCAGGGATCCACCCACAGCCCATGGGGTCCATGGGGATGCAGAGATCCAGCTGCAGCCCCTGCAGGAGTCCCCCAGCAGAGCAGGAGGATGCCTGACAGGAGGCTGTGACCCTGTGGGAGACTGTGCAGAGAGCAGCCCATGCTGGAGCAGCCTGTCCTTGAAGGACTGCATGCCATGGACAGTGATCCATGCTGCAGCAGGTCACAGGGAGCTGCTGCTCCTGAGATGAGCTCACATTGCAGAGGTTCACAGAACTGTCCCCCATGGGATGAACCCCAACTCCTCTCCCTGAGCAGCAGGAGAAGCCACAGGTGATAACTGGGCATAATCTCCACATGTCTCTGTGTGACAGGGGCAGGAGGTAAAGCTGGAAGAAGGAAAGGGTGGGAGGAAGGTGTTTTTAATGTTTTATTTTACTTCTCATTGTAATTCTCATTACTATCCTACTGTGATTTTGTTAGAAATAAATTCAGTTATTATCTCTAATTCTAGCCTGTTTTGCCAATGATGGTGTTTGGTGAGTGATCTCCCCCAGTCCATATCTCAGCTCATGAGCTCTTTGTTATATTTTCTCTCCCTTGTCCAGCTGTGGAGGGCAGTGATAGAGAGGCTTTGGTGGGTGCCAGAGCCCACTACAGCCACACTGGAGCAGGAATGACAGACCTCCTCTCAGTTACTACTGGCCTTGGGTCCAAGCAGTCACAAAATCTCCTCTGACCAGCTCATGTCCCAGGAGGGAGCTTGCAAACACTCTTTTGCTTGTTGCTACCCACAGCAATTGACACACACTTTTATTGACTTTTGAAAAGCCTTGCAGATGTGAAGAAAGATTCTTAGAATAATCCTTTAAATTTTTTGTAGGTCATCCCCACAGAGTTATCCTTCATGAAGAAGCTTTTAAAGAGAGACCAACTGTATTAAGTAACTTCAGCACCACCTGTATTCAGGTAGTGCTGCCTTACAGGTGTTTTCTGAGGAGTGGACTAGGCTGGGCTTCTGTAGCTTTGCTCTTCAGAGCCCAGGAGCATCTCCCTGGGTGGCTGTGGCAGTAATTCCTCTGGGATCTGCTGGAGCAGTGTGCTGTGCTGTGGCCATGTGGTGACTGCTATCTTGTTCTCCTGGACCAGAGAGTGTAGGGATGAAATGCAGCCTGCAGACCAGTGTGGTAACTCAGTGCCTCAGCCAGAGCTCAGCAGTGGTCAGAGCACCAGAAACTGTGAATTACCTGCACCAGAGCAGGACTGATTTGATGGAGAAAGTCTGGCACCATCAGCAGAGGATTTGGCAGAGGTAATAGTAGTCCTTTAAACTGAACTATCAGTTTTTTCCATTAATACCTGGCAACCACATTTGGTCATCTCATCACTCCATTCTCAGTCTGGTCAGACTTTGCTGCCCACACCTGATTAGGAAGTTTTGGTTTGTTGATGTGGACACCAGACCTGTTATCTTTCCACTTTTCTTCAGGAATAGAATTCTGTGTAACCCCAAAACTGGTTGAAGCTCAAGTAGAGGTAAAGTCTCACAAAGAAGGAAAAACACACAGAGCTCTCATTCTTGTTGGTCTCTGCTGTCAATTTAAATAAGTTTTTTGAACAGTCACACTGTTCCTGCCCTGTAGCCTGGGACTGTCCTTTTTGCAAAGATTTCCTCATCTGGGCATGCAGCCATTGCTGAAATCATTCAGGCTCACTTGATTTAGGTTCCCTTACTGCAAAAGATGACAGTTCCATGTGTTTTCTGAAGGCTGAAATAATTTCCTACCTTCTTGCTGTCCAGTGCTTATTAACCTTCAGAGATTAGCAGAGTTTTGCAGTAGGGCAAAACCCACCTTCTTTCAGGCATGAGAGAAGGCTGAGGATATAACATTTTAACAAGGAAAAAAACTGCAGCTTTGCTATTTTGAAATCTCTCAGGAGCAAATCAGGAGAAACAAACTTCAAACATACCAGTAGAAATACCTCTGCACTCATGATCATGGCCCCTAAAATGGAGCAGTCAATTTGCTGTTTGCCCAAGGTGACAGTGAAGAGCTGGAGAGTTGCAGCAATTAAGCAACAGCTTTGGTATCAGTGCCTTTGAACTTGTATCACTACATTAAAAATCTTGATTTTTTTAAGTAAAGCTATTTTCTTAGCAGGAGCAAAGTGCCATTAGAAGTCAAATTATTATAACATTTGTGAATTATATTTCACCTAGAAATTGTTTTTCCTTTGCTTTCAGGAGCACTGTTTCATCTATGGCACAAGGAAACAAGAATCACTTCTATTTGCCTCTTTCACAATGAATTCTAATTTTACATCACAGCCCTGCCTAGTATATGTATTCCCTAACACCTGATATTCAGGCCTTTTCTGAAAATGATCAATTGCAACTCTAGATATCAATTAAATATTGTATTACTTATATATGCACACATATAAAAATCTGTGTTTGTTTCCTTCAGTTTTGTAGTTTGTGCAGTCTCCATCCTTAGTGGAAAATGCCCTGAACAAGTTGGTCTGATCTCAAGCTGACCCACCTTTGAGCAGGAGGCTCAACTAGAAACCTCCTGAGCTGCTTTCCCATCTGAATTTTTCTGTGATATGCATCTCATGTTTATATGCTTAGCAGCTTGGATGTGCAAACAGAGAAGGTAATAAAACATTTCCATTTTAAAGTCCAAGTGTATCTGTTTTCCCTCTGGGAATGTGAGGGAAGATGTCACTTTCCAGTGCAAGAGCTTCTCATGCATTCAGCTGCCCAGCTTTGAGCAGAATCCAGGCACTGCCCTGGGCTCTGCCTGTCCAGGTGGGCTCCTGGGGCTCACACAGATGCTGCCTTCTAAAGCATTCCTGCTTCTAAACATTAATAGCAGATTTTACTGCTCCATTTCAGAGTGCACCAGCAATTTGGGTATTTGAGTTTATTGATTTAATTCAGTTTACTGTTTATTTTCTTTTAAGTCATCAGAAATATCTGATAATGGAGATAGATTTGAGGATTTGGGTTCAGATGTTTTTTAACTTTTTTTTTTTTCCTTAAATTTTCTACTCAAACATATACAGACTTAGGTGAAGCTTGTGGAGCTCAAGCTGGCACAATTAAATGGCACTAAGCTCTGGCAGTGATAAGGACTTCAAGAACTTTTTCCAATTCTCTTGTGCTTGAGTCCTGCTCTACTGACCACCAGTTCTGTATTTTTGAAAGTCAGTGGCCTCTGGACTTTATCACAAACCATACTAGCTTAAACTTGCAAGATGATACATACATGGCAGTCCCCAAGATAAACCTTGGGGGGGATTAATATTTCTGAGTTTATGATCAGTTTGCAGGAGGACAGTGTTAAATTTTATTTTTCTTCTATTGTTCTTTTCTTTTTTTACTTCTGCCAAGGTAATTCTTTTTATATCTCTTCAGTTTATCTCTCACCATAGATGAAACAACTGATTAATACCAAGAAAAACAAAAAAAAAAGGATAAAGTTATAGCAAAAAAAATAATTTCACCTTTGGATGATCATTTATTAGAGAGTCCATCCATGATTTATATAGCATGTTAATAAAGACTAAGGGTGTAATATTTATGCAAGGAAAGCAGTGTGGCATAAGGTGGTAATCCTCCAGTGAAGCAGTAAGTTCAGGAGCTCCAACTCATCAGAAGCCATTTGACATCTTTCCCTTGGGCCAGGTCAACTGGAACTAAAAGCATTGCAAATGTCACATCCTGAGGCTGGTGAAGGCAGAAGTGACACACATTTACAAGCCTGTGCTGGCTGGCTTATCTTTGGAGCACTATTGATTACCTCATAGGAAGAGGCTGTATATTCTTTCCCTTCTGCCAGAGGGAGGTAAGTTATGTGGGCACAAGTAATGGAAACAGTGAATTTGAGGGAGATCTATAGTGAAGTAAAGTACAGTGGACATGCTGACGTCAAGAAAGGTGCTGTGATTAAAAAAAAGAGGGGAATGATCAAACCAAGAACTCCAGTGAGTTAACCTGTGTTAGTATGGCAAGTAACAAAGCCAAATGACAAATTATTATACCAATTATTATACCAGCTGTCCCATTTTGTCTTTCTAAATTGTTCTATACCCATGTCCTTTGCAAAAAATGTTCTGATTTCCTATGTCTTTGTAAGTGCATCACCATGGCAGAAGGGTGGGGGTCATATGTCTTCTCATAGGCTTCACCTAGAAAAGTTCTTATTTTATTGATACAATTGTCTTTTTGGGGACATAGAACTTGGGAAATGTTTAAGTGTTCTGTTCCTGCAGAAATGGTAATGTAGACTGCTAATAGTAAGAAAAACTAGATATTTCATGACAACCTATCCAACCTATTAAAATTCCAATTAAAAATAATTTAGCAATTTTTGTCATAAAATGACATTGTACTATGATAGAACTCTAATCAAATTACAATTATTTTCATTTGGCATTAAAAGACATTACAAATTCTTGCTGTTTATCAACTTAACTTTGCTAATTGAAGGAAATGGTTTGTGTGTCCTTTAGTGGATATGCAAAGCACATTTGTATTGCCAAATCAGCCTTTTCAAGATGCTGCATAGTAGTAGCTGTTGAATGGCTACAGAATGATTCTTTTCTATTTAAAAACTGCTTCTTCCATTTCTTTTCTTGTTTAAAACCTAATTTAACCTGTTGATTCAACTTTTATTCATAGCAAAGTAAGTGAATAAACCTGACAACAATTTTTTAATGCTAATTATATAAAGTAAGCAAAGAGGTGCATAATGACTAAAGACAGAACATACTCACCCTATGGTATATTCACATATTTTTACTATGCCTGTCCATAGACACTCTATACAATAATAGGAGTGTTGTAATGAGAAATGAACATCACGTTTTTGTTGCATATAGCAAATATCCATTTAAATTCCAAATAAATTTCACAAATATGTGAGAATTTTGCTTGCTTGCAATGTTGGGGAAACATTTGCAGTGTGTGTTTCTTAGTGTGAGTCTGATTTTTTTTTTTAAGTTTTGATCTATAAAATTACTTCAACCTTCTGTTTTGACATTAGACATTTCTTAATTTTGCAAGTCACTACACACAAAAGAGTTTTCACTCCCATGTGAGAGAATTCAGCAGAGACTAATTTTAATGTCATCAAGTATTACAACAAAACATTTTGATTTCAATACTGCCTGTCCCAGCAGGAAAGCTCTTATTTCTGAATTCCCCATGGAACTAGCTCTTGTACTTGCTAATTGCTGTACCACTTCCCTGAAGCTTATCATCACTGAGGTCTAAGTTTCTCACAGAGAACTTGACTGGAAACAAACATTCAAATAAAGCATATTTTCCATTAAAAACTAGTAAATTATAGTCCACGTTCTCATAATGCCTGTTATCCTGTAAATATGTGCACAAAGTAATTACACCTGGAACTGCAATAGGAAAGGCAGTCTGGTGATGCCTTCTGACTTACCACTTGGATGTTTGTTTAGTAGCACAGCAGGAAGAGCCTTGTTAGTCATATACAGAGTCTGCAGTCAGGTTTTGATTATTAAACTTAAATGTATGCTTGTATTTGAACCTGTTCCAGGGCAATCTGTTTTTAACTGAATAACATGTAAAAAATCCAAGCAATTTTCCCACATTGATTAATGATTAATTTCTGAGGGCTTTTACATAGAGCATGCAATTAGTACAAAATAAAAAGCTATTTGCATAATGGGGATGTTGTATTAAATTAGATCATGTTCAGGCTCTGATTATGCCTTATAGCCCAAGTTTTTTTATACTGAATAGCATCAAAATCACATAAGGTTGAATTTTTTGTTTCATGTGGTAAGTATACCAGATCATGTAAAGCAATAAGAAACCAGAAATGTTTAAAAAATACTGTATATGCAGATGAAGGATAGCAGTGTGTTCTGGTTTCAGACTAGAGGCAGTCTTTAAGTCAACATATCATACAAGATATGGCTGGTTAAATTCAGAATATAAATGACTGCTACAATAAGTAAAATAAGGATTTGATTAAGAAGATAATTTTTTTACAAAGACAAGAGTGTGCAGGTTCCTATTACAGCAAGGAAATTTTGGATTCCATGCCAAAAGGTCTGATAAATCAATAGATAAAATGAAAGGACTTAATGAACTTGCTTTCATAATATCTCCATCATCCAAAGACTCTCTTTTCAATATGGAAATGCTGCATCCAAGTAGCTGCAACTGCTGAAGAGTTCTCTTGACATGACAGGAACTACACCTTACCACACAGTCACACTGGCTATTTGTGTAACCTTAGGTACACATTTTGTTATATTCACTAGATAAGTGCTACTAAATCACATCTCAAACTCATTCCCAAAATGTTCTCTACATTGTCATGAGGATTTTATGCATAAAGATAAATATTTGAGGTTTTTTCCCTGTATCTTCTCAAAGGTTGGAAAGACCAATTGATGTTCCATTAATGACTGAAAATAGGAGAAATCTGATGAGCTTTGTATCTGGAATAATACCACATTAAATAACAGTATATCGTGTTTGAATGGTTATAAGAGTTGTACTGGTAGGTAAAAAAGAAATTATTTTCTGTTCATTGTTCAGTCTTAGCAATAAATTATTCTTTATTGAAAAATAAATAGAATTTTACTACCTAATTCCTCTTATTGGTAGAACATTGCCATCGCCTTTTTCATGTTTCACTGATCTTTAAATGGCGCACACAATATTAATAAGTTTAAGGGTTATTTTCAAGGAGAATTTTTGTATGTACTGCCTATCTTTTTTTTTTAACAAGGAAGCATTTTCTGCTTTCAAGGCTGGGCTTACTCTACCTCTTCTTTCAGGTCTTTTGCTATTAAAGACATCATAAAATTGTCCATGTGCCATTTCAAGGAACAGCTGTAGGAATCTTTTTCAAGTAGGTTTCATTCTTTAGCTCTGGCATTTTGATACAAAATGCTGAATTGTGAAGCTCTTCTTTGATGTGTGTTGAGCATGGGTATCTTTCAGCATAGTCATATCAAATCCTTCCTCTTCTTCTGACACTGCACTGACCCGTGGTGATTTTTTTTCATCCAGCCCTTGTAATTTTGAATGGGTTTGTCTGGTCCTGTTTAAGCTTGCTTATATCTTGGCTGTAGCAGTGATTCAGACTGGCTTTGAAGAGCTGCTGTTTATGCATCAAATAGATAAATGCTTTAATAAATGCCTAGAATGCACTGTGCTTTCATCCTCCCTTATTTCCAGGACTCCCCAGAGGTCCTGGTTTTGCTCTTAATTTGCTTCATTCTTATGAGTCTTCATTGGACAGCCTCTAATTCATGATGAAAAACACTGTACCATGTGCTGATGGTTATATATAGATATGGATTGGTTCTTTTTCTTCCTTCAGGGAATAAGCTGCAACAAATTAACCCATTGATACTTTGAGGCACGTTATTGACACAATTTGTTTCATTTGTTATCTATTTTATTTTATTTTATTTTATTTTATTTTATTTTATTTTATTTTATTTTATTTTATTTTATTTTATTTTATTTTATTTTATTTTATTTTATTTTATTTTATTTTATTTTATTTTATTTTTTTATTTTATTTTTGTTATCCAGCTCCTGGACGCGATTGTAGGGGCAGATAAATTATATCTGTCCCCTCATATATACAAGGAATTGCTCCATAATTCTACAGGTTGTCACTCCAAATAGATGTTGAAGCATGTGGCTCATCTTGCTTACATACATTTAACATACTAGGTTTTCTCCTGGCACCTTAGGAGGTGGCTGAGTCCCAGAGGAAATACATGTATGTGATGCTTGAAGTGCTTGACCATTTGCAGGCTCCAAAGCCTTGGGGGATTTAAATGCTAGGGTTAAATAGGCAGGTAGTTAACTTAATTGCATTTAAAAAAATGATATTAATTTTTACAGGGCACTGATTTTGCACATCACCCAAAGTGTCTGAGGACTCCCAGCTTAACTGACCATTTGCACAGCCTTCCTAGGCTGAAATCTTCTGAGAAAGCACACCTAGGAGTAGGGAGAGCTGTATTTGCAAAGAGCAGTGGCACCAAGGGGTGAGGGATTACTGTGAGCAGCACTGCCAAGATCATTTCAACAGCATGAAAACTGCTGATAAAAGCTGAGGAAAAAACCTGAAGTCCCCAGTTCACGGAAGCCTGCTCAGCCAGATAGGCTTGAATGGCTGCCAGTGTGTGAATCAGATGTCACCTGGGTTTGTGCTAGAGCAGACAATCAGTTTCAGCAGCACCAGGGCCTGAAAAGAGGGAATGAATCAATGGGAAGAGACTCCATACACAATGTCCTTTTCATGTTACCCGGAAAACCAGTTTTATGCCAAATTGCTCTGGGATCAGGCTCGTGCCATTTACCTTATTGGAAAGCAATAGCTCCCCTTTATCAGTCAGTACAGTACTCATTTTCATTCCCATCTTTGCATTAAAGAAAGGGATAAGGTTTCTTTGAGAATAGCATTGAATTAGGTTTCATTCTGTGTGGCCATGCAACTGTTGATAAATAATTCTGTTTGCCAACATTTAAATCATTTGTTTTCACGATAAGGAGAATTTAAATTTTCTTTTGCATTAGTTGAAAATTTATTGATTGCAGGTTCTGTTCTACTCCTGGGACTCTCTCTGCCCCACTTAGAGAAAATGCCAGATTAGAAAGCAAATTTTTTTTTTAAAGCTTTATTCCTCCCCCAGAAACACGAACATGCATGTTCACAGACACACACTCCATCATTTTGAATACTGGTTTTGGGCATTGCAAATGACTTGAATTATTTAAAACACAGAAGGGAGGAATCCAGTAACTTTTTATATTTAGCAGTGAAGCTTAATTGTGTTCTTACCAGGGCTCTAGTTGTCCATCTTTTCTGTTCAGGTTTGGTTTACATGGTTTTCAGGTCTCTTAACTATATTCATTAGTTTTCTACCTACCTGACCTTTAAATAACTATCATTTTCTCTCAATAATTTGAAAAACATTTGCATTGGATGCAGACAGGAAGAACTTTGAGTGATCTGTCCAGCCAGTCAGTGAAAAGACATTCCCAGGTTTAAGTTTCTGAGGGTATAGATTATTGCTGAGTGATATGTTTGCACTTATATTAACCAAGTAATGCATGTATGGAAACAGCCAGGGTGGCAAACAGTGGTTCCTGGAAAGGGAGACGTGACACAATTATAATTTGTTGCCTCATTGCAGGGCTGTTATCCTTCCCCATTGCCCATCTTTCTAAATAAACTTGTTGTTTCTCTTTACTAATCAGGAAAGCAGGGAAGTTGTTATTGGGGCAGAAATGAATGATGTGTAGAAGAAAGGAAGGCTTAATTTAGATTTAGAATTAATCCTTTTGGATCTTTTGCAAAATATTTTTTTTCTCTCACAGAGTGTGATTGTTTGTGGTGTCTTCATGTCTTGCCACTCTTTTAATAATTGTACCTCTTTCTGTGAACCCCTTCTCAAATTATCACCAGTGTCCCTGATGCTATATTATTCTATGCTTATTTTCTGTCTGTTGCTGATCTAAGCCATAAGTATTTCAAAAGCTCAAAGTTAAAAAAAAAAAAATCAATGATAACATATATGCAGCATCTATAATATATAAAGACAGTGGTCTGAAATGGCCATTTGAAAGTTCTGGAAAATTAATCATGGTAATATTTATTGCAGAACTGTCTCCTTTATCAACATAATTATTATTGTTATTGATATTACTATGGGCATCCTATTATTGTAGCCTTGTGCTTATTAGATGGGAGTCTGTTTCATGGGTGAAGGCAAAGTTTCTACAGCTTTTTTTGCCGAGTATTTGAAATTGTGGGATGTATTTGGACTCAGCTGCACAGAGATGTTCCTGCTGCCCTACACATGAAGGGTAGGATTTCAGCACCAAACAGCTGAGCACAGTGACCCCACTGCTCTGTAGCCCACAGGCACAAGTGTGTGAAGCCATAGGAAGCATATGCTCCTCGTGGCCTCCAGCCCTGAAGGTTCTGAACACATGGGCAATGTCCAGGAGATGGTGTCAAAACAGAGCTGGAGCAGTAGTTGTACACTCTCTCTGGTTGCAGGCCTTTAGCTTGTGACTCCAAATGCTACTGTGAATAATTGAATCCCACCTGGGGTTGCAGCTCCCCTCTGTGTCCAGTTTTAAACAATTATGGGTTTGGAGCCTCTGGGTGAAGACATATTAAAGGCATTTTAAACCCCCTATTCATTTATTGCCTCAGCTTTCTCTTTGTCAATTTGTTTTGTAATCTTGTAAAAATAAACTGCTGAGGACTATACAGGAGTTCAGAATTAAATGGTTATTAGCTGTATGCCTCCAAACAGGCTTTGTTGTTCTGATGGGATTTCACAAGGCTGATGCTCTGCTGAGCAGAAATGCCCAATGCCCAGGCTGAAAGGGAAACTTTGCCACAGCCAGCACAGCAGGGTCTGTGAGCTCTGTCTTACCACCCCAGTGCTTCACACAAGCCACAGCTCTACTTAGCTGGATAACCACAGTAATAATGATAACAATAGTAATGTGAATTTTATTGTTCTGTTGGGGAGAAACCAGACTGGCTGCCAACCCTGCAAGTTTCATCTGGATTTCCTCCAGCATGCTCCTCAATGCCAGTGGCAGAGACTGTGCAGCTCTGATTATTCCTCCTGCTGCCTGCAGGTTTTGTCAGAGAGATGTTTGTATGCAGCTAATGGGGCTGTGATGAGAACTGTGGCCCTGAGGGTCAGAGACAGTTTGAGTCTCAGGAGTAAAGTTTCTGAGTTTGCTGCTTACAGAAAATTAACAGTGTATCTAGACTTGCTGGCCAGAAATATTTATAAATGTAATCAAAGAATTATTTGGGATATAAAGCCTAGTGAACTTTTTGTAGGTCAGTTTTGGGAGTTTATATAGAAAGAATTATGCAGTAATAGAATTCCAGCCCACAGAAAGGTAAGTCTTGACATATTTGTGACTTTTTGTGTGTCAATACATTCAACAGTTTGCAGAGCTGACCAAACAAGATTTTCTTTTCATAAAACAGTGAGATTGGGTAATCTGTTGTACTTTCTCAATTAGTTGTAATGAAAGACATTTGACTACATTATTGGAAAACTAATATAATTATCGGATGCTGTATAGGAAAATTCATAACAATTTGGAGCTGCTGGGAACATTTAATGAGATTTCTCTCTTTCCTTTCATTCATTCAAGTATGTCCTTAAGCAGTTAGATTGGTAAAGGTTGAGATATTTTGGCATGAAACAGTTTCTTAAATGCAGAATTCTTGTATAGTGGAGTCTGTTCATGTCCCAAACCTTTACTGAGCCTGATTAGAATGGAGAACATTTTGGGGGCTTTTTTTGTCATTTCGTCCATGATAACATTTCTGTCATAAATTATGAGAAAACTAGATTTTTCCTAATATCAGATTGTTGCTTAATCTGCAAATTCAATACAGAAAAAAAAAACTTAATTGGAAGGTTTAAATACTCAGACTATTCTTGAGTAGAAACAAAGGGCACAATGAAAAAAAAAAAGGCACAAAAATAATTGTGGGCACTCTTATTTTTAAATTCTAAATACAGCTTGTAGCTTGTGGCTATAAGACAGACTCTATGACAACATTTAAATGTAATGGTAATCCAATAAAAATTGATTTATTCCTCTGTATTAGAAAAATGACTCCTGAAGAACAAAAGTTGTCTGCAGTTTTAAATAAGCTGTATCTTTGAGTGTAACTTTGAGGTAATTGTTTTTATGTTGTATAATATGACCCAAATATTGTGTTTTTGTCAGCATGTCTAATAGGTTGCTCAATACCCTTGTTCTGCACAGGTCATTGAGCCCATTCATGTTCAATGATATACAGTATGAATGCTCATGGGTAGTTTGATACATCTTTAATAGAAGGTGAAGGAAATGGCACAAGTTTATTTTTTGACCTTCTGGAAGTGCATTTCCAGATGAAGTGAATTGCACTTTTAGCTTCATCAATGAAATGAGAAACTCTGGGGTAGAAAATGTTTAATTACTGCAGATAAACTTCTGAGAGCTGGGCAGTCGTTTCCTGTGATTGCCATTATAATGCAAATTAAAGGAACATTTGTTTTAGATAAATTATTGTACAAAGTGAAAGGTCATCACAAGCATTTTCATCTCACTTCTGAGTTCTTGGATTAGTTTATGCTACTTGACCAACTTTGTCTCTGCCCTCAGTGCAGAATGCTCTGAATAAGTAGCTCTGCTCAGGGCTTTTAGCTTGAGACTACATGAAAGAGCTCTGAATACTTGATCATAAGTAATATATACTAACAGTTGATATCAGTGGACATTAAAAAAATTAGAAATGGGGAACTTACTTCTTAGAAAGATTATTTGATATAAAAATCATTATGATGATTATTATAATGACAAAAATTCTTTAGTGTCAATAAAATGAATATAATATTGAACAGAAAAGTGTGAAAAGAACCCTGAAAGCCTAGTCCCAGACAACCATTAACTTTATTAATGTAGAATTAAAATGGTTTGAGGTCATTCTGGGCCATTTAGCAAGTTGCACAAAACCAAATTCTTGGGACACCAGACAGGCAGTTCAGGCAGGATCCAGGATCGTTTTGGTGGAGTCATAACAAAGAGCTGGTAGATGATAGTGGTGGCTGTCTGGACTATGCAGATACTTGTACTCTGACATGCCACTGAACTGATGGGTGTGAGAAATAACTAGAGTGCTGTGGTGGAGTGTGACTGGGAATTGAACAGGCTGGGTAAATGTTCACCCTTGGTGGTGGTGCTGGGAGGGGAGTCTGACCCTGGGTGATAAAGGGATGTAGCTGCTCCTCAAAGTGCCTCTCCTCTGGCACATCACCAGGCTGAGTCTTCTTGCTCCAAAAATTGCTGGCAGAGGAGTGGGGCAAGTGGTCAATGACACATTGATAAGAGTTTTTAGCACTTTGTATCAGAGTATACACAGCATAAAGGAGTCTTAAAACTTAGTGGGGGTACAATGTCACACGTTCTGAAGAACTGCATGGAGTGCTCATCTGGGGAAGTCTGGTAAAATAATTTGATGGGGAGAAGTATAAAACAAGTCTGTACTTAAGTGTCTTTTAACATGGTGTGTCTAAGCTGTGTGGCAGGGAAGTGTCTTTCCCATTTGATGCCTATTCTTCCTGCCTGACACAGCTGATGGAAGGCAGATGACAGTAGTGCTTACAACTTGCACACAGTGTAAAGACATAAAGAGCACAGTGGCCTGTCTCAAACACTGTTAAGGTCCCAGAAGGACTTTGCCATGAGATAAGCACAGAATAGAGCCACAGGAAGGCACTAATTCCATACCTGGTGAGGTGAGTTCTGGGTAGCACAACCTGGGTAATGCATCCAGACAAAAATTCCCATGGTGACAAGCAGTGCAAAGGAGCAACTGCCCACACAAGTATCACCAGGCAAACAAAGATCACCCAAGCTATGGGACAGATGGCATCAGTGATCACCAAAGACCACCACAGCCCCCTCTGAACATGCCTCCCTGATACCTGGAACTTGGACTGTAGGATAAGCTCCAGCAGTGGGACCTTGAGATAAGGTGAAGGTGGTACTGTTGTCTGGTGTCATCTCAGACCTAGAGGGAGGTTAGCAAAGCTGGGGGAGAAGAGTGCATCACTGCTGATAGACACAAAGAATGCAGAACTTATGGGCCACGAGGAAAGCTTGGTTGTAGAGTAATGACCCCAGATTTCTTTATCTAGAACATTCCTGGAAATGGCACACTCACTCATGCTTCTGGTTCATTACTTTGGTGGAAAAAAAAAAAATCAGCTAGTGATATTGCTGTGTTTCTCTGCCAGCTTCTGCTCTTAAGAGTCTTCAGGAAATGGGAGTGGGGTATTGTTAGTTACAGGACTGACTTACACCTGGGTGACATTCAGTAAATTATAACATTGCCACGTTTGTGCAAGTGTTTTACCATTGAGGAAAGTGGCTAATGGGCAGCTCTGTGACATTGCTGGCAAATCACTACTAATCAGTTTTTTTATGCAGGAAGGAGGGTTATGAACAAGGAATGCACTAGGAGAAGGAGAACCCAAAAAGCTGTGCTAAAATGCAAAACAGCACTTAAGAGAGAGAATGAAAGCATTTAAAACAGGGTTTGTCCAATTAGAATTTCACTGAGGTTTAGAGGTCAAATACAGTGCAAAGCTTCTCCTCACACTACCTTTGTCATATTTGTGCTTGGAGATGTACTTTCCAGCTTCCAGCATATTACACAGCTTATTTCCAACCTAAGTGGGAGGGAGTGACCCTTCTTTATATTTTGCTTTTTATCCCAGGCATTAATTATGCCACAGTATATTACAGGCATTATAAATCTTACTGTACACATGCCAGTATCCTCTAAATTGAGCCTATGGGCATTTATGTTGATCTTTTGCCAACTCATTGCTCCAGTTTCATTTTCCAGAGTGTTTTAAAATCTAGTCTCAATTCTACTCCTGGATTTATTGCTTCTTGTTTCAGATTGATCTAAATGTCTACCTATCATTGTACTGTTGTGTTGGATAGAGAGATTTAGCTGAAGGCAAACAGATGACAAATTAGTAGCACTTCAAGAGCAGCTTTCAGAATGAAGAAAATTCTTTGTGGTCACTGTAAGACCAGGATTTTGCCTGAGATGAGACAATGCAGTAATGCCAAAGCCTTTACTGTAAGAAGGGGTAAAAGAAGGGACTAATGCTTTGACACACAGTTTTGAAGAGTGAATGGATTGCCAAAGTGTGCTACAAGGGAAGTACAAAACCAGCTGTGAGCAATGGAGAGCTGCAGAGTGCTCTGCCACCCCTCAGCAGGTACCTTGTGCAAGGGAGGAGCATTCAGAGATGCAGCTCACCAGCCCACCAGAAAAGCTATAAACAAAACATTGAAGGGGTGCAGTCAGTTTTGGGACAGAAGGCTTTCTACCCCTGGATTTATAGTCAGTGTAAGGTCTCATGGATCCTTGCTGACACTGTGAGCACAGTTATGGCTGTATCCTCCTTTCCTGCCCTTGCCCAGGCTCTAGCAGTCATGGATGCTGACACTGTGAGCACACAAGGTGAAATATCTTTCTGGGCTCGTGGTTCACAGGCCTGCTGTCACCTGGTATTTGTGGTGGGGAGACCATGAGACTGATATTAATCCCTTTGTCTTGGCTTTCCCATACTGGACACTCATTTGACCTTGTCTTGGCCCTGGGGATTTTACATTTATGTAATTCCATGATCATTAAATAGATGTCAGAAATGTTTTCTCTCCCTTAATATCTTGCTTTTTTCTTTCTTACTGTCTTTTCTGAAGCAGTTTGGTTGGCTACATGCTGAGTCTCTCACTCATTGCAGAATTTAGCAAGAGCAGTCTGGCAGATAGACTTATTCCATTTTCATAATGTTCCAACATCCACATCATGGCTTTTTCCCTGACAAGTGGGAGATTTAAAAAAATAATAATAAAAAATAAGCACATTATAACCCAGCAGGAATGATTTTTGCAAAGTTACATCTTAATGCAAGAACTACATAGTAGGAGGCTTTTTAGGTCAGCATAATCAAGCTCTAGAGCTGCTCTGGGTTTTATTTTTCCTTCATGTTTGTTTTTTTAGTGCCTGCAATGGTTTGATGAGCTATGCCATGTGTGCTGTTTCAGAGACATCACAAAGAATCAGCAGTTGCAGAAGGGGCACAACATTGTCAAATTGGAGCAACAGGAATTTGTGTGTGTCTGTCTTTTGTTTCAGTGCAATGACCCTCCAGGAAAAGTGTCAGATTTCACAGAAATCCTTGTAGAAGGCCATTTTTGTGTACATCCATTTTAAAAAGAATGCTGCTGATACGTGAGGGAGATAAGAGCAATCATATCAGAAAGACCTGCAGTGCCCAGGCTGAAGTGATGTTACAAGTTTACATGATGCCCAGGAGAAAAAGACCCTGTTATCCCCACATGCAGTCTTCTAACATCTGTGACCCTAATTTTTCTGTCAGGGAATTCAAGTTTTTCAGCTTCTAAAGAGATTTGCAAAGGATTTTTCTGATTTATGGGCTCATTCTCCTACTCAGCAAGCCACCAGTGAGTTCCCCTCAAGCCCACAAACCGTGATCCCACCAGGCACAGCCATGCCAGCAGCTCTCCCTGCCACAGCCCGTGTGTGTTTGTACCAGCCAGAGGATGCTGCCCTCATCTTTTCAGCAGAATAACTGCAAGCTGACAGAAGAAACACAAAACCTTTCTCCCCTTTAGAGCTGCTGGCAAGATAAGCAGCACAGGAAGGTGTTTGCCAGGGAGATCATCATGCTGTCAGAAGGCATTAAAAGAGCCTAAGCAGCTTCAGAGCCTGCTGTGCCAGACAAGATGTGCACACAAAGTCACTGCTCGTGCCTTGGTGAGCTCACACTCTAAGGCACATTTTAGATGGAGCTGCTGGCACAGCACAGGATCTTTGTTGAAATCTCCTCCTCTTGGAATTGGTATGAAAACATATGCTGCTGAGCCTGAACATGTATTTTTAAATTATTGAAAGTGTTATTGAAATCAAATATTGCAATATGTCAAGCACCATCAGGGAGTGTCAGGGGGTTTTTTGAGGGTATTTTTCTGTGTTCATGGACAGCCTCACACAAGTGGCCATAATTCATGAGCTATAGCCTCAACTTTCACAGCATGTTCAGGGGCCACTTTGATGAAAATAGTAAGCAATGCATTTTAAGAGACAGATTGTTTTAAATATTTTATGAAACTAGTATTATCATGTTTGTTTTAATTGAGGTCAAGGGGTCTTACATACAAGACACTCTAGGAAGTTCACTTAGTGGAATGAATGTTTCTCTAGCTTCTTATCAGTGTAAATCCTGTTCTTCAGAGCATGGAAAAACCCTGTAAATGTTGACAAAATAAAAAATAAAGTGTATTTCTACAAAATGTTGGAAGATCTAAGGGCCTGTAGATATACCTTTACTGTGGTTACAGTAATTATCTGCTTAAGTTTTCTTAAATCAATAATTTAAATTTTTTAGAAGTGTTTTAATTTCCTCCTTGCTCACTCTCTAAAATATCTGAAATGAAATTAAAAATGGTCAAGACAGTTTTCTCTTAGCTGGTTCCAACAAACAGGCCTGTTCAGTCTGAGATTTGAAAGGCTTTCCACCCATCTGTTTTCTTTTTTGGTCTTTGGCATTTTACCCACTGAGATTAAGCGATAGAAGAGGTAACATCTGTACTCTTTCCAAACCTGGATTACACTCTATGGGAAATAAACACAGGAAATTTGGTGGAGTTAAACTTTTATAGGAGGTCTGCAACAGAGGAAACTCAGCAAGTGTGTGTACACAGTAAATACAGGGAAGTCATCTCTTGTCCTCTGGGTTTCATCTTGGCATACAGTGAAAGGCTCAACAGATAAAAGAGAGAGGGTGTCCTTGTTTATTCAAGATTATGCATTTTCCTAACAAAGAGCTGTTTCAGTTGACCTATAATGCAGGTTTTCTGCTTTGTGAGCTAAAAACAACAAAAAAAGGAAATTAGAGACAATAAGGGAAATTCTAATTTATAAGTGATAACCGGAAGGAGTGCCACTGCTTTTCCTTTTGCAGCAACAAAGATGGCACTCTTAAATAGTATAATCTTAAGGCAGAGCTTTTATATGCACTGGGCTTCATTTATGGCACTCCAGCTTCTGCTGAAATTAGTGACTCAGAAGTATGGCATGTAGCCTTCCTTTGAAACAAAATCCTTCTGCATTAATATTTCATGAAACTTTCTAGACAGATGGAAGTAGAAAACAAAAACTCGCCTTAGCTACAAAAAATGTAGCTCAGAGTGAGAGTCACTGGGCTGTTTGCTAGAAATATGACAAAGTTCTGATCTAGGTTGCTGGAGAAGAGAAGAGAAGAGAAGAGAAGAGAAGAGAAGAGAAGAGAAGAGAAGAGAAGAGAAGAGAAGAGAAGAGAAGAGAAGAGAAGAGAAGAGAAGAGAAGAGAAGAGAAGAGAAGAGAGGAGAGGAGAGGAGAGGAGAGGAGAGGAGAGGAGAGGAGAGGAGAGGAGAGGAGAGGAGAGGAGAGGAGAGAAGAGAAGAGAAGAGAAGAGAAGAGAAGAGAAGAGAAGAGAAGAGAAGAGAAGAGAAGAGAAGAGAAGAGAAGAGAAGAGGTCGCTCACTGTCCAGGACAGTTAATGGCAAAAGTGAATAATCTGAATAACCTCAATAAAATTCTGAATTGTGAAAAATTTGCATCCATTCTCTGATAATCCTGACAATTCTCTGGAAAAAAAAAATTCTATAAATAACCCAGAGCTGCTTGCTATTCTGTCTTACTTTGAGAGTATTCCCTACACAGTCTTGGGCAAAACCAGAGTATTTCCAATTAAACTTTTTCTAGGTGATTTGACCATTTATTATGAGATGAAGAAATTCCAAGTCAAAAGCTTCCAAGAAAAATATGTTTATCTCCGAGAACTATCACTGGTCCAACATAGGGGCAAAAAAAGAAACATGTGTGGCACAAATAATTCTTAAATAATTCATGTGCTGCACTGATGAGGAATGTCTTTTCCCCTTTAGAGGGATGTTACTGGGAGTGGAGAAATAGTTGTATAAAAAAAAGGTCAAATATTTTAGGGGAAGCAGATGCAAAAGAGAAGTTGTTTAGTAGATTGAATTGTTGAAATTATTCTAATTTTTGAAATAGTTCTCTCAGCATCGTGGAAGATCCAGAAATATTCTCTGTAAGATTAATTAGTCCCATCAAAATCTGCTTTGTGCTCACCCTCATCCAACTGGAAAACATCTGGCTTTGAGCTATCAGAGATCATAACTGTGCTAATAGAAGATTCTGAGAGCAGTGAGAATTATTTAACATTTGTCTTTTTGAAGTACTTAAATTGTCTTTTCTTAATGATGTTTCAACTTCAAAAATTTGAAAAAAAGAGGAAGTTCAAATAGATAAGAGGCAAGAAAGTTCAGCACACACACAGAAGGATATTCTTTGAAGTCTTCAGCTACCAAGGACCATTTTTGCCATTAAGCCATGAGCAAAAAGAAAGTTTTTACTGCTAAGACTTAAAAGCTTCTAAATGTTGTAAACTACTGAGGCCATCTCAGAGCAATAACAGGGATTTTGCATCATGTAGATCCAAGCTAGGACATAGTGAAATTGATCCCTGGAAGTCTAATTTTCTAATAACACTTTGCCTGTGGTCTTTATAGGCATTTTTTATCCATGCTTCAGCACAGTTCCTCTGTTATGATCCATCTTAGGACTAATGTGAACTTACCTTTTGGTGCAAATGTTCTTTATGGAATTTATGGAATGAAGAGCAGAGAAGTTTTATATCCTTTTATTGCTTAATGCTTCATAATATGGAAAAAAGATTTCACATTACATTTCAGAGATGCTGATAGAAGGAAGAGGATAGGAAGACAAATAAATGCATCTTTAATACTATGTTAATTTACAAAAGGACAAAGAATATCAGTGTTTGTTTCACTGACTTTCCCAAACTAACCATTCTTCATGAAAATATTTAAAGTTTTCTGTCAAGCATACTATGATCATCTTTTCTCCTATGTTGATATTGCATATTCTGTGTTATAGTAATTCTTTAGGTAAAAATCTATTATTTTATCATAATTTCAAAGTATTTTATAATCTACCATAATTTCAAATGCTTTTGCAGTCATTTTCTAAACTTTAATCCTTGTTACCCTGTGATTATAGAATAAGACATGGGGTATTTGTGGATAAACATGGCATTCACTGAATATAGCTTGAATAATATGTTTTAACATACTCCCACTGCTTATTGCAACAGTTTTAACAGAATTGAATAATCGATATTTCAGTTTTTTAAATTTTAAAAATTAATAACTAGACAAAGAGAGGTTACATTTGCAAAGCTGCCTGAACTGGTTTTGTCTGTTTCAATGATAAAATATAATGATAATTTTATGGTGTGATGAAAATATGTATTTACATATTGGTAAGTCCACTCTTATAATACCTTTAAATTAATTTCACACAGTTGCTGCTAATAATAGTTATCCCCCAGTAGTGCACACAATTTAAAGAAAATATACTTATGGCTTATTTTGCATGTTTTCTGCTAAGACTGAGTGTTTCCAGACAGAAATTAAACCACTTTCTTGTATGGAAGTGATTCACCAGTAAACCTGATGTTGGACCATGCCTCAAGTCATTGCATCCAGCCATGAGACAAAGGAAAAGGGTATCACTTTTTGGCAAAAATGCAAATGTTTCAATGCAGAGATGCAGAGGCTGCTGAAATTTTAGAGTGTGGAAATCTGGGTGGTGCAGGGTGAAATATATTCTCAGGAAGGGCAACTGCTGGTCATAACATGGTCAGAATTTGAAGAGTTAGAATTTAAAATGGGAATAAAATTTAAGCAGCTTATGAACAAGTCCCCTCCCAAACCAAAGCTCTTTATGTTAGAATCTTCAGTTTTGAAGCAGAAGAGGTGATCTGAAGTGGAAGACAACCACAGACTGGAAAAGAGTGTGGAAAGATAAGCAGGAATGATGAAAATAGAAGAAATGCTACAAGGGGAAAAAAAAAAAAAAAACAACCTTTCTGTGCTTCTTTCTGTTGCTGAATGCATTGATTCTTGGATTCAACCCCCTCAGCAATGTTCAAACTGCTAATCATGTCTGCAGTGTTTTTATATTCTGGTTCATCATTACTCTCTCTAAAGTAGCTGGTCCTTTGGGGTAGCTGATGGGATTTAGGTGCACACAGGGCTGAATGCTGCACCACACTGAAACTGTTTGTTTGCTTCCTGTGACATGTGCAGGGCTAATGGAGTATTTAAAAAGTGAGGGCCTTCACTAAATTGCTAGAACTGGCATTTGTTCAGTGACAGTTTGGTGCCTAATCCCAATTCAGTAGTGTATTCTCAGGGTCAGTGGTGGGACTGGGACTAGAACTGAGGAAAGGACTCATTAATGTTTGGTAAAAAGGAGGATGAAGATAAAATGGGAATGCAAGCAGAGTCTGATGGGGCTGCTGTCCTAACTGAGGGGTGCTTTTGGAAGCTGCTCTCTGCTCACTTGGCTGTTAATAGACTGAAAACTAGAAATTTAGTCTTGATGTGGGCAGTCTGTGTGCCTTAGGAGCAGCTTCAGAAATCAACAGAATCAAATGTGTAGCACACATGGAGTCTATAGAGGACAGCACAGAGGATGCACAGGCAAGGGTTTAACAAGGATGTTAAAAGATGGTAGCAAGGTGTGCTTTTTCTTTTATATTACTAACTATATGTATGTCAGTAATGAATTAGCACATTTACTGGTGTATTTTTTGTTATTCCTCGTGAACAGCTGGCTACAATATCTCTGATTATTGTTAGCACTCTATTGTTGACATATTAGCATGATGGGGACTCAAACCCCTCATCCTTCTTCCCTTGTGGATACCAAAAAACCCTCTAAAAATTAAAGTTTATTGTATCCATTTGAAGCTTCCACTCAGGGGAATTTTCTATCAGACATCGTAAAGAAGTTCTATTTGTTCTGCCTACTTTAGCTTTTTTCTACTTTGTGGATAAAATGAAAGATGTTTCCTTTAAAAGCAATTTTCTCAAATCCTCTACAAAAGTGGAAATCAGTGGGTTTAATAATTCCCTTGGCAACCAGCTCCTCAGGCAACAATGCAGCAATTATAAATAATATTAATAAGTTCATCTGATTGCTTCTGATAACAAGCCATTTCAGAATCCCTCTTTCCTTTTTATAGCAGAGGGCCCTGGTTGCTGAGAAAGAGGCAGAAATATTTGTGTGAGAGAGAGAGAAGAAGAACTGATTTGCATACCAAGCTACATAACTGGAAAAAGAGCAACAGGAATTAATTTTTAGAGATTTACTTATAGGGGTGTTATGTACATCCTCTCCAAAACAGAACAAAATTGAAAACCTAAACCTAATGAAAATAGGTTTTCACTAAACAACCCATATGAAAAATTTAATTGACCTTCCAGGGTATAAAGTGTGTCATAATCAAGGGTTTAAGAAGTAATTTGAATACTTCCATTTCTATGGCTGCCAGTCTGGAGTACTTTGCAAGGCCTTGTTCATTTATTAAGGGAGCAGTCAAAGATTCCTGGCTGCTGTGCCCAAAAATGGAATAAAAAGGAAAAATTAAAAAAAAAAAAAAAAAAAAAAAGAAAAAAAAAAAAAAAAGGAAGAAGGATCCAGGCAAAGAAATCTTGAAATTCATGTTCTTGAACCTGAAAATGTATCATGTTTTTTTGTCAGAAAAAAAGAAAAGGTGTAGATGGGCATGACAGAACTTGTACAGAATATTGCTCTGTGAAACATCTGTGCATTCAAGAGTTATAATCTGAAGTAGAACCAAACTGCTTTCATTCTTGCAATGTGATTCAGTGTTTTTCTGGAATTACAGAACTTAAAATATACAGAAATCTCATTTGGAATAACATTTCAATAATTACAGCATACAGAATAAATATATTTATGTAGAACAAATAGAATTTCTACTTCACAAACAGTGCTACCACTAGTAGGGGTTGATGTATATCATGTTAAAAAATGCTGATAATGAAATGTTTGCCTACATATCCTCTTGAAGCTTGACTACATAAGCATTTCCTTTCAGAAATATTTAGAAATATGCAGAAATATTGCTGTGTAGATTGTTAGGGACAATATTCTGTCAGAATAATAAACATTATTTTATTTTATGAGTTGCAAAGGTCATATGAAGATATTTCATCACTTTCCTAGAATTTTCAAAACAGTAGCTTAGTAACTGAACCTGATATATCAATAATGGTTGTTCATCTAAATGACCTTCCCTGTTTTTTCCTATGTTTTTCCTCATCTTTCAGAAAAATAAACAATGATTTCATATGTTTTCTAGTTAATTGCCCAAAGTTATTTAGTACTTTCTAGCCAAGAATGGGATGCAACTGGATAATAATTTCCAATTAGCAGTTAATTTATTATTCCAGAAAAAATTAGCTGTATTTTTCACTTTGTGTTTTTACATAATTTATTTTGTAGTTTGTAACATCAGGAAATACCAAATCAGTATCTGACAAAAGACCAAGAAAACTTGAAACAGTGTAAGTCAATTTTCATAAAGAACTATTGAATGACATTCCCAAGGGCATACAGAATCATGTTATATGCAGGTGATTCAAAAGTGCAATAATTTATCTAAATTCTGCCTGATGCCCTGGATTTATTTCTGTTAACTTAAAAAAAAGATGATATTTTTCAACATCTTAAAAGTTCCAAATCTGTATTGAGCAGATATTAATTAAAAGGGAAATAAGTATTGCACTGTTTTTTCCTCAGGCATTGCTGTGGTATTCAGACATTGGAAAACAAACATTAAACTTCCATGAAGGCAGGACTTCCAGACCTCTCTGAAGACAATATTTCCATTGCATGCACATACAAGAACAAAGAGCACTCAAGATATGCTGAGTTAAATCAGCACCAGGCCACAGCCTCTAGATTCTGTTTCACTTCTCACAGTATTATCCCACAACCACTGGAGTGTTTGAAGTCCACAGAATATTAGCTCTGTATGTCAGCCCAGTCTGAAACATGAATTCAATGATGATTGCCTTCATTTTAAACACAGATGCAGGTGGATAAGTTTAATTTAATTTGCTAAAAACACCCCCAAAGTGGTTAAGGAGTGTTAAAAATGTAAAAATCTATATTTTTTGATGTCAAAGTACAAAACAATATAGATAAATGGCAATTCAGGCTGAAACAGGACAGGAAAGCTCAGATACAAAATTGACCAGTATAAATGTGAGTTTTTTTATTGATGACTTTTTCTGCATCTGATTTGAAAGAACTCAGAGGATTAAAGCCCAGGGTCTTTCTTCAACCATGCTGCTGATTTTTTGTTTTGTTACTGTTGTACACAGAGAAAATCAGCAATGTTGACAATTTTTTTGATGCTTGGAATCCAAGTACTCAATTGAATATTTATTTACTAAAAACCCATCATATCTTTCCATTGCTCAAGGTGGTGGGGAGGGAAAAGAAGTGATTTTGTTTGTCTCGATGCCAGTGATAGGCACTGTAATTTCTCTGGGGAAATGACTAACTACATTCTACAAAAGCTTTGATGGTTGTTTTATTACCAGGAAGAGTTGAGTCTTTTAAAAGTGCATGAGATAAACTGAGAAGTAATGTGTTCTAGTTTGTTAGTGTCTATTCAATGAACGTTAGAATTGTTCTTTCATAGAAATAAATGGAATTACAGGGAAGATAACTGATGGAATTACCAACTTCTCTTTCAAGCTAAAAACACCTCCAGAGTGATTACATCTAATTTAAAAAATAAATAGATTATTTTTCCATGCATAGTTATTTAATTCTATTTTAAAAAGCAAGACTTCAATTTGCAACATTTTTAACTGGCAAGCCCATCATCCATTGAGGAAGCACGTACATATTGCACTCATAGCTAGTGGTGCTGGTTACCTGGGCACAGACTATTGTTTGAGTCCAAATTGAAAACACAGAGAAAATGCATCTGGCAGCCATAGTTCTGCCACAATTCATTCAGATAGACACAGGGAATTTGGGCCTCATGAATGCATTGTGTCTGAACAGCAAAGGGAAATCTCAGAAGTGCTTTACTCACACACCCTTATTTAGGGCTGCTTTACTCAAAGAGATGGGTTTGTTTTTTTGACACAAGTTTCCCCATCTTCTCAAAAGATGAGAGAAACCCAGATCTGTGCTGAGTGCCACCTTGCAAGACAGATGGTTAAAGTGGTTATAAATCCTTATTTGCACATAATAGCCCATCTATAGGGGCTACTAACCATAGCTGTGGTGTGTCAGCAACTCCTGGATTGAATTTGACTGCTTTAGTCATGCTAAGCTGTAGCAGTGCCCTCAGTGGTAGATGCTGAGCACACTGGAGCATCTTTACAAATTGCATCATGAATGACAAATTTCTGTAGAAAAAATAAGATTCAGCTTAGTAATCTAAAGTTTTTGTGTTGGCTTTGTTTTTCTCTTCAAGCGTGTTCCAGCATGATTAGCACATTTGAATGGCACTGTTTCCCAGACAATTCCCTGATTGAGTTGGGGACCATGTTAGTTCTCCCCATGACCCGTCAGAGATAAAGAATTTGTTTACTGTAAGTTGCTCACCACTTACTCCTATGCACCATCTGCCACTCTTACCCACAAAGAGCTGCATTCCTAATAATGGCTCTTTTGACTTAAGGAAAGTAATACAAGATATTTCATCTACAAGCTTGGGATGCAATTGCAGTTTTAGTCTCCTATCCTTATGTATAAATCCTTAGTGCCAATCAGTAAACTTCATTTTCCCACTTTTATGTAGCAGTTGAAGCTTTGCATCATCACAGTAGGTAGTGAAGAGGGCACTAATTTTTCCATAAACTTGTCCCAGCTGAGCCTATCTGTATGTTTTTACTTCATTAGAAAATGAATGTTTTTTAACCAGTATTAGCCTTTTCAGGACAGTGAGGTCCTGTTTTTAGAACAAGGAGAAAAGGACCTTGCTAGCATATTGTCCCTCAAATATTGGTGTGCATCCCCCAGGCTTATCTCTGGTGAGCCTTGTTTTATCCCTTTGTCCTTTTAAACCTGGTTTAAAGCTCTTTCAGTGAGCCCTGCTAACTCCTGAGCAAAAAAAAGTCTTTTCTCCCTTTGAAACAAGTTTTCATATAATCTTATTTGAATTCCAGACTTTCACATCTTTCCTAGCACTAGAAGTGTCTGTCTTTCTGTCTTTCTTTTAATCTTTAGGATGCTCTTGTTCACAAAGTGTCTTTTCTTCATTTATGTCATGAGTCTTTGCATTCAGCTTTGTCCAGGACTGGATATTGTGTATGGCTCCTTTATTGGAAGTAATTTAATTCAATGGGTATGTGTCATGAAGGGAATTTCCTTCTTTCATATATAATGGAACATTATTCAACAAATCTTTCTGTATCCTAGTATTTTCATAGAATCACTGCTTTCATCCTTTATATGTATTTTACCTCTGAAGAACCACAAATACATGTCTTCACTAATACTTTCTTCTTTACAGAATTTGGTTTTCTTAGTTCAAGTAATCAATTTGAGTTATTAGTAAAATAGGAGATATCAATAAAATACCACTGTTAATACAGATTCTTATTGCATGTTCATGCTGTTTAATTAATTTCTTTTCTTTCAGAATAACATGTCTCAACAGGTGTAAAGACCAAAAAATTTGTCAGCCTTTATATAAAATGCAGCTTGATGCCTATCACACCACCTGTTTTCAAGAACTTAGGAGCCATCTATGAAGGCAAACAAAATATGCTTCCCAGTTTTATTGTTATTTTTTAAGGTCTTTTCCTATATATTTTTCAAAGCATCTGTGGCAATGGTCTCTGGGCTCAATTCACACTTGAGGCTTCCATTCCTATTTTCATGACTGAGGATTGGTGAAGGCCCCTGATGGAGAAACCTATCTATATTTTAAATATCTTCCTTACAGCATATCCACTGTTCTGCCTTTAAAAAGTGATTGCATTTTTATAAGGGTCCTTCAGAAGCTGTCAGACATTACTTTACAGGTAATTTTGTCTTGTAAAGACTGCAAAATGTGTTCTTCAAGAGCATTGTTCCTGTAAATGCAAGTAATGTTGGAAACACTGGTGAAAATTGTGAGACAAAGTCCTTTATTGCCCTTTTCAGCCTCTTATGCTCAAGTTATGACAGCTCTTCATTAATTTAAAGTCACCAATTTCCACTTTTTTTTTTTTTTTTTTTTAAACTAGGAATAATATCAAATTCTGAGATTATTTCATGATCAAAGATTATTTGGTCAAATTATTGAAATATGGCTACTACTGACTACTAAAGTCAGTAATGCTTCTTAAAAGGAGTTTAAATATTGATGATCAAGTCTTTCAGTTTTGCCTTAGTATTAAATTTATATTTCATTATTAATAAACCCATCTTCCAAACCAGAATTCTCATACTTTCTATGCTATTACTGTTAAAAAATTAAAACAGAGTTTTCTTTTTTAATGCTATGAATAGTAACCTATATTATTTCCTGATTCTCTTCCTAAGTTTGTTATTTGTAGATACTGTGGCTGACAAATTAATGCCTACAGTTTGTTTTCTTTGTTTGCTAGTAAAGTAGTTGTATTGATAAGTGACTAACTAGAGAACATATTTTTGAGGCATTTGTCTTTGGAAGACTGTAGTTTGAATATACATTGATGATTAAAAGCAGCCTATTTAATAACAGTCAGCAAAATTTTACATGTAACTACATGCTTAAGTATGTTTAACTGTGTAATTTGACACCAAAACCCCCCAAAAAATTCAATAATAGAAGGATTCACACATACATAATCCAAAAAATATAACTTTTCCATTTTTCTTTTCCTACCATTAACTTATTGTTGTGTCAGTAAATGATTTAACATGTTTACTCAAACATCTCCTTTTCACCTTTAATGTCAAAAATCTCTGACACGAGTTTGTCTGAACTCCTCTGCCTAAAAACACAACGTGAAGAAACAAAAATCATTTTCAGAATTGAATTTTGACATGTTTTCCTGCAGTTTACTCTCTTTCCCCTTTTCTGTTAACAAGGAACTGCCACCTTCTCTTCTCTGCACCACTCATTATCATCTTGTCTGCCCCTGTTGCTGTGGTGCCTCAGGATTCCCTGAGAGAGATGGGATTTGTCTCAGCTCTCTGATCATGGCAGAGGGAGGGGTTGCTTTGTGCTTGCTGGAGTGCACTTGCTCCTAATCATCCTGCCAGGTCCCTGAAGTCTTTCTTTGCAATTAGCAAGCAGAGGCTGCAGAAAGCACATTCCTTCCTTCTGGCTTCATCCCTATGAAACACTGAAAGTTTGTAGGTTTCAGACTTATACCCACTGCCTCCAACACCTGGCAGGCCTAATTGTGAATCACAAATTAGTTTTTTAGGTCTGCAGGTCTGAGTTTGAAAAGCACAAGTTAGGAAAGAGAAGGTTACAGAAGCAGAAAACACAATTCCAGCCATCTAGCTGTTTAACTTCTCATGGAGGTCTCCAGGGCTTGTCCCTGTGCACACTTTCCCTGCTTCCTACCAGCCTGGATTCCCTCTTCTTCTCCCAAGAAGCAGGCAGCAATGCTGAATTACATTTCACTCTACACAGTCTTTCCAGGAAATGGGTGTTCTTGGTGGCTCAGGCAGACCCACTGGGTATTTATGGGTGACTTCCCAGCTCTGTCGTGCAGCAGTCATGTCAGCAGATAACTGGTTCGGCCACAGTTTGCATATTCATCCTTTTGTAGTGCTGCCTCTTTTTATTTCTTATTTTTTAATAGCTTTCTATAGGAATGGCATGTGATGCTTCACTAATAGAGATGGCAAATTTAGCAGCAAGCTGTTTTTCCATGGCAACATAAAAGGAGCTAATGCCCTTGGTATTCCTGGTGTCCAGTACAGTAGTACCCATTCTTTTGATTCTCTTTTCTTTTTACTTTCTTCCTGCTACCCCATGTATATTGGGTATATTTATATGATATACAGAGGTGCTCTGTCAGGAAAATATCTGGAAGATCACTGCTATTCATTGACTTCTACTTTAATGACAATTTCAGAGCCAGTTCTGTATAGTCATTGCCATTCTGATTACAGTAGACTGATCTGATTTGCTTATCTTCCTAATGATTCTTGTAAAATAAGAAGTTGTTTTTCATTAAAATATTTCTAGTTATCAATTATAAAAATTAAAATAATTAGCCTTAAAATATGTGGGGATAGGGAGAAATATTAACCATTTTTTCTTGCTTTAACCTGGTTCACAAAGAGAAAAAGAAATTATAGTATACAAGTCCTTCCAGAGGAAGGCTCATTTTTATTTTGCTATTCACACAATTTATTATTCACAAAGAACATTTGAACAGAACAGAAACAGAAATGTATGAGCCAAAATCCTGACTTTAGAGAGGTCCTTTGGCTGTAGTTTTCACTGCCCTGTGTAAATCAGTAGGGAATATGGCAAGCATGTTGAACTTCCTGCTTGAAAGTAAATCTGACAAGATGTGCTTACCAAAACATATACTGTAAAAGAAAATGAAGCATTTCTTTAATAGTTTATGTTCTTGTGAGGTAGAAAGAAATTCAGGATGCTCATTCTGTCCTGTATTTTCCGTGTTTGTATCTTGCCAATTTAATTTTTAGGTTTGAAAAAGAAGTAAGAAAAATATTTAGGTCCAAGCTAATTTCATTTTAATTTGGCTCAATATAATGTTAGCCAGAGGATGGTAATTAGACTTGCTAAAAAAGAATGCAACATGTAGAGGAGAAAATGGCCTTATTAAAAAAATCTCAGGCAGTAGAAAGATGAAGTCTTTTCTTAGTCTTTATGGACAATCTTCTGTCTCCAAAGGCAAGATATTTAATTTTTCTTACACCAGTCTTCTACCCGTAAGAAGAGATAATATGCTGCTATATTTGGGTGCTTGTGAAATAAGTGCCTTCAAACTCTTGGACCATGTTGTAATTGAACAATGTTCTCTTTTTCTGTTGACAGATGATAATTATACCATGTAAGAGACACTGCTGGCCTATTTACTGAGTTTTCATTTGTTTTATTTATGAGATTTTTTTTTTTTAAATGTGCTTATTAAAAAAGGAAAAAAAAGTTGAAGTTCTGTTATCCAGACTTACTTTGCTTCAAGATTGAAGAAACCATTCTTTTATATACCACTGGCACTTCTGGATGTACACATTGTACCACTGGTAGGTAAATCAGCATCAGAGAGGTGCAGCCTCACAGCCACCATGGCTTAAGGATCAGCCAGGAATGCAGGCTTGTGTAGCTTAATCTTGCTTCAAGCCTGGCCTTTTAGAAACTCATAATAGACTTTATTCCTTTTTCTATACCTGCTTCTCACATCAGGAGCCTTGAAATTGCCAGAGTTAAGCAGTTTAATAATTACTTTTGAAAAGTGAAAATGCACATGGCCAGGCAATTTCATTTCCATTTTTAAAATAAGTTTTTCCTCTTGTTTCTGAAAAAGGAGGTGGAAATTATGATTGCTTATGAAATTAGTTTGTATAACTAGTTAGGTATTTGATTATTTGAGCATCTGTCTTTAACAGCTGAGGTAGTTCTGTTGCCTTAAGCAGAAATCAGTGAGGTGAGAGCAGATAGTGGGAAAAAGACAGAAATTGCTCTCAGGCTACTTGCCATACTAACAAGAGTTCTAGTTGCAGAGGACAGGAGTTGTACTCAAATGGCAGATGAAATGGGAAAATCAGAGAGATCCACTTTAAAAATGCACATTTCTGCAAGTAGAAATAATTCCATCTATAAACCATTTGGCATGAAATTCTTTTCCTTCCCTTAGAAATAGCACTATGACGGTAAAGAATGTCCCTTACAAATGAACTAGTTGAAACTTCAAAGACAGACCTGTGTTTTCCTGTCTTGCAGTAGTCCCCATGGTGCCTTGCAGTCCCTCTCCCCTAGAGACATGTAAGATCAATAAAAGATTTAAAATTTTGAGCAGCAGAGGAAAAAAGTGATTCTCACATAATTTAAAATATTTTACATTCCATCACTTCACTTAATTTTTCTTTTTAAGCAACACCTTGATTTTTGTGTTATGTCTCCCCTTCCAATTCTTCCAGTGCAGGTCACACATCTGCTCTTGTTCTCATGTCCCACACTTGAAAAACTAAATAGGGCAGGGAAACTGTGAAGATCAGTTAGGCAGCATCTCCTTCCAAACCAGCCTCAGAGCTCTGTTGCTAATCCAGTTTCTGACAGAGTTATCACTGTTTGCCCTTGGCTAGGATTAGCAGCTGGATAGATGGATCAGGAATGGGGCATGGGAGGTAAGGAAACACAGGCATTTATAGTGTGTTAGATCACATAGGAAAATGCTTTACTCTGTCAAAGGGATGAAGTAAGAGCTAAGCATAATTCTGTTGCTATTCCTCATAAAAAAGAACAAAAGTTAAAGTCATGATGGTTGTAAGATCATGAACCACCTTGGGGAGGGCAGGATGGGAATGGATCCCAAAGGAAATGTTGGCCTCTTACAGGATTACTACTTGTTCAGTTGAAAAAGGCAAGTTAGTTTGTTGCACAGCTATTCAGAAGATTTTTCTTTCAGAGGAAGTGAAGGACAACACCCCAGGACTGTCAGGACACACTGTGTGCCAGCCCAGCACCTGCCTTCTGGCAGAACCCCAGGACCTTAACCTTGAGAGGCCAAAACACCTGACAGAGAGATAAGGTCCCCACCTAGCAGGACATCCAGTGTATTTGAATGGTAACCAAAGTTTCCTTTTACAGTTCATATAACTTAGCTATGCTGTATCAAGGAAAAGGACCAAGTTTCTCAAAATAATATAAATTATGCATGAACAATATGCAAAATATGCCTTGTCACTTCTGTCCAAATCTGGGAATGTGCCACGCTTTTTTTATATAAGATGGCATATTTTTTACATCTCCCTTGGAAAAAAAGTGGTCAAAATGTGTAAAATAAAGGAGCAAAATTAATGTCTTCAAGTCCTTATCTTCCAAAATTGTCACAAGTATAAATTACTCAGCTGAGACTCCCTTGGAAAAAGGCTGATGGAGTATTTTTGTGTTATATAAAATAATGTAGTACCAGGTTTTGAATCCTATGCTAAGTTGAAACTATATAATATGAAGTCATAAAAACTTTATCTATTCTATTCTATTCTATTCTATTCTATTCTATTCTATTCTATTCTATTCTATTCTATTCTATTTTTATATTTCTATTTTTTTTGCTAATACAGACTGCTAGAGATCTGTGAGGGAGCATTTTTTTTAGGAGAAAATAAACTTGAACACCGGTATGGTTAAATTATGGCTACTAATGCATCTTCAGCCTATTATGAGCAACAAAGGGAAGAGAAAGGTATGTGTTAGGAAGAAACAAACCTCTTTGTGTCCTGGGAAGCAGATTGGAATTGATTGGAAAATAGATATTAGGTAGGTAGGAAGTGTATCATTACCAAAAATGCAATTTCATAAATGTCAAACACACAGTGCTGTCCTACAATACTCTGTCTAGTCCATAGATTGTCCTGAAATGAATCTTGACCTACCAGCCTAATATATTTCCCAAATAACAAAGTTCTCTTGCACTCACATCTTTTGCAAATGCCTGCAGTCTGTTATAAACAATAGCATAGTGAGATAAACTGCTAATGACTGCAAAACCATGATAACCTTTAATATAAAGTTCCTTTGAATTTGTGATGGAGCTCTTTTCTTCTCAGCAAAAAGAAGGATTATGAGGAGCAGAGACCATCACCAGCCACAAGATCTCTAAGAGCAGCAGATTACATTTGCAGATAAATCATTGTAGCACAAAGCTAAATGATGCTAATAAAAACTGGTGCTTCTTTATCAGATATTAATGAAACTGCATTTATAAAGATTAATGGAAAAGAAAAAAACATCTCTGGGACCCTATTGTTTCGCACATGAAAAACAGCTGAATTTTGCATCTTTGAACTGATTTAAGGAATAGGAAGACAGATTGCATGAATCATTGCTATATCCTTGTCATTGCTATTTTAAATAACCTGCAATTATAAGGAAAAAAAAAATCTCATTTCTGATGGAGATGTATCCAAAGGCCTCACTCGTAAATGTTTGGGGTTTTTTCCTGCTCTTTATCTTTGGCAAACTGGCACAGCCTGAACACCCACAGAGCTGAGGACTAACATGAGTCCTCTGGGTCACATCCTGGACCGATGGAGAGTGCGCATTTGTTGAAATCTGAAGTCCAAAATATTTAGGACATACCAAGAAAACAAAGTCATACATAAGACTATTTATTTGTTAATTTATAAGGCTGCTCTGGCACAGTTAAATGCAATCTTTAGACTGGAAGATGCAAATTGCAGTTTTTTTGCATGGTTGGTTTCTTTAAAAAGATTAAATGTGACAGGCTTCCTGCTCAAGTATCAATCTTGCTGCAAATTCCTTTGATGGGGCTGTCTCTGAGGCTCTGAGACTCAGCCTGAGAAAGACAGAAAGCTAGTCAAACAGCTAGAGCCATCCAGATGGCTTCTTCTTTATTGATGACCCACCTCTTGTTGCACAATTTCTTTGCTGCTTTTGGGGAGAAAAAGAACAGAAATCCTTGTTTTGTTTCCTGTATGATTATCCCTTAGTAGTTCTTTTCATAATTCCAGGAGTTAATATCAAAGAGAGAATCTGAAAGACATATATAACAGAAGGCTTGTCTCCCCAGATGCAGGGCCAGGAGGGAGGGGAGAGCAAGCATCACACCCAAATAATGATAAATACTGTGATTTCTGAGTGCACTGAAGTGAAGAAGAGCCTGTGTGATATCTGTAGATGTTTTGCAGCTGATTTCATGTTAATTGACATTTGTGATACCTGTTTTCAAAATCACTTTCAAAATTATACAAATATCTTTCTCCCCCAAGCACTGCTTGAATTGAAGAACGTCCCTGGTGTTTTTTCTGTTCCTTTGGCCTCCCAGCATTTTCTAAATCTCTGTTGCATAAGGTCTGCCTTTCACAGAATATGGTACTGGTGGAAACCACATTCAGCACAACAATTCACTGGCAGGAGATGCTAATTGGGGCAGTCAGATATTTTGGGTTCTTTAGTATAAATAGAAAGAATTTTAGCCTGCTGCTGGTCATAGCCCCTTTAACAGGACCAGCTAAAATGTCTGTGTTCCACACAAGCTCCTCCTTTAAGTGAGGAGTTTTAGTTGATTTTTTTAACCTAAACAGAGATCTGTCCTCCAAAATATTTATTTTCTTCTTCAATGCTACTGCAAGTATTTCTGCTTTAACATGGAAAATTCTGGTCCCTGTTTTTCCAGAGTGACAGCTGAATTTCTGCAGCTCTGCTTGGGCATTGGAAATGTTATGATTGTTTCTGTAGAGACCAGTAATGTTCTCACCTGGATTACAGGGTTTATGGAAGTGTGGAGGGTTTTTTTTTGTAATTTTTAGGAAAAACCCCCCTCTGATGTCCAAGAAGTTAAAAATTCTTCTTTCTTTAGGAATAAAAGTGTGTAGAAATGCTCATACTTTTGTCTGATACTAGTGTAAAACTCCCACCTTTGTAAAATGGAAGAAACATTTTGTTTCCATGAACTGAAGATAAAAACAATATATTTTCTACTCATGCTTAGTTTTTCCAATGCTCTTGAAACAATAATGAATTTTACCACCTCAAAATATTTTCAGACTCATATCCCTAAAGATGAATTTAAGTGTTCCATGATATGTTTGTGATCCATTAACAAAAATTACTGTAAAGGAGTATGTCCTTTACAATCTTCATGGTGAACCATATTTAATAATTTTTAATATATAGTTTCTTAATAGTTATCATGTTTCATGTGGCCTCCTTCTCCTTCCTCAGCTTGGAGTGAGATGGCATTTCCCTGACATTCAGGGACTGCTCTCGTACCAACAGCCTGGGCGTGTTTGCATTCATTATCTTTTTGCAGTGGAATAATAATAATGGAAGAGGGGAAAGGATGGAAAAAGAGCAGTTCTGTGTCATTTCTTCCTCAAATTCAAGTATATGCTGCTCTCTTGTGGAACTTCTGTGGTAGTAACAAGCATTAGATAAAGGTGTCCTTGCTTCATTTTATTTTGATCCATTGACTATTGCTAAGAAATATTCAGTGCTTATAATGTAATAGGTTTTTTAAAGTGCAAATACCAATTCTGCCTATTAATGTACCATTGTTCTTTTTCCATTTTGGTGGTCAGCGTCCATTGTTGACATAGATTTGTGTGCTGCATTTGGAATTAGATTTGTGATGTTTTGTAAATAAACATGTATTTGTAAATTCTGGAAAACAGCCTCTTTTATTCTTTAGGTAATGCTGAAGTGCACCTGTAGTTTTCTTTGGTTCACTTTTTCAATTAGCCTCAGTAAGAAAATAAGTGCTTTAAAAAAGGGAATGAAAACTTGGGTATTTGTCTGCATGATGTTTGTGTATGTGGGGGTGTTGTCCAAATCATGAATTCTCAAATCTTTTCTTGTGTATTATGAAACTGAGTGATGACCAGAATTTTTAAAATAATGTTTCAAGGTATGTCACTATCCAGCCAAAGAGTGGAGGCAGTACAGTCACAGAACCATTCTCTCTGAGGCCCTGGGAAAAAAGAGCTCCACAAGCAAGAGAGCTTTGGGTGCCTGGTTTCCTGAGGATGCCTTCAGGGTGAGATTCTTTGCTTTGCAAGGAATATGTGTGAATATATAAGTGTTTGAGTTTATATGGCTGTTGCTCTGTCATCAAGATCACCTCTCTACCTTTCCATCTATTTTCATTACGAGAAAAAAAGTATTTGAGGCAGTAGCCCTTCTGTCAGATGTGGCCAAAAATTTTATTTATTATTGCAGGATGGAGAGGCAGAGCAATTTTGTTACTTTTTTACCTGGAAAACATATGTTAATAATAGTAACAAAAGGCTGTATTTTTGCCTGCACATGCCCTACATTCTTACATATTCTGGGGCATATTTTATCCACTAGAATCCTTAAGCAATACACAGGCTGAGCATCCCTCTTGAGAATTTCTACTGCAAACCTGATATTTTATTTGTTTCTGGAAAGTCTGGTTGAGTTCACTGATATAACACACAGACAGCAAAATGCTTGACTACAAAGAAACACTTCATTTCCTCATATAAATACTTGCTGCCACCTCTGACAAAAAAAAAAAAAAATCTCCTTAGTGTGGTTAGTTATCCTTGTAAGAAACAATTTTTGAAGATAAGTTATATTAGAGCGCCACCATCATTAAAATCATTCAATTTCAAGATTGAATTTACACTTTCTGAGTAAGTCTTGTCCAGTAAGTGGAGGAAGGGATCAGACCTTTGGTCTGCTCTAGCCCTTGGAGGAGCACAGCCTGTTTTCAGAGGGGAGTAAGGAAGGCCCTGGAGGGATCTTTGGTGCAAACTAAGGGCAAACAAAGCCATTCCATGAGGCAATGGCTGATGCACTGCAAATGCAGCCTCTGGCTCCCTGCACACCAGCTCCCTGTGTACCCAAGCCTTGTATTCTCCTGCTTGTAGGCAGGGTATTATCTGGTGAAAAGAGGGAGTACAAAGAATCAAGTCATAATCGCTGTGCTTTTGTGAGTCCTGTGAAACAGAGTGAGAGCTGCAAAGGAAAAGCAAGTAGATTTTGAGTGTACAATATTTCAGGGGAGATTGGGAGAGGGTGTTTCTACAATATCCTATTATGTCTCCTCTTTAGAGAGAGGCTAAGCCAGTGCCAAAGGAATAGTTTTCCAATGTGCCATTTGTTCACAGGATGGATGGGGGCTGACAAGCTGACCATCAGAACAGCTTCTTTGTCCTTGGAGCTCCAGGTGGTTTAACAGCGCAGAGAAGCCACGAGTTTTTACCAAAATCACTGCTCATTCCTTTTTAGATGTCTTTTCATCCCTGTCCGGCTTATTTTCAAGGACTTAAAAATAAAATAAAAATTAAGCAGTGCATATTAGGAGGATGGTGGGGAGGTGAGGGTAAGGTACTGGGTATATGTATGATGTGCCTTTTCTAGAAAGAGGGCTCAGACATAGAAGTATCAGCATTCATGCTACATAAATAAGTACCACAGCTTAATCATGGCTATAATCATCTTTACTTGCAGCAAGATTCACATGACTCTATTACATCCCCTGCATTTTCTGAAAGTATATTTAAGAGTGTAAAGAGCAGTATTAAAATTATTGTCAAGAGACTTACAGGATTTTTAAAATTATAATGTTTGTTTATTAGTTTTAATATTTGAAAACTGAGCCTTTTATGACAGGTGTAATATGATAATCACTTAAATAGGCAGCACATAACACAGGCAGTCATGATTATAATCTGGTTTAGTCCATGCAGAGTGCAATAGAATAGAAGAATATGTTTATTTATTACTAATAAAGAAATAAGGGTCATTCTTGTTTATTACTTTAGGTTCTGACTTTGAGCAGCTTGTAGAGATAGACATAAACTCAGGGCTGAGAAGAGCAGACTAATAACCTCCTTCAAGCTGTTCCTAATGCAGCTCTGTGTGCAGCTGGCTTCTCTGCCAGGGTCTGCAGCTGAGTCATGGTCAGTGTGCTGTCCACCAGCACTCATTTCCAGGCCTGTGAGCTGTCTTAGCACCTCTGTATTCCCTCTGCAATATTTTTAAGGTAATATTTATTTTTTGTTTTTGTATATTATTTCTAATTGTCTCTAAATCTTTTTCAACTTTGAAATAATCAAGCAAATTGCATAATTAGTTTAGCAAGTGGTGACTGTTAATTTTGTCCAGAAAGGCATAGGAATAAAGAAAAGCTACTGCATATAATCTCTGTTGCCTACTTGAGGGTGGAAAAAATGCTGACTTCTATACACAATAGTTACACCATTATCTTTTTAGGCGAGAAATAGAGAATTGCCTCATGTTGTACAAATTGAGCTAGAGACTTCTAATCCATCAGAACTGTGGTGACTCAGCTGAGGTCTGAGGACTGTTGAGGTAAAGTGGAGAATGGCATTGGCACCTTGAATTTCTGATGAACTCCACTGAAAATTCACCCAAAGGAGGCAAAGTATCAAAACCAGTGCATGATGGAGTGATTGTATTTCACTTGTATCATTCCTAACACCCAAAAGATGGATGTGATATTTAATGTAAACAAAAGCACTTACTTTGAAAGGCCTCACTGTTATATTTGCA
This sequence comes from Oenanthe melanoleuca, assembly GCF_029582105.1. Classification (NCBI taxonomy): domain Eukaryota; kingdom Metazoa; phylum Chordata; class Aves; order Passeriformes; family Muscicapidae; genus Oenanthe; species Oenanthe melanoleuca. The sequence continues at coordinate 122,280,547 of NC_079335.1, read as the reverse complement.
GCAAGTGGGTGTGTCTAAGCTTCTTTCCTGTCTGTTTGCCCACTTTGCTGAGCTTCTGCAGGGAATAAGAAAGACAAAATCATTCTGCTGATTTAATTTCTACAAGAATACTACTCCCTTCCTAGGATTGATTCACTTCTGCCTTTAAGTCTCCATTTCCCCAAAATGTTTGAAAAACTTACTAAACTTCTGGTTCTTACTCCATTTATTCCATTTATTTACAGAAGCTGCTCATTGGTGCATGTGATTGGTGCCTGCTCTTCATCAGCAGCAAGAGCTGTGCTTTAAATTGTCTCATCAGGAAACACCATTGTATTGTTTCCCTCTGCCTTGTCACTTTATTTTCAGCTTCTTTTTAAAGCTTATTCACAGCCCTGAAATTTTCCTCAAAATTGTTGTGTGTTCATTAGACTTTTACCGCGTACCATGATCCAGGTGCAAAAGCTGGCAGTGAGAGGGACACCTGCACACAGGGCTGCATGAATAAGAGCTTGAAGGAGGTCATTAATCCCCTCTGTTCAGCCCTGAATTTTCATCTATATTTGATATCAGATCGGAAATCTATATCCTGCAGTTTTCCATGTCCTGGGAGTGCTAAATCAGCAAAAAAGCAGCACAAAGGGCTGGGGCAGCGGCAGTGGTGACAGCCAAAGCCAGGGAAAACCTGGCAGTGCAGGGACGTGCCAGATGTACTGCAGTGCTGCACACAAAGAGATGCAAATGAGAGCAGGAATAGAAAAGGAATTTTGGTCTCTGATGGGACCTTCCCAGTGCAGCAATCCGTGTCTCTAAATCTCCACATTGCCCTGATTTTATTTCTGCGTCTGCTACCCAGAGAGCGCCTCGGGAGGGTTTTCAGGACGCGCATCCCGAAGGTGACAGCGCCCGGATTTTGGCAGGGCAGGGATGCGGATGCGCAGCGCCGGCTGCCGGCTGCTGCCGCTGCTGCAGGGACGAGAAACCCTCACATCTTAAAACCTACAGGATCTGCCGAATGTTGCATCCTGTTCGATTTTCCAAAAGGCAGAGTTCTCACAGGAAAAGAGACAGTTGATATTTCCTCCCTCCTTGCTACCCAATTATTTTCTTATTATTTATTTTATTTTATTTTATTTTATTTTATTTTATTTTATTTTATTTTATTTTATTTTATTTATTTTATTTTATTTTATTTTAATTTTTTTTTAATTTTTATTTTTTAATTTTATTTTTTAATTTTAATCTCTGCATCTTGCCTACCACTGTTAGCAGTGCAGGATTGCCATGTTACAGCAGCAGAGAGAGTTCTTGTGTCAGTGAAGGGTTCCCCAGGGCTCCAGCAAAGGCACTGTGCTGCTCTTGCCAGACCCACAGCTTGCCATTGATGCTAAAATGCACAAATGCTGATGTAAGAACTCAGGTGTTGTGTCTAGGTGGGAAAAGTAGGTTAGACTAGATGGGTTCTCTGCCAGAAAAAAAAATAAATCGTTTTGTCATATCCAAAATATTCACCACCTAAGAGTTGTGAAGATTTTTCAAAGCCAGCCAAGGTGTTTTCACAATAAAAGACTCCATATTTTCCAGGTAATGAGACCCTCCAATAACCAAATATGACATATTGACATTACCCATGAGTCCATTTCCATTCTCATTTTCTATCTTTTTTCATTCTCAAAACTTATAAACTCACACTGGCTAGAATCTCATGAGCCTTGTCTCTTCATTTGCCTATTATTTACTTTTATTACCTATTGCCAAATACTCTTCTCTCCCCGTATATAAGTCCAGTGCACATTTCAGCATCAGCACTGCTGGACAAAATCAGCTCAGAAAAGTTTATCTTAGAAGCTATTTATTGTAGTTTGTGAGGGAGATTGGTTACTTGGCAGCAGTTTTGCAGTCAGTCAAAAGTAAAGAAGTAATTTAATTCCTGTGTTCTCTCCAAAGAAAATCTTTGAAAGAGCAATAATAAACTAGGAATAACATCAACACAAAGAAGCAGAGGACAGGAGAGACACTTCAGTTGTGTAGTTCTCCTCCAAAAAGTATGCCTTGTTCATTATTCATGTGTTCAGTGCAGGAGCTCTCCTACCCATCTGTTTCTGAGGAATGGATTGGAAGTAGCTGTTGTGTTGTAGGAGCATTGGCATAAAGAGTAACCAAACCTCTGGTAATAATGCTGATAATTGTAGACTCCAAATGCAAAAACAGGGCAGTGCCTGGTTTTGTAAACAAGGTACCAAAGTTCTTTTTCTGTATATGGGTCTGTGTCAGAGGCCCACTGTTAACTTTCCTAGGTCTAACCTCTGGTAAAGGGCAGCTTAACCGGCCTAGAATTAGAAAATTCCCCTTCCCAGACACCACAGGGACCACTTGTTCCAAGGGAGGTGTCTCCTTGGTCTTCACTTGGATTTGAATGTGTCCACCTTTGCTCTTGGGAGGTTTCACTCTGAGTTGGACTGTGCTCAGCATTGATAGTAAAGAGAAATGTTACTTTTCTTGGTAGTGAATGTGTTTCCATTTCTGAGAGAGATGTTATTTAATTTGTAAGATAAGAGGAAAATAATTATAAACACAAGCTCTTAATGGATAACATTAATCTTAAAAATTGTATTTCTCTTTCACTTCAACAAATATTTATCCAGAGGGTGTTGTTACTTGTTGTCAGCCCCTCAAAAATTCAAGGCAGAGCACTGGCCACCTGGGTACCTCCTAGGGGCTCCTGGATGTTGTATTCTCTCTAGTTTTTTTACAAGAGTGAAAATGTGGCTGTTACAGCCAGGACCTCAAAGGGGAAGCCTTTGAAAATGTATTGTCATCCATATATCTAAGGCCTTACACGTTCAAAAATTGTCTTATATCTTGGGCTTCGAAGTGTGTCTTGGCTCACTGGTACCTTGCTCAGATAGCTGGTATCCTGTGTGCAGCTGCTCCTAAGCCCATTTGTCATTTATTAATGGAATTATCTGTGTGGTTTCCAGAACTAGGCCCCTAGAAATGGATGTGGGACACACACAAACTAAAAACACCTTATATTTGTAGAAAGGTTTCTGATGCAGCATTTTGTTCTTCCTCCCTGGTCTTGTACCAAGACAATGCCATACACTGGTAGTTCCAGTTAACACATAGACATCTTAACACACACACATGTATATAAACATACACATAACTTTATACATATACAAGCAGATCAGTTTTAAACTATCAGTAATTTTTTCAAGAGTCTAAAGTTCGTGATAATTAGTACTTGAAAAATGCTGTGAAGTTTTTTGTCATTCGTGCTTTGACATGCAAAGACTAATGTTTGTACTAAAAAAACCTGCTAAAGATTCATTGCTTTCATTTGCACCTCTGTTTGATTAATCTTTTTTTGTTGGTCCATCACTTTTTTTTCATCAGTTATGGGTCTTTGCTGATAATCTAACATGTTTGAAGTCCCTCTTTGATTCAAAGAAATGAAAGTTGGATGGTATTTTTTGAAAAGGTGCTATTCCTGCTAAATAATGAAGTCATTCTGACTCAGTTTTTTCACTGATAGGTTTCCATTTGGCTAATTGGTCTGATGACATGTGAAAGTGTTTACAGGACATCACAAAAGTGACAGAAAAAACATGCCCTCAATTTGTTTTAGTGTTCTGTTAAACTTTTCTGAAGTTAATCCTTTCTTCTTTTTAAAGCTGTAAACATCAGAAGGAGGCTTTATTAAATTGCTTTTACCTCAGACTACAGGGGGCTTTAATGGAAAAGGGAAAAATGCTTGAAACTGTTGAGTCTTTGTTCTTTTTCTAAGGCAAGAACATTGGGAGTCCACACAATGGGATTTTAATAACTGGTGTTATTACCTTCACAGCAGTAAAAAGATGGGGGCACCTGGTTTTATGGAACTGGTTAAAAGGAAACTAAGCGATACCATACAGTATGTACTTGAAAAAGCACCCAGAAATATAAATACTGTATTTTCAAAAAGCCAAACAGTTCTATAGAACACATATATGAAGTCTTAAGAAAATATTAACAGCCTCTCTCTATTTTGCAGGATCTCAAGTACCACAGTGACACCTGGAAGCATGGGTGCCCTTCCCTGAGTAGGTAAATCATTACCAGCATCCTCTGGAGCCCTTGTGGATACATCTGCATTAATGATGGCCCATGGGCTAGTATCTTCTCCAGAACTGAGAACAACCAACAGGGCACATCTGGCCTCAGCAGAGCTGCACTTCTCCATTGCCTCTCCTTTAACCAACACCAAAACACCAGAGAGGCTTTGTGATGGCTCCAGCTATGCATTGCCTGAGACATTCCCTGATGCTGCAGGGTGAGCCATCCTTGGCATTCAGGCCATGGCCACTTCACTTACAAGGTGGTGTGTTGTACATAGCAAGGGTAACTTTTCTGTAAGAGTGAGCAGGAAAAAAGATGTTTACAATATTATGTTACTGTACATATATTCCAAGGAGGCATGTTGCATTGATTTTTAAAATTTAAATCTTTTAAGAGTTGCAGTTGATGATATGAAATCAGACATATCAGATCCTCTATGACCTTGATATTTTTCTGTCGCCCCTTGTAGTTGAAATAAATACTTAATTTGTTGCCTTCAAATTAAACTGTTGTCAAGATACCATAGTGTCCTTGGTGGACTCTGTGTAGCAAAGAATCTGAAATTCTCTGATATTGCCCCTGGGAGGAAATAATTGTGGGTTTTCAACCAGTTTGCCCATGTTCTGTGAATACTCTCATTTCTTTATGGTTTTTATTGTTTCTTGAACACTTGTTAACATTGGACAAGAAAAACATGCAAATGTGGGAGCTCTCTCTGGCTGGCTGGCTGGCTGTTCTTGCTGCTGCTGCTGCAGCTCTCTGCTCTTCATAGCCCAGTATCACTGGAGCTGCTGCTTCTGGTGCAAGCTGTGAGATCAAAGCAGACAGTGTGAAAAGTTTATTTTGTATTGCTTCATTTCACATGTTGTCTGTTAATTGATCTCCTGAGTCATTTAAGGTCCTCACAACCTGTCATTGCTTTCATAATTTCTGTTTTTTTGCCATGTACCCTGACATTATTTTTTTTTCAGCTTTCATTTATGAAAGAGAAGAAATTGCAATTATTAAGGAGTTTAGTGCTAGGAAGTTTTGTAAAGTTTATATGTTTACCTAAATGTCTCATTTAGTTTGGTGAGTCAGGCTGCCAGTGAGTTCTTTTTATACCCACTTCAGTGAAGCTGATTTTTTTTTATTTGAATCATTTGCTATTACTTGCTTCCAGAAGAGCTGTATGGCTGCTCTGGCCCTCTGCTATGCAAATAAACTTTGCTGCTTTTCCCTAATTTTTTACCCTTTCCTAACCACATGATTGCTTATAAATTGTCCCACTGTTGTGGCTATATGATATGTGGTTCATATCACTGCACAAAAATACAGAGCTTGGTGCTCAAGTCTTGTGCCTTGGCCCTGTTCTCATGAACCCATAGGGGAATTTTGGGGAATCAAAACTGATTGAACCTGTTTCATGGTACAGACCTAAGTTTACCTTGAGGTACTTTGCCTGGGAGCCCAGTGCATGAAAATCCCAAGTGTTAAAGAGGGATTTGGGAAGTCATGCAGGCTCTGGTTATAGGTGGTACAGGAGTGAAACCATAACTGGGAGCTGAGCTATTTAATCTTGCAGAAATATAGTGATTTTCTGTGGAGAAGAAACAGAAACCTGACTCTGCTTGCTTTTGAAAGATTATGAAATAGATATTTGTTTTTCTGAAGAAGATATCCAGGTGCAACTATATCACCAAAGTTTACAGAAAATTTACATCATGCTTATAGATGAAGATAAGAGCCTACAACTGAAAAGGTAAGGCTTTTTTACCAAAGAACTATCAGGGCTTTTTCTTTAAATTAAAAAGTTAATATATGGTATCGAATTTTAGCTGAAGCTTTAAAACAATATTAAATTGCATAAAGGACAATGAAAGTATAAGCAAGCAAAACAACTTGTCATAGTGGCAAATGTTGCAAGGGTGTCAGCCCAGACCACCTGGCTACCAGCAGCACACACTTCCTAATGGAAGGGAGCTGGGTGCCCTCCCTGGCCAGCAGGGTTGTTTGAGTCTGCAAATGTTCCACTGCTGTAGGCAGTTTGTTCTGGATACTTTGCCAGATGGGACTTCTACTGTTTCCTTTTCTCTACTGCCTGGAGAGGGTATGCTTTAATTGTCAGAATTATGAATATTGGAGCTGAAATTTGCCCTGACATTCTTCAAGGCTATATAGCAGACCATATATCAATATATTTTTGTCTACATGCACTTGAGTTACACGTTTCTCTTGCCTTGTTCTGAAGGAACACTGAATATCTGAATGTGCTGGAATTTTAGACTGTTCATATTTCCCCTCATCATGACATTTACACTCCTTCAAATCCTCCTTTCATAGCAATATTGTTATTTCTTCAGGTTAAGACTGTTTTCACCATGCTGTGGGGTTGGCAGGCATGTTTCAGGTGCTTCCCTGTGTCTTGTGATCCTTGCTGCTCAGGGAACAGAACCACTCTGAGGAAAATTAAGACTGACCAGCTCCCCTGCTTCTTGTCTTTTATGATTTATGGCAATGGTACATGCTGTAGACTATACCCCAGATCTGCTTTTAACCTACCACCCTGGAACCAGAAGGGCAGTAGATGCTAAGAGATAGCACAAGTTCAAAAACAAATTGGTCCCCATCATAAAAGTTAAAGCCACCTAAGTCTGCCAGATACAGTGGCTGGTTGACAACTGCTGGCCTAGGGAATCCTGACACAAATAATACTTGGCTTGAGAGTGTAAAAAAACAAGCATGCCAGGATGCTGTGAAAACTTTCCATTTTTTCTTAAAGATTAATTTCAATTTTTCCACTCATTAATATCTTTTGCTAGTAAGTTATTTAATAATAACTTACTACTGCTAACAATTCTTTGCTTATTCTGCCCCTGTCTTCACTGGTCATTTACTTAGCTGTAGTTAGAGGCACTATTTGTCTATTAACCATCACAAATGTAAGATATTTTGAAATAATTCTACTCTGCTCTTGAGGAAGCCTCACAGCACATGCTCTGTTGTGGCTTTGATCATATCTGATTTTGCTGTGGCTTATTGCTTTATGACATATTTCCCCTTGCTTTTTTTTTGTTCCCCTACTGCTATCTTGCAGAGATTTGCCGTTAATTCTAGCTACTCCTTAGTTCACTTCAGGCACTTTTTTGTTCTAGTTGCTCATAATTTTAATATTTTCCATAACTTACCCTCAGGATTCCTTGCCATGTCTGCTCACCCAGTATGTTTTTAGCATTAAGCAGTTGTCAGTCCACACTGAACAGTTTTCTAGCTCATTGGTATATTTGGTGGACAAAATTAGTGCAACTGGTCCCCCTTGTGACACAACTTCTGCCATTATGGTTCAGATAAAAGTCTTGTTTATGCTCATAAATACTTATATATTTTGTATAAAAATTAACATTGTTGATTCTTTTCTTTAATCACATTGCTTTGCACACAGTGCAGTTTTAGTAAATTTAGGATTTTTGCTTTTGTTCTAAATTAAACTATCCTACAAAACTAGCTTGGATTTCTTATTAAAAATAGTAAGAAATGCCTCCAAGATGATCTTTTCTTTCAAGCTTTTCTTTCATTTCTACACATTTTTCTAATGACTTGAAGCCAGAGTATATCTAGCTTTCAAGGTTTTCTGTTCTCTTTTGAAAACTTGATGCACCAAGAGATTAGTGTATCTCTATCCATATAACTCAAAAAGTCATCTGTCCTTTTTTCTCATCAATCTGACCCAGAATTCTCTTTGCTACTACAGAGTTGTTGCACTCAAAATCTTGCTTGCTCATATAAGTAAAGCTAAAAAATTATTAGCATAACTGAAAGTGAAACACTCTTATCATTACTAATCCAGACCTAACTGCTTAAAAAGAAGGTTAATGCAGTTAAAATCTTTATACATACACCTCCTAGTGCCTACCTCCCAGTGTTAGGCTGATGTCTCCCCTTCTTCTCTGGGTGCAGAGATTGGTGGGATTTCACACTGGTGGCAGTGATGGGGTGTTAGTGAATTTTCAGCCTCTGGAGTCTTTCAGTGCGAGGAATGATTTTTATTGTAATCTTCACTATACAATCAACTTGGGGCTATTTTTCTGTGTCTGCCAAAACCCTTTTGCACCTTTGCTCTGCATTGGTCTGTTGTTCCATATCACACCCAAATTACTACATATGGTATTTTTTGGGATGTTAGACACCATATTTCTTTGTTATCTCTAAAGCCAGTTCTCTCCAGCTCAGTGCTAGAGTCCTGCCAGAGTCTTAAACACTATTCTGCACAGAACTACTGCTTCTTACTGCTATCCTCATAAAACTATCATTCTACTGTACAAGGACAAATTGAATGTAGACATGTGGTACCCTTCCTGCTATTCAGACTTTTTTCCCCTCTGTTGATGCTTTCAGCAACTAGTTCACCTGTGTTAAAAGACTCCCAGAACATGAGAGAATAAAACACATGGATCTAGATACATGTCTGAAAGTCAAATACGTACAATGTTGAAAGATTCTCCTCCCTATCACACTTCCCAAAAACCCCCAAACAAACAAACAAACAAAAAAGCCACCTGCAAAACAACAAGAAAACCTCAAAATAAACCAGCCTAACAGAAAAACTCCCACAAACAAATAAACAAAAACTCAAACCAACCAACCAACCAACCAACCAACCAACCAACCAACTAACCAACCAACCAAACAACCAACCAAAAACAAAAGCAAAAAAGAAAAAGTCTCCGAGAATTTGAAGACATGCACAAGCAATTGATTGTGCAAACTGTCCATGGACAAAATGAGACCATAATGAATATTCTTGTCCTTAGGAATTTATGGTAAATAGTAGATATGGGTGGCATTTTAGGAAAGCAATTTGAATGCAGTGATTTGGAGAATTCTTTAAAATAATATTTTTTTCCCTCTTTAAAAACTATTTACTGTACTTTTATTTAATTGTCCTGTGACCCTAAACTGACTACCAAAAAAACCGCAAAAAACAAAACATCAAATCAACAACCCTCCCATGCTGCATATGTGATTTCTTGTTATACATGTAATTCAATACAGTTAAGCAGACTGCCCAGGATGTTCTTTATGCTAAGTGACAACTGCTTAAATAGAACATAAAAAGCTTTGAATAATGTAAATCAAGCAATAATAAATGTTATTATCACTTATATGATTTTCTTATAATCTCTATAATGTTATTATTGGTATATAAATCCTTAAATGATAGCAGACAGCTTCACAGCTCATAAGGATTTGTTAAACACAAAGACAATTTTAATATGTCATGGCATGGCATTTTGATGAGACCCATGAAGTATTCTGGAGAAACATACTGTACTGCCATTTCATTGATCTAAGGTGGCAGATGAAAGTCTTGTCACCTGCAGTACCACCTCATTTCAAAGTGAATGCAGTCAGAGAGATGGAGTATGGCAATTTTTAATGCAAATAATGTTTTGCCTTCCTGAAGGAGCCCATTTATAGTCTTGAGGCCATTAGACTTCTGCCCTGGCCTCTTCAGCACAGCAATTCTGCAATAGGATTGAAGAGTCAGTTGCAGATTGATGATTAACTTCTCACTTGTGCTGCTAACCTTCCTTTTACATTTATGTAAAACTGAACAATTGACTGCTACTAATGTTTTACTCATCAACTTGTAAGTGAAGGCCATTTAAGACAGCAATGTTGGATTTAGCTCCAGCTGCTGTTCTAATGTTGCAGAAAGCTTTTGTTGCAGTTCATTAAATTCAACTTCAGGCAGTCACAGAACTGCCACCTAATTATTTTTTTTATTTTCTTGGCTGAGTGAATCCTGGTGTCACCGATTTCCTCTCACAAAATGGAGCTACAGAATTCTTCATTCTGGAGATTGAAGAAACAAAGCAGTGAGGAAGACACCAACATAATTCTGTTAAAAACAGGTAAGACTGAATCAGTGCAACTTCATTTCCTACCAGTTCTTCAGACTATCTTGGGAGTCAGACTCTGTATGGGAAATTGGTTCTTTGCTAGTAGATCACAGGGCCTTTATTAATAACAGTTAGTTTATGTTTTGGGGACTAATAACCAAATTGGAGGTTACATGGGTTCATATAACCCTCTGGCTGAAAAGGAGCAGGCCTGTGGCTGAGAAGTAATTAGCAGTAATTTTCCTCAGTACTGAGTACATGAGGTATTTTAATCTCTATTATCTCAGTACAAATCAAATTAAATTATGACAATTTCATTCTGTGGCATATCAAAACTGAAAATGAGATCCAAAATTGAAAGATATGTGTATGGAGATGTCACTTCTGACCTTGAATACAGAATTTCTACCTGAACTTAGCTCTGTTAACACATGGATGATGCTAGATACCTCTTAGAAACTATTTTAAAAATACCTCATCATCTGTACTACTCATAAGTTTAAGCAGTTGGTATAGCTTATAGATAAAATAACTAAAATCAGAACATCTGTGTGTGTTTAAAGCAACAATCCAAAACAGAAAATGTGCATAACCTCCTGCCATGGAGCTGCTCATGGAATAGGGATTTTGATTGATTCCTGTGCTGATTCCCTCTTTAGGGACATTACAGCTTGAGAGTATTTCCAAACTAGTACACAAAGGTTTCACCCCAGAATTCTTGGAAAAATAATAGATACTGAGAATTTGAGCTTATGTTAATGATTGTTTATTGCCATATCACAGTCAGGATTTCAAAGAGAGATTTCTCCCTCCTATGATTTTACACACAGAGGAGAGAGCTCTTACTATGATTTTACAATTAGAATTTACGCAAAATGAGTATTAAAAAGGAACAATAGAGAAAAATGTGAAGTAACAATAGAATGGCATGATTAAAATATGTAGAATTAGGTATCTTCAAGGTTTCTAAATACATAGTTGCACCTTTAGTTGCAGCAAGAAAGGAAAAAATTACTTCAGCCACAAAATTCACATTTTCAATATGCATATTTTTACTTTTGACAGTGTGTCTTCATGTACTTGTAAGTTGTCAGCTGGGAACTGTTGTTGTCTCGCTGCAATCTTAAGAGAGAGAAGACACATCAAAAGAGAATTAATGCCATGATAGCATTCAGTGCAAATCAGTAAAGTTCCACATAAGGATGAAATCTGGCATTCGTGTCAAACACCAAGACACAATGGGGGCACAGCAAGAAAGCTGTGAAGGGAATTGAGTTAGAATATGAAAGCAAGACACAAGCTGTAACCCTTTGTCTGCTATGACAATTTCATAGCTTTTACATGACACAAGTTGTGTAAATTAGTTTGGGTTCAGCTTGGGAGAGGTTTTTGTTGGACTTCATTACAAATAATCTGTCAATACTGGACCACCAGACTGAATGTCCAGTCACAGAACTGTTAACTAAATTCTGCCCACGGGCTCAAATTGTGTTGCTATTTCCATATAGATATCTTAAGGAGTAGCACTGGGAACAGTTAAGAAACTGAGAAGTCACATTTTGACATGTATAACTAAGAAAGAGGGTTTACTCCCTAATTAAGTTATTCGGAGAAGGAAAAAATTATATTTGTTTTGAAATACAACACTGTGATGAAACTATTTGTAAGCTAAACAAAACTCATTGAGAAACAACTTTCTGCCATTTTAAAGAATTATCTGACACTCTGAAGAGTGTATTTGAAAATAAAAGAAAACCCCAATCATATTATAATTTCAGTTTCAGAATAATAAATTTAGGGGCTAGGTTCTGAATAAAATCCACAAAATATTAAAACATATGTGGGAGCCTCTAACCCCTCATCTATAAATGGAAAAGTACCAAATCTTATTTTCTCTGAAAAGACAGAGCTTTTTAGATACATCAACCCATAATGATTACTAAATAGGTTCAGTAATTGAACTGTTTGAAATAAGATTTCCTTGAAAACGGGAAACAACAAGAGCCATGATCATGGATTATGATCCTGTGGCTAAGTTTTACCTTCACAATATTGACAAATTGAAGGACTTTCCCTTGCTTGAGGGGGTCCAAAGCAGTCCTGGGGCACCCAGCAGAGCCTTAGGAAGACTGGGGAGGTTTTGGGGACTGGTGACCTCCTTTGGGCTCTTGTCCCTGCAGCCTGTGTGCATTGCCTCCCCCAGTTTTGGGCACTGGTGACCTCCTTTGGGCTCTTGTCCCTGCAGCCTGTGTGCATTGCCTCCCCCAGTGCCATCTGCAGCCGAGCTGTGCCCGGCCTGCCGCCCGCCTTTTCAGCAGAGCTGTTACTGACCAAAGCAGGACAAGCAGGACTGGGCAGCACCCAGCAGCAGCAGCTTGCCAGGGCAGGCCAGGACACCAGCCCAGGAAGGGTTTGTGCTGCAGGCTGGAAGGGCAAGGCCCACGTGTGTTGGTGTGAGCAGCCTGTGAGCGACACTGCTGGGCCTCCCCAGGCTCCGGCCTGGCTGCCCCTGAGGCTGGGCCCCCACACTTTCTAGGGTTCTTCTGATATTAGGGCAATTGTGGCAAAAATGGAAGAAGAGCTGTGCAATGACCACGACTAGCAACATAAAATACTTCAATAATAGTGAAAGTAAAAGTGGGACAAGGCCCAAAAATCCAAACACACTAGGAAAAGGCACAAGGCCCTGGCAGGAGTCGGTGGTTGCAGACCCAGATGTAGGGAGGCCCAGGGTATAAATGTGGGGTAGGAATCGAGGTTAGGGTGCAATGTGGTATAGGGGAAAGTGGTGCAGAGGTGGGGTAAGGGAAGGCAGGGTGCAACGGGGTAGGCTGGGAGGGACACTGCACCAATTGAGGGCCAATGGGGATACAAGGAAGGGAGAACATTCTAGAGACTGGGAGTGGTGATGATAACTGGAAAATGAAGGTTGGGAATATGAATGAGGCATTAACATGGGCAATCCCATAACTCCTTGGAACTTTTTCTTCTGGGATTGTCACAACTCCAACAAATGCCTCCCAAGGCCTAGGGTTGGGGTACAGGTCTTCTTTAGTAATGATTGCCTGACCTGGAATACAGGTCAGGCTGACCCCCATACCTGGCAGCAGAAAGAGGAATGGCATCTGCTCAATGACATTTAAGGTGTGCCTTGAAGTAAGCCTTCCAACTTCTCTGTTTAAGCAGGACACAGAAAGATGCCCATTTACAAAAGGATGTGGAGATAGTTTACAAAAGGATCTAGAGACACTTCAGGGGAAACACCCATCCCAGCCAGGGGCACTGCCCAAATGAAGGTAAGCAAAATTACACAAACTCAGCCTCTGCCAAAAAATTAATGAAGAGACAAGCAGAGGCTAAGATGCACACACACACCCAATTCATCTCTATCCTGCTCCAAAAAGCAAATGTTTGTTCATCTGCCTGGTCATTACCTGCTTTTGGATAGACAGCCAGATTCCCTGTATTAAAAAAACAAAAAACATCAGAAGATCTAGAGAGAACTTTTTCTGTAGCTAAACTGATAGTGATGCCAAGCAGATCCTGATGGCTGCTCAAGCTCCCTGCTGTTTCAGGAGGATAATTTTCTAGATTTTCTGGATTCTCCAATATTGTAGGTTTTCACATTACTAAAAGGCTGAAACATTTGCAAAGTTTGTCTGAGTCTCTTGATTTACCTCTCACTTCATGTCCTTTCATCACACTTGTACTAGAAAATCATATTGTCCTGTAATGTTTTGGGATTCTTTTTAAAATAAGCACTACCCTTTCCCATTAATCTAAAAGTCTTCCAAACAGTTGCCTAAGTCCTACCACATTTTCTTTACTGAATGTGAAGACTCTATCATCTTCATTAGTATACTACAGCTAATTCTCTAAATTTAAATGAGAATTTGAATTTTCTTCTCTTGGATATTTTCTAACTGGTTACAACACTTTGCCTGTATTGACTTAAACACATTTAAATGATCTAAAAATTACTCTGTTAGGTTGTAGGTAGGAATTCAAGACCAATGCTTCTGTGGTTTTACTGTGGATTCCAGAGAAGAAATATGTAGGTAGGAGTTACTTGTGAAAATCGTGAAATGCCTCAGAAAATCAGAGTTTTGTGCTCTCAAAATTGAGTTTAAATCTTTTAGGGGTTAGTTTGGAAAGGCTACTGGGGAGGTAATAACTACTGAGACAGGACAAACCCCCCATGACACGGTGTGTAAGTTACACAGCAGAACTGGACATGAAAAAAATTGAATTTTGGAGAGCACAGAGAGTGAATATGAGCAATTATAAAAAAAAAATGCAAAGTGATTTATTTTCTGCTTTTTCTTCTTGTGTAGGTACAGTGACAGATTCAGCTTCACTTGAAGTGAATACACATCTTCTAATTTTTTTTTTTTATTCTCCAAAGAAGGGTTGTTTTTTTCTAATATAAAAATGGCAAGGAAGAAAATTTTATTGTTTTAATTTCATTTGTTGGATATTTATCAATTGACTAAATGTGTTTTGCTAATTTCCAAGTCAACTAGGACTGTAGCAACAGACTTGATTGGTACCATAGCAAGAGAAAGTATTTTTCTTTTTAAATAGAAACACTAATTTTTAGTAAGAATGTTTGCTAATGCCTTTCAGAAAAAAAAGAAGAGACTGTTTAAAAGGTGGTCATATTTTAGGGATCTGGCTTTTATTGTTACTCTATCCCAGCATAGTATACTACATTTATTAAAAAAAGACATTAAATGATTTTGTGTTTATATTTATTGTCAGCAATACATCAGTTATGTAAAAATAACCCAGATGAAAATGTAAGACTTGTTACATTTTCACATCATCTGTATTAACTGAATAAAGCTTAGTGACAATATACACAAATTTGCAGTAGAAGTTGTACGTAAACATTTTGTGCATTAAAAAAGAAATATACATAATTTAAAAAATAAAAATGCATTACACAATTTACAAATTAACATTAACAAAAAAAAAGGTAAACATTCCTCAGACAGCTGCCTCCTCATTCTACAAAATAAATATTCAAGTAAATTAAGTTAGGCAAAATAAACTCTTAACTCTTAACAATTTACATAAAGGTAAAAAGACAGATTTCCATTTAATTCAAGGTATATTTTACAGTGATTTACACATAGAGTTTTTAAATTGGTCTCTTCAAATTTTAGTATTGGAAAAAAACCAACCTTATTACATTTTGGCAGGAGGAAGGGAGTTTCAAAATTGATGCTTTATACCAAATATAAACAGGCTTGTGCAGTTGCATCAAAGCTTCAAAAAGGAACTGCTCCAGGACTCAAAGCAGACACAGTAAGCTAGAAACTACAGTTTTAAAAAGGAAAATATAAACCACCACATCAACAGGAAAATATCTACTTTGCTATTTTTTGAATGGTTTATTTGATCACTGGAAACATTACTTTCACAAACTAATAATCTACAGTAGTGACTGCTTTAGGCACTGGATTTGTAGAAGCACTCTGATTTTTAAAGCAAATTGCTTTTCATTCTATATTGACAATTCACATATTATTTATTTCTGTTTCAATGCTAGAGGGCTTAATCACCTTTGCAACATTTTGATTTACATAAAATTTCAGCCCTCTTTACAGCCTAGTATTTGTTTTTTTCATAATGAGGGAAGCCATTCTGGCTTCAAATTTCCATGCACATCGTTCATAGAAAAAATAATAATAAAAACACACTCTAGATTTTAAATGCAGCACTAGTATGATGCAGATGTGCACCAGATATTCACTGATCAGATATAAAATGTAACACACACTAAAATACTTGCATGGATAGCAAAGGCCAAACATACTTAAAAACCTCTCCTATCTCTTTCTTTATCCATTTAATGTGGTAAGAAAAAAGGAGATGTCATACCTTCACCTTCAAGTTATTAAATGCTTCGATTTAGGACATAAAAATCTTCAAGGCAAGAACTAGGCAACAGCTCCTGCTAAGACCAGCCAGTGCCATAAATAAAGATGACTCATTGCCAATGAAAGAAACCCTGTTCCCTCAATGCCCTCTTGGTCCAAAACTATTCAACAACACAGAATCAGACATTTAAAAGAACAGAAATAATTATTAAAATCTGTCTCCACATGTAGTTATTGTTCTTTAATACTTTATAATTTTTCCATGGTTTTTTGGGTTTTTTTTTTTATGTCTGATAAAAAAGGAACCAACCAAGTTTTTCTTGTTTTCTACTCAAGAATGCTGAAAATTAAAATTTTCAAGATTTGTATTTTTGCAATGGATCTTTACAAAGTGATATAAGACTGAATACTCCAGCCCTGAAACACATATAAATGAACCACTGCTGTGGCAGGGGCCATGAAACTTCATCAGCTGCAGCTGGATCAAGGTATAAAATGAGAAATTAAACCTGCATCAAAGATTGTTACCATTGTTCCTCTGCTCACCATTCCCATTTGGGGAATACCTATAACAGTGGGATGAAGGTAATTTTCTTGATGCAGTAACACCACATTGGTAATATGGCAGCTAAGTTAAAGCAGGACCATAATCTCTCTTGAATATCCACAAAATGCTCATTGGTTTCAAGAATTATTTTACATAGAACAAAGATGTGTATTTTAAAGAACTGATATTACCCATTGATGCCCATGAGAGTCTTGTCATTGATTTCAGTGGATCTGGGCCAAAGTTTGCAAAGCTAGTTTCATTCAGTGTGCAAAACCTGGTGCTTCTTGAGTAAATAGAGTGAGGAGTAGGCAGAAGTGGTTTAGGTTATATAAAAGACCTGAGAACCTAATATTGAAATTTGTTTAACAATTATTTTTGAGAGGTTGCCTGATAAAGCTTTGTATTGCTTAGTAGTGGCACAGTCACTTGTATGTTCTGGCTGCACACAGAAGCCATTTGAGGAGAATAACCCTTCTCAGGTCATGGATCACATCCATAACAGCCATGTCACATGAGTGGCAAGTCAATGAGCTTCATGTTGGAAGCCTAACACTGAAAAGCCATAAGCATGGAAGAGGTTAACAATGAGTTTTCATACTGCCAGGGTTTTTTAAAAAGTCATGAGTGCTAAAATGGCAGAACTATTGATCTTATTGTTTACTTGCCAGTACACTCAGGTGTTTAACTGAATAATTAAAAGAGTCTACTGAATTATCATAGTTAAAAAGACAAAATGTCTCTGAGTATTGCACTGCCAGTAGCAGTGAAAAATCTCTTATTAACAGAGGGAAAGAAAAGTAAAACCAGTTTATTTTAGTTGAACAATCAGAACACCTTTTTAGACAAGAAGTATGTCACTCAGGATTACAGGGCAACCACTTTTCTTTTTCTTTTCTTGTTTTTCTAACAAAGTTAACAAATATAAAAAATCTAGTCGTAAACAGCCTTCAAAGTACAATTAGAAACCAGCAGGACAATCTATACCAGTATAGGTAGATGGGGCAAGAAACTAGACACTTGTATTACTGCCATGGTGTAGAGTACCAAGGGCTGCTGTGATGAGGAACGGCGCGTGTACAGCAAACGTCGTAGCTGATTCCATCCCGTCACAGTCCAAACTGAACACTACTCTCTTCAGGATTCAAGACCTGTCTACTTGACACTCCTTGCACAAGATACATCATTATCCTTTCTGAAAAGAGGCAGTTTCTATGGCAATACTAGTTAAGTGCATATCATGCTGCACT
This sequence comes from Oenanthe melanoleuca, assembly GCF_029582105.1. Classification (NCBI taxonomy): domain Eukaryota; kingdom Metazoa; phylum Chordata; class Aves; order Passeriformes; family Muscicapidae; genus Oenanthe; species Oenanthe melanoleuca. Next base: position 122,262,903 of record NC_079335.1, on the reverse strand, counting down.
AATATAGTGCAAAAATTTGCCTTACACGTAGCAAAAAAGATGCAGGCAACAGTTTGAGTTAGAGAAAGTAGAAAGGTATTGTAACATTTACAGCAGGTATTTTTTTCCAGACACCAACCACTAGAAAATAGTGAATCTGAGAATGCCTCCTTTCTGGATGTACGCATGAGGCCCTTATAATTTGGTGTGGTAACAGGACAGAATTTTTCAAGTGAGTCATTGCCCTCTGAAATGCAGGTTAACACAAGTTATCATCAAACTGGCAAACTGTTGAACTTGCTCAGTGGGTTAATCCCAGTTAAAAGTTAATATTGTACTAAGCACGAAAATGCTCTTCATCAAGTATATAATCTGATAGAATAATACATATGGTTCAACTGAGTATATATGTTCTGTTTGAATATAAAGAGTCTTAGCTTGGTACAAACTCGTCATGCGTACAGATTATACTTGGTTAATGATGCAGGGGCTTCCAAGTGTTAATAGTATGTCAACTACAGTATTCTGGAGGCAGAAGTGGTGCTCAGTTCCAAGACTGAGAAAACACCACAGATCTCCAACTGCAGTGTCTATTAGTGTGATTCTGCCTGATTTCTCGGTGCTGATGGTCTAATGTAAAGCCATAATACCTTGAATATCGGTAGGCATTATGAAATGCATCCTTCTTTATCTATGGTGCAGTTACAAAACAGAAAAATTCAAAATGCTTAATCCACTCCATAGAAAATCCCTGTGGCTTTGGACACCTTCTGATTTCATTCCTTAGTTTAGACTCCATTTGTCACCATGAGAAGTTGTATTTTACATGTCTGCGTCTCCATCATAAGCCAAAGTTAAAGGTTTCAGTCGGTTGTTCTGCCTTCTCTGGGGCTTCTTTGGCTTTTTGCTGAAACAATAAATATTTGTAAATAGAACAAAAAACTAATAACATACAAAAATGTACTTCAGTCTTAAATGAAAGATGAGCATGTTGATAATGCATTCAATTGTTTGTTTATGAAAGCTATAAGCCTAAAACCTTCACTGGGATCACTAATTAACTCTTTATCAACCCAAAGCAATATCTAATTCAAATCTCAGTTGTTCAGAAACAAGGTGTTATGGTGCTGATGTGACTTGAAATCCTTGGCAGGCACTCTTGCAACATCACTAAGTTTTCAGAAGAATTCAGAGCCTGCCATGGAATATTTGGTCATGTATCAAAGCTGCAATCACATTATTTTAAATTGTGTGACTCAAATATTAAATCCCTCTTGACACATCAAGGGTTTCTGCAGGAAAGGTCCGTCTTTTGGTTGGTTTTATCTCATTATACTCACTGGAATGACTACAATTAATTCTAGATGTTATAATCAAACCAGTCATTAATAGCAGAGGTATTGTTGTTTGCCATAATGTTCCAGGTCTAGCCTTGAATTAGATTTTAATCCAGCAGTATTCCCAACGCATCTGGTATGGTTTAAAAAAATTACCAGGACAAAGGAAAATGAATGTTTATCCATGCTTCAGTACTTGTCTTCTTTTATAGTGCAAATTACCCATTTCTTTAAATCAGGCCTGTGCATCCTCAGTCTTACACAAAATGTTATTTCAGCTGTGTCACTTAGGCTGCTCAAATCTGAATCTTTGATACGAAATTTTTTATTACAATGACTTGCAGTAGCCACAGCGTCCAGTCCAAATAATCTGCAGTGTTGTTGAATGCTAATGGATTTCTTTTTCCTCAAACCCCACCACTTCCAAAAACCAACCAACCAACCACAAAAAACCAACCCCCACAATACCCAAACAATCAAACCCCAACAACAACAGCAGCAACAAAAATCACACAAAAAAACCCCAAACAACCCCAAAAACAAACCAAAACCAAACAAAAAAACCCAAAGGAATTTTTTTATTACTTAGACAGAAGTGAGGTTTTGGGCAAAGTTTACTGAATGGCAAGCCCATACTAATGCCTTAAGCCCCCCAGACCCCTACTAATGCAGTACAGCCAAGAGTTTGATGTATATGACCACACTGCCCTCACCTTTCAGCTGTACTATCATCTGGATCAGAAATTCCAAACAGGACTGAGCAAACTTTAGGGAGCACATTCTCAAAGGTGATTTGTTAAAAAAAAATTATTTAATGTATTAAAAAGATGAGAATGTTTTCAGATTTTTTCTGTTTCTGTATCTCTCTATCTTGTCAAATAAAAAATCTGATTTGCCTAGTTATTCAATTTCCTTCTTGCTATTTCTCTCTCAGAATTTTTTTGATACAGACACAATAAAATTATTCTGGACACCGTATATAACAATTGAAATAAAAATGAACTGTACACTAAGATACCCCATATTTGTAAGTTCTTATACCCTCAGAAGAGCATATGGTGATCCATCATTTAGAGTACAACCAGAATCTGCTAACCTGAGTGTGGACAAAAGGACATGGCAAATTAAACACTGCAGTTCACAGAAGTGCCTGCAGTTTAGAGCAGAAGATGTAAACATTTTCATTACAGTCTGTGAGGGGACTGTTTTCTTATAAATAATTAAAGAACTCACCAGGCTAGATAGATCATAGAAACAATAAAGATGAGTAAAACAAATGCACCAGCAGCTACACCATAAACCCAGGTCTTCAGCCTCCCATCTAAAAGGAATGAATGTTAGTCAGTAGTGTTTGAGTTAGTCTTGTTGAATTATTAGTTCTGATATAGCATAGAAATACTTTAATTCTCCAACATAAATGTCTTCACTAGCAATTACAGATTAATCAGAGTAAATATTGTTAAATAACAGCAATAACTTGTCTGTGCTCTGGGGCTCTCTGGTAGGGAGCAATCCCTCAGTGTGGTCACAGGGCAGTGCATCATCCTGGGACTCATTTAGCATCACTTTCTAGTCTAGTTCTGGTAAAGCAATCTGCCTGTTATTTTTATTGTTATTTCTATTTACTTGTATGAATTTTATTGTTGTGCCTATTTACTTGTATGTTTTCAAATGTCTTTAGCATGCTGTGAGTCATCCATCCCTGCACATACACAACTTTTCCTGCAGCGTAAAGTAGAAAAATTTTAAAATTTCTTTCCCTACCAAATGCAAGTTCTATTGTTGTAAATAACTTCTCCTCACAGAATAAAAATACACAAAAAAAGACAACCCATGCCCATAAATAAAACAACTTTCTGTTGTTAATAAAGACTGTATATATGTGCAGCCTGTGCAGTTTGTATTTTGGACATGATATCCCTGGAGGTTTAGGCATACACACCACTCTCCTTGCCTCAGATGCACCCATGTCTACAAGGAAAATGATGTGGCTTTGTCTGTGGGGTTTTGCTCTGCCCCCAGATGATCCTGTCACAACTAAAGGTGAGCGCATGCTTTTTGACTCACTACTTTTCAAATTTCTAAATAGCTTTTTGCAAACATTTCAGGGGAAGCCTTGTTGCATCTCCTTGACAACTACAAAAATATCAAAATCCTTATAAAACTGAATTATTTCATTTTCAAGCTGTCCAAGTTTTATTTCATGAAGTTGTGCATGGAAGCAAATGAAGCTAAACTTTTTCTGACCAAACACTTAGTGCTTCTCATTAGCTCTGCACAACCAAAAGACATCATCAATGCAGTTTCTATTTCCACAATAATATTAACAGAAGTTAGACTAAGATAGCTTGGTTACACAGTAGTGCTCTCCATTGCTGTGCAGCTAAGCTCAGGCTTTCTGGGCTGTAGCAATGCAATATCTTGCTGTCATGTGGACAAGTTGTTCAAGACTAATCAATATCAAAACATTTCACCTTCATTACCTTAATCAACCTAATGAAACATTATAACTGATAATAACTGACATAACTGAAATAACTGATCCGTTAGAAATTAATGGAACAGTAGATTTGACCTGACATATCCTATGATATAATAATACCAAAGAGAAGAATTCAGACTTTAGTACTGCTAAATAAGTTAGTTTCCACTCTCCTTGGCTTATTTTCATTGGTCAGTGCAAGAGGTTTAGTTTTTTTTCAGGTTGGCTTCTTTTAAAATAGTAACATCTCCTTGAAAAAAAGGCTGGCAATATTTGTATACAGATTTATTTGATTTTGTCAAAGCAAGGAACTCTGCTAATAAGGTCATTCCTATTATGCAACTACTGACATCTAACTCAGGCTTTCTGGATTCCCTCTGGACAGATTATTTCTAAATATGCAAGATTCATCTTTTTGTGGCAATACCTCAGCCCAGACAACTGAAGAGGAAAGTTTTAATGCCTTCCTTACTGAAACTGCAATGTAATTTGTGGAAGAAAATGAAAGAACTATTTTAGATCTAAACTTAGAAACTGTGAGAAAAAGAATAATTGTGCTGGAGTAAACCCAAACCTTTCAAATAGATATCCAATCCTGAAATAAAACAATCAAGACTAAATCTCATCAGAATTGGAAAATGTACACTTTCTCTCACACATACTCATAACTTCACTGCATAAAATATTAGGTCTATTGGGTATGTTTGAGATTATCTGAACTGAGCTATGCCTTCTTCCCAACTCGAATTACATTGGTGACTTTTTATGAAGTTTCTCAAATGCACTTTCCTCCAAAACCCTCCCTGAGCTCACATAAGTGTCCATATTCCTAAATTATTGAAAGTGACTGACTGATATTTACTTATTGTTATCACTCTGCATGATGCAACACACCCTCTGCCATTTTCAGGAGGGGTTAGCTAAAATGAGTAAATGATAACATATTTGGTAAGATGCTATTTTTTAAAAGAGGACCAGAGAAGCTTAATTTTCTATTTTTTATTGTTGATTAAAGTATTTGGAGTAAAGACCATTTTATTGCAGGTATCAAATCTAATATCAAAGTACAAATAATAGTAAATACTAGTAGCACTAAGGGGATCTAACATAAGTATTTCTTGTTTCTAACCCAAACATTATTTAATCTTCTTATTAGAAATGTTTTAGAAATTATTATTTAGAAATTAGAAATTTTTATAAATTTCAACTTGAAACATCTAATGGATTTTGTATGTAAAGATAGTGCTTTCAGTTCTGCAATTAAAACCATCAAAAAACCTTTAGAAATAAATGGCGCCCTAATACACAAGTGTATTAATATATTTAGCCCTATGTGACTTAAGAGACACTTAGGATATTGATAATATTTTGGAAAAAGCAATATATCTCTTTATGTGAAAGTATTTTGTTTAATAATTAAAGTGTTTTTATCCAAATATTTAGTTGCACTAGAAAATGTTTACTGACATCTGATTAAATTATGGATTTTATGAAGTACTTTTTATGACATTACTCTTGCATGTAAGTCTTTGCTCAGCTCTAAAGAACATGGTCCATCATAAGAGCAAATACTGCTCATAGAGACTTAGAGCAGGCCTATGCTAAATATCAATAATATGGTTAGCATTTGACTAACACGAATTAGTTTAAATATGGATATGTCAGAAAAGCATTAGCACACCTATACATTTTCCTACAATTTATGCTACGGCTGCAAATTTTAAGTCTTCAGTGCTATCTTTTAATTTATCTGTCAACAGAATTATTGGTTAAGACACCATAATTTGATATACTGGCCTGCACCTTTGCAGCAAACTTCCTTCTACAGTCACATTTCAAATAGTTTCTGTGAATCTTAACAGAATGGCTAAAGGGAAATCTGCAATATAAGATTTCACTAAATATATTGATGGATTAGTGAGAGGAGCTAGGTGCTTTCTTACGTCTCTTCCTTTGTTTTCAGTAAGGGTACATGCCTGCCTTCTTAAATGAACAATCAAGGGTTTCTCTGGTCCTCCTAGGTACACAAAAATATAAATGCCAGACCCTGCAGCAGTACTCAGCACTAAGAGCTGCTCATTGCATGACTTCACCTGGCCCAAAAGGCTGCAGAAACCAGGTCCTTCCTCGTCCTGACTGGTTACTGGAAGGCTGGGTAGGGTTCACAGCTCGACTGGTTTTCACATCTGCCTTTTTGTCCTCCATGGTGGGGATCACCACCACTGGGATGAGAGTGCACTGCTCGAGTGTGCCATCAGAGGACATAACTTCAGTGTATCCATCTTCACAACTGCATGTTCTAGTCTGTAGGGAACAAGTGTTTCACAAGGTGCAGCAGAAAAATAAGATTTTCTGTGAGCTATAAAGCATAACAACATGGATGACTGGAAGATTGTTTCGATGAGTGCTAGCCTAGAGGGTACCTCTTCATATATTTTTATGCAAATTCATACCACATCAACAAAGATTATTTAACATTTAATTGAAAGGTAGAAAATTCTGCTAGGTGGCTTTTAACAAATTTGTGACTATCAAAATCTCTGAAAATGATTTTTTTTTTTTTAAAATGATCTCAGTAATGAAGAGATGTGTGGGAAGGCCTCGTGGGGGTGTCCTAAGCTCCAATGCAGTAGCACATACCTCACTGCAGTAAGCGTGGGGCTGGCTGCACGGTGGGTTACATGACCTGTCAGCGTCTGGTTGGCGCATCACTAAACAGCCCCCTGTAGGACAGAAAATCATATTTTCACACTGCAATACCTCACCACTGATGAAATTACTTCCTGCAGGATATCATGGATGACAATCTTGTAGCAAATTTGAATGTAAGGCTCCTTATTTTATTCCAAGGTGAAGGATAATTGGAATCAAGTATTTTCTTAAACATAGAATAAGGATACAGCAAATGTATTTAATTTCATGTGCATTTTAGGGAACTAATATTTGGCAGTGGAGCCTTTTGTTTTCCCCTTTTTCCCATAGATGGATTGCCCAAAAAAACAATTTAAATGCTTCGTTGCATTCAAGGGAACAGATTTGGTTCTCTAGGGGCCTCCTTATGACTTACACATTAAAACTGTGTCCACAATTTAAATAAAAGCATCTTTTTTATTTATATCTTTTCCTGTTGAACTGAAAACAAGTTACTCATCCTGTTTATGAAAGGATACCTGTTTTCTGCTGCTACTGGGTCACTTTCACATATGCCTTTATGAATCAAGGCTTCATGTTAGTTGAGACTTTACAAAAGCAAAGCAGATTTATCAGTAAAGCATGTACTGAATGTTACAATACTGATGATATTGCGGATTTCAGTCTTTTCTCTTTCTATACAGAACTAGTTTTCATTTCTACAGCTTTATATATAGTGCAGTTATTGTTATGGACCAATACACCTGATCAGGCTTTCACTATCATTTCAGCCAGAATGACTTTAAAATACATTTAGAACCAATTGGAATTCACCTGTGTTTCCTTTTAGCTTATAGAAGAGGGATATGCATCACATTGTTTAAAATTTATGCTGCTACAGGGCAACTTATCATGCATCTCCCAAATTAATACCATTTTTATACTGGTGTGATATGATGATGAAATCCTGATAGCTGAGGTTGGTCACAACCATAGCAGATGCAGTTAATTGTGGTTACGTAGATCCAAGTGTTAACAGAATGGCTGGTGAAGAACAAAGAAAACCCTGCTGGTTGCCATAAGTTTTCCCCACCCCCAGAAAAGAAAATCATACATCCTAGCATACAAATCACATGCCTGTGGGAATCTATGTAATAAAATATCAGTCATCCAAGGAAGCAGAAGGAAAGAGTTGCCTCATCGCCCATGGGAAATAACACCTTCAAGTAAAAAAGAGCTATTCAGCACAATGATATTATGCAAGCAAATAGAAAAAGACCTTAAAATACCAACAGAACTCACAATAATTATTTAATAATGTCTGAATAAAAATACACTGTGTTAGAGCCAAGTGTGCAGGAATAAGGCTGACAAGACAGTAATCAGAGATACGGGTTGCTTCTGAATCAAAATAGGTAATCTCAATTTAAACCAATTATGTATGTGTGTCTATCACATCTACAAGCTCAAAAATACCATAATTTATACAAAACACTTTCAGAAAATGTACAAATGCAAATTAAAATCTGGTACACTACTGTATATTTAATGTAGAAATATTCCATCTACATTAGATATTAATATAATAGAGTATTATATTTAAGAGCTGCACGTGAAAACTATCATAAAATTCATGTAGTTTTTAATTTAACAGAAACATATGAAAAATATAGTTTTGTGTTGCATGGAGACCAGTGATTGCATATTCTGGAATATTCCATTAGTCTTCCTTTCAAATCAGAAAGTTACCAGAGCTTTAAAGCCACATACAAACAATCTTTGAAAAAAAAGTGATACAATATAGGTCTGAGGTTTGTCTGCCTTGGAGGTCACATTATGAAAAATCTGCCAATAATACACAGTCATACATTTGTTTTTCCTAGAATTTATCACAAGGCTGTATTCAGTCATATTAGAAGAAATTATTATTTTCATGCAACTGACGGTGATTTATGAATATATTCTAACATCTCAGAGCTCTAATCTCCAAGATGCTATTTACTTCAAATCCTATAGGACCTTTCATAGATAATATCCTATATTAGTCTCAATAAGAATCCTTACTTAGAGTTTTACTTACCATAGAAACATCTTAGCTAAGCAGGAATCAATCAAGATGCATAAATAATGCCCTGTTGCATTTCTTGTGAACAAGAAGTGTTTTAATAGTCCTACACCACAAGGTAAGATTTACAAGAGACTTTGAGCTATTATTTCAACACAGTGTAAAAATGATACAAATATTTTACTTCGATTGTAACAACAGACAGGAGTGGTGGACTCCATCATCAAGAAGAATTGTTGTGGCAATACATAAGTAACTGCTCCCCTGTTGTGACTGACCTGACAGCAGTTGGCATTGAGGATATGTTTACAGGCTCTGGGATTCAATTACTATCACTTGGTCTGATACAAAAATTCTTTAAATAAATGCATAACTCTTAGCCTAAATGAATCCCCATTGCCAATATGTAAATCCACATAAATAGATTCATATGTAGATTTTCTTCTAAGATCTCGGTCATTCCTAATTCATGTTTTTTTTGTGCTTTGGCTTGCACAAAAAGTCAACACATTCCATAATAGTCCATTATGATACAGATTTATGGCATTGAAGTAAAAATAAAAAGATAAAAATCTCATATTAACACATTTGTTTATCTTTTATATTTTTAAACTTAAGTGAGATATATCATATATGGATGATATTATCAAGCTCTGCAACTTTGACTTTGTATAGGCACTGAAATGACCTGTAATACATAAAAATTTTATTTGTTGTAAGGCCTGAAATTTGAAACCCTACATTTAGAAGTGTAAAGATGCCGATGGTAAAAAAAAACCAAACATATACAATGTAAAACATTTCAGGTCCACTACAGAAGATAATAATTATATTTACTTTTACTATTACATGGCTGGACGACTCTAGAAAAGAAACCACATCTTTAATATGTAAAAAGGTGATTATTTTGATTCATACCCCAGGAAGTGTTTTTAGCAGATCTTTTAATTTCTTTTTCAGTTTCTTGGGAAAACACATTATTCACCTTTTTTCCAGGCTTTTTTTTGTGTATATAAAAAGAGTAGTTACCTGTGACATTTAAACCATCTGACCTTTGGCACCACACAGTCCGAGAGGATCCCTTCCATGGGCTGGCCATCCACTTGTACTCATAGCACTGGCCATCTGCACGGAGAACATTCACATTTCAAGAAGTCTGATGACAAGGTTTTAGACTACCACAAGCAGCAGCTACACTCATCAGCAGACCATACTCATTTTGTGGCCACACTCATTATGATTAATGAGTTGCATAGCTCAGTAAGCCCCTTTTTCCTTCATCCAGCACTTCACCTCACACATGGAGCTCCCAGGATCTCCTGCACTTACTGGACATAGAGAATAGACCAGATGTGTCCTAGACACTAACTAGGATTATGAGCAAGCCTAATGCAGTTAATAGGTCAAAGAAATGTTTCCAATAACCTCATAATGTTTGTGGCCCATCTGTTGTGCAAAACTCATTTAGGGGTCAGGTTCCTTTCCTGGTAAAACTGAGTTTCAGCCACTGCTCCAGTGCTTGGTGAAGTGGCCAGGGCTGCATCTGGCTTCATGTCTCAGTCTTCTGAGCCCATCTCATATGGTCTGGGATGAATGGTGAAGTCCTTCTGCACCTTAGCTCTCTATTATAAATATAAAATTCCCTTACTTTGATCTGACCTCTGAATGGGCGAGTCAGTACGGGAAACTACTTTTCTTAGACAATTTGTCTACTACCAGTGGTAAGCATGGCTGAGTCATTGTCATACATTTAACCATTCAAAGGGTAGAGAGAAGTCTAAATCTGGTTATGAATCAAAACTCAGAGATTTTTTTTGGTTAATGTTACTAAGCATACAAGGAAACTCTTTGTCCCATATAAAAAGAAATGTCATTATTAAAAAAAGAATAATTCTAGAGGGGTAATATATGATAGTTATCACTTGAAAGTTTTTCTCTTTACAGTTGATATATGGAAAACAACAATTTAACTGCATTTCTGTTTATCAAATTTACGTTTGCCTAATATTGATATCATGAACAAAAAGAAAACAAAATTATGGTTGTTCTGTGTTTTTTCTTACAGGAATCAGCCTTACATATATTTTGGCACTTACCATTGCATGGTCTTGTTTCCAAAGCCTGTTCTGGACAGAGATGTTGATTCTCTAAGTCCTGAACGATCACTGCTCTAGATCGGACTTGTATTCCACCAAAACCAAGATCCTCGCCGTTAACACAGGTTAGCTGGCAAAGGCTCCATTCTGACCACTCTCTCAAGTAACAGTCCCCTGCAAAGAGCAGTTTTATAAGATGAATGATCATTGTATGTGAAGAGCTTTTTTGCACTGAATATATCTTTAAAAAATGTCCCAGAACAGTTTCTTAATTTTCCTTCTTTTTAGTTCCTTTCATTCCTCTTTTAAAACTTGACTCATAGTGTAGAAAAAATACCATTTTAATGCTATCTGAATGTCTGTGTCATAGAAAATAAAATAAAATGATAATATAAGGACCTATTTGTTCTAAAGCAGTTTTATTTTCTTGTAGCATTCCCATGATATCATCCTCATTATGAATCTCTTTGCAATGCTCTACCCAATATCTAGATTTTTGTACATTTTAATATATTGTGCATTGTATGTCTTATGCTAAATCTACATATCTTTTTTTCAATTCAGCTTTGATTTTAGAAAACATTGTTTAGTGTTAAAAAGATAATTTATTGCTTATCCCCATGCAGATTTTCTCTAAACAGATGTAGATGCAACTGATGAAAATTCTTTGCAAGAAAGGGAAATGGAAACATGATTAATGTGTCTGTTCTTGCTATTTCATGTTAGGATAATAGACCTGTAGAATTCTATAGTGTAAAACTGAAAAATAAAATTATACTAATGTCACTAATTAGCATGATCAGCTAAAGAACATTTAAGAAAGATCTGAGGCATGACACAAAGAAACCATTTTATTAAAACTGCAGTTGAAAATGGGACTAGACTGTGCACAAACTCATAAATAAACCTCTTAGTTCTCATTATTTCAGTGAGCAAGCCATTAAAAATTCATGCTACCTTGCATTATACTGATGACAGATATAATCAGTACTGTGTTGACCGGATGCCTGATTAATGAAGGAATTTTATTTGCCAACCTTAGGAAAGCATGCAAAGAAATGAATAATTGATGAACTGATGTATACATAATAGGAAAACAAGTAGTGATTTTTGGAAACATTAGCTGGAGTGTATCATTAGCACATCCCCACAGGGCAATTATTCTTGCTGGCTAAATGTGAGATTGTTGAAGAACAGGTCCCTGCTCAGCAAATTTTTTAAAGCAATCAGTAAGCAGCTAAATTTTTTTTTATAAAATTCACTAATATGAAAACATAACTACAGTCTTTGTATTCTTCTAGCTTCTATTTAAGAAGAAAAATATGTGAAATTTATGCAATTGGAATGCTATGTACAAAGCAGTGATGGAAATCTTGTAATTTTTATTAATTCTATTTACTGAGACAACTTTACCTTCAGTCCAATCTGAAATGTACTTGGGAAAAATAATGCTGGGAAACAGGAGAGTTTCAAGAGAATGAAAATAGAGTACTGGTGTGAAATGATAACTACATTAGAACTGAAGATGTTTATCACCTCTAATGAAGATTCATCAATAATGGCTTCTAAACAACAGCAACATACTTCAAATTCTACAAGTACTTGGGATGAACTGGAGGCTTCTTACTGGAAATTAAACAGCTCTTATATGCTCTTAATCCTTGTCTGTATGAGTATCATGGACCTAATAATTCATTACAGCTCCTTAGATTCAATTTGCAAAGGCAATGATAGTGCAGAGAGTTAAAAAACTAGGGGCACTCATGTTTTCTCAGAGAACAAAACTTTAGTTTCATTTGAAATAGAACACTTAAAGAAAAAAAATAAGATGCCTTAGCTTATCTTCCTTAGACACCCATAAAAGGCATCAAGCCTTTTAGCCACTGGTAAAAGTATTAATAAAGTTGTTAGGTAGTCTAGACACTCAACACTAATATTTTAGCTTAAACCAATACCCTTTCTTTTAGAGTCAAAGACAGGTTTTATTTCAATAGATTTTGTGAAAAATATATACATCTTAGATACAATCTGTAACAGAGAGATCCTGTCTTATATAAATTTAAAATCTAGTATTTTTACTAATTGATTTATTGTCATGAAGTAGACACTTCTAGAAAGTAACTGTTGGTCATTTGATGGATGAGTCCAATCAGTAAAGCAGATGAATAAGACTTAATTGCCTGTGGCTAATGCTAGGCCCTAACAGCTGTAATGACACCCAACCAATCTTGAAACGCAACATTTATTTGAACAGCTTTGTTACCTGGACAAGGGAAAGTGCAGGTCTCCTCAAGTATTATCTTCTTATCACCATCTATAATAGGCTCTATTTCTGCACAGAATTCCTCATCTACTACTTTGCCAACATCTTCAGTGGATCCATCATAAACCACACAGGAGATGTTCCTCACTCGTGTTCCCTCTCCACATTGAGCATCCTGCAGAAGGAGAACTGATATTGACTGATACTGGACAGAAGAAAGTGCCAAAAGACTCCATCTCCTTTTATTTTTGCTTAACTATTTGTTCATTCCAATAAGGAGAAAAGAAGAAAAAAAGAGAAGACTTGGTTCATTACTTCTGAAACAAAAAAAAAAACCCAACACAAAATTCCTGGTCACTGTTACTTGTTCCTTAAACTATGGAACTGAATTATGCCTTAGAATTGCAACAAGAGCAGTATGTCAGGTGAAGATATCTTTGATATGCGAATATATTTCTGCTGATATTCTTTTACAATAGAAGCATTTAAATTATTAGCAAAGATGCTGCTCAGGTACAAAAGTTTACATTCATACTCTGAATATCTGTAGGACACTGTTGAATCCACTGATTAATAGGAAATCTAAGGAAAAAAAACCCTGTATTTTTCATATAAGAGAGGTGGAAGCAAATTGTTTACAGAGTTGATAAGGAGGTATCCAGGTGTATCACAAATGCCTGGATCCACACATTCCATGACTGTCTTTTACCTCTACTTTGCATGCAGACCATTGACCATATTGCCATCGATAGCAAGGTTTTACTGGACAGGGTTTGAATTGCTCCATCTGAGAAGGACAAGGCCTCCCATCACCCTGAAACGGCTGATTTATGGTCCTTCTTCTGATCATTTTTCCTGTAAAAAAATCAGCAATATAACAAACAAAAAAGTGGTTAGACTGATTTATTCCTCAAGACAGTTCTATTTTGCTGAAAACCATTGTATTTGAATAAAGCAATTTTTTCCAGATTGACAAATTGGATTGTAAAGCTGATCTGTTGGCTCTTGTCTGTTATGTGGATTCACATTTTCCAAGTCAGACACTTTATATTCTGTCATTTGTAGGGTAAGAAGTGCAGGAGGATGTCTGATAAGTATTGCTCCTGTAACAGCAAACAAAAGCAGTGATTTCCTAGTTCAGAAGCCAAAGAAAAATATTCTTTATGAATGTGACAACATATTTGTCCATTTCAGTGGAGACTCCTGCTCCCCATCTGGAGCTTGCTGCTAGAAGAGGCCAGCATGTTGTGGTTTTCCCTAGGTTAACACAGAAACACTTGTCCCATAATTGTCTGATTCAAGCAAACAAAAACTTGCAAATTTCAGTCACTGTCTCTGTGGAAAACATTACATACAGATTTTGCAGAAGATGGAGGATTCTTTACTCAGGTCCAAAGAAAATTAAAATACAATAGGCTTATCCAACAATTATCTCCTCTTCAACTGTGCGTGATATGCTACCCAGCTTCATTGAGACACAGGTTCTATTTCAAATACTTATATAAACTGAAAGAGGAAGATATTTTTATCCTTTTAGCAATTCTTTCTCCTTTCATCTTGCTGTGGACATTAGACTATTATGCTTCATTACAGAGAGTTCATGTGATATAACTGAAAATTTCCTTCTGTGTCAGAAGGAATGGTCAAATGGCTGGTCTAGAGATGTCACCTCAGGTTTCCACAAAATCGACACAGCTGTGATATTTTAATACATTTATAAAAAAAATATAAGTGCCAAGCCTGAAAAAAATCCATATTTATTTAAATTTGTATAATGAGGCTTATATTAAACTAAAGCATTACACAGATTTACCTATATAACACCTGATGCTAGCCAGCCAAAAGAATTAATCTTTAATTCCACATTTCAAACTCATGCATTTGCAATTGAGTACTCCAATGATAATGACATGAATCTTTTCTTGAGAGCAAGCTACACAAGCTTGCATAAGCAGAACAATATCAATCTCCCAGACAGCTGTGCTCACTGCAGACAGCTAGAAAGATGTTTGCCAAACGGACCCTCATCATCATTCTTGAATTCACAGCTGCTTCAACTGAGATGTTACAGGAGAAAAAAAGATTTTCTTGAAAAGTACTGGAGAAAAAACTCCAAAGAACAGCAAAGAACAGACTTATACACAAAATTCTTCCTCAGCTAGATGGATATTTGTGTGGGTGCACAAAAGTAGTTAAGATTTGTGGTCACTGAATTTATTACATGGCTAGAATTTATTGAAAAAGACCAGTTCCAATTTGTTTTTGCAACAATTTTAGTTGTCTAACTAAATACCACCAATAACTAAATTTAGAAGAAAATCCCTGCTGCCTCTTCCTTCCCCCACCAGCTGAAAAATAAATATTCAAATCAATGTTTAATTTTGTCTCAGTATATCATTCATTACATCTCACTCTTTTTTCCAGAATCAGAAAATATTTTCACCAAATTCCCATTATTTTCAGTGAGCACAATCTCACTCAAGCATATTATTTCCATTAATAAGGCTGACTTAATCCCTGTAACTCTCCCTGTCTAGCTACATTTTTTTTAGTTCTGGAAAGAGAGGTATTATTACTTTTATTAAAGAAAAAAGAAAGATAACTCAGTCTTTAAAATATGCCAGAGGTATGTACTGACCTGTAAGGCCACATGTTTGAGAGCACTCAGACCAAGTGGACCAGTCAGAGAGCTGACAGTTCACAGGACATTCCACCACACAGGACATATTCATTTGCCATGTCTTTTCCAAACCAAGCTGAAAGAAAATGTTAAATGGTCAGCAGAGAACTCCAGGCCTGTATCATCAGTGCAAGGTAAAAACTAAAGTAATTAGGACATTTAAAATTCTCACTTCAAGACAGTCCTAATGCATATACTGATCTTTATATACATGCATAAATCCCATTTTCACAATCACTTTCTAAACTAGAACCTATAAATTGAGGGCTTCATCTCTAGTGTTACTTTTTACAATAAGTGAAGGCCAAAATAATTTATGAAGTATTTTGAAAGAGAAATGCAAAATACTGAACAGCAATTAATAAGTGAATTGAAGTGATATGAGAAGCCAAGCTCCAAATTAGCAAAGGGAGGAGGATGAACATGTATTGGATATTCAGAAGATGTTGCAGATGCTAAAAGTTTGCAGGAGCCCAAGAGACACTGAACAAGTTAATGGAAGAGAAATATGAAGGTTCAAACTGACAGAATCCCCATCACGTAGAAGCAGTTCAAAAATTGAAAACAGGTGGAGACTGTGAAAGAAGTAGATGGAAACTCTTGTATGTCTGTGCTTCTTCCTAGGGCATCTGCTTATGCCTCTCTTTTTTCTTCCAAATTTGCTGTATAAGTGCATGATTACTCCCATTCCATTCCATTCCATTCCATTCCATTCCATTCCATTCCATTCCATTCCATTCCATTCCATTCCATTCCATTCCATTCCATTCCACTCCACTCCACTCCATTCCACTCCATTCCATTCCATTCCATTCCATTCCATTCCATTCCATTCCATTCCATTCCATTCCATTCCATTCCATTCCATTCCTCATGCTTTTCATACAAAGATATTGACATGATACTGGCAACTACCACAAATACTGAGAATATCTCCTCCTGATAGATTCATCAAGTTTTAAATTTGCATTTGCAGTACCATTTATTGAGACAAATGAGAGTTTCACTTTTATACATCAAAGAATGAGTTCTTGGCTTTTCTTCGTGGTTCAGTATAGCCTTGATAATACAGGTATCACACACAGACAACACCTGAAACCTTTGGATAATCTGGCATTTGGATGATTAGGAAGCTAGAGAACCCTCTTTGAAGTCCATATTTGGGTCAAACCTTCTGAGCAAAGGCTTTGAAGCCTGCTGAATTGATTCCTGCCAATTATAGAAACATGACTCTTCTCTTTCAGACTGGTCTTCTCAGCTGGACTTCAGCAGCTCAAGAGGGAAAAGCTCAAGAAAGATATTAACAGTGAAGAGGAGAAAGCAGAAGGCCAGATTACCCCCAGTGACCTCCTATTTGCATGTCTCAGATACTGAAGTGCTGCTTAAATAGATCTGGGGAACTGACAGTTTGCAATTCAAAAGTGTTCACATATTCCTTTCTTGTTCCTCTCCTTCCTTGAACTGATGAACCACAATTCAACTTGGAGAGCTTTGAAAATATTTGAAAAAGTGTTCAGTAGCTCCCCTGCCCTGGAGCATTTGTTCTGGATGAGCTGTGGTTTCTGAATCAACCACGGCAAGTACTGAAAGCTACCCCTGTGTGCTCTGTGCTTCTGGTCACATTCTGTGCCAGGGGCAGCAGGCTGCCACACCAGCATGCTCTTTAAATCCTCTGATCCACAAGAAGTATCTGCATTTGTTTATAGGAATGGTTGGCCCCAAAGATTAAACCCTGCTGCTGGAGGTTAATCACTAATCTGACAAAGCAGACTATTCACCAATAAACCAGCAGTCTGCTTTCGAATGCAGACACAACTGGTGGTTTCTAGGCTTTTCTCATCCTTAATTAATGGTAAATTAATGAAAATATGTCTACAAGGAACAGGAATAGGATCAGCTTGCTTTAGGTGATTTGATTTTCAAAGCAAGAGAAGTCAAGTTCTTGTGATAAGTAGAAACCAAGTTATCCAGTATTGCTATGCTTTGAGAGTTTGAAGAGAACTACATTAACATAACCAGGACTTGGGAATAAGCTCTAGAAATTGATTTATCTTGGCAGTAATCAGGATGACTGCCTACCTTCTTTAGCTGATCAACTCAAACACAAGATCTTATGAACACATAAGGAAACCAGAACACAGGTTATGAAATGAAATATGTTATATGAAATGTTAGTATTTAACTCTGCTGATGCTCGTACCTGGAGATGGTTGTAGACAAAGTTCAGCATGAAGGGTTTTTTTTATATATGGTTTTATTACTTTCTTGAGTCATATATTATATAAAAACTCATTGCAATAATGTGTCTTAATTTCTTAGGGATCAGTGTAGGTTTATCTATTATAAGCTCTCTTCTTTGCATATAATAAGAAACATAATTCAGTACACGTACCTACACATAAATTAAGCAAACCTTTATTTATACATTTTATTCATACATCTAGTACAAAGCACAAAGCCCAGAGAAAATTCTTTAGCTAGCTCATTACAAATTTACTTTGTATTTCTCCTATTCATCAACTTTTTCAACCACATACACCTTATTTTGAACTTCATTTAATATTTCTGCACTACCTTTAATGCAAAAACACAGCAGAAACCTGAAGAATCATTAGCAAGAAGTGTATAGTGTGCATTCACATCTTGATAATTTCTTGAACACTCTCCTCTCATGACCTCAAAGGTCACAGAGCTGGCTTTCACATCTTTAGAGTGAAGGGTCTGTTAAGATCCGAACAGCTTGGCTTTCCTGTTAATCAGTTTAACAGCTTTTACTCCTCAGTTATTGGATCAGCCTCTGACCTTGTTGGACCACTGCTTACACATCCATAATTTAACAAATAGTCTTAACTGTGTGACTAGGGAGTGGATCAGAGCTTTCTACAAGAAGATGTAGCGCTATGTGATCTAGCAAATCAAAAGGGCAAATAAGAATGCAGCACAGTGGCTGTTGATAAATCCAGGACACCACAGCAGTAATGTCTGTTGGCCTGTCATCTACAGCAAGTAGCTCTTGAGATATTATATTCTTGCCCTCATTACTTCTCTGAATAATAAAATTTCGTTTCTTAACTGCAGAAAAACTCCAGAGGTTTTCTGAAATGAGATTTCAGTGTAAAATGTAATCAGTGCTAAATGCTGTTTTAAATTTTTGCTTAACAGGAATATTTTCTTGGCTTTATAGTACAAGAAATATATTTTCCCATAAATTCAAATGAAAAAAAATTTTTTTTGGTTGAAATACTTATTTGCATGGCTATTTTACATCATGCCTTGATATTAATTCATCAATATTGTAATCTCTTAGAAATTACAGACATTTCTTTCTCTTTTTTAACACATTGAAACATTATTAAAAGTATTAATGCATTGCCATATTAACTTGCAGCTAGCTACTCATATCCCGAGTTATTTCTTGAGACATAGTTTTTGTGGCTGTCCCATTCCTGGAAGTGTTCACAAGGCCAGGTTGGAGGGGGTTTTTCAGCTACCTGCTATAGTGAAAGGAAGGGGCTTTGATTTTTAAGATTCCTTCCAACCTGAACTATTTTATGATTCTGTGAAATTATTAGATTTGATTAGAAATACATGAACTACTAGGGAAGGAGGAACATGGGACAGAAGTAATTGTCAGCTAAAACTCTCTACCTTTGATAAGAACTTATTGATTCAAGAATCCAGGATGCCAGAGGAGATTGGAGAAGTAGGTCAGATACACATTACAAAATTGTATTCCAAAGTAAATGATGAGTTTCCTGACTCCCTCTACTTCTGATGAGACTCTTTTCTATGGGCATATCCTGAGAGCAGCTAGAAGCCAGAAGGGCTCCACAGAAAAGCTGTTGGTGCCAAAACTGCTGTGGAAACCTTCCCCCTTTGTCTCCTATGAATTGATTAAGTAATTTTATTACTGATGTCATGGTGGTGGGAGAATGCCAGCTGAAACAAATGCACTTACTTTCCCTCAGAAATGCATGTAGGATTGCCTTTAAAGTAGTGCCGCTGTTGTCTTCATGGCTTTTTCATACTATGGTCTCAGTGCAATTGAAAGCATTGGGACCAACACAAAAAATATCAGGAAACCAGTGCTGTCAAATTGGAGGTTAGTTTGCAAACTGTCTCTTTCAAAACTTAAGGACTCCTGTCTGCCAGCTAGTTCTCCATATATGCTCCTATTTAATATTACATTCATGCTGCACACTTTTTTCACACTAGCTTGGGTATTTTTTGCATCACACAGCTGGATACAAGAAGTTAGCATTCAGCCCAGCTGCAGAATGAGAAATAATACACGTGAGAAATATTTTCCAACACATTGAGTAAATGATTGATACTGGCAGGTGTCCAAGACTCCATGCTGAAGTTGTATCAAATTAGAATTATGATTAGTATTCTGATTGAGATTTATTACCTTTATTCTACTTTATTAATTATTGTTTCCAATTCATTTCCTTCAGGACATAATAATTAGCATACGTTCACAGAGGCACTTAAAAGTAACCAAAGGAAATAGTATAAAAATCAGTTGATGGCTCGGTTCATTTCAGAGGTACTTAACAACCCATGAACAGTGCTGCAAAACATCTGGTGAAGATGCCATACAGCTCAGTTGGCTCAGTATTAATTAGCACCATTAGAAGGAGCTTTCTCACAGGTACTCACTCACCTGTTCACAGTATTTCAGGTCAACAGATTTGCCATCACTGCGAACACAATCGAGCATCCGCGTTTTGATACCACTGCCACAGACAGCCTTCTCACTGAGCTGACAAGTGCTCCAGTCTGCAAAGGAGGAATTCATTAGCATTGCAGACTTTCAGATAGAATTCATAATGATCCAGTCTCCCACCTAATTCTGATGGCCTAAAATAACCCTCACAAGCAACTTTTACACATGAAAATGCTCACGGAGCCCAGCTGCTACACATTTTCGGAAACAGCGACCTTTATTGCAAATAGTCAGTGTCATGGTACCTTCCTGAAAAGTTCATATTTTGTTTTGTCTGTTTGGATTTTGAGTAAATCACGAAATGATATGAGAAATACTATTCCTGGAGTTACAGCATGCACATTTCACATGCAAATTCTCAATTTAATATTTTATCTGAATCAAACAGCCTGAATCCGTTTTCAGTACAAGTTCCGCAGCTGCCTCTGGGTAAGAACAGAAAGCAGAAAAATCCATCCTGTAAGGTGAATGGAAATGAGCTGTAAGATGTGGTCTCAGGCTGTCACTAGAGCATAATAACACAAATACCTGTCACATTGTAGTCATAGTGGTAGCAGTTCTTGTTCAGAGTGCAGGCTTCTGCCTCGGTGGCAGCAGGACATGGCTTTCCATCATCTGGCTGTCTTAGGCATTCAGCTGACCTTTCACGGACACTACTTCCATTGCATGGCTTGAAAGTAAGATTGGAAACAGCTGAAATATGTTGGCACCCTAATACCTCTTTATGCAGCATTACAACAACCTTTTAAATAATCCTTTCACAAAACACAAGTGTAAAATAACAAGTTCATGCTAATGTATAAGAGAAACCCTTTTCTTTTTCCTTTCACCTAGCAACACCACTCTATTTTCCTAACTAGTGCATATTTCAGTACCAGTACTTTGGAACTACTTCACTCATAAAGAGGATATTGAGATGCTCCCTTTCCAAATGCTACAATGCAGTGCACCAAAGCCTCTCAGAAGTCCTGAAACACATTTAGATTTTTGTTTTGGGTTTTTTTTTTTTACATTTCTCTTTGAAATTGCTGTCAAGAAGGAATGGGAGAGGAGAACCAAAGTTACTTTTCTATGCTCAGACTTGATCTGCAGACTTTGTCACTCATACCAGGATGGTGACAGTTTTAGTTCAGTGACTGTGCCACTATGCAGAGCTCAGAGCTAGGCTCAAAGACAGACTCACAAGCCACTGCCAGAGCTATTCCACCACACAGAAGGCATCCCACATTGGGAAGAGCGACCACTGGGCACATTTTAGTCTGTGTTCTGGAGAAATTTAGCTTAATGGAAAGTACAGTCACACTTTGTTTGCAGACAACAAAAAACAACCCTAAAGATGACACTATATATAGATGTTTACAGGTGTAATCAGTTCAGTAAAATATCCTCCCAGAACTATAAATGTGACATTTCAGTACACTTCTTACCAAAGAACACTGAGACCATGATCCCCATTCAGACATAACACAGTCCTCAGGACATGGCAATGTGCACTTTCTAGCACCCAGTGGCATCTCTTCAGGATCACACAGGTAGTCTTCTACTGTGTCAGAAGGACCATCCACAGTGTTCAGCATGCACCTGGAACAAAGAACTGCACATAAACCTCATTTGCCATGGATTTCATATGGTATGTGTTCTACAGTATTCTGAGGCATTTTGCCATTTTGCCATCACATAAATGAAATAAGTATTGATCTATGAATAACCAAGAAAAGCTGAAGAGCCAAACACAATCCTTATTTTCAGAGATGAAAGCAACATAAAGGCATGCACATAATTTAGACAGTCCCTATCAGTGATTTGCTCAGAGCACCTGGGCAGGTGATTTGCTTTACATTAGCTTACCTCTAAACCAGAATAATGCAAACCATCTATGGTTTAGACATATTTTGTGCATACTTCAGCTGATAACTTTAAATCCAGAACTATTAAAACTTTAAAAATTTTATTTTCTTAGTATTCATCCTTAATTTACACAGATGCCTTTTAATTTCCAATAGATTGAATTAGGAATCAAAGTCTATATCCATAACAAGTAGACAGAGTCATATTGCCCTCTCTGGATCTAGTCTGATTTATATTAGCCAGGGTCTAGGTTTGGACTCAATGCTAGGCATTACATAGAATCACATAAAATTAAATGCAGCCAAAACTGAAAGTGAAGGTTGTTTAAAGTGAAAGAGGAGCAATATAGTTTTACCTGACTTTCCTTGTTTGAACACCTTCTCCACAATTCTCTTTTAAGTCCACGTTGGTGACCTTGCAGACACTCCAGGGCTCAGTAACCCATATGTACTGGCTGCAGTCACTGTGGCAGGGGACTACCTCATACACCTGCAAACCACATTCAGTGTCAGTTTTGGGCACACAAGTAAGATAAGCATGCAAAAGGGATCATGCAGAAAAATATTAATGCTCTATTTTTGGGAAGCAAAAAAAAAATTAACTTGATACTATAGTATATATTTAGATACTATAGTAATAATAGAGATCAAATACTTGCTAGAAAACTACTGAAATAACAAATAGACAGATGCTATTGAATGATGGATTCTCTGTTTTTCTCTGCCACTAAGCCCATGCTGTGCCATTTCCACCAAAAACATCAACACAACTAACACAGAATCTGTAACTGCACTAGCTCATGAGCACAACTTTTTAAAAAATGCTGTTAAAACTCTGCTGGCACTTTACCTCTATCCTTCACATCTCTTCTCCATGATTCCATCCCACTATTATTATATTATTATCCCAGTTATTAGCTGTGGGGTTTTTGTATTACTAAGGAGAGGCGACTTTAAGAGAAATTATACAAATGTATATTGATTCACTTCATTTATTAATTATGTATGCTTAAAATAACTCTAATATATTTGTGTATGAACATTAGTATTATGTTTAGATTTGAGTACAAATTTTTAAGTGACATCTCATACAGCAATTTCTACAGTGTTCCATGTACTGACTCAAATATACATTGCAGAAAAAGGGACAGACAGCACATGTTGAGCAAGAGGCACAGGTTGAGCTTAAATCTCTCTTTTATAAACACTTACCTGTGCCTGAAGAAAGTATTTTCATGAACCCAAAAAAAAAAGCAAAGAGAAAAAGTTAGAATTATTAGAGTGAAACACAGGTATTTAAATGGCATCAATTTAGCTTTTATGATAGATAATATTGTTACTTCTGCAAAGCAAAAGGCATTATTTTTTTCTCTTGAATCTCCTTTGCTGTCATAAGGTAATTTGCAAAAAGTTTGCCCTTCAAAGAAAATAAATTTTATAAATCACAATGTATATTACCTAGTCTCTTGATTAGATAGTTGAACTGTTTTCCCTTTTTGCCTATAATGAGCATCAAACCTTTACACAGTAGGGAATTCAGTCTCTCTTAGATAAGAGAAAATCCATGGTGCTTTTGGAGGACACTGGACTTCTCTATCAATTGAAATTCTTCTGACAGCATAAGTGTAATAGATTCAAAGAAATAAATGGAACCGTCAATTCCCATCCTTCCAAATTTCCTAAGTCTTTCATGGAATATATTAATTATGCATAAATTACTTAAAGCCCATTGCCTTGAAATTTTACCAGCTAATTTGGCATATCATTCTAGGTGTCAAGTCAGCACAACTAAAACTGCTGGACAATCTAAGACTTGTCTCAAACAAGTTCTTGATTTCTTTTCAGCAGTCCTTCTTGCATAGAAAAAGAGGGTTGATGGTTTGATAGCTAACCTGCAACAAAATACCACAGAAAATACAATGCCTTGAACACTAAATGTGTAGAGTCTGATAGCACTATGCAGCTGATCAGCCCATGCACAAGACCACCAGCATTGTCAGCATACTTGGGCTTCTCTGAGCTACCTAAACAATAAAAGGAATAAAAGTGTGTGGTGAAAATGCATCTTAAGGATGGTACTGGACTCTGTTGAAAATTTGTTCTTCCCCAGAATTTCCAAAAAGAGAATAGGAAAGCCTTAATTCAGGGAAATGTCTATATATCTGACCCTGGTTAGCATAAGAAGAAATATATAAACCCCACACACTCAACAGCTTTTGTAGTAACATAAAATTTAGGTATCTTGACAGAAATCCAGAGGAGGACTTTATATTGCATTGCACATGTGAGTGGTGTTCTCCTGACCTTACTGGCATTTTTGTAGCTATGACTGCAGGCCACAGCAGTTGGGTGGTATAAGAATTGTATACTCATCCTGCTCCTGATAAGGGGGAAAATAATGCTTATAATCAATGAAAAGATGGATGTCCTTAATTTCTCAAACAGTCTCAGATTAGTCCTTTCATTTGAAATCATCTTATGGCCATTGACATGCTCTTATATCCAACCAAACTCTATTATTACTGTAATTATGATGTCTTTTAGCTACTGAAGTGAGCACTGAGCAAGCTTTTTTCAGTTGGAGTTTGGTTCGGGAGCCAGCCTGGCATGCACAGCCCAGGAGGAACGACACACCCAGTGCTGTGAGTGACACATCCAGTTTTCACTGTGCTCAGTCCTTCCTCAAATCACAGGCACATGTCAGCCCTGAGAGACACTGAACCACTTCTTAACAAGGTCTTAAGCATTTTATTTCAGTTTTTCCCAGCCTTACTGTTAGAAAGTTTTCCCAAGGCTTAACCCAAATCTGCTTGCAGCAGTGTAAGCCCACTGCTCTTTATCCTAGCCATGATGCCATGGAAAATTGATTATTTCCTCCTTTGCAGCAGCCTTTTGTGTATGTAGCAGACTGTCAGAATTCTCCCTCCCATCTCCTGTTCCCTGGGCTAGACAACATGCTGTAGTCCTTCCCCAGGTTCAGAATTCCTAGATGTTCTTCTGTAAATCATAGAACACATACTTGTGGGCACCAAAGATCCAGTATTTCCACTGTGGGTCATATGTATGTAAATAAGCATGTTGCATTTATAAGTAATAAATATATAACTAAAACACATTATATTGAATGATTATTGAATGCTGACTCTGAAAAGTCAGTGCTTTTCCAGCTGAATGGTGAATCATATTTAGTTTAAATATCTAATTCAAAATAGGAATATCTGTTTATTTCTCTGCATATTTCTGAATTGAAAAGAAATGTATTTAAAAATGAAAAATACAGCCTCTACATTCTTCAAAATCTTTGTAATATCTGTCTTTCTCATGAAAGTACTATATTTCGATTTTATTTTTACAATAATTGTACTTTGAATCAACTATTATTATTTGTCAAACACCATGTAACCAGAGACCAAATGAGTCAAAGTACCAGCAGAGGGCAATAGTGCTGCATAAAAGCAACTGACAGACCTCCAGCAAAATCACCTTTGATGCAGAAAAATACACGCCTATTATGTTCTACATAAATATTAAAGAAGCAAAAAGACTTTTGTATAGACTATAATTTGCTCCTATTGAAACACATTCCTCCTAATTTAAAGCATATTTACATGCTGACCCAAATCCAGCAACCCTCATTCTGGTTCATATTTTGTTAAAGTAGATCACAAACTTAGCTTATTAGCTGTGGTATGACACTTATGATTTTTTAAATTAGAACTAATTACATCCCCTAAAGTAGAAAATTAGATAAACAAGGCATTTCATTTTGTTCTTGCAAAATGTCAATAGGATAATATTAAGTACATGAATTTTTATTCAAATGCAAATTTAGAGCACAGTTTTTAAAAATCTCTGAATATTTACAGAAAAGACCATGTGGTTGCTTAATATGCCTCTGCAGACTAAATTAAATTCAACAGTAATATGAATATAAATCAACTTTGAAGAGCAGAAGTTAATTGACAAGGAATGTTTTTTCCTTTCTAAAACTCTCCAAGGAAAGAAACTTCAGAGGTTTAACTTGGGCTCGTGCTAAACTTAGTCCTAAAGATTAAATGCTTATTAGTGGTCCAAGCATTCAAGCTCTTCCAGGGTGCTCTTGGATCACATTTTATGGTTCTGCTCCATACTGCAATATTAAGTGCAGTGTGTGGGAGATGGACTCCAGAAGTGCATTTGTGACTGGAAGTGCATTTGCACTGCCAGGGCAAGTGTACCCAAGGTGGTCAAGCTCCAGCTTGAGGAGAACCCACTAAGGGACACTGGGATGATACTCTGTGACTGTTTGAGAGTTTTGTTGACTGATCTAAGATGGCTGGGGAGTGACAATAAAAATCTTGTCAGTTTGAGCAACTGGAATAAGACATTTTACCCACTGTCACAGATTAGAAGATTAGAAGGGACATTAAAGATCATCTGGTTCCAAGACCCCTACCATGGACAGGGACCTTCCACTGGACCAGTTTGCTCAGAGCCCCATCCAACCAGGCCTAGAACACTTCCAGGGAAGTGCAACTTCTCAGTTTTCAGCCATTCCCCCTTGTCCTGTCACTACACAGCTCTGTACAAAATTTCTCTCCATTTCTCTTGGAGAATCCATTCAGGTAAGAGATCTTTGGAAACACAGTCTTCAAAATCTGCATGTAAGCAGGTTTTATGGTCTGCAATCTGCAGTTCACAAAATATGCAAAATTCTTGCAGATGAAGATCCTTTACTGCCTGAGGAACTCCAAACCAACACATACTCCTTCTACCTTTATCTGCTCCTTATATTGTTTTCCTACAACAAAAAATACAAAGAAATGGGTTGTCTGAGGTATGGAAGAAGCTATATCAATAATGCAAATACAGATCAAATTACCTGATTGACATGATCTAGCTTTGGACAGGGTCTTCCACCATTGTAGGGTTTTTCACGAAGCCATTTCGACCGAACCTTGACCCCACTGCCACAGGACTTACTGCAGCGAGACCAGTTGGACCACTCACTGAGCTTGCAGTCTGAGGGACAGGGAATAATGCAGGCTTCCTCAATGTACCCTGGATGAATGGAAAGGAAAGTGAAATCTCTTCAGCATGTCAGTTTGTGACTTCTCCCTGAAGCCCTCGTCTGCTTCATTTAGATTCTCCAAAGTTTGACTTGACAGGACTGTGTGAATAGAGAGATTTCTTCATCATTAGGGATAAATTAAATTCTGCAGAAAATTGACACATATAGCTGGAGACTGTGTAAGAGTAGCAGCTGAGCATCCTCTCTGCTCATCATCCCATCTGATTAGGATTCACACTCTCCAGATATCAGCATTCAAACTTTCTGACAGCTACAGTGCAACTGACACTAACCATTTCTTGGTGGCATCATTCTTGCTCTGTACAAATGATATGTAATTTTTTTAAGGCAAAAATGTTTAATTAAAGGATACTCCACAACTGTATCAAGTAATTAAATTGCAGTTATACATCAAAAATCCAGCTGAGAAGAAATGCATCTCTCCAGCCTGGAGCAAGGGAACTTAACACCTTGTGACCTTTCCAAGGCTAGAAAGAGAGAGTAGCCTGCCACATTAATGATCTGCCGATTAACAACCATCTGCCCCCAGTAGCACACTGAATAATTGCACTGAATGGAAAAGCAGATGTTTGTTTTGGAGAAGTCATTGGTCCAGAGAGGTTGGAAGAGGGTATGACATGGTCTGCAGGGAGTAACATGAGGCCTCAATTCACTGAATAAGTGAAAATGTCTTTCTTTCAAAAGCAACATATGCCATTGCTCTACCATATGTGTAATTTATTCCAATATTTAAGGGAGAAGCTATAATACATCAAATTAAAAGCTGGCCTTTACTGAATGTTTACTACAACTCTATCCTTAACTCTCTTCTCCCCTTTCATGTGTCAGATCTGCAAAGTATTTTCCATTAGCAAATGTTCACTTTGCAGATTAAAAACCTTGGTGAATTTAAAATTATAGTAAAATATTTTATTAAAATATTTTATTAAAATATTTAATGAAAAAATTTGCAAAATTGACACATATTTGGCTAAGATAATCCTCAGAAGACTTTAATGGTTTCCTAGACTTCAGATGTTTCAATTGTTTGTCAGATAGATAGAATTTTTTTAATTAGAAAGGGATCAGTCCTTTCATCAGATATGAGTTGTTTTTAACCTATGCTGTCTCTTCTAAAAGCACCCAATAACAACCAATCTCAAAGTTTGTAAAGAATCAAAACACTTAGATTTCAATTCTATATACCCATTTCTAGTTAATTGGTTGTTTGAGATATAGTTATTTTGTTTTAGATATAAAGAAAAGACGTTTTTTGTAAAAAAAACATATAGTAGCATTTGGATATTTTATGGTCAAATTCAGGTTTTATTCAGTATGGTTTTATTTTGTTTAGAAGTGTTAATTATTTAAATAAATATAAGAGCACTTCCTGGACTTGAGGACTGTGAAACTAATGTTCACCAAATGTATCTTCCTTAAAATGACTATAATATCATTACTTTGAATTACAAGCATATTTATTAAATATCTGTTGCCATTTGAGTGACCAGTTCAGTGAAAGGATATGAAAGGGACACTAGGTTAGTGTATAAAGTACATTTTTGAGGATCACATCCCTGCATATCAGAGGTGCTGACATAGGTTGCCCTGCAGTAATAGATGCAAAATTGATTACATTTAACCTTACCTGACATTTCTGAGTCCTAGAAACCTGATGTACCCTATCTCAGAGCTCCATCCTACACTGAAGTTTGATTGCATACATACCAAAGTCTGTACCTTCACCAGAAATGAGCTTTCAACAAGTCCTCTCGGGTGCTATACACAATCAGGAAGCTACTGAATTAAAATGGAAAAAGCCCAAAACAAGTTAAAAGAAACATTTCCCTTCAAACAATAAATGTTTAGTGACATTTATTGTCTGACAGAACTAAGTGAAGATTTCATTGCCCTATGAAATTACTTGTGATTCTGAAATGCTGCTTTTACTTTCAACATGTTTTTCTGGAAAGACCTTTCTACTATAACACAGTTATTCCATTTACCATTTGTCAAATTTCTATATCTGGTAATTAAGGTCTGAAAAACCCAAATTCAAGTTTTTAAAAAGATATTGTATATCCTTAAGTAGGTAACTTAAATTAGTACAGGCTGCTTCATGAAGACTTTATTTTAAGGACTTCCATAGACATCTGAGCTTGTCTTAATAACTCTCAAAGGAATCTTCCCAGTCTTTGCCAAGATCTTCTCTGGGATACCATGGTATTCTGGGATTTTGACAATATTTCATAGCCTACTAAAAGGAGCCTGTGTGGAACATACTAAACCAAAATAATTGACAAATTAGAAATTATTTTGTTTCATTTCCCTTCAATTCATCCAAACAAGGACAAAAAGGTTAACAACATATTTAGAATCTTGCAGACAGAAGTTGTATCAAATACATGATACTATATGCAATTTCCAGGTAACATTTTAATTACCCTGAGCTATATTCCAAGTGATTCCATAAATTATCAAATGAAACCATATCACTAGAGCAACCTTTATACTATCCTTGAAATATCTGCATTGAAGTCAGCCACTAGAACTGCCTTACCATATAGTGCAAAAAAAGCAAAACAGCATCCTATTACAGACCCAGAGTCTTACTAAGAGTTATAGCATGGAAAACTGCAACCTGCTGATATGTTAATGCACTTTGTAGAAGATGCAGGGGCCCAGATGACACTACCCACACACTCTATAATGAAAAAATACTGAATTGCAATCTTGAACTGGGTCCTTAATCCTGCACACTTCATGGAATAGCTTCTGTTCACCATACAGCTCTTTCCTGTGCCACCTTCATGATATCTGGCCTATGATGCTCTCCTCTCCCTCTTTCCTATTTTCTCAGAAAAGCACCAAGACTCAAACTCCACATATGAAAGTTAAACAGCTGAACAAGAAGAATGGAAAAGACATGTCAAGAAGACAACAAGAACAGAGTCAATCAATGAAGCACCTAAAAGGAGCTCTAACAAGATAGGATGGCTTGGAGATTCTGGAAGTGCAGAGCATTTTTGGAGAACAGAGAGAAAAACACTTATGTAAGATGCAAGACAAGCATTAAAACACTCCTAACCACTGGTATACTAAGAACACTGTTTTAAGGGGTCCACAAAGGAATTTCAGGGCTTAGCCAAATAGAAAGAGAATAAAATAAATAAATGAAGAACACAAAGATTAGATTATATATTAGAAAGATGTTCTTCACCCAGAGGCTGGTTGGGCATTGGATCAGGCTCCCCAGGGAAGTGGCCACAGCACAAGGTTTGACAGAGCTCTAGAAGTGTTTGGACAATGCTCTCAGGTACGTGGTGTGACTCTTGGGGTGTCCTGTGCAGGGCCAGGAGTTGGACTCTGTGGTCTTTGTGGGCTCCTTCCAACTCAGGATATTCTATAATTATATGAAGTTACTTTTTATAGAAAAGAGTCAGAATTCAATACAACTGAGGAAATGCAAAACAAAAGAGGGACTATGGGGGAATAGAGGAAAGGGTAAGAAAAGACAGAGAGAGGGAAGAGGAAAAAAATGGCTGAGAACATAAAGTCAAGAGAATTGTAAGGAGACTCTGCACGGGAATAGAAAACAAAGAAAGAGGAGAAAAGAAATAAACATCCTGCCAAAAGTAATATCTTGGTGAAGCACAAAAAGAACAAAATGCTCTCAAGAGCTTATGCTGGTATCCTCTGGCCAGAGAGTGAAATGTAACGAAGAATGTTCTCACAAATCAAAACAGAGGACAAAGGGAAGAAATACAAACACTGTGCTCTCTGATTTGCATTCCACATGTAATTAGTATGCAAAAAGAAAATGACCTTGTTATATCAGACATCAAAAAGTTTTTGGCATATTCATCCCTTGGCATATATTTCCTCTCAGGGGCCTCAGTATTTTGCTCAACAGACTATTTAACATTTAGCTATGCTACTGGACTCCCTTAGAACTGAGGCAGAAGCACGCTTCAGATTGCTTACAGACAGAAATAAGAGCAAATAAAAAAATAAATTCCTTGTTGCAAATTACTTCTTCCACTCCCCTTACTACCTATTAATTGGTACTTTTCAGGAAAAGCTTCTCTGGACTTGCCATCACCTCAGATGCCTTTCTTTGTGTATGGAATCAGCCATCTTTTAGGGTGATTAAGGACAACCTCCATAAGTTCATAGCAATCCTCCCTCAAGTCCAAGAAAGCAGATGGTCAAGAACTTTGAAAAGTTTACACTTGGTTGTTGTTGTTGTTATTGCTGTTTTTGCTAAATTTCAGATATTTGTTTGTTCACACCATAACAATGTTACCAAGTGAGAAGACAGAATGTTGTTATACAGAAAAATATTAAAATGCAGAAACCAGAAATACTACATGTAAATGACACTGGTGATGCAGATATATAGTTTCTGACATGAAAAGGATGTGAAGGAGCCATTTTTAAATTTTCAGTATTGTTACCAGTTTGATGAAATCACCCTTGAAAAGTGCCACTTGTGTTAGACAAGCCTTGTGTATGTGTTAGTATAGAACTTTACTACAGAAACAAGCCTCTAGTGCTTGGGTAAGGGTCTCCATGGTGGAATGTCACCCAATGGTATCACACAGACTGGTTGGTTAATATAATTGCACTAAATTGCACTACCAGAGCTTTGAGGTTCAAAGAACAAGGAAGAAATTACCAAGGTAAAATACCTAAAATACAATAGATGCAGAGAGAAGGAAAGAATTAGAGCAGTGAAATGTCTATGAAGAAGAGCTGAGAAGGTGAGGGAGGGACAGTGAAAGAGAAAACCAACATTTTGAGGGCTGAAGATATGTTCTCTGGACATCAGCAATTCACTTTTCCCTGCTGTTTCTCATCCTGACTGAAGTGTTTCACTACATGGATGTGGATGCTTTCTCCATCATTTCCTTCTCACAATATCTGAGGGATGCTGGAGAGTGAGACTGTGGTGTACTGTGGTACAGGGCTCTACATGGTCCAGAGAGGTGTTGGAAGGAGTTGTCTTTATCTAAGGGCCTGTGTCTGTTCCCAGGGCAGTAGTTTCTCCATTATTTCAGCCCCTATAAGGCTGTGAAATGGGCAGCTGTCTGTTATGAGTGAGAACATGGCTATTCTATCATTAAAGATTACTGAACCACAATTTAACAAATTGCTTCGAACCACTAGGAGTATGAACTGAACTCATTAGCAAAAGGGAAAAGTTTACTGTCCCATTGCTAATTGGCTATAAAATCTGGGCTCCTGAAGCAAAGTCATTAACAGATGTGATGGATACTTTATAAGGGAGGACTTTAATGGACTTCATGCTTTCTCTAATGACAAAGCAGGATAAGTAGGTGGATATGAGACTTTTCCCCACGAACTGCATGTGCAATGTGCAGGAACAGACTGACTACTCCAGTTGAAGGGTGCAAACACAAACATCTCACAAAAGGCTTACATGACCTCTGTCGTCCCTAGGACTGACAGAATTATGCCCCTACTTTCATGACTAAATGTCATACTACGTTTCAAAGAAAAAACCTGCAATGTCAAAATGGTTTATGCAGTTCTTATAGATTTTTTTCCAGGAAATATAAAGTTCATGGACCTCATCTTCCAGGATAAAGAAATATGTAAGTATTTGCATTTCATTTGAATCCAAAGATACATATTTCTAGAGACTATTCATGTTTCTGTTGAGCCATGGAAAGATAGATTGGACACCATAAGATTTTTATTTTTTTTTCAGGATAACCCTTCAAAGCCTCAAAATCTGAGAGCAATTATTCATGCTTAACTATCTCCTGCATCAGTAGTTCTTCCTCTGGTGAACTAACTACAGCTCTTTGTATTGATGGATGACTGCTTTAAGACTGATGTCCTGTTGACAAGGCAGATGTGGAAGCACTAGAATTCAGAGGCCTAAGGTAGGACTTCTGGCTAGAGAGCACATGACAAAAATCTATATAGATTTTTAAAAATATGAGAAAATATATAGGCTATGAAACAGTAAAGAGCCTTAATAACAATTTGAGAACTTAGGCTTACTACCATACTAGATTAGAATTTCCTATGGGAAATATATTTACTTTTGAATAAACATTCAATGGAAAGTCTCAATTAAATTTTAACACTGATATTTTTTTTCTGGATAAATTTGCATTGCTTCAGGTTAGCCTATTGAGAGTAAAAAAGCACATTTACGAATCCTAATAAAAGTGGATAGAGCAAGCTGTGACAGACATCTTGGTCTATATAGACTCTGTTATATTAAACAAGATTTTATTTTATTGCACATACAAGAAATTAAATACAAAATTTCTCCATTCTCCTAGCAGCTGTTGCAGAAGTATTCACTGATACACAGATATTCCTCTCTAATCCTCCACATAAGCCTTGTAGCCACAGAGGGCTTTGTAGAGTCAGCACAAATCAATGCATCTCATTTAATTAATGCTGAAGGGGGAAATAATCTCACACTAATAAGGCAGCAGACAAACTATCCTGACTGCTTGACTGTGCCTAAGGTCTTAACAGTAAAGGGACACGAATTAGGAAGAGTAACACGACCTATATAAAAATGCTGCATCTGTCTGCCATGCTGCTCTGTTTGCCTTCAGCAGGAGCACACAAACACAACCACTGCTCAGCTTATGTGGGTCATGATTCATAATTGATACATGGTGGAGAAAAACTAAATACTGAAGAGCAAATAGTCTAGTTCCTCAACGTGGCAGTGGCTTGCTTTTGATTTTTTTGTCATGAAAATTCCAAGGTATTCCAATTTAAAGGAACAATGAAGAGAATCTCTCTCATTATTTTTCACAAATACATGGAAACAGATTGTTGGCAGACACGTGTCATTATCCACAGAGCTGTAGTACACTACTCATGGCAGGGATAAAGCTATGAAAAGCAACTGTGGCGTTTCTAATGGGGAAAAAAAATAAACCTCTCACACTTGACTAACAAAATAAGCATGTTTTTATATTTCTCCAATAAAATTATCTATGTAGTATTGAAAAGCAGGAAGCTGAGAAAGGGCAATTTATTTATCTTCCACTAGGAAACAGGTAAACAACAGCTCAGTTACCACTTTTAGCTGATGCTACCACATCTGCTGACATCTGGAAGCTATTAGCTCCTGCCCATACTGTGCAGAACTGGAATGGATGAAAAACACCAGTGGCAGAGTGTTTCAAATGGCCACTGAATAATCTAAACTTTCTTACCAATAAATTTAACTCAAATGTGAAACAAAGTATTATGAAAGTGAAAGTCAAAATATTTGGCATATATAACACAGATAAAAAAAGACAGTAAGGAAAAAACAAACAACCTTGTCTGTCTGCAGCTGAAACTTAGGTCTACTTTCAGCTGTTTGCTTGGGATTTTTTTGAAGCACCTGCTAAGCTACAGAAAGTTAAGGCCCTCTGCAGGAGGACTTCTGCCCTCTTCTTCCCAGAAGTCTGCCTTCTTCTTGCCCAGCAGTAACAATAGTTATTTAACTATATTTTGCCTTTCCTTTTCTTTACAGTCACTTCTATCTTTTCGAGAAACTTGATTGCACTTGGAACTTCATAAGTGCACCCAAAATTTCAAAAATTATCACAAGAATCCTCGGATGGGTATATTAATTTAGGGTGGTCCATATGCCACATCTGTCCTTTAGCTCCTCAGTGTCTTTGAAACAGTCTGTTAGTTAACTCTTCTTAAGTCTTTTGAACATGAGATGTGTCAAGCAGGAAAAAGAGCTCTGAAGTATTTATTCTTCTGCTTCTGTTTACCTTTTATTTTCTGAATAAATCAACTACATTGTGATGATAACCAAACAACATTTTGCAAAACAAACAGCACATGAATTTTTTGGCACAGCAGAGCAGATCTGTCTTCTCATTCCTTCCACTCAAAACAAAATGACTTGCAACACTGGCCTGCTCATGGCCTTGTAAATTTACTTGGCAATATTTACATAAAACTTCTGAAAGTCTCACAATTTGAATTTCTTGTGTCATTTGAATATATAAAAAAAACCATATCTCATGATGTATTAAGAACATCAGTGTGGGTGCACTTTGTCCCTCTTGTCAGATTTAGAGGTTGCTGTCACAGCTGAAGAAGTTCAATCATGTCCCTTTCCCATTTCAGGATTTCATAGCGTCAGAAGACAAGAAAAGTTCAAATTGGATACCAGACAGGAAATATCTTCCCTTAAATGTTGGTCTTGTTTTCTCTCCTAGTGTGAGCTAATTCACCAAATCATATCCTACAAAAACTGCTTGGAAATAATATATTGCTTGGAAAAGAAATAAGACCCCCACAGGAACTAAGTGTAAAAAAGAGAACATAGTGGGAAAACCTGATGACACTTGATTGGATCAGCAATAAAATTAAGGAAAAATGAAAAATCAGTTATGAAATTAGTGAAAACTCATTTCTGTAGGGAAATAAGCACCTCTGGTAAAATTTAAAAAATAACCCAAGTAGGCTTGAATTATGTGTCCTGTCAAGTTCTGCTTGAAAAGTCAAATTCAGATTGATGGGAAGCCACAAGGCACTTTTATTTTCCAGCAGGTGGGGTACTATTGTGGTAATACAGAAGTCCCTTGTTGATTTGGCATAATATAGCTCTTATGTTTGTTCTTAAAGAAAACAAAACAAAACAAAGCAAAACAAAACAAACCCAAACAACAGCAAAACACAAGGGGAAAAAAAAACAAAAACGAAAGAGCACACTGAAACCTAGAAGATGGCAAACTGAAGAACTGTCACACAACAAGGGCATGAGAAAAACAAGAAAACATCATAAATAAATATTGGGAAGATATAAAATAAGATTTAACTTAAAGCAGCAGTTTGTACATGTTGAGAAAAATAAAACAAATCATCAGAATGCAACGCATGAATACAAAGTAGTTATTCAGAAAAGGCAATAAACATACTGAGATTGGATTGAAAAATCTATGTAATTTGCTCTAGCTCTCTTGTATTTGAAAAAGTATGCTAAACCTGGAAAAATGCTGAAGGCAGACAGTAAATTAGGTAAGCCTTATGTATGTACAATACCTACCAATATCAGAGGATCTACTGGAAAGGAAACCATAAATTTAGTGGCATATTCATTGGCAACAGTTTAAACCTTTATCATCAAAATCATATTAGATACTTCATTTCTTGTATACATGAGATTCCTGTCAAACAATTTTAGGAAGGTAGAAGGAATACAGGATTAGTTCAATAATAATTCCAAGCTTCATCTGCTCACACATTACACCATGGACCAAGTTAATACATACTCTCCCTCTCAGATGGAACAGATGAGAAAACACAGACAGGAGGGTTGTGAGGTGGGAAGTGGTGTAGTGGAGTATCAAGGAACCAGATACCTTATCAACTGATCTAGAAAGAAAGAATTCAAAACAAAACAACACCTAAAAACAAAGGGTTCAGGCTTCCCAACCTACAATAAATACAGTAATGGCAAGAAAACACTTCCATTTTACAAAGTTAAAAGAGACTTCAAGTCTCCCATGAGCAAAAAAGGGATGGAACTTGAGAAGGAAAGAGCACAACAAAGCAATGGTATATTGTGTTTTTGGAAGGATGCCTGTGAATGCTAATAGTGTGTAAGCTGTAGCTCTGACTATAGCAGGAATAACAGTAACACATTGTTAGCTGCTTTTCCACTGGATTATTATTCATTGTGGTCACTGTGAATGTAGGCCACATTCACTGATAAAATCTATTGGATCAGAAATTACTATCATGAGGACAGAGTTATGCCAGGGTAAACCATGATGGTTTAGAATATCCTTTTTAAATACTTTTTTATTCCTCTTCTATTTCTTTCATTTTTGCAGCAGAATTGCACCTCAAAATGCACTGCCAGGGTTTGAAAGCAGCTACATCCATCCTTGTTCTACACAAAAAGCTGTTCCTAGCAGCAGCATGTTACCTACCACGTACAACACCAACAACATGCTCTTGGACAAACAGTTTCTTTCCTTTTTTCGACACAAAAGCTGGCAGTGCCCATTCTTCAAGGCATTGAAAACTGATTGGCAGTGAGCCATCACTTCCTCTAGTTGCCTACATACTGAAGTGCTTCTATATTTTTCCACTTTTCAAAGGTTACTCTGAACTTAATGCTGAAAAATCATGAATTTCTAACATAGTATATGCTAACACCTTGACTTGATACATTGAATCTCTAGTTTATCATATCTCTAAACTGGAATTAATAGTGAAAATTAAAAGTGACTAAATCAATTTCTTTGATCAGCTACTTTATACAGATCCAAGTAAATAAATGAAATTTCTGATATCTTAACATTACAAAGTAGAATGCATGTGTGAATTAAACTTAGATTGACCTTTTAATGGCACTAACATCAAGCTTTTCATACCAATTGCTCAGATAAAAGTTTGCAAAGCAAGCAGAAAAAAAAATGAACACAAAAACTCCACTGATGTCAATTAGCACATTTCTGGCTCACTGAAAACCAGAAACTGCCAATTTTGATCAGAATGCTACAGATGCATCCCCTTTAGGAAAGAACACTGTTCCTTCCTGGAGCAATGCAAATATAAAAAAATATAAAGTCTTTAACCATCCTAGTTTTACACATGACAGATCTACATGGAGAAAAAGTGCTGTGTGCTGTTGAACTCAGATCAATGCATGCCTGTTAGTTAAGGTGCTGAAAAACAAATGGTAGAGATAAGGCTATTTAAGGAGTTTAAAGCTATCTAAAGAATCAGCCTTTCCAAAATAGTCCTGTGCTCATTTATTTTTTGTGAATTTGCCTCTTCTAAATGGCTTTATTCTCAAATTTCTAAGTACAGTTATCAATAAAGAAAACAGATTTTAATTTTTTCAATTAAAATACCTAGTTAGTAGCTTATCATGATTTTACTGAATTTTGCTATTTTAAAGGTCAGCAAAAACATGCTGGGTTTGAAGGCATTTTGGGATAAAAGGCAGCCTAACCAACAAATATTAATGTGCTAATTCTACTTGTGCAGACATAATGTTAAATTTAGACAAAGCACTTAAGCAAGCAGATGAAATGAAGTGAAGTAGGCTGGTAAATACCGTGGCTGTTGCATCGTGACGTTTCCACAAGTCGATTGTCCTGGTCGTAGCACGCCATGGCCTGGTAGCGATAGCCCTGCCCACACTCCTTAACATCTGCCTGGACCTTCATTCCCAGCAGCACTTCCATCTTCCCCTCTGGCAAAATGCAGTCTGACCAGTTCCCCACGGGCTGAGCACTGTACTTGTCACACGGGCAAAACTGGTTCTCGATCAGAGGGTACAACTGAGAATTTCGACATTTGTCCTTTTTCTTGCTTTTTCCTAGAGAGAAGAAATAGTTATTAGCAAATTTGTATCAGTTTCCAGCTTTTCTCCCAAAAATTTCATTACTTCTGTAACAAGTGCTTGCAACTACACACATATGACTAATACCTCTTACATTAATTTTTATTAAATTAATTATTGACTTGAATTTCTAAAGTAGTGGATAGCTACAATTTGCACAAAGGCAACTTATTTTTTAAAAAGAAGATGTAATTTATATTTAATTGGGATAAAAATGTTTCAGAAATAAAGTTTGAAAAAGCAATTAAATACACTTTTTCTCCTATTACATCCACAGCGTGCAGTTCAATAACAATATTTCAATCTGGATCAAGCTTTTTCGAGTTCATGCATTTGTTCATAATTACCATTCTTCCCTTTTAATAGAATAAGCTCCTTCTCTGAATTTGGTTCTGTTCAGTTCTGTTCTTGTTCCTTTCCTGAACTGGAGCATAGCCCACTCAATTTCCCCTTTCTATTAAATATATTTAAATATTCTCTTTGGTAAAGTTTGCTTAGTTTTCCTTTCCATACCAGACAGTTCATATAAATTAATGTAGTAACCTTTGGAAAAGTAGTGGGTGTTAGTAAGTAGTATCTGAGTAGCTGTTACTTAGATATTGCTGAAAATTAATATTCTGCAGCATTTTCCTTTCTATTCAAAACAAGGCACTCGAAATAACTTTAGTTCTTGTTCTTGTATTTGCTACTGCCTTTATTTAGAATAGGAAATGGGTACCTGAAGAAAAGTTCATCATTCTTTTGACAGCACAACTTCTTACTAAGTGTATGCTTCTCCTTTGGAAGTATTTACCAGGAATAATAATGAATTTATTCCAAGTCAAGCATTATGAATTAGTCTGGGTAACACATTGCCACAGAGAATACACCATAGCACATATCACAGAGTTGGAAAGTTTGAAGAGATAACTTAAATGAGGACAGGAGGTATCACAAAGTTTTAATAATGTGGTAGGAGAATATGTACTTTCTTGCTTTGTTTTTAAAATAAGGAAAATATTGTTAGTCAGTTTTGTTCATTTTTTCCCTTGTGGAAGCAAACCTGACATAAAGCTTACTGGAATTATTAGACAGTCACAGTGAGGCTTCTGGAAGATCATGAATTATTCATTGTCCACTGGTCTTCTGATTTACAGGGGGATGGAGATGGGGATTGGGTTTGGATCCTATCACATTCTTTCTGAGCCTGCTAATGGGCACCCCCCTTAGCTAGCTTTCCTCCACCACAGACAATAGAGACTAATTGGCAAAGAGTGCTGTGACAGAGGCCAAGCCTCACTCTTGAGGTTTCAATTATAATTTAGAAGCAGGGCATTTTTTTTTTTTTCATTTTATGCAGAAGAAATAATAATTTAAAAAAGCCCAACAAACAACAGATGGAAAAATAGCTGAAGAAAAAAATGTTTTGAAGTGGAACAGTGTCCATTATTTAGAACTAGGACAAGTCTGTGGCAAGGGCATCACTGGTAAATCTTTTTATTCTGCTAAGTAAAACCTAAAGAGGCTTCTTGGGACACAAAATAAAAGCATTATTACTTGTCTCAAGAAATAAGGCAAAAAAATTAAGCAGTGTATTGCCTCATGTGGTTTGTAGTGCTGGATGTAGACAATGAAAAATGGAGAAAGAGAAAACTGGGAGAGCAAACATTCAGCCAGAGAAAGGACTGGCTTAATGATAAATCTGACATTCAAGACTGCAGCTAAGTTCAAAACAGGTAAGCCAAAGCTTAAGGCTGAAAATAGTGATCTACAGCAAAATGCTGAAAAATGCTCAACTGTCATAGTAATTCTAAATGCACCAAAAAACACCACGAGAGAAAGAAGTCTGCTTTAGTTGAGACCAGTGTGGGAAGAGGAAGACAAGTCAGTTAACATCTCATTCTGTTAAGGTGAGGTGATTGCTGACTTGTCTGTCAAAAAAAAAAACAAACCCACAAGAATAAAAAAACTCCAACAGAGGAAAAAAAAAAAAAAACAAACCAAAGATGTGTGCACCATATTCAGAAAAAAAGAAGAAAGGAATTCTTCTACATTCTCCCATCTTCTCTCCAGCCACTTACCTATATCAAGAGTCTCTGGCATATGGCACAAGTTTCTACTCCTGGATATTGCTCCACCAGCAGTACATAAAGCATGACACTGGATCTGCTTTCTGCCACTATGACAAACACTTGTCATAAGGGAACCTCTGAAGTCCTCAGGTTTTAAACAAAGTGTTATCAATAATTAATAAATAAGCATTATTTGCTTGTTACTCTTACCAACAAGAGTGCGTTTCCTTGTCCTGACTCCTCCGCAGTCCCCATTACAGGGAGAGAATTTTGACCAGTTTGTGAACTGACAATCATCTTGGCAGGGAATCTGGCACATCTGTGTTAAGGGTGGTAATGGGCCAGAGTATTTAAGGCACTCACTGATGTCAGCTTGTCCTCCGTCTTGTCTGCGACAAGTAATTGCTGGAAGCAAAAAGAGATGGAGTCTAATTTACCTTTTTTTTTTTTTTTTTTTAAATGAATGTCTCTATTCAGTTAAATAAAGTCTACAATATTCTATCAGAAAATCACACTGAAAGCCCAGAATACCTCTAAAACAACTCAGTAGTTTCCACTGTTTTACCTTGAATGAATACATTTGTCACTTAAGATTTTGTTTAAAAATTAATTAATTAATCAGGACTTACCAGGAAAAAAAAACCCTATAGACAACTGCAAATATTATAAAGGTTTCACCATGTTATCCATACCTGTTACATATTATAATTTCTCCTAGTATCACTGATGTAATCAACATCTCAGACATTAAAAAAACTTGCAATATCATCCTAAGTAACTTAATTGTATAAGTTACAAAGTTTTATCAGTGGATTGAATTTTAGAAATATGGATAGACTTAAAATTTAGAAGAATATTTGAGTTAACCCTTTACAACAACATTGGCACCTGATGTTCCTCAGCAATTTTTGGTCCTGAAAAAGATTTGAAGAATACAGCAGGTTTCAAAGGGAAAGATTGTCAGCCAACAGGGGTACAACTCTATAGAACAAGATGGCATGACCTGAAAAAAAGCTTCCTGCTTAAGAAGAAAAACAAGTTCCTTAAGGAAACATCAGGTCACACAAAAGTAAGGAGCTGGAACACAAGGATTTACAAAGAATAGGGAGGGCACTTTCATTAATATAGTCTTTAACAATCACAGAATGGTTAATGTTAAGGGACCACTGGAGGTGCCTGCTCAAGCAGGGTCCCCTAGTGCACATGGCACAGAATTGTGCCCAGAAGGCTCTTGAATACCTCCAGGGAAGGAGGCTCCACAACTTCTCTGGGCAATCTGTTCCAGTGGTCAGCCATCCTCACAGTAAAATGCTCTTCCTCATGTTCAGGTGTAACTTTCTGTGCTTCAGTTTCTGCCTGTTGCCTCTTGTTCTAAATCTTGGCACCACCAAGAAGAACCTGGCTCCATCATCTTGACATTCTCCCTTCAAATACTCACAGACATTGACATGATCCACTCTTAGTCTCCTCAAGAGTGAACAGCTCTCTCAGTCTTTCCTCACAAGAGAGATGCTTCAGTCCCCTAAACATCATTGTCACCCTCAGCTGGATCTGCTCCAGGAGTTCCATATCTCTCTTGCACTAAGGAGCCCAGAACTGGATGCCAGGAGCTGCCTCACCAGGGCTGAGTAGAGGGGCAGGATCATCCCCCTCACCCTGCCAGCAATGCTCTTCCTAATGCATCCCAGGACACCATTGGCATTTTTGGGCACAAAGGGCATCACTGGCTCAGACAGCTCATTGTCCACTATGACCCCCAGGCCCTTCTCCACAGAGCTGCTCTCCAGGAGGTCAGCCCTGGTGCAGGACCCTGCACTTGCCCTTGTTGAATATCAGATGGTTGTTCCCTGCCCATCTCTCCTAATCTCTGGATCCTTCTGAATGGCTACACCCTTTGTGGTATCAACCACTCATCCCAGTTTGTATCACCAGCAAACTTGCTGAGGAGGCACTCTACCCCTTCATGAAAGTCAACAGTGCTCTGTAATTGTTTCTCAAGTATTTTTTTAAGCATGGCTGCATATCTAAGCTTAATAAACCTAACTTTAGCTCCTTCCTCAAAACATCGTAAGACTTATTATACAGTAACAAGACAGGAAACTTCTAGTTGTTTGTTCACACAACAGAATTATATTTA
The DNA here is from genome assembly GCF_029582105.1 of Oenanthe melanoleuca. Lineage (NCBI taxonomy): Eukaryota > Metazoa > Chordata > Aves > Passeriformes > Muscicapidae > Oenanthe > Oenanthe melanoleuca. Next base: position 122,220,188 of record NC_079335.1, on the reverse strand, counting down.
TGCTTCTTGGCATCTGACAGCACACAGTAGAAGTGGTAGCTCGACTCTATTGTTGCAGTAGCATTGCATCCAAATATTCTGTATTCATATGAAGGAATATAGTTTTTTATATTACACTCTATGGTTTAAGCATAGCTTTTCAATTGTGCTAACAATAACTGCTTTATTAGCATGAATGACAAAAAATCAAGTTTAGCTGTTGAAGAAAAGGGGAGTATGAATGCAACACTTCAAAATAAAAGAGGAAACTGCCTATAAGTGGGCAAGAAGAGGGGCAGGTGCCCATCTTTTCTCTCTGGTGACCACTGGAAGGATGAGAGGGAATGGCCCAAGGCTGTGTAAGGGGGCAATAGTTTAGACATTAGGAAAGGTACTTCACCCAGGTGGGAACTGAAAGAGGCTTCCCAGGGAAGCAATCACTGCACCAAGCCTGACAGAGTTCAAAAAGCATTAGGACAACACTTAGTCACATGGTGTGACTCTTGGGGCTATCCTGTGCAGGGCCAGGTGTTGGACTTCCTGCAGGTCCCTTCCAACTCAGGATATTCTATGAGTCTATAACTATTTCTTCCTGGAGGAAAAAAGGAAGCATAGTTAAGGAAACTTTTTTTTTTATATATATTGCTTTAAGGTAATTGTAATGGTCTAGTGACCTGTGATTTCTTTAAAAAGATTTTTAGTCTGACAGTTCTAAACTAAATTTCTGCCTCATAATGACTTAGGAAGCTGAACTTGATGACCCATGTGCTCCATTTCAAGTCTGTGTGCCTAATAAGACATATCCAAATTCCCAAGTTTTTGCCACCCATCTACTGGAAAACACAGAAAGGGAGGAAGATGTGTTTCTCCTGAGATACTGAGCACACAACTTCCCTGATCCTCGACTGCCCTTTGGAGCAGGGCTGCCAGCAGTTTGTAATAGGCTCAGTACTGCATTAGGTTGTGCTTACTGGGGGACTGACCAGCTGCACACTGTCTAATACAATTATTCTGTTAAATCCTATTACTATTGGTGTAGTTTACACGAGGAATTTTTTTTCAGATATAATTACAGTGATTCGGTGAGAAAAATCAAATATCTAAAAATTGAAAATCCATACTATCAGATTTCTATTACATAAATATTTTGGAAAAACACAAGTCAAACTGCTATCCTCCAATAGAAGCCTAGGCTATAACTTTGGATTCTTGTGAGATGGTCTTCTCTGCTAATAGCACACATCAATATTCCTAAGATAAAAACACGGTTCAGACTAGTTTTATCATATGGAAATTCACAGAGGTGAAACCTAAATCCTCTGTCTTGAGTTTGGCCCTGCTACATGCACACATCAGCAAAACTAATTTCATTATCTTCACAGCATTCTCAGGGAGATAGAGGCCACCATTTTTAACAGTGAAAACTATACCTAGCCAAGGGCTAAAAGACAGTCAACTAACTTGCCAATAATCTTTAATAACTTTCTTCAAAAGTTTAATACTAATTTTACAAACTGGCTCTCCATCTAGCCTTTGGATAGGAGAATAAATGTTGTCCACCAAAGAACATCCCTTCCAGCTAAATTGACTTTTTCTAAAACCAATATTAATTCCCTCATCCTTCCTAGTTATAAAACATTACTCCATGAGCAGATATCCATTACGTCATAAATTTTTTCAGACTCATATTAATGCACCTAATTTACATCAGGCAGATTCAGGTGAAAAGCTCTCCTGAAGATTAACACTTTGTTTTTTTTCCAGATTAACTGCCAACTGTACAACAGCAATCAAAGTAGGAAAACTCTTCATTCTCAAGACATAAATATTTCACCTTAATAACAACACAAAGTAGAAGACATACTAAATAAGTTCCTGGATCTTAATTTTCACAGTGTCTTTTCATAACTATTCATGCTACTTCTAGTTGACAAGACCTGGATGATTTGATCTATGTTCAGCTTTACTATTGTCATTTTCCAGATTCAAGTATCAATGTGAAAGGTTTATACTCCTTAGGACTGCTGAAAAGTGGGTATTTTTCCAGTATAAGAAGCAGGGATTTTGACAACTGCACACATTCTATTAATATATTCTTTTGGCCAGCTATCTGTCTTGACATCTGAAATGCTCTCACTGTTAGAGGAGTTACTTTTTACACTCACAAGTTAATCTGGGCAAACTCATTCCCTGCCTCTTTGATCAAACCTATGGCTGTTTAAGTAGAGGTTGCTGAGATTGATGATTTACTCACTATATAGAGAAGTGTCTTCAACTACTATAAAGCCATAGTGTTCCAGGCTAATTATTTTATATTGTACCATCACATTATATTTATTACAGGTATTAGCAGTAAGTGGAAAGCTCATGGTTCCTCCATTACTGAATTAAATACAGTAATTATTAAGTGAAAACATAAAACAAGAGTACAGCTAACAGAAAAATCAAATTTAACATGGAAACCATTCATTTATAAAATTGTTCTGGTGTTTAACAACTATTAGCTCCCAGAAGAAAGGTGGGAAATAAAAAGCAGTCTAGATTTTATAGATATGGGACTCTGATGTAATTAAAACTTTATCAGATAGCATTGTTTCCACCAAGTCCCCACAGGAGACTACAGGCTAATATATTTCTTGCTGGTATAATGAAGCACTGAGGTTGTATTTTAGCAAGTCATGTTATGTGTGAGTTTATATAAAAACCTTTGCAGTGCTACCATCATTAGCATACTTCACTGACAGTTCACTGAGGTGTGAGATTCAGTGGCTCCTATACCTAAAAATTTCTTTATAAATGAAGGTTCTCTAGATTCTCCATTGTCCTTTCTTTTACAACACACTTGTGATATCATTTTTTTCAATTGCTAAGTATTTTTAACAACAAAAATATTCTTTCTCAATTCTAGAAAACAAGCATTATTTCAGCACACTAACTTTTCTTATGCCTTTTATCTGTGCTGTCTAAGCTATGATTTCATCTATGTTTATTTCCTTCTTTGTGTGACACAGCAGACTTGACTCAGTGTGACAAAATATTCCTATCACAAAGTATCTTAAGAAGGAGCATATGACCATAATATTGTGAAAATACAAGACTGAGTGCTTCTTATGCTCTAAAGACAATAACAATGTATTTCTGAACAAATAATGTTGTTGGGAGATTGTGGCTCTTTTTTTTTTGCAAATAAAAAATTAAATTCTCATGTAAACACTGATTTTGAGCAGCTGCCCAAGTTCTTACTTATGACTCCTGAAGCTGATCACTGTACTTTGCAGTGACTAAAATACAAACCAAGCAATAGAGCACTCCCCTCTGTTAAGTCTCAATGACATTAAAACAGTAGTTTATAGCTCCATGAAAAGCAGCACTCCATGATTTTGAATTCTTTCCTGTGCTTTCAATAGGGCCATATAACACCCACAACACCAAATCCCTGCCTCCATTAGTGATGCCTGGAGAGGGAGGCTGCTGTCCCCGTTCAGCTACAGAGTGAGCAAAGAGATTTTGACCACTGGTTCTGCCTTCAAGCCTGCCCATGGCTCTGACAAGCCTGCAAGGCCTCTCTGTGCACCCATGGCCATCCTGGGAAGCTTCCTCACATTCCTGTGTCTTTCAAATTACTGCGTACAGCCTGTGAATGAAGCATCGTGAGAGCTCAAGACCAGGTCTCTAATAAGGTCAATTCCCAGTGACATCAAGCACAGCTATTCAGGTATTTTCTCTGACAGCCAGGTCACTTTAACTTCTGTTTAAATTTACAAATAACCTTCCTCTTGCTATTACAGAACATGCTGACATATTTTGCAATTTTCATCCCATTCCTCCTGCAAAACTCTGAGGAAGATTCATGGTGGCAAGGACTGCAGGCTGTGCATCCTTCTGCAAATCCCTTTTCAGTCACTGGGGTGGCCCTTACCATGTGCATCCATCCATATACATCATTTGTGATTTGGTTATTGCAGTTTGGGCACTCGAGCTTCTCATCTGCTACATGTCGTCTTCACTACCATTGGGATGCAGCCCAAGAAGCCCTACTTAAATATGCAGGAGCTACTGGCAAAACAAGTTTTATTAACTTTCTTAGGTTTTCCTGTACAATTCAAAAGGGATTTGAGCTGTATTTCTAAGTTCCTTCATAAGTCACTGAAGCAAAGATTTGCTAACACAGATTTAAGATGTAAGCATAACATAACACATACCTGCCTAAGTTGTTCACAATTTCAGACTTAGTAGCTTTCAAGCTTAGTAGCTTTACAAGCATTTATTCTCTTGTCTAGTTTTTGGCTGGTGGTTATTATCTTATTTTTATTTTCTTGGGGATAGGGGAAGGAGGTATTTTGCATTTGCCACCACTGTGCCTCTCTCTCCTGGATTTCGGGTGACTCATCAATACATCTGATGAAATAATCTTGTTAGGTGAGAAACAGCTTATGAAAATAAACATAAATGTTGTTGCAGTCAAATAAGGCTTTTCTCTGTATTTCCTTTTCTTGTTGGGTAGGGTCAAAAGGAAGATTCAAACTCCTTGCTGATGCACACATATCATCTCCTCTTGAGGTTTAGAACAAAAGACACAAGTCTTAAGTTGTTTCAGTTCTGTAATACATTCCTGGCCTGCTTGCCCACCATTAAAAGGCATTTTATCAGTGATACAAATTCAGATGTTCATTCATCATAGGAATTCAATACAATTGTCATGATCACCAGCCTTCTTCAAATAAAGTTCATCATTACAGCAATTAATTTGCTTCTCAGTATCAAATGCCATTTTACTGTGCTTAGGACCAGCTATAAATACTTGCTCATTATCTGCATGAATATCTAACAAGCATTTTTAAAAAAACTATTCTAAAGAAAATAATTAAAAAGAAAAAAAAAACAAACACAGAAACCACCAAACCCTTTTATTCTCTTTCCTCTGCATTGACCCAAGTTACAGTTTTATGACATTCATTTAACTTGACATGATTTGTATCAAAACCTTCATTATACAAGACAGATAGAAACAAAGCTGTCTTTAACAATGAATCACAATTCTAAACTTTATGATTCACCCAAATAGCTCTTTTGCCAAGAAGGACAAAATGTGATAAAAAAGCTGAAGAATGAAAGTGTAAATAGTAAAGCTGTGATATAAAGCAAGGCATGCATATGTTCTAGTTATTCAGACTCCTAAGATCAGACACCCAGCCAGTCATTTCTAATGATCTCTAACTTATAGTTTTTCCTTCAGATTTAATTATCTTCCTAACTAAAATATTAACAGTAGCAGACTATTTTGTTCAAAATAAACTGCTAATGAATGCATGGTCAGATGTGCCTTTTCCCTGGTGTACATTCCTATATTTTCTCATTTAACACATTTGCTGATACTCTGTGAGTTACAGTGTTTGTGTGTGGGCAATCAGATCAGAAATAGGAGAAGCTGATAGCAATGGAAACATCCCCTTGCACTGAAGAAGAGGAACTCAGAACCCTTTCCATACAGAAGGATGGAATTACTTGCTCTACTGAGTATCAACACAAAATTAAAGGGCATTGGAAACCAAAGGCAGAGATTACTTCTATAAGATTATTGTTTCACTTTGTCATCAAAAGCAGGTTGGCACTAACAGATGGATGCATGTGTGAGTTCTGTAATCATGAGCACCAGAAACTTGAAAGAGAACTCTTTCTCAACTGGAAAAGAAATGCTGGTATGTCAACAATTTTCACAGTATGGTCAATATTTGTACAGAATTCACCAACAAACAGCTGAAACAGTACTGATCAAAATACCTGTATTACAGTTGCAATCATAAATGCAGCACCAGAATGTTATACCAAATGGATTTCATGTTTCAGTGCTTAGCATTTTGTGATTTTGGGGTGGTTAAAAGGAGTTGCTCAGACTTTTCTGTATCTACATCACAAAATAGCCATTAAAGAAATTATCTATAGTACAGAATTTTTTAGTGACACATTATTATGCAAAGTTTTCCACAGCCTGTGGAACTTTATTTTGGAGTAGCCAAATGTGCAGGAGGGAGCCAAAAATTAACTTCAGAAAATGATGAAATCTTTCTAATACTGTCCAGGGCAGAGCTCAGTCAGGCAGATGTTTACTTTCAGGTCAGCCTCCCTTCAGTGAGCACATTGCATGAAATCAACTCTTGTGCAGGGGGTCACACAAAATAATGTGTATCACTAAAAATTCACACATGCTATTTTGATGGCAGAATTTGAAAGGTAAGAGGGGATAGGGAATCTGTTGATGCCCTTTGTAGGAGACAAATTATATTATCACATAAAAAACACACTATTTGTGTTCAAAATGCAATTTTTTGTGGTGTGAAGAAAAAACTCTAGAATTAGAGAAGACTGTTTTCCAAAGTGAAATTTACTTTTGTGCAAAAAATTCAACTTATACTTCCAAGTCATATTCATTGTAAAGGGAAAATATATTACTTGTGTTATCTAAGAAAAAGCTGCACTATTGTGTTTAGCTCCCACAGATTATCTGTTTACATTACTGAGTACAAAAATAAAAGATATGATCAACACACTGTGAGGCATTACAACAGTGAGACATGATACATAACAGACCTGAGCTGTAAACTTGCATTTGATGTTAATTTACATCACTTACATAAACAGGAAAAATATTGGACAAAACCCCCTCTGTCTTTAATGCCTATAATTTTCACCACTGCAACAGCCTAAACAATATTTAAATTCATATTTTGATATCTGGACTGAGATACAAATAAACTTTCATTTTCCAGCTTGAATAATATGCTCTGTGAATTCTACAATGGAATTTATACATGGGATAGATCTGACAAAAAGCAGTAGTAAACAAAAAATCTTCCTTTCTAACAGTTGATCTCAGAAACATTCAAAGAATTCTATCAAAAACACTGGCTTTCTTCAGGCTTAGCTACTCCAGGGGTTCCTAATTAAGGATTACTCATCCTACCACTTGACCATATTACACTAGAGAGCTACTTCCATTTTATCTGCTTGTGGGAACAAGATTACTGCTTGAATACATCATCTTTCACAAGATCAAACTCTGTGTACTGCCAAAGGGATATTCTGCCACTCTGTTTTGAAAACTACATGGTCATTAATTTCAAAATAATGTATTATTTTATATACCTGTGCCCTGTATATGATTGGAATTACATTTAAGAAAATAAAAAGATACTCTCATGACACAAAAGAATAATAAAATCCAATCTGCATGCACTATTATTAACTATCTTTTTTTATTAACTCACTTTGAAACAAAGTCAAGAGATTTAGGTACTACCATGCAAGCACAGAAGACAACACTTTCTACTGTCTGAATTCCTACCATCAAAGACAGAAATCTTATTTTCTCAGTGTGTAATCTGAATGTATCCTCCAGAGCTGCTAGAAATAGATTCCATTGTGATAGACCTTTGAAATAATTACCACAGCCAGAAGTCTTTTGTATTAGCAGGCAATGCCTTAAGGTTTCATTTTGTGGTAAGCTCTAAATTGATCTCCTGTGACACTTTCTGAGTAAGTGGTAGGAGCTACTAGCTTAAGATTTACTCCATAACTTTTTAAGTATACCATGACCTCCTTTCATACTGCAAGGAAGTTAATGACCTGAACATTTCACTTCTGCAGTGTCCTTCCTCGGCAATGGCACAATCTGCTGAGCCAATAGTGCTTTAACAAATAGAAATCTGCACTCAGAAACAACAAAGGAGAAAAACCTTCCTGGAATTCAAGGTTGACCAGTAGTTCAAAGCAATTCAATTACTGTAACACAGTAAATAGGAATTGCACTTATTTTCCTATTGAATGTATTCAATGCACCTAAAAAGCCCTTATCCTGCCTATATTTAACAGAGTCACACATATATAATTCTGTTAAAACCACAAAATTCTCTATGAAGACAGGCAACAGCAAAGCTGGATTTGGATGCAAAAATTATTTGCTGTTTAATGGAAATGGTGTAAAAATATCTGGATCATTGGGCTCAAAGGGTCAGTGGCTTAGAAGTCTAACCAGCAGCTGGTTAAGGTTGTTACACCTCAGTGGTTAATTCCAGGCACTGTTCTGTTTAGTCACTTTAACAACCTGCACAGAAGGCATGCTCAGCAAGTTTGAGGACAATGGCAGTTTGAGCAGTCAGTATCTACTGGAAGGACTGCCATTCAAAGGACCTTGACAGCCTGGAGAATGGGGCTGGACTGAACTTTAACAGTGTAAATGCAAAGTCTTGCATCTCTCGTGCTCCCACTGCTCTCTTTAACTCAATTTGAGAATATTGAGAAGAAATAGCCAAAACGTTCTCAGAAGCACACAGTGAAAGGATAAGGGGTCACACACACACATTGCATCAGGGAGCAAGTTCCAGAGGAAGCTCTAGGATCTCCACACTGGCAGGCTCCAAACAAACTGAGACATCGCCCTGAGCACTTTCAGTATTTTCCTCTGCTGATGCACATAAGGAGGATTAAATTAATATTAAGTTACAAGGACTAAAATGTAAGGCATTTCCCACACCAGTGCACCTACAGATTTCTGAGGAATAAATGACAGAAACAAAGGGTCTCACCTCTTGCTTGTAGTCCAGGCCCACAAGTCTCCTGTGCTCCTGGACTGTCCTGGCGCACGTACCATGGTACCAGCTGGCACCTGCGCCACTTGTGTGTCTTCCACCTGAAAGGAGAGGGGAAGCAACCCATCTCAACCTTGTACCCATCAAACCCCAGGCAGCACAAGTGCTAGATAAACCACCATAAACTGTTGCTTATTTTTCCTAACTGGTCACAGGCAATTCACAAAAGAACCAGTAACAAGACCACAAACTTATCTCTATTCTGTTAACATTTTTTCTTCTTTTAGGATGAGGCCACTGAGAACACATGGAAAAAAGGAGGAAGCAAAGGTAGAAAGAAAAAAGGAGAAATGAGAAATAGAAAGGAAAGGTAGCTGCAAGAAACTATTTGGACTTTGGGATTGAGTGATTGCAAGGGTGCCTCAGGAAATTCCTGAGATTTTGGGATACTCAGTGGCAATACCTTAGAAATGGGCAACCAGCCAAGAAAACCAATGCAAAAGGTCCACCATATCAAAAATAAAACTCAAACAAAAATAAAACACAAACAAACTTGCAAAAAAACATCAATAACAAATGCAATATTGCAGTGCTTAAACTATTAATCACTAATAGAAACTGCTATGAAACTTTTACAAAGTTCCCTGCTAATGCTGCAGCCCTTAAATATAATAAATCCAGGCAAATCTGTTTGTTGTCACAACTCTAAAATAATCCACAGCTGTCCACAGCTCCAACCATCAGCAGTTTGCATGTTTCAAACTATCTCAATGGTTTTGCACCAGTTTCATTGCAACCTGCCTCTATGGGACAGCAACTAAGGCATGAGCCAGCTGAGTGTGTGAGTCCATCTGTCACAGCATGTGTGCAGGTCAGAAAGATGCTAAAGGAAATACATGGAACATGTGTTTAGTATTAGTTCATGTCATGAAATATAAATGACCTCATCTACCACTCTCTAGCAACTCTTTTTTTCTTAATGCTCAGCACGTTACCATGCAGATCAGATATTGAAGATATTAAAGAGATGGGGAGCAGCCAGCATTTTAAAAGATAAAACTCTGGCTCTATATTTTAACTGTAGAAAGTTGCTGAGCTCTACTTCTGATGTTTAAAGTACTGATTTTGGTAGCTTCCAAATGCCCTTTTCAATATTTTTATATCTTTTATTTGCATAGACTGTGATCTCCTAATGAATTTGCAACGCTAATTCTTATGAGATGATGAAAGCAGTATATTTCTTTAATCTCAATTTCTTTTTATTAAACTAAGCTTGAATTCTATTTGTACCTCTGCAACTGATAGTAGTTTCATGGGAATTATTATTCATAAAACAAACAATTTTTTTTTATTATTTTGTCAAGTAAATCTAACTAACGACATCAGAATTTTCTAAACTTTGTCTCCATCAGCAACAAATCTTGTTGTATGTCTAGACCTTCCCACACACTCAGATAGATATTACAGAACTACCCAAGCATTTTCCTAAGCAAAAATGGTTCCACCTTCTGGAATAGTCCTCAACATTCTGTGGTGAAGATCAGGGCAATGCAGAGGACACAGGGCATGAGGGGGATATCTTCAGCTCTGGACGGTCTCAGGGCTTACAGAGACAGAAAAATAAAGGATATGATAGACTGAACTGGGCACCAGAACTCAGCTCTCCTAAACATGTAAGCTTCCAGTTCAGCACTTTGGATATTTTAGAAGATTTGTTTTGCATATTTAGAATGTCAAAATAGTTTCTAGGAAAAATTTATTCTGGAAAATAATTCTTAGTTGTTGCAATGTTCTTTCCAAGGAACTGGAACAAGATGAACCAGTGATTCCCTATGGGCCCAACTGAGTCTACATATCTGTTGTGAAACTTTGATTCAGATCCTATTTTTCTAAATAGCACGTTAGAAAAACAACTACTGCTAAGCAATGGAATTCAGCAAGCTCCAGAGGTAGTACAAGTTTAAAAATCACATCTGAGCTGTTTCTGGTTGGTTGTCTCACATACCTGTAGTTGTGACAGACAGGAGGAGCTTCACATTCCCTTTCCTCAAAGAGGGAGTCTGGGCACTCCCTCCCTCCGTTGGCAGGGAGCTGGATGATGACTCGGTGACGGGACTGCTTCCTTACCGTGACTCCCCCTGCAAAGAGTGCAACAGCTGCTTTCTGCTAATGCTACCTAGGCCTGGAACTAATTAGGGTGAAAACAAGCTTTTTGAACCAACTGCCATAATACTGACGTGCTATTTTGCCCATAAGCAGAAAAAAAATGAATCCTAATTGAAAAAACACTTCAATTTCAGCTCAAGGCCAGGAAGCAGAACTAAACAGAAAGCAATACCAGCAATACTGAACAAATGAACAGACAGATGAAATGAATAAACAATTCAAGAGAACAAAAATTAAACCAGCTCACTTTGCTGCTACACTTCACAGTTTGAAGGTGTAAGCTTGCCCTAATCATTTGCATGTAAAACCAGAAACAGAAATTCCACTCTAAAATTCCTTTACAGTTTGCAGTTTTTAATTATTATAGTCATCCATTATTAATGATAAACAGTAAATAATTCCTGTAGGAATTTTGATTTCAGTCATCTTCAGGTATCGGCTCTTCAGGCAGAAAATGAAGAGAAAAGCTACAGATCTGTATTAGTTCCACAGCAATGCCCATGTTAGGTAAAAATCTTGGAGGGTTTTTATTTCATTTTCACGGAGAGCAGTAGAGCAGACATTTGGCTGACTGGGCTGATAGCAGCTTTGGGTGGGTTATGACAGCAGCTGCAGCTTGTCTGATCACAGAGGCGTGCTGGAGCTCGGCCAAGCAATTGCAATTAGGAGAGAGCAGTCGGAGAATCCCGGCGGTGGCTCTCCAGCACCTGGCCACCCTTCAGCACCGAGCAAACCCTGCACTCCCCTGTCAAACAGCTCCAGGAGATGCCAGGAGCTGGCACAAGGGGCAAGACAGACGTGCAGCCCAGCAAAGCTGCTGACCTGCGTGCTGGCACAAATGGGTAAACCCCGTGAAATAAAAAGTGGTTTTTGTAGAATAGACAGAACACCTGTAGTTCACAAATATACTGTTTATAGAAGCCTGCACAATCGTTTGTGGTAAATACCCATGAAGATATGCTCATTGCATTGAGAACTTGCTTAAAAGCCACAGAAATAGGAACAGAAAAGGATGGCATTTTCACCCAGTTTGATCTCCAACAAAAATATTTCAGAAAGAACAATTAATGCTGCTGTAAAATAACACATATATAAAAATGAATATCTATTTCATAGATTCAGATTTAATGAATTCAGTTCCCTGCTCTTTTTCAAAGTTTATGAATTTGGTCTTTCTAACTTCTTTTTTCATTTGTTAGAATGCACTTGTGTCCTTTACCAAGCATGAAGAATTGGCCGTGACAGCCCAAATCAGTATGTTTGATGCAACTGTATCTTTTACATTCTGACAATGTGGTAGCTGTGAGTAATCACCATGTCCCACACAGGGATTAGCACCCTGTGGAACAGGGAGTATTACAGAGCCTGTCCGTAACAGTACATATTAGAAAAATGCATAATGTTAAGCTTAAGAAGACAAAAAGAGCATAAAATGTGGCTAATGCTAAGCCTGTCATCACGCTAACTTCATGTGTGATTTCAACATAATAAAAATTCAGGGGAGACCCGCACTCTTAAAGCACTTTTAAGGAGCTTTGCCAAATGTATTAAAATGGTGTTGGATTTTATGTTTAAATCAGACCATTCACATTGTTGTAAATTCTGTTGATTTTTATTAACTCTCCTTCAATTTTCCTTGGAGTAGAAGCAGCCAGACAAAATTATATACAACTGCGTATCTACTTAGCTACATACTTATCTTCTGGTATATAAAGACTCAGGTTTTTCTGATGAGCAAACAGCATAAACTTAGGTATTTCCATACCCAAAATCATTGTATAAGTACTGATGTTAAGATGATAAGCTGATGATAAGAGCTATGTGTCTACCCTGTAACTAGTTATCTCTTTATCAGTGTAAGATGCAAATGGGAGTTTGTAACATTAGGCAAAATGTGGGAAAAAAAAATACAAACAGATGCATACAGAAAATGGATAGAAATAACTGTTCTTTTCAGCAAAATCTCTATGTCCCCCCTGCAGCAGCTGTACCAGGTATTACACATCCTCTGTCAGAGAGATGTGCCAGAAGTGACTTCTAGTCTGACTCCCCATTTTTTATATTCTTAAAATTTAGTAGCATGCAATGGAAAATTACCTTCTTGACATGAAGAAGGACATGCTGTCCAGTCACTGAATGGAGTCACAATACAGTCCTTCCTACAGGGAAGCAGACAAGGTCTCACAGTTTCAGGTCGAAGGCTTTCAGGGCATCTAAGGAAAAAATTACCAAGAAGAATTATCAAATAAACAATCACTCTGCAATGAAGTAGTGAATTGTGTGAGGTACTGAATGCCTGCAGGCACATGAGGACAGTGCTTGTTGCCCAGAATTCACCAGGATGGAGCACAGATATGAAAAATAGTAGCAATTAAATGCATGTGGTGAAAGCAAGCCAAATCTGGTGTATTCTGCACCCCAGGATTTAAATAATCATCATCCCTCACTCACCGTGCTATACGCTGTGTTTTCAGGGTTATTTTCAAGCTTTCACATAATTATTAAGAAAATACATCTTATTTAGCTTAGTAAAATACATTTCCAGGTCTCATCACTTTATCATAAATTTAAACTCTGGAAGGAGGCATATTGAAAATAAATAACACTGCTAACCCAGGAACAAATAGGTATAAGCTGGCTGTGATTATGACAGAAACCAGAAAAGGATTTAAAACTGCCAGATCAATGAGACTGAGAAAGACTGTCAAAAGGCAGAAAACCTTACTTGTTTTAGGAAGAGGCTTGATCAGCATATAAAAAGGATTATTGGACTGCCACATATGGGACTCATTACCCAGGTCATTTTCCCCATTCTGTGGGGATTCTGTCTTTTTCATCAAGGAAAAACAACTCTATGCCCCAACACTTGTTTCAGAATAATACAAAAACTCTCACAGAAGTACTGAAGATATTTAAAATAATTTCAAAATTACTACTGCTCTAAAAACATACAGACTGTGGACTGTCTGAAGATTATGTAGAGATGTAAGAAAAACATCACATCCATATTTGGGAGCTTTTGGAATATTACAGAAAAACATTGCTATGACTAAATTTTCTTCTTTTCAGTGCTGGGCAACTGAAGAGAAGTGGGAGAGGCAAGTCTAATGGTAAACTGTCAGGAAAATCTAGTCTCCATGGTCAGCAAAGAACTCTGCCTGTGCAGTGTGAGTAGGACAAAAGCTGATTTGCAGCTTTATAGGAACACACTCCTCAACAATAATACTTGCTTGTGCATGCTTTCCATTAGCTGTCACTGCATTTTCCTGTCAATTCACATGTTCTTCTCAGGATATGATCAACTAACATGAACCAGCACCAATCCCTTGGTGCCCTCTTAAAATGGGATCTTGGCCCATTCTCTTTTTCCCTCTTCCACCAATGTAAAAAACCATGAAATAATATAGTTATAGAAACACAAATCTCCATCACCCCTCTGTAAGTTCTCTCTAAAATTTAAGTCAACTTGTGCCTCTGTTCTGTGTGATTCATAAAATCAGATTCTATAGGCAAGGGTGTATTTAGGTATGATCACATACACTTTAAAAAAACCTCTGCTACCAATCACATATATTGACGATGTTGTCAGAAATTTTCTTTAAGGTTAAAATAAAAAATGTTTCTGAAAAGCACTGAATGTTTGCTTGCTAATGGCTTTTCTTGCATTGACTTTTCCCTTTAAAAACAGGAGAAATTATAGGGCATACAAAGCAGTCTGAAATAGACACATTCACCATTTCACAGAGAGCTTCATCTTTCAGGAGTGCTAAACACTACAATTCCTCTTCAGATACTTAGGCAAGGCAATTAGTTCAATTAGAACACCATTTCTATGCTTTATATTGTTTGTGTTTACTATATATGGCTTAAAGCAAAGTATTGATTTTTTTTGCAGTCCTTACTCAAGGTCAAATTAAACAGAAAAGATACAAGCTGGAGTCTGTAACTTGTGAGGCAGATAAGGCCAATAATATTGATTGTATCATACCACAGTAATCCTTTTTATTAAGGAGAGTTTAAAACAAGGTTCCTATTTACATTTTCATGTTAAATGTCTGGGTCTTTAAAAATGATTTAGTGATTTTGATGTGACAATTTGAAGGAACAACCAAGACCTTTTCTCATTTCATATGATTCATTTTTGAAAGAATAAAACAGTCCTCCTTCCAGAATTTAATATCAAATCAAAGGCAGAGTAATTTACAGCATATTTAAAAAGGATGATAAATCATTAGAGGTTTGTGGGGTTTTTAATGCAAATATACCAAACAAAAGATAATTATATCACGACTAAATGGAACAGCAACTTAATACAGATACATAACAATTTAGATTACTGAATGCACAGATATTACTCTCTAAATTTCCATTTAAAGTAAATTAGACTTAAATCTACTGCAGAATAAAACAAATGGCAGGCATCAAGCAAATGTTTAGTGTGAAAATAGCTTCCTCATGAACTTTCTGAACGACCTCTGCAATCAGTTCTTAGAGTTTTGAATCTGTTCTGAGTGGGATATATTTACAGACTGCCAATCCTCACAAAGATATCAAATGCATTTTACTAGCAGCTAATCTGTATTTAACCCTGGTCACACGTTAAACTGTAAAACCTAATCATTGGGCCAAAGGAATAACTTTAAAAAACACATAAATGGGAAAAAAAAATCACAAAGTTTGTCAAGCTAATGTTCAAACAAATGTTTCAAATTAATGTCATGTCTGTTTCCACTATGCTACACCTCCTTGGTCTGGTTCTGAGAAATGCTTTACTGCATTTAGATTAATATCATTATTTTTGAGTGGAACTGCACTAATCCATATAGAGCACTGCTTGTTTGGAGGCAACACAAGGATCTTGGAAATGTTGCTGCTCTGCACGTCATACACATACTGTAAGCATTTTATTGTAGCCCAGCCTGATGGTGGCAAGAAGCCAACTGGATTTAGTCAGCAGAACCACCACTGTAAATACCACCCATTAAAATCCATAGTGACAAAGGTATTATCTAATCCTCTTGTTGGGCCAGTTTTGCACTTTTAGAAGATGAAATATACATCAAGTGTTCTCAAAGAAGAGACTCTTTTTGCCTTTGCAAGCAGTCATTGGTGACAAAAATGTAAAGCAGTAAAATCCAAACACAATTACAGCATGAAGACATTTTTAAAGCTCTTTACTTTTTTGGGCCTACTTGTCCCACGTTGACTCTGACACAGATGACCTTTCTTGTCTGCATGCCCACGGAGCAGGTGGCCTCCCCGTTCCAGCTGGCAGAGGAGTTGAACGCAGAGACAGAGGTGTCCTCGATGCACTGTCCCCAGGGGCCGGTCTGCCAGTGGTACACGGTGCACGAGTGCTCGTTGCAGCTGCGACTTTCCTGCAGGGCACTGCTGTTTGGGCACTGTGTTCCTCCTGGAACCAGAAAAGAGGGCAAAAGATCGTTCACTGCAATGGGTTTTCTATTTAAAAAAACACATACCACAAACCCACTTTGAAATTTTCTTAGTTATGGATTATCGGCTTGATTACATGAAAGAAGTGCTGTTCCTTTTTCCTCTTCTTCATATGCCAAATTTGGCAAATTTCAGCCAACGGGCCACACAGAACAAACTGTTCATGGACAGTATGTAAGTCTGTACCAAAAGGATAACAAAATAATCATAATTCTATAAAACACTAATGTGCTTGGAGTAATCTTCAGCCTTATTATTTCAGGGTTCTCTAGAAGAGACTGCACGAGATGACATAAGGACATATGAAGGCTCTAGGCAGAAGAAATGGTTAATTATTCTACTTATACATGTGTAAAGACCACTGTTTATGTCTAATTCACAGATCAATTAAAAAAGATGTTTGGAGCTCTTGTCCAGCTCCCAGTGGATGTTTATCCATTTCTGTAACCCAAAGAGGATGGCACAGCTGGCAATTCCAGGTGCAGATTAAGACAACAAAGCCTGCTGCACATTAAGATTAAAATGCAGTCAAGTATCAATGACTGTGAAGAACAGCTCAGATGATGCTGTCTTTGTTGTGTTTGGTTTCAGACAGTATGTTTGGTTTATTTTATTAAAGCACTTCAAACCCACTTTGGCCTCCAGTCCTGCAGGAGAAATGAAGAATGAAGTCCTTCCTACCAGAGTTGATCATAAGCTATTCAGTGCCCAGCCCTGTGAGCAGATCCATATCTGGTATTACTAGTCACACAGAACCTAAGTTTAAGATTCTGACCTACAAGGAACAATGGGACTCCTATCTCCAACAAATGGAAAGGCAGCAAAAATCTAAGCAATGTTTTGGCCTCTCCTAAAATACAAGAAAAGTAAGAAAGACAATTGAAAGAGGACATTTTTATTAGTTAATGCTGATGATCCACAGGACTTTTCTCTAAGGGCAAAAATGTATGCTAACACCAAATGCACATTGTAGAGCATATTTTTTTTTTATATCTCAACACTGAACTTCAGGTTGATTGTCTGCTTTACAGATATTCAGGATGGAAGGGGTTTTAAGCACTCATTGTTGAAATTAAACAAAAAAAAGGTAAATGTAATCAAAGAAACAATGGATACTTCAAATATTCCAGCACAAGAAAGCTAAGTAACCAGTATAAAAATATTTTATACCCCAAGTTGTTCTGCATGGTCTAGATATGCAGCAAACATGAGAAAATGTTCATTCCAATGAAAACACAAGGTAAAATCATCATTCTCAGTTTATTTCTCTAGGAATATTTTTAATTTCAGGCTTTTTTCCTAAAAATATTAACCAAGCAACAGGAAACATCATATTAGTTGAGATGTCATGCAACAGACTAGCTAATCTTAAATTTTGCAAAAGGGGATGAGAAAAACCTACAGATATGTGAACGTAATTAAAGAAAAACCCGAATTTTTTTTTTTTTTTTGGTTCAAAATAAATGTAACTCAAGTCTATCAGAATGGCTTAAAATATATGTCAATGTGCAGAGCATAAAAACAAAATGCTAGATGTATTTTCTTACAAAGGAAATAAAAACAAATGGTAAGATAAAATGATGGTTATGTAATAAGTTTAATAAAGTTATCTAATCATCATGCTTCAAGAAAAAAAAATCAGTTAACACCAGCAGATAGGAATATAAGCAAGTAAATTAGAAAAGTGAGTGTACTTTGAAGAGGAAAAAAACCACCTAGTAAAGTCACAAATAATTTGTCATAGAAGAGAAAATTGATCCATGTGAGGAGTCTAGACATGTTCCTCCATTAAAAGGTTTAAATAAGGAAAATTTAAGAGATATAGGCAAGGTTAATAAATTAAGTATTTCCATCTGATGTTAGCTCAAGAAAAAACACAAGGGAAATATTAATGAAATTCAAAAGTTAAAGGGGGTGTGTGTGGGAAAAAATACTTTCCCAGAATTGAACGCCACAGGCACCAGTTCCTAAGACATTTGAGAATAAAGTGATAACTTAGGTTCAGTTTTGACAGCTATGCAAGAATATATATTCAGGGAAAAAAATGAGATTGACATTGACTTGTAAATGAAAAACATTGGGGCATGAATGTCTGCAGCTCAGTGGGAATCCAGTTCTGCTCAGATTAAACCAGGAGTTAAAGAAAACATGCAAAGACTGAACAAAATGTGGAAATACTACTACTAAAATAAAAATCAATGTACCATTCTCTCCAGGAAAACAGCATTCTCTTGTGCTTCCTCAAATTTAACTAGGTACAGAATATGCAGAACGGGTTGGAAAACTGGCAGCTAGAGATGCCCTTTGCAACATCTGTGTAGGGGTAACAGCTTTATGAGCATATCCCCAGTAGAGGAGAGGTTTGACAGGAATATAAAACCTAATGAGTATCACAGAAAAAAAATAAAATAGACATTTGAATTCATCACAATATAGGAAAAAGGGACATACAATAATCAACACATCCTTTAATAATAAATGATCAGACGACAGTTGGCAGCACTAAAAATAACGATTTCAAGGATACAAAAACCTCAGGCTGAAGTGTTTAGATTTGGGTTTTTATTTGTAAGCAAAGTAGACTTGGAAGTGAAAGACTAGCTTTGCACATGGACTTGCACATTGCTCATAAAATAGCTGACAGAATTGTCATACACTTAGATTCCTTTTCTGCCTGATTTGGAGCTGCCAATGGGTAAAACACCTTGCTCTAGGATATTCAATATTATAAATCCTTTTTTTTGTGATATTGATTTGATAACTTTCAAATTTCAAAACATTAAACATTTTTTAAAGCATTTAGAATAATTTTAATTAATTAATCATTTTAATTAATCATTTTGATATCACTTGCTTTTGCAGATGCATATGGTTTTACAAATGCATTTCAAAACAGCTGGAATAATCTTAAAGTTTGAGAAAATGGATGTGACTGAAGAGCCTCTTGAATTTCAGTGAGTGAAATGGGTGTTACTAATTTCTTTACTGTAGGCATTCTCAGCTGCACTTCCTGAAGACAGAAAGTCAGAACCAAGACTGTTCCTGTTCTACAAATACTGATGTTTCCTCCCCTGGTTTATATCAGTTGCATAAACCAAGCAGACCTGTCCAAAATACACAACAGGTCAGGATGCAGAGTGGACCCATGGTAAATGAAGGTCTGCCCTCAAGTCTTTTCCAGGATAGAAAATGACCCCCTGACCCCTCACTACAATGAGCAATCTGAGTTGATGGGCTGCTGAGCAAAAACAGCACAGTAACATACCCTGCCCTGGCTCACCTTTCTCACACAGGTGTCTGGTCACTTGGTAAGTTTTGCCTGAAAATTCAGGTTGCACAGTTCCAAAACTAAATGTTGTTTTCCCTTTTTTTTTTTTTTTCAATTCCTGTTTCATTAAAAACTTCATGTTCTCCAAAACTTACTCTTTTGTGAATGAGAAATTTCCTGCTGAAACAATTACTCAATGCTGTGCTTTCAGATTTAATTACCAAGCACTGTTATTTCAAGCCAGGAAAATACAAAAATTAAAAACAAGCTCAATAAGTGCAGAAAGACTAAATACATTAAAAAACGTTAAGCTTGCTTCCAACTATGAAGTCAAACTGTACTGGAATTTAACAGGAATAAAATTTTAAAGCATATCAACAATAATTTGTTTAGTATTGAGAATAAACACTTTGATCCAGCTATTTCTTACCTATTCAATAAATCAGTCTTGCAGACAGATAAGAAGTAAGAGCTGTTGATTCTTGTCAAACAGAATATTTGATGAGATGGACAAATATTCTATACTATCTAACTGTGATTAGTACTCTGTGCTATATGGTAGTGCCAAACAGTCCTTCTGGCATTGCACTAATCTATGAGCATGTAATACCCATAGTAAAACACTGCCATGCATATGCATCCCTGCCCTAAGAGAATAATAATAATAATAATAAAAAATTCCCTCCCTCTCATTTTAATAAATTAAGCTCTTAAGTAATTTTATTTTCCTCTTTTTATTCAATTTTTGGTTTTTTTGGTTTTGATTTGGGCTTTTTTTGGGAGGTGTTGTGTTGAATCTTAACTTTTCCAAAACTGGTTTTACTGATAAAACTTAGGATGTATCCACAACATTAGTGTTATGCTTTATTGCACAACTTATTAGTGCCAATCTATGGCAGTGTACAATCAATACAGAATAAATCTACATATTTATTACTTACTGAAAAACTAAGATTCATCTAGTACTTTTTAGTCTCAGGTCCAGTAGTAATGTGAAACAGTCTTAGTGCACACTACTAATTATATAAGATTAATTGTAAGCAGAGAAAAAAAAAACCAGAAATATTAAACAGAACATAAACCAAAAGTAGACACACTCTACATTCAAGAGACAGGCTAAGCTGTATCTTACTAAATTCATGCAGAACAACCATGTGACGTACCAGGTAACATCACTATGTCCTTTGCTGTCATTTTATATTTTGAGACAGTGACTTTTCTGAGCTTCTTACTGTACCATGAAGATATATTTGACAGTGTCACAAATGATCTAACACTATAGGCAGTCTCACAGACAGGCAAATTTATAAACTGCTTTGCCTTTCAAACCTTCAAGCTGAGGGCAATGAAAAATATCTCAGAAAAAATATCACAAATGGTTATTGTGCCACTCCTTTCCACATGGAGTCATCTCACAAAGCACAGTAAGTCTCTGTCTCGTGCAGAGAACTCCTTTCTCCTCACTGAATGCAAGAAAATCAGCCCACCCCAGATGTGCATGACCACACTGTGCCTGAGGTTCTGCAGTGTGTGGGTTGGCCACCTGAAAAGGGTCTTGTTTGGAATGAGGAAATGGTGATGAGAGGGTGCACAGCTGAGGTCAGCTCCTGGCTCAAGCAGAAATCAGTGTGGTGCTGGAGGGGCAGTCAGTATCCCACAGCTCATAAGAAAACTTCATCACTCTAGTAATTTACATATGGCTTATATTTTTCCTGTGAACCTATTCCTTACACTGAGGAATTATTACAATACTACTGAATTATTCCTATTCTAAGTCATTAAAAATAAATTATTAGATTGTGGTTGTTTCCTTGTGGCCTTGATAGTTTCTTCAATTCACAGCAGATATAACTGGGTAATAATAAGAAAAAAATTCTTAGATATGAAATGACATGGCTCTATTACAGACAGTTATATGCCAATATTAACAAGAAAAATGGCAGAATATCATATTTTTCATTTCAAAGAGGAGAGAAATGAACAACCACTGACAATATTGATAAAAAGCCATCTGAGAGCCAGATAAAAAATCCTATTTCACATGCATCTATAGATCCTCAAAAATTTCTGTGAGGTGCTCATGTTTAAGTACCCAAATGAAAAATAATTAAATGTACCACATACATTGATGGATTGCAGTATTTATTGCATATGCAATGCCTGCAATGCTTTGATCTTTCTACGGTCGTGGACTGAATGACTGGCAGGAGGATGTGTGTGATCAAGTACTCACATCTGGATTCCTTATGTCACCTTAAAATACAAATTTAGCCTTATTCATGAATTTACAATAGTCTTGCATATTTTTTTTAATATCCAATCCTGATATATAATAGGAATAGTACATATTTATGTATAATACATTTGTCCTGTTGTGCTTTGAGTAAAAACTCATGGCAATATGATACAGAAATTACAATGGAATAGCTTACTTAGCCTGGTCTGTCTCTCATACCAACAGCTCAAGAAAAGGTTAAGAACTCCAAAAGAAAACTTGTGTGACTGTTCACCTGACTAGAACTGATTGCTGCTTTCAGAACTCAGCTTTAATGTATATATGGAATTATTGGTCTTACATTTATGAGATTTGGAATTTTTAGTTACATGATGCTTGCAGAGCTTCCATCTACAGTTCTGTGCATTTCCTCTATAATAAACCCACCCCTCCAAATGCTTAAAACCAAAACAAAAAGAGCTGTAGGAACCATGAAAAATCATCAAAGAATAGCCATGAACCTGTATCCAAAACCTGTTCTGTCTTCTCCTTTCTATTCCAGCTATGTCTTCTTTTTGCATATGTTGCAGACACTGCACAAGGATCACTTGAATAAATGGAAACCATTCCTGAGTGAAGACTTGCAGGGCAAAACCCAAAGTTTTGCTATGAATAACAATGTTAGTGGGGCAACATAAGTTACCAATTAGAGAAAAGAAACTACAAAACCGTTTTCCTAACATTTGAACCATTAAAATTATCATATATTCAGCATTCAGGGTAATCATATCTTTCCAAACTGGACATAAATTAGGGTTGGTAATCTGTATCGGATGAACTGTTTGTTTTGATCAATTTTAATGAAAACAAGAAAACCATATATCCGAAATAGAAACACTCATAAAACTATAGTAGTGAACAAAGTAAACTGTCTTTAAAACAGCTCTAGTACCAGGAGTAAAGGTAGGATAACCATTTAAACGATTTTGCCGTATTTAAAACCCACAAGGCGACCTCACAGTTTGTCATCAGGAGAAGGCTCGGATGGATCCCCAGGCAGGAGCAGAGCCCTTACCTTCCCCCGCGTAGGCCAGGATGGAGCGGGCGCGCACCTGCCTCCCCTCGGTGGTTTTCCCGGAGCAGGTGTGCGAGCAGGAGGACCAGGCAGACCAGGAGCTGAGCACGCAGCCCCTGGGGCACGGCGCTTCGCACGCCACCGGGATCGGGTAGATGGCGTCTCTGCACAGCTGCCTGGCAACTTCCTCTCCTGGGAGACAAAAAAAAAAGGCCAGTAGCAGTCTATCATTCGCTAAATTAACTTAAAATGAGCGATCTAGTCCAGATGGGCACACAAATAAATTAGATTCTGTTCCTCTGTATAAACAAGGTAAATAGATTTTTTATTACTTGTCTCCTCTGCCTTGATTCTAGAGGAGCATACTTAAACCTAAGTTGATTCGATATTCTCATGAAGTGAACGCCAGCCTGGGTGGTCTTTAGGATTTTGTTTTATAACACATACTTGATCCCACACAAAATCCTAATGTAAGTAATGGAGTATATAATACACTTATGGAAAACTGTGTATATGGAGATACATGCATAGAAATGACCCAGTTTTCATCCAGATCTGTGAGAAAAGAGGAAAAACATCCCAACTTAGCCAGTTTTATAATCCACAATTCATCCTTTGAATAGCAGCTATCCATCAAAATATGAAAAGCAGCAGTAAATTACAGTCAGGGTATTGTTTAGTTAGAAAGATCTTCATTTGTTAGCAAATCAGCAACACATCAGTCTTTGTGTCCTGGCAGTATAACAAGATCTATGCATTTGTATTCTGTAGGTACACACTTCATTATAATGAAATGATCCAGGTTGGTCTGAATTGCTTAATGAAATATTAGCTAGTATTTAAGTAGTTTTATTTTCAATCAGATAATCGTGGGTTGTGAGGTGACATGATTTCTTGATCAAATAAGTTAATATTTATTTAGGGGAGAATGAACGAATGACTACATGTTCTGATATTAGTAAGTCTCATGATAAATTTTCATGTTAGAGCAAATGATGGAAAAAGGAAGGAGAAAGAGATTCAGGTCCAGTTTTTAGAATTATAGCCTTGTTATCACAACATAATGCCTGTTATGAGGAACTGAAAATGTTGCATCTAAGAGTACATTGGACTTCTAAGGCCTTGATAACCACATACAATTAAGACATGAAAGATCCAGTCCAATTGTAAATGATGAAAATTTTAAAAATTTCCTAAACAGAATAACATCTCAAAGCATCACAATGTCTTTTGTGCTATATGATCTTTTCTGTACTAGGGCATAAAAGCTCCTGTTATGATTCATCTATTGAAACACTCTTGAATTTTACATGATCCTGACAGGACAAAACAGGAGTTGTCTACATTATGCACTTTCTAAGATCCATCATGTCAGCCCCTTTGTTTTAATGGCCAATGTCAACAAATAATGTCTTATCAATATTAGCAAATGGATGTAAGTCTTCATTACAACAAAATATTTGTTAGATATATTGATTAAATACCCTGTAATTGAATCATAAAGGCATCAGTTACTGTTAGCAACTACCACATGGGTTCTGAAAGCTAATTCAGTAAGAACTGAGCACATGATAAATGAAGCCAAAGAGCTAAAAACCGAGTCTCAAATTCAGCTTTATTGCTCAACAGATGTATAATAATAAATTGATTCAAATACTAATAAAAACAGAAACTACATAAACTACATTTTTTGTCATTCAAGGTTTACAGTCTTAGAACCTTTTAAATAACAATCTCTTAAACTGAGTTCCTGAAACCAGGAGGTGTTTTAGTACTAAATCAGATCATGAGTCCCAGAAGTGTTAACCAAATTCTTTGTGAAAGGGTTAAAGGCGAGGGCCATCCATTCAATATTAGATCCTTTTAAACAGTGCCAAATATTTTATTCATACAGAATATATAGGCACAACAGAACTACAAACATGATCTTCCTTGGTTCTGAAAACCAGGGAAAATCCTGCAGCTCATGTTTTTAAAATAGACTACAGAAGTCATACTCATCTGAATTATAAAGACCTTTGAGATCAAGTCAGTCTCAGCAGCTATATTTTCCCATATTAAAATATAAATTTGAGTCCTGGCAAAGACTTCATGGCTCTCTTACACCAAGTTCTGCTTCTCTCACTGGACTCAGTCATTCCATCAATTTCTCCCTCTGTTATATTGCAGGTCATCACACTCTGACACCAGTGCAGGAGGGATTACTATCTGCTGCATCTGAAGGGCATTTTTTGGGTTCAAGGAAAGAGACAGAGGAGAGGACTGTAAACTTCTTTTTCAGATAGAAAAAAAAGCTAGAAAAGGGGTGAAACCTACTCTTAAATTGTTCCATTGCTAGGTAAGACGCAGTAAGGTAAACTGCTAGGACACATGTAAGCTTTGCAAGAAATGCTGCTACTACAATAAAGTGTGTGACAGTTTAAATAAATGACACTATACTGAACTTGGCTTTTAAATTTAAACTCAAATTCAAGTCTAATTTGGTGCCACAATGAAGAATATTTTCAACTTAGTTTTAGTCAGAGTTTGCATCTCAAATGAAGCCAAGCCTTCACTCTCTCCCAAAATCAAAGGCCCTATTTTTCTTTGCTTTTATAGAGAAAATAGTCTAGAACTATTTACCTTACATATTGGCATTTTGTTTTTGTCAAGTGTCCAGTTTTTATCTGATGAATTCAGATAAAAATGAATAGAAATGTAGTTGGAAGAAATGTCTTATAACGGGTACTTCTTATCTTCAGGGAAATATTTTCTTTATACTAAATTGTTTCTGACATTTCACTAATGATTTTATGAACAACTTGACCTTTTTTGCCTTCCTCTTTAAAGAGTGTAGTGTATTCAACCACCAGGAACCACTCAACCATAAGCTGGGAACAATGCCAGTGTAAAGACTACTTAGAAAAAGCCCCATTTGGAAATGTTTGCCACTGAGTGTTGAAGCAAGTCCAGAAGAGGGCCACGGAGGTGAGCAGAGGGTTGGAATATGCCTCCCATGAGGAATAGCTGAGAAAATTGGAGTTGTTCAGCCTGGAGAAGAAAATCCAAGGAAACATAGCTGCCTTCTAATATCTGAAAACAGCTGATAAGACAGACAAAAAGGGGCTTTTAAAAAAGCTGTAATGGTAGGACAAGGGAGAAGGGCTTTAAACTAAAAGAGAGAAGATTAAAAAAGACATTCTTTACTGTGAAGGAAGAGAGGCACTGGAACAGATTGTAGATGTGGTGGATGCCCCATCCTAGAAGTGCTCAAGACCAGGGATCTGTTTTAGTGGAAGGTGTCCTTGCCCATGGCAGAGAGGTGGGAACTAGATTATCTTTAAGGTCCCTTCCAACCCTAACCATTCAATGATTCTATGATTTAATTTTAACATTATGGGTATAAATTTATCCTTATTTATAAGTACTGAAGACAGAACTAAAAAAAAAAAAAAAAAATACTTAAAGGCCTCTACCTGGGGTTACTTATACCTTAAACACCAGAATGACAAAAAATAAAAAGAGAGATGAAAACAGAATATGACATTTCTGTCAAGAGAAACCTTCACCACTTACCAGTTGACTTGTTCATTAAAATCTGGAATCTCAAAATATTCCATATTTACAAATGCCTATGTTGTTGAGTTATATTTCTCTCTTAGACAAGAGACAAACATTTTGGACTAAAATCTCCAAATCACACTTAAAGAAATGACAGCACATAAAAATGGCAGGAGGCAAAAGAGGGGTTTTCAAAAATTTAAGATGTCAAACATTTTTTAAACTTTTCCTGGAATTCTTTTTACAGATTTACATCAGTGGAGAATGGTGAGGGGATAGTCTTTTGAATATACATTTCTTTCTCAAATAATTAAGCTCAATCCATCTGGACAATCAGCAAAACAAGTCACTACATTAAAACCTACTTTTGGCCAACTTCTTGGCTCAATGACTTCCTGGTATGTGTGTCCACATGAGAGCCTCTGTTGAACTACACAACTATTTAGTTGTTTTAAAACATACAAACAAACAAAAAGTAACAAAAAACACCAAGTCAACCAAGCAAAAACACCCAAACTACAGAATAGACTAATTTTTACAGATCAGAGAGGTAGCTTGTGAATAACATTCAGGAGGAGCCAATTAATAAATATCAGTATTCACATCACAATTCTTGTTTTATTACATTCACAAAGCAGGTATTGTATCTGTGAAAATTTAGTCTAGATGCTAAAGGTTGAGCTAGACCACATTCTGTGGTTAATGTAGTTGAATCATGTCAGTCCTTTGTGCTTTTGTTTACTCATCTGTAAAACATATCTGATATTTAAGTTTCTTGTAAAATGCTTTAAGTTCCAATGGGGAAGCATTCCTAGAGCTGGAATCACTAGAGAGACATGGTAAAGAAACCCTCTTGCTTATTGTGCATCTTTTAACATGGTGCATGCTTCAGTGCACAGTAAAAATTGCTGTCAAAATCTGACCTGTAGTAAATGGGAAGGCAAGTGCTTAACAGAGAGCAAAATATTTTTTAAGCCTTAAAATGAACAGTAAAATCACTGCAAGATTCAATGAAGCATAGAGAACAACTTTAAAAAAATCAGCATAAAATAAAATTGCTCCTGGAGCCCTATGTAATAAGTCAATGAGCCTGGATCTAAACAAGGAAACCAGCTATTGTTTCTGAAAAACTGACCTAAAACCTGATATAAACTAAGTAAACTTTGACAACAAAATAAAAATAAATGGAATTAAATCAAGGGAGTGCTTTGAACATTAATGTCTAACATTATTTTTAACCTGCCTGTGTAATCAGCAAAGGACAGGAATATCACACGGTGGTAAAACAGATTTTACAGTCATATTTTAAAGCTCATAAAAGAAGCAATGACAGCAACTGAGCCCAAATGCTAGAACTGCAGACTTCATATTATTTATCACTTGTTTCAATATGTTCAAATTTACAACTCTATCTTCAACTTGAAAGAAAAAAGTCTTTTGTATCAGTATCTTGTACATGATGTGTCATCCATTGGAAAACTGCTGGGCAGCTGAAATACTTGGAAAAGCCTTACAGACTCAACTTTTAACCTGTTTGTGGATGAAGAAGGCCTTGCCATTATTTAAATGCCTTCAGTAATTCCTCTAAGGATGGAGGGGCTGCAGAAGAAAAATACAGTATTACTTCACACAACAGCAAAACCTGTGAGCTGTGCTGGCTGTGCTGAGTGGCTGGTTGTCACTGACTGTTTCCTTCCTTTCCTGTGTAGAAAAATAATCAACAGGAAAGAATTGAACTGCCTCTAGTATGAGTTGTAAAGGCTGAAATGGCTGAGAATGTTCTTAATCTTGAACTCCTCTTCAGTTTCCCATATGCATTCCTTTCACATAAGGGCCTATACCTGTCCTTACACTGACCCCCTTGTCAATCTCAAAATGTGTCAGACTGGCTGAGGAGGCAAAAATCCTGTGTGGGCTCTGCCCATAAAGAACAAAATATGCCTATTGATATTCAAAACTTATTAAAATCAGATCTGTGCTATGTGCTCAGTCTTATTTTCACTTGGAACTACACTCACAGTTAGCAAATCATATCCTTCCCCACTTAAAAGGCATCACTCCATAATCTACCTACCTCAAAGTTACAGGAATCTCATGACTACACTGTGAGAGTATAGAAGCAGCATTAATGAATTTAACTGTAATTATTCTAAAGACAATTTTTTTAAAAAAATCAAGAAAATAGCTAAGTAAGAAAATATACAAATTTATCCAAATGTGAAATTCCGTACTAGATTTTCTTTAGTAATAACATGGTCAACACATTGGATGATTAGTCTAACACAAAATTCTATCAAACTTATCAAAACCTCGTATATCTTCACATGTTAGGACATCTTATACCTGCAAATAAGCAGACAGTAATCAATCATCAGGATAAACTGAAATTATTATTTTAATTTCTAATACTTCTGCATTTCTTTTGAATCACTAATTGATTACCAAACTTTACCACAACAGGAAAAACCATGCCTGCTAAGCATGAGCACTCACAACAAATTATCCTTTCCTTCCAAACACAGAAGCTTCAGCAGTAGTTTGAATTTTCTTTATAAAATGATCAGAAAATAACTCAGAACAGATTTGTTTTTTGGTTTTTTTGTTAGTTTTTCCTTATTCAGGAGGAATTCTCTGAGGAACGCTGTCTTTCTTAGCACCTGTCTCTAATTAAAACGTATCCGCAACTTCGAAAAGCTGACCCAGATTTTTCAGTTGGGAGAATTTAGAAGCTAATCTCTGAAAACCTAATCAAATGAACCACAGAAAGGAGAAACAATAATATTTAAATGAAATTCATCATTTATCATCTTGTTTAGCTCATCAATCTTAAGAGCATTTGGAAGAAAAAAGAAGGCAGCATGAGCAGCAGCATGACTGGCCAAACAATTTTTGTCCTTCCATCAGTTCAATACTAGCAAATAACACATATTTTGACAGACAATAGGAAACTTTAAATGTTTTATTTAAAAACTTTAAATGTTTATCCTTCATACCATGTTGATGGTATTTATTCATATCTGCTCCAAAAAATAAGCTTTAATGTTAGTAAAATGGCAGTGTCTTTCAAAAAAGCAGCAACAGTGCATTTCCTTAGTAATTGTTTTCCATTACAGCTCCTGAATCAGTTATCTAAAAATATTTATAAATTTTCAACATTTGGAACAATTTTTAACCTCTCTACTTATCAAACATAAAGTAACATTAACTACAATTTATGATCTCAATATATCTTACTCCACTGACTCCTAAGATTTTCAACAAACAAGCTGTGAAAACTTTGTGTATTTTCCACTTGTATTATCCTTATCAAGTGAAGCTTCTACATTTATTTCTAATGCTTAGGTGCCTAGCTGGTAACTCCAAGTGTTAAATCAGTTGCTAATTCCCTAATCACATGCCTTCCTCTCAATCGCTTTTGCTAAGTAGCATTTGCATTTAATTAAGTACATCTTAATTAGTTGATGGTTAATATTCTTGAAGTAATTTTCTTCTGAGAAGCCTAAGTAGAAACGGCACTGATTTCAATGAAGACAAATACACTAGTTACTCACATCTGTTCATTATGCAAAAATGACAGAAAGTTGGTCTAATAGTTTAATGATATGTAAACATTGCACGATTGTAAACTCTTTGATTTGATGGTTTGTGTGTACAAATTATAAATGTGATACTTTGGCCACTTACTCAAAAAACCTGTATGTCATAAACATGTATGTTTCTATTTTTCACCCTTTTGTTTTTTGTTTTTTATTAAACAAGAAACTTGAGAGCACAAGCACAGGTACCATTATTTTATTTACATCTTTACCCTTCCTGCACAGACAAACCAGTGACATATAGAAAAGGCCACTGACTGCAGTTCTTTTCCCTGTACTGGAAGATACATATGCCTTTTAAAATAAAATACTAAATTTTAAAATGTGATTTTGACTTAAGGAAAAATTTGCAATGACAAAGGACTAGTAATGACAGGAAGTAATAGTATAAAAGGAAAATAGCTGGAGCTTAGAAACCTACCACATCCAATGTTTTTCCAGTCAAAGATAACAGCATGTTAACACACTTAAGAAAAAAAATTATTTTTTTTATTGTTTTCTATTCCTTAATGAGATGAAACACCACATTTTATAAGCAATAACTTCTTGTTAATGGTTATATGCAAATTTCTTCTTTATTCACCTTATGGGAAAAATAATTCTGATGAGTGGGATGACACTGGTTTCAAGAACTCCCACATTCATGCAGAAATATAATTTCAGAAATAGTACCTGAACACTTCAGCTCCTTTGCTGTAACCCAACCAGTAAAGAGCTCAGTCACAGCTCACAGGGTAGAATGTGTTTGCTAACCTTTCCCACAACACAGCGTATTACCAACCAGGTAGAAAAAAGGCAGAAGCAGGTAACACTGCAAGGGGTTCATAGGAAAGCTGAAAGATGTGAAAGCCATTCTGCTCCAGAGCTAAGACAGTGCTGGTTTCAATGTTTCTTCTATGTCCTTAAATTCATTCAAACTTTCAATCATGCAAATTTCAAGAAAAGTGAGTCACTGATAAAAAAATCCAGGTAGGTTTTCCTTAATACATCAGGTGAATAACACATGAATACCTCATGCACCATATAAAAAACAGTTACAGGAATAACCAAAACCAAAATAACACTCCATACCTTGAAATAATGGTAAAAATAAAAGGAAAGCTCTGACACAAGAATTGAGAATATATTTTAAAGATGGATATTTCCTGCTATAATTGTTTCAGATAGGAAACATATTTGCATACTCTTTGGCAGTAACTTAAAATAATGGTCAAACATAATGAACTAACACCTTCAGACACAATATTAATGCTTCTAGTAATCCCATTTTCATGTCTGGTAATAACAGAACACATGTACATTCATTTATATCAGAGTCATCTATCAGGATTACAGTCATGTAGACAGAGTCTAAATTTGCCAGACACAAATAAAACCAGGGAAAGAAATAGTATTTCTTTGCTCAAACAATATATTTTTATTTGAAATGAAGTGACGTTTCGCCAGATTAAACAAGAGTATGAAAAAATAATAACCCATAACTATGCCAAAATAGAAATATACAGAAAACTGAGGGAAAAAAAAAACCAAAAACCCTAACTATGGCTTAAAACGTAACACAGATTTTTTTATGACAGAATTCTATAAGTTACTGAGTGCATATTTTATACTATTCATCAAAGACTAATGGTAAACTCTTCTTACAGATGATACTTCTTTGATTCTTCACTACTTCTGATAGCACTGAATATTCAACAACATGAAATAGGCTGTATATGAACTACTAAAGTTAGTATCTCTGAAAAAGCCTGACCTAAAGGATATTGAAGAATTAATCCAAATTAATTAAACTAGGACTTGAAGGAGATTAGTTAATCTGTATTAACATTTTGCATGGCTATCCTTATTCAGAATGAAAGAGAAAATTCTTGACAAATAGAATTAAGATCCCTTTGAATAGGAGGATTCACAGACACATTTAATATAGTTTAAGTAATTAGTTTTGCAGTTAATTAGGATCAGCTTTGGAAAGTGTCTTCATGCATATAAGCAAAAGTAAAGAAAACCTGAAACATTACATGCCTTTAGCTGAAAATCTCCTATTCTTTTAACTTGATGCTATAGTAGACTTGTACCACAGGGATAGAAGTTCAATAATTCTAATAAAGACTCCAGCAGAGTAGCCAAACACTGCCTAACAACAGGAGTAAAATTTTCCTACTGCTTGACAGGTAGTTGAAGCATTTTCATGGTTCATTTGCTAATGTAGTCTTACTGAGAATGATAAGGAACAGAGAATACAAGTGCATTGATCATAACCAAGCAGAGTTGCCTTCTAGTGTCAAATAAGCCAATCAAATGTCATCTTGATATGAAAGAAAAATAAGTTTGATGACAGGCTACGGTCCCATTGAGAACAAAATCAATATTAGTCATGGGACCAAGTGGGATCAATATGTCAAACCAATAGGCCATTTTAGCAGGATGGGGAAAGAAGGGGAAAAGTGCTGACAGAGCAATTTGGAAAAAAGAGGACAGTGAGAACCTTGAGGATGAGATCACTAGAAAATTCACATTGTATTTCTGAAACCACTTGTCAAAAGCACCAAGTCACCTTAAAAAGATATAGCTAGTTCCAAGATCAACAGAGCATTCTCATAAACACCTCCCAATCGAGCCACAATTCATATAATGACAAATTTATGTACAAATATGACTTCCAGAAAAATGATTAACAATACTTCCTCTATTTGTTTTTAAAATGTCACAGGAGTCTACTGTGTTTAAAAGTGGAGAAAATTTTTTACAAAGACTTTAGAAATAGCAATGGTGTAATTTGAATGTTGGTAACGGTAAAATACATGGATTTGAAAATGCAACATGCATTTATTGCAATGTGTCTTTTAGATTATTTAAAAAAAGAACATGTTTTATTTATCATGGGAAGTTATTGTACTATTTTTTCACTGCTGAGTATTCTCAGTAAATTTGTAACTTCATTGTATGTGGACACAGACTGTTGTAGCCTTTTAAAGATATTTTATTTTAAGTGCTATTTTACACATTTCCTCCTCCCATCCAATAAGGTCAAAATAACCTGGAGAACAAGTTTGAGAAGGGCAATGGAATATCAGTACCTTCAAAGCAGCTTGATTAAAGAAGATATTTCTGATGTGCTCATGTGAACTAGGTTAACAATCAGGGACATGAGTTAGGACTAGAAGCATAAAAGCAAAATAATAGGCAAGAAAAATAGTAGCATGAAAACAATGTGACAGTTCCACAAATGTCAGCAGAATGACAGTACTCACCACAATCTATTCAACAATGCCCTACACTGAGGTACTAATCTGCATATTTTCAGCAGCTACCTTAAATGTCCTGGTTTTTCAAGAAACAGCAAGACTTTCACAAACTTCAGGCTTCTCATTTTCAGCATTAACATTACCTTTGGTTAATAAATTTATACATTTGAGCTAAAAAACTCCAAAAAAGTTGCATCATAAATGGGTTCATAAATACTTCAGCAGTGCAGTATTTTCCTAGAATTTGGCCACCCAACATCATAATATTATACTTCTCTGTATTGCAAAAGCTTACCTCACAGATGAAGAGAATGATTAATGGTCAGAATATTAAGTGAATTTTCAGTTTGTCAATTATCTAGTATTTCACTACTATACTGTGAATTTGCAGCAAGTTTACAACTGTGCATTCATATACATTGCCATACCTCTTGCCATACATGTAACTCAAAAGGGGGTTTAAGAGAATAAGAAAAATTATTTTATATGGCAAAGGATGATTGCAAACATTTTCTTTGCATTATTCATCTAGCTGCAGCTAGTAAAGAGTTGTCACTCTCTATGTAATCTGACAGCTCAATTCAATCACAGTTAAAACATAGGACCCAAGAGGTGTAAGAGAGATCACTGCCACTGTCATGTTTACACATTTCTGAGAAATGGTTTTTAAATTAATTTCATGGATGCTTTTGTCTGTGTCCTACTACTGGAAGATAAAATGCAGTCTTTGGAGAACATCTTTTTATCCATCTTGCAGTGAATATCTTCTCATCATTATGAGTGGAAGGCACAACATGCCTTTAGGGAGCTCAGACTGTGAATTAATCTTCTCTTTTGGAAACATTTTCATAGCTGTTTCCTCCCAAGAAGACTAAAACTAACCCATCCTTTTGACTTTTCTTTTCTCCTACCTCTAAGTGTATGGATTCAGAGAAGGAGCTGTCAGGAAAGCAACCACAGGTAAATAGCACTACATCTTATAAATTTATGCTGTGGAAGGAAATATAATAGCATTGTCACAAATAAAACAAAAAACTCAGGAGCACCTCTGCAAGTATAGGGACATTACAAGTTTTCTACTCTGTTAATAAGTCACGCAAGCTAATGTCCTAAAGTCACAGAAATCAGAGATTTCACTGCAGATTGACACCTACTCACAGAAATCCATTGTACCCTAAAAGTTGGGTTTCCTTTCACTACTGGCTTCTTATCAGCCTTCCACAATGTATAAGATGCTTCCAGCTTATATAATTCTTCTTTTTCCCCTCTTTAAATAAAAACCCTCAATTCTGAGACACCCAGAACAAGAGTTTTCATGTAGTTTCTGCATAATATCTTTTGTCTGGGAAACACTCATGCAGCAATTTGCTATTCATAAAATAGTATTAGTACCAATAAAGGATGACTAAATAAAATTAGACCCAAACATCTGATAATTCCTAGGGCAAGATTTACACACTCAATCCAAAAGTTACTCCCAAAACACTATCAAGAAACCAAACAATAAATGACAAAATGAAAGCTACTTTTGTATAATGAAGTTTTTTTAACTGTACAATCACATTCTGATTATTTTTCCACTGGGTCCCTTCCTCCTTCAATTCACAGATTGGAAACTCCTTAATGAGGAGCTATTTGGTATTTTTAGTTTTATTCCCTTTGTTCAAATCATGAGTCTATGTTTTATTTACCACACACTAATTAAGTGTTATTAAAAGAGAATTGGCATTTTTCCTAAGATCTCTCTGTCATGACTATCAGATGCCCACTAGCACAGTGTTATTTTCACAACACTGTGAAGATGTGACAGGTCAGCATTATTTATATTTTGCTGATGCTGAACAAAAGCAGAGAAAAATTAAACCCTGAAGAATAGGACAACTAAGGTTAGTTGTCTCACAGACATTGCATTCATTACTACAAAATGACTACTTAATCACCAAAGGAGATATATCTGTCTCACAAATAAGTGACAGGCTCTGTAGAGAAAATGTCATGTTGGCATAATTAAATAATTAAGTACTTCTTTCTGATGCATTCACGTAAGCCTGGACAAACTTGATTATCTAATGTTTGAGGGCTTGCTTTGAAAACTAAAATACAAGACTTTGATGTAATATTTATTTCCAATTTTCTAGTTTAAAACAGAAGTCAAATGATAAATAATATTCCTGCCATGGGTGTTGCACTGATGCTGGAAACTGCTGCTCTGCCTGGTGATCTCATGAGACAAAAGCAGAAGCAGACTAAAATTCATTGCATTCCAGCCCTAGAAGCTATGAAATTTCTTTTCTTCCTCATTCTCTGGGTTCTTACCCAGCCTTATTTTCTCCAGACAATAATCCTAGTTTGACCTCACTGTCCTTTTCACCCAGCCCTGCCAAATTATTTCCAGATGCTTGTCAAATCCTCCCATGGGCTGACCCTTAGCAGATTAAACCCCTCACCAAAGCCATTCCTAATGCTTGTCATGTAGAGACATTCTAAAACTTTGAGTTCTTTACTTGGTCTCAGAAAACTGCCCTGGAGGAAACCAGAGCCAAATCCTACCTTTCTCCAGCTTGCAACCTAGTTGCTTGGCCAGAACAAGTTTCTTCCTCTTGTCTTGTCCTTTTTCACCAAGTCCCAGGTAGGAATCTCTATTTCCCTCTGCTGGGGTTGTGGCTATGTAGAGTCACAAACCACCTGCACTCCAAAATCTGAAATCTGGGAACACTGGAGAGACTGGTATCAACTGTTTACCTTGATTTTGAGCAATCATTGTGTCTGAGCATGTTTAATTTGAAGTTTCTGAGTAATCAGTGAAGATGCTGCTTGTGCTGTGCACAAGAGCTGCAAGAATTGCAAAATGACACAGATTATCTTAAGGCTCTAAGTGGCCACTGGAACAGTTGTCTTGTGAAATCAAGTACTTTTTTTGGAAGATAAGAGCAATTTTTAATTAATCAGTACTTAACACAAATTATGATCTATGAGAATGGTCAGACAATGAGCTGTTCTTGGCTGGAAGTACTGAGAGTAAAATTCCAATTTATTCTGTCTCACCATGACTAGCTCATGATGATGGTTTTATCCTCACCATTTATCAACACAGTGGTTTCACAGCTTTGGAATTTTACAACATTTATTTAGAAAATGGACCATAAGTATGCAGTATATTGTAAAATATAAATAGGCCTGTGCAACGTTTTCTCAGATGGAAAACTGACTCCCATCAAACCTAGTGATAGTATACTGTCTTAGAATATTTTATTATAAAGATTAATGACTAGTGTTGTGTCATATAATCTTCTGAGAAAGTGGTACTTAATGTGTAGCTATGTAGCTTTATTTTTATATATAACAGAATTCGATGTAAAATTATCTCTTCTAAATATGTTTTGTAAAAATATTTCAAATATTTTCTGGGTATGTTCTCAGGAGTTAACAAGTTTACACACAAATGCAAAACCAAAGGAGTTCTAGAAATCCTGTTTCATGATCCATCTATAATGCCCTAGCCTCCTTTTTCTTTCTTGTTTCATAATAGCATAATTTTAAGTGATAAATGGAAAAACTGTACAGCATTAAATTGACCTTTGCAAAACAAATCCCAATTGTTATGAAGTGTGCCTACAATTATCCCTCTCTGTGTTCTTACCATGATGAAGCTTGGAGCCTAATCAGAAAAGGGTTCCTGCACTGCTGAATATTACATAAATCAAAACACATGCATCAAAATCCCCCCCTTCTAATTTAGTCACATATTGTTCTTGCAATATTCTACTGGTTGTGCCATCAAAAACAAAAGAAAGTTACTCAGAATATGGATCATATGAAACATTGCACTCTCCCAGATATGTTTTCAAAATATTTGCACTTTCCACTCCAGCAACCTCCTGGAAGTCCAATAAATTTTACACGAGTGCAGCATTACATTTTAGCAGGAAACAGGTCAAAATACACGAAACTTGCCTGACCAGACAGTCACATTATGATCTATGACACCAGAAAAACGTTTTGGTAATTAGGCTGGCCTGCCTGTTTTTACCTTAATTTATTATTTATGGACATTAATGTCTCATTAGGCATTGTCCATACCAAGTGCAACTCCATCTTCAAAAATATATGATAAATTGGAAGCAAGGCCTATTGCACTGTCATAAGTGCTAACTGTTTACTGGACCATGCAGATGGAACACTGGCTTTGTTTTATTTATCCCTTTAACTGATATCATCACATCAAACTGCAAGCAAACTATTAAAGATATGCACAAAGAAAGTAATCTATTTAATTTTTTCCCTATAATTAAATTACTACATGTTACATAAATGCTAAAAGCTTCCAATCTTTTATGAAACTCAGTAGTGATATGTCACTTTTCTAATGTCAAGATGAGAGGCAAAAAGGAATTGGTGTCATCAATTAAAGGAGACTTTTTATTGAGAGAAGAGTTATTTATTATCAGACTACTCGGAAACTTCAATGAGATAGTTTAAGCTCTATATAGCATACTGCACTTTTATTTTTCCTTATATTCCTTTATATTAAATAAAACAAATATTGTTACAAATAAATGCATTAAAAGTCCAATGGTCTGAAACATAATGGCCTAAGAGTGTCAGTTTTAAGGTCCTTGAAATTCACTATATTTTACCATCACTAAGAAATTCTTAAATATACCAAGCATCCAAGAAACATATTCAATAGTTCCTTACATTAGCAGAAAAATTAAAGGAAAGGAAGGAATGACTTGGGTATAAGTTTCACAGCCTATGTGTTTACAGTGAAGAACAAAGTATGCATCTTACATTTGATTTAAATGCCTCAAGTGGTCATCCTAAAAGCTGTCAGCAGCAAAGAAGAGTTTTAAACAATGTTGCTATGATATTAGCAAGGAAACAAATATTGGGAAATGATGATTAACACCAACATAGCCAAGTTCCTGTAAGCATAAGGCACTATGAGCTCAAAGGAACTGTCATTAGCTACTGTATTTTTCTGTTAATTGACTGCTGAGCATTGACCAGATTTTGATCTGGGTTTTCTTACAGGCATAACTGAATAATTCAATGTAATTTGAATTTGAATTTGGCTTTTCATTCTTGAAAAAGAACTAAGTCATAAAGTGACAAAAAGTGGTATTTTCTTTTCTAAATAATCATCACAGAATCCAACCAGTCTGATGGTTTCTTCATTCAGTGCATAAAGCTGCACAATAGAAATGTCAGAAAAGTAGACTCTTTAGATGTGGGCACATCTATATGCTCAGGTCCATTGAGTCTCTTATTGTTTCCCATCATGAAAATAAATAACAATCAGACTACTCAGTTAGCATTTGATTCAAACCATAAATATACAGAAAGACCCAATTCTGAAACCAGCCACAATATTTTAAATTAAAATTGTTGCACCAGCCAAACTTAGTTTTTCCTGAAATTTATTATACATTATTTCATTAGCTGCTTATTGTAAGATGATATAAAGCCACAACCAAAAATTTAAGGAAGGAAATTGAGATATTGTTCAGGAAACTATAGAAAAAAATTTAAATTAGATGAAGAACTTTTATAAGATTTACTTTAAATTAAAATTCAGCAAAAATAAGAGAAGAGGTATTTCAGAAATATTTCTAAGTCTTGAGGAAAACAATAAGGCAAATAAAACATAGGATGTTTTATTGCTGAAGTATGGTCTCTTCTGTTAGTCTCACTAGCTGCGAGTAAACACAGATAAAGGGCAGGTATCCTGGAAATATCCTTTGTTCCATTTTGGTCAGTACACTGTTTCAGCTCCAGGCAAAGTAGCTAAACTAATTGGTTTGTAAAGTGTCTAAACTAAACAGACTAGTCTACCTTCTATACCTTTTAATTAATAGCAATACCACTGCTTTGCCCCCAGTATTGCAAAACAGTTAAAATCCTGCAATTTACATCAGAAAATACTGATGCCAGCGTGGTTTGAATTTGCACTTCAGTCTCAGAAAAACCAGACCTGTGTCACCCACCCCCCTACAGGGGCCAGAAAGGAACTTGTGGCGCTCAGCTACATCAGCATGCACCTCTACCTGCACACCTTCAGCAGCAATTCTGCCACTTCAAAGGGTTATACAAATTTACATATGCACAAAGAGCCTTGATGTTGCCATGGCTCCCTCTTTCAAGGCAAGTGACTCTCAGCTGTGAGGCAGAAGATGGCAACGAGTCCATTTCTGTCTGTCCCCTGTAGAGCTACCCTAACCCAGCCATTAGTGAGCTTCAACAAGATCCAGAAGAAACCTGCACTTCAAAAGTGAGACCTGTTTTGTCTGGAGTACAAAGCAGTACAAAGCCCAGCATACTGTAAAAGCTGTAAACCAACTTATTATTTAGAAATTCTTAGCAAATGAGCAAGTCATTTCAGATGACTGTGCGAGGACCAGAGGTACACTACAGTTGATGCCAGGACCTGAGCTACAGCCTTCAGCCCAAACACAAAGTAAAAAAAATGAGTGAACAAGCATTTTAAGGTATTTCATCAGTAGTTAATATTGCAGATGATTATGTCAGAAATTATTTTTCCTTATTAACATATGAGTAGCACTAATATGTCTGTTAACAAAGTGGAGAAACAGACAACTTTCCCACTACGGACTTCAAATAACACAGAGATTTTTGAAATTGTATTTTTCTCAGTCTATCATAGCTACAGAGAAATAGATTAAATTCATCTGTTCTAAAATTACTCTACTGAGTGTGAGCTGTGTTAGTACACTTAGAATAGATAGTATGTACACAGGTGTGTGGTGTGTGTGTGCATGTCTTGCATACACTACCTATACAACAAAAAGATTAATATCAATTTAGTTTTAAAAAGTCATTCTATCATTACCAAAAGTTAATCTGTAGAATTGAACACAAGCAACAGACGCCCAATTCTTAAAATTACAGATACAATTAAGGAATTCTGATCATTTTCTGTCCAGTCTGGGAGCTTCCACAATCAAAAGGCATTTTTTTCACCTAAAAAACTCCATCACAAAATCTCCTGGAAGATTAACCAAGAATATTTATTCTGAAATTGTTCTTTCCACAGTAAAAGAAACTGAAGTTTCATTTATATAATAAAATACATCAAAGTTCATTATAGCCTTTGCAATGACAACCTGGGGCACTGAATGTCATGCTTTTTTCAGCCTGAATGAAAATTCTGATTACTGCCATCCACTGTGGAAAGAGTGACAATCACAGGCCTCCAGCAATGAGACAGGAGGATAACCTATTGTTTGCTGTTGTCTCAAAGGCTCTAATGACTCTTATCTAAACACCAAAATGAAAAGCTAATTCCAATTATATGAAACAACTTCACAAACATTGCTGCTTGATTCTAATTGTGAAGCCAGGTCAAGACATATTATCCCAATTAATCATGTTTAAGATATATAAGAAAAATGCAACCATGCATAGGAAGGGAAGCTACTAATCAGTATTGGGTTTATTTTACATTAAAGCTACAGAGCTTTATCTATTTAGAGTACAGTGCTTATTCTGAGATACACACTCTTTTTCATTTTATAAAGCAGAAGCCAAGGGCACAATATGGGGGTTTTTTTGGGTACATTTAAATCCCTTCATCTCAACCATTCCAATCCAGGCATTTTAAGATTTAAGATTGGCTTAATACCTAATAATAACAAGAACTCTTGAAGAGACTGAAGATAATATTGTCAAGCAAAGATTAGTTTGGTGTGAGTAAACAGCAACCTTATGCAATAGTTAATGCTTCCCATACTGTTTCCTTTCAGGGTCACTTTTACCTGTAAAACTGAAATTAAATTCCCTGTGTGCTACTAAGATCAAAAATACAGCAACATATGATTATTATACAAATTATTTACCCTGTTGATAAAGGTACAGTATTTAACTGACAGTTGATGCAGTCTTCTTCAAGAAGTACTCAAAGGACATTGAATACAACAAATTTCTTATGATGAACAATTTAAACCATGATGTTTAAACAATGGAAAAGTAGCAGTCTCCATACTTTATTTTACTGGAACTAAAGCCTGAAGCTGTGGGGCCTGAAGCAAAACTTGCCTGACTGCAAAGGGTTTCTTGTATTTTGCAGAACAGAATCTAAAAGCCTGCAACAAATGTTTGGTGAAAGACACCACGGATATTCTGGGTAGGGTAGGAGGCAAAAATGCTAGATGGGAACTACCTGGGAAGAGGTGGTGGTGTTTAGAAAGTATTCAAGTGCTGTCTACATGATTTCTAGTGGGTTGGTGCTGTGGGAGGCAAAGTAATAGGATGCTTGAGCTGAGATTGCTGAAGTTGGTCTTTGCTTCTACTGCATCATCCTAATCATTCTCAGGAGAGCAAAGCAGCACACACTTGGTATTGCTGGTGAAGGACACAGAATGTGGTATAGTAGAATAAGAAATTTCAAAGAAGAGCTGGGGCAATTCATTACATTACTCTCTGTTGCTTTTGCACTCTCAAACATAACTGAACACTTATTTTTGTGACTGGATGACTGGGTGATCAGATCTTTACAAAAAAAAGACGTAATTACAATTTGTTTTCTCCTTTCTTTGAAGCTGTGCCCACAACTCTTTAATCTTAAAGACTGACAGGCCAAACCCTGACTTCTCACTCTTTCTGAGGCAGATTACTGATATAGGCAATGTATAAGGCCATATATTTACAGCAATATATAATGCCATATAATTCAGAAAGACAGAGAGACAAGAAAAAAATACTGCGAATAAAAAAGTTAAACACAAGTCCTCAAAGTGTCAAGTGCAAATCCTGTGAGTTTCAATAGAAAATATCATATACACAAGAGACATCTCAAAGTTTAATGGCTCAATTACATGCTCCAAATATACAATAAGTTGTAGTCTATATAAATTATTATATTACAATTTAGAAAGAAATTAGGTTAGATGTGTGAGAAAACACATTCCTGAAAATAAAGGTAAGCTAAACTAATCATAATCTAGAAAA
This sequence comes from Oenanthe melanoleuca, assembly GCF_029582105.1. Classification (NCBI taxonomy): domain Eukaryota; kingdom Metazoa; phylum Chordata; class Aves; order Passeriformes; family Muscicapidae; genus Oenanthe; species Oenanthe melanoleuca. Next base: position 122,178,098 of record NC_079335.1, on the reverse strand, counting down.
GCAAAAAAAATAGGTTTTTTGCTTTACTGATTTTTTTAAGTATCTTCACAATTATTTAGGAAACACCTTGATTTATGAGGAAAGGCCATTTTTCATCAGAAAATGTATACAAAAAACCTCTGCAAACAGTTTCAGAGTTGTTTCCAAGAAATTATTAAATTTCAAAGGGACATTTTTGGAGTAAAGGACATGAAATACAGTAGATTGAAATGTAATTCTAGGCTAATCTCTTTCTGAGCTGTAAAAATGGTTACTAGCTCTCCTAGGTGTATGCAGAAAAATAAAGCTTACATTCTAACTCTAAGCATTTCAATTTAAGCCCCAAAACTCAATTACAACCCAAAGTCTTCAGCATGAAAGCTCAAGATTTAAATATCTCTATAATCAGTTCTTATTACTTCTGACTGATTTAATTTCAAACTATTTTGTGCAGCTGTTAACACTCATCAGAGGGGTCCTCTTACTTAATCCTCTGCTGGAACTTAGAAGCTGCTTACCATACCACACTGCAGTCAATACAATTATTTTAATTTATATGCTGCTCTAGACTATAATATTACTAATGAATAAGGACTACTCTCACAACAGTAATTCATGAATCTTCAGTAGATTAAAGTATTCTGTAAGCAGCTTTCAAAATTGGCTTTCATGACTATGTCATGCAAGATCTGTTTTGTCTCACAGAAGATAATTGAATAATGGTGGTATTTTTTTTGACCTTTTGAAGAAGCAAGACAGCTTGGACTGCCAACCCAACTCCATAACACACATCAAACCATCCTTTTTAATAAATACATTATTATTTTTCTTCCAGCTATACTTACTGCAATGCATCTTTGCTCACATTCTATTTGTTTCAGGGCTCAGAGGATCAGCTTTGTTAGTGGGATTACATCAGGGAATTCAGTCAAGCCACTGCAGGCATGAATCTGATCTAGTGGCAAACAATAGCTGTTTTCTATTTAATTTTCTGTAAATCACCTCGTGAAGCTTTGAAAACCTACACAGGGTAGGTGAAGGAGCTTGGTCCTAGAGCAACTAGAGATCTCACCCTTCCTCTGCAGTATTAATGGGCATTTATATCTATTCCAGACAGCTTGGTTTTAAGGATGGAGAAAGCTGAGAACAAAAACTGACATCCTTTTGGACATTTTAGTCTCTTCACTCTATCTGGTGTGGACTGCAGTAAGAACCATCCATCTTACCATCGCTGTTGATGCAGACGACAACAGGAACCTGGGTACCAGGGCCACACGGCCTCTCGTTGTCAGGAATGCACTCCTCCAGCCCTGTGATCCTCCAGTCATAGCAGGAGGGCTCTTCACAAGGGATGGCTTCCAACAGGTGAGGGCAGCTCCCTGTTCCTCCTGTAGGCTCGTTGGTGATGCGACGTTTCCTCAGTTTGAAGCCTGAAATGTCCATGAAAATAACAATTTAACTCTAAAATGTGAAGTGAAGCACTTTTTATCTGTCTACATCTAAGTGAAGAGTTCTGTTTCTTTTCTCTGTAAGGCACACCACAGATACTCAGCAGAAAAATTCATTTTAGATAATAGGTAGAAGAACTCATTAAAGAGGGACTAGAGATAAATTTTTACAAATTTCAATATTTTGAGCCTCCTCAGGAGGCTTTGCCTTAAACCCTTGTTTATCATAATCACGCATACTCCAGGAAGGAGACAGAATCATTTCCTGAGCATCACTCTTGCAAGATCCATCTCATTTTATAAATCTGGACTACATTGCTAGGTTACCATTTCTCAAATATGTTGTTTGTTTTCTTCTCAGGTATGTTCCAACAGGAATGGATTATCAAGTGAAACCAGTTTATAAACACTCCCTTCCCTCTCCTACCCTCCAAAACAAAATGGAAGAATAAAAAGACAACCTTGTGAGAAAAAGAAAAACATGGAAATAATCTCAAATCCTATGAATACACTTTCAGTAATAAACATCACAATATTTCCTTGCAAGCATTAAAAAATTTCCTTAAGACTACCTAAACTCATTTTGGAATGGAGAAACTGATGAGCCTTTATGCACCCCTCTCTCCTTTCAGGATGGCCCATTGAAAAAAAGAGAATAAATACAGTCAAAACAACCTAACCAAGTGGAATGAATTCAAGAACTAGTTTGTCTTCTCACATCTTTCACAATCTCTTTTGTTTTATATCAGTTAGTAATATAAAGATATTTTTTATAACTCTGAGCTATAACTCTGTCATTTCTACCAGGACACAAACTAAACAAGACAGTTTTCAAACACATGTGTGCAAGAACTGATTCTTTGAGGACATGCCTCTTAATTCAATTATAGCATTTACTTTAAAAATACATTTCCATTTATGTTCAGTTGAAGTTGCTGCTTTTTACCCTAAATTGAAGAGTTCAGCCAAATTATATTCAAAAGGTTTGGTAAGTCTGACACAAAAGGCTGATATAATTTCAAAAATAAATAACTCCAATATCTACAGCAACAAAGGACGGATGCAAATGATCTGGAAATATGTAGAGAGACATGCTGCTAAAAGTGGGAGTGCCTGTACAATTTTCACATCATTCTCTCAGAAGAACTGTCAATGCAATTATAATGTAAAATGTAAGAATTTCCAGATAAGAGAAAACACTGGCACTTGAGAAAAGATCCCTGCTCATGTGTGCAGAAATAAAGGCTTGCACAAAGTACATCTTAATGTATTTCTATTAGACAGATGTCCAAATCAGTCTCAAAAACCTAAACTTTACCCCAGAAAATGTAGTAAATCTTTCAGGGATGGAACAGCAACAGAAATAGCAGACTACTTGACAGCTGTAGTCAGAGGAGACTTAATCCGATAGATTCGCACAGTGAACTGCTTTTTCCTTCTTGAACTGATCAAGGTTGGGTCAGAGTCCCACAAAACAGCTTTGTAAGACTTGTATCATTGCTGCCCAGACAGAAGTGTAGCTAGTATGCCAGAAAGACCCAGCTAAGCAAACACAGTAATCACAGCTGCTCCTTCCAGTGTACGTATGTGGCTGCCCTTTCTTGACTGTTTCCAATCAAGAAACCAAGCCTGTATTCCCAGCTTTTATCAGATAATCACTTTGCAGCAATAACTAGGCCAGTTTTTCTCATTTACAGCCAGAAGCCCACAGACTTCTAACATGAGGTCCCTGTCACTGTATTCTTGCTTCCCTGTTTTGATATCAGGTTACTACAATCTGTTCTGCATGGCAATAAGTCGTAAAACATGCTGGAATTGGAACCAGCACATATGCCATAAGTAAAACAGCATCACACATCACCAGTGAATGGTGCCATCTCTTTGTCAGATCATGCTTTAGGGTCTAATGGTGAATTCTTAAGCTATTACTGAACTGACAATTTTTGAGTGTCTTGCACACTACACACCTCTTTTCGAGAAGTGCCAAAATTGTGATTTGAACCCACTGACTGTATCCCTGTCAATCTGAGAGGAACTTTTGAAACTAGAATTGACCAGTAAAAACCCAAATTGGTCTTGAGAGCCTAGCAAACAGGCTAAATTTTTGCTACCTTTGGTGTAACAGTGATGTCAGACCATCTATATTTTGTCAAATCTATATCTTAATTCAATGACTTTATTTTGATGCCCAGAGGCACTAGATACACCCTTCTTGGTACAAAATTTAGTGTGCTTGCATAACCCAGTGACTTAGGAATAGTAAATACCACCATTAAAAGGCTCTGTTGAATGTTCACATACCCTTCTTGGCCTGAGGGTCATCACAGCTTTCATAGGTGCAGGGTCCCCAGGCTGACCACGCCGAGGTCTCGCACTCCGTAGGACAGGGAACGTGGCACAGCTGGGAGGTGCTGGGAAGGGGTCCTGTGCACAGTTTACGGTCTACTGGCCTTGAAGCTGTCAAAACAAAGTTAAAATGTTTCTCATATGTCACTGGTCATGATCCTCAGCTCTAAGTGGACAGAACCATCCTTCAGTCAGAAAGGCTGCTATCTCATCATTTTAATCTGGTGACGTAATGGAAAAACGCCTGCCTTGAAAAAAATTGAATGGAAGTCAGTTTAGTCTTTGCATGAACAAAGTCAAATCCCATTATGTGGATATGGGAAGACTGTAGATATTGCAGCACCCTTCAGACCTAGTCCTTCCTTTTGAGGGGCAAATTTCACCACAACAATTATTCACTTCGCATTCTGCATAAATTTGTCCCCTATTTTCTCATTACTTCTTCTCTTAAGAAACTGAACAAAAAGCTACACAAAACCCTTTGCACTTGTATATGTAAGCTATATGATACTATAACTTCAAAGGCCTAGTTAATTAATATTTAAAAGATTATCTTTAAGCTTTAACCTGAAACACAGCTAAAATTATGGCAAAAACTTTTTTCTTTTACTCTAAAGACCACCAAGTGCACACTCAGCAGTAAGATTTGTGCAGCAGCAGCTTTAGTTCAAGAAAGGCTTTGTTTCAGATATGTATATATGGCTTGCATTTGCTACATATATGTCTATAAATATGCATATATAATGCATATATGCAGTTGCAAAAACTGCACAAAACAATATTTTTAATTGTTATTAATATATAGAGACACATGTGATGGCAAAGTCTTCTGTTCTTTAAGGATCAATAACCTGAACAGAAATCACCCTTTTCCTTCTGTACTTTATTCTTTTGACTTCCAGGTAATAAAAGTAACAGGACAATTCTATAAGGTGCCAGAGTAAGGCACAGAACTCTAACTGAAAATGTACCATTTCATTGAAAGCAACATTTTAATTCTCTTTCATAATACAGGACTTGAAAAAATATAAGCAGAGAATATCTGCTAGAAGTCTGGAACATTATTTCACTTTGGTTGATTGAGAAAACATGAAATTCCTTAACTAAAAAGCATTCACATTCTATTCGATATTTTTCTTCATGGGGGAGTTACACCATTAATTTTTGCCATCACTTTTGATGGAAAGACTTTCAGATTAAATAAATACAGTATATGACAAAATATGTTTCTGAAAGATGAGATCAATAACCACTTATAGAAGGTGAAAGTAAACACTAGGCTGTTAAAATACAGTCAAGCTTGTACACATGTGTGTCTGTCTTTCCATTCAGATTTTCTAAGCAGGTTATCTTTGCAGTTTCAGAAAAAGCATCCAATTCTCACTTTTTAAAGGGCAAAATGGAATGAAAAATCCTCACCCTATTCTAGTTTTCAACATTGCCTCTTTTGGTACAGTTTCATGCTGTGTTGCTCCACATAAGCAAGGCATGAAGGTGGCAGATAGTCATTTCATATTACTACCTCTAGTTCACTAATCTCAGGAAACAAACAAATATATAGCCTAATATTCCAATATCTGCATAATGCTATGTTGAAATTAAATTTTATGACTATCATTGAACTTTACAGTAAGTTTGGCATGCATACCTAACATGCATAATAATCAACATAACTTGTAGAAAATGGATATAAGTAAACATAGTTTGCCTGTTGAATTTGCACTGAGTAGTTTCTAATAAAAAAAAGAAAAACAGTAACTGCTATCCATACATTTCTAACCCTAATTTAACTGGGGAATTGCCCAAGTGAGACAATTGAAATTAAGGGTCAATTATACCCCTGAGACACAGTGCTCCAGGGAATAGAGAAAGTGCTCTGAGGAATTCCATGCTTCATCTCTAGCCTTCATCATGACTGATATAGAACTTATCATCACACTAGTTCAGGGAATTTTACTCAGAAAAATAGAAAAGAACTTTAATCAGAATGCTTTTAGCAGTAGCAGTATTTTCATATCACAGGTATCAATAAATCTTTAAATACGCCAAAATGCTTTTCAAACACTGCTTTTAGACCCTAAGTGATGTACAAATGTTCTCTCTTATATTTTGCTTTTACAACAAAAGAATTCAACCACAGGACAGAAAAGTTCTATTTCAGGTTATTAAAAATGTTTTTGTCATTGAGCACTTAGGATGAATTTCATGCAGGATTACTCAGAATTCTTTTTTTGAGATGACAGTAAAATAAGATGCCTGGGCATCCTATGACCATCTTGTTCCCATGAATTTACATAAATTTCTTTCAGCATCACAGAAGTATGATTGAGCATAGGCTTTGATGCTTACTGTTCAGCAAAGATACTCAGATAAGATGATACTGGATGCATATATTTACAGTTTAAACATTGTCTTATTTCTGTCCTTTCATACTCACTTGTGTCAGCAATAAAGATTGTTCTTTATTCCTTGGAAGTAACGTTAAATGCTGATTAGACTGTGTGTAATACTATGAGATCTACGTGAAATTTGACCAAATTTTGGCCCAAAAAATAGAAAGAAAATTTAATGCATTTTCATAATCTTCTCCTTCAGTCTAACTAATAAATTAGATTCAGTTTTCAAGGAATTTCAGGTTTGAGGGTAGCAACCTAAAAGCTAAAGTAAGATTTAATAAGCCATTCCTCAAATCATCTTCTGTATTAGGAATTTTTAGCTGAATATAATTTATATCCTTGGAAAACACCTTGAATTATTGCATTTTAAAAACAACTGAAAAGAAATAGTTCTGCTTTTATGCATTTGCTACATTTATCAAGATATCAAACTCTCTGTCTTTCTCTAAAGACCGTGAAGAGACTAGTGCCCAGTAATGACCAGGCTGGTAAAGAGACTGAATTTATATGTGACTGCATCAGTGTAAGCAGACACAGCTTAATATTCTCTTTCTGGTCATTTGTTACAGAACACAAAGACATTTCTCCAAGTGCTCTCACTCAAAAATCCCAAGAAAAACCCAAGCCCAAAACACATTGTGACCAACAATTAAATATTTTCCTCTTATTTTCTATAACGCTGAATTCTCTCATCAAAAAAACACTAGATAATTCAGAACATTATGCATTCAAAACATTATGCTCTGAGAAGTGGCACAATTCCATCACACATGTAAGCAGTTACCCCGTGTTTAATAGGGGAAAAAAAATGTGAATCTGCAGATGTAGAATAAATTTATGCCCATAAAGGAACTTTCCTCCTCTTTATTCTACATCGAGGGTTTTAAAGGTACTCGGAATAAGATGAAACTGTCCACATCACATAGTAAGAGAAAATTCATGACTAAAGCAATTAAGTAGGTGAATAGAGATGAAACAATTTATGTCAGTGGCAAGTAAATGGCAGAATGACTGTGGCCTCCAGGAAACTTGATTGCCACTGCTTAACTACTACAACCAGTGCTCCTTCTTCTCCCTACTGAACTGAATGTCAGGAGAGACTCTGGTTCAGCTAACTATTAGAAGTTCACATTCTTACCAGAGGCCTAACTTGTTTTTTTAAATCTACAGATGGGACTGGAAACAGCAGCTATGATGAAAGCTGCAAAACCAATGCTGAGAAGTGAGAGGAAAAGCCATCACTAGCTATAATGGTTCAGGATGGAACAGGCAACTGTTCCAGCATCCCAGCTGGCTCATGAACTTCAATAGTTTGAATTTTGGCCCATCACTTTCAAACTGGTCTGAAATTTCCTGAGAACACTCTAATCCATTTAACTATTTAACGATACACAAATAGTAAACAAATTCCCCCAAAAGGGATGTTGCTTCCTTTTCATGCTCTTAATCAAAAGGTCAGGTTGGAGGCCTGAATTTACCTACCTGTTATTTCAAAAGTGATTGATAGCAGAGGTGCAGCACTAGCCTTCGACTTGCTCTGTGACTGACTTTCTGAAATAACAGGGAAACGCCACCATGAGTATATGAGGAAGGAGATCTTTAGAGCAGCCTTACCAAGACAGCATTTGCTACAACCAACAGTAAACTACACTGAGATGAAGGCGTTTCCCCACAGCATCATCTCAAATTACTCAATGTTTTCTATTCTAGGAGGGGAGAGAGAGGGAGGGTGAGCAGAGCAGCACCTCTTCTGCAAATCTGCTCCCTAATGTGGAAACAGCCCAGAGCTCCTTCTTAAACTAAGAACCACTTCACTCCCAGTTTGAGCTCTTGAAAAACTGTTCTCATGTTTATGCATCCAAAGACTAGCTATGTTTTAATCAGCTTTCAGGAGCCTGCAGAGATTACCTCCTGATGGGCTCCATGTATTCCTGTCACAGTCTGATAAGGGTAAATTTCACACACGCCTAATCTGGCGAGACTTCACAGCCTACCAAAATCCTAATCATCATTCTCAACAGTAAGCTGCCACTGGTTTTATTGTTACCTCTCCTTAGCTGGGAGGTTTTTGTAGCTCATACTAGTCAGAGGCATCTAAACTTTGTTCAGCAGAGGCGATTTACTAAAAGCCCTTGGGCAGAGCTGATTTGCATAAAACAAAGAGGCTTGAAAGCTTCCTCTTTAATAAATAGAGATGTGGGGCTGCAGAGCTCTCAAGTCACACCCTACTGATCTGAGCAGTCATGCTGAAATGGATGTTGGCATTAACATTCCCCACAAACTCTACCTCCACGGCAAGTTTGAGAGTACCTTTAAACCACAGCAGGAGCCTCACCAGTCTGCTGCTTGGCCAGCCCTGGACAAAATGTGGTATTACATAGGATTTGCATATTGACATTGTTTTTCCTGAAGTATAGGCTGTGCTTATTTATTTATTTATTTGCTTACTTATTAATAATAACATGTGTTTGTATGACATAGGTAGAGGATAAAATTTAATTAAAAATGCAATTAGCTTAATTCACTGATTTCTGAATCTACAGTGCTGCACTGCTATACAAAAGTAGATATAATGTAAACTATTCAGGTGTTATTCTAAAGCAAGTAGATTACCAAACGAATTAAAGATTTTGTGTTCTAAGTTATTCTCTCTTTTCTTAAGAAGCTGTACAGGCTCCAACAGTGAAAAGAAATAATCTCTTCTTTCTTTCAGTTAGGTAAATAAATACATGAAATTATATTGGTTTAAAGTCCTGAAAGCTATTTAAAAATTTGACCAAATAAAGGAAAAAAAAATCAATTCCCTGAGAATAAAATCTAATCATATTTTTACATTTTTCTATATTGAGCTTACATGCCAGAATTGACATATTCCATCTACACATCAAACAGCACAAGTTCATCACCCTGATGAAGGACACACAAGAAATTTACAGTAGATGGAAAAAAAACAATCTAGGACTTTTGACCCACCTTTTCATGTTCTTTCTTATGGAAAGGTATCCTGAACAGTATTTTTCAGTAGACACTAAAAATTAGTAATTTGTAGGGATTTATATTTGGAATCTATATTTGCAGCACAGAGAATGAAATCCCTGCTGCAGCTGAATTAAAAAATCGCCGTAACTCACAAGGTAAGGAGGCACTCATGGCAGAAGACAATGACTGTGAAAGAGCCCTGGAATGCTGACATGCTCTGGTTTCACACTAATTTAATTGCAGCTGCACCAGGCTTACCTTCCTTGTCCTTGAGGGTGTTCAGGTAGGCGAGGAGGTTCTCGTTGGCTTGCACGCAGTACAGCTCCCGGGTCTGCACGCCCCCTCCGCAGAGCGCCGTGAGGTTCCCCCGCCGCTTGTCCTGCTGGCTCAGCAGAGGATCCACACGGCATTCTGTCCACTCCGTGGTCCTCCAGCCATACCTGCACCACATTTGGGTCATTGGCTCTTGGGAGCTCATGAAGCCATTTCACACAGGGTTAAACTATACAAGCTGAAGCACCTCAGTAACCTCATCAGCTCCATAAAGGGTCTGAGCACAGCTCCTTGCACACCCAGGTGTATTAAATCTCACATTTTATGTGCATGGAAACTTTTATTGCATTATTTATTTTTAAAATCCTTAGGAGGACTTTTTCTGTTCAATTCCTGAGACATACTACACATATAAATATTTTACTTGAGGGAAGAAAAACTTGATATACAGAGAAATATAGTCCATGTTCAGGCAAGTTAACTTTCAAGACTGTGACTCTCAGCATTTGTTTAGAGCTTGACAATTCATATAACCAAAATCCAAAATCCAAAAGAGAATGCTGAGAAACATAAGAGCCAGAAAATGAGGGGAAAACCTCACATCCCACTTTCCCCTCCCCCCACAAATAATCCAAAAAGCGTATTTTTATCTTTGGTAGGAAACAAAAAAGTTTCTTCTGGATATCAAGGTGAAAATATAATTGTAGTTTTTTATTATGATTACAGAAAAACTTTTCAGCAAGTTTTTTTTTTTTTTTTTTTTTTGTTTTTTTTTGGTTTTTTTTGTTTTTTTTGTTTTTTTGTTTTCTTTTTTTAACAGTTAAAAGGAAGATTGTTCTGCAGTACTGAAGCATCCCTGCTGGGTATTGATGAATGATGAGAAGCTGGAAGCTTCCTAATCAGTAAATACACAGCAAAGAAGATCTTTGACTCACAGTTAAAACCCCAATCAGGATTATGAACTGCAAGAAATGCCACAGAATTCCCTAGCTAACAAGTACTTTAAGGCTAAATAAAGCAAAGTGCTTCCTACTGCAGCTGGAGATAAAGAAAGATGATATTTCAGCTCTTAAATGAAAAATATATACCACAGTAAGATGTGTAACATCAAGTGACATTTCTCCAGACCCTGTTCTTAGTTTGATAAAGAAAAAACACAGTTGAAACTTTATTATTAATTTTGATTAGATATGGATTACAACAATCTCCTGAATTGTAAAGTTTTTGCTGTCATTTTTCCTAAACTTTCTTTGCTGCCACTGTTAGCCACTTTCATTTGCCATTTGTGGGCCTTTGTTGGGCTGAATACAAGTCTCACTAAGCCAGTCTGTTAGCTAACCAGATGTTTATGACCCCTTTCCTGTGCTCAACATTCAGTCTGCAAACAGACAAGAAATTCAGAAAACAATGATTCTGGTAGAAATGTAGGGGAAAGATAGCTGACAAACCAATACAATTAATTTATTTTCTTCTTGCCTGAGTCTGTGTATGTGCAAATATTGTCTTTTAAAAACTGAAATGAATGAACATATTATTATTATTCCTGCATTTAGATAAGGAGCTAGTTTCAAGAACACTGAATAAATGAGGATAAAGAGAAAAAGATAAAGCCCTACCTATTATTTCTTTAATAATGGTTTGGTTGATATTCCATCAGCAGGCCTGCATGCCAAATTGAAATTGTTCACTTTAGCAATGGAGAACTGAAATGAAGCAACTTACGTAATGCAGGGTGCTACACCATCTCCCTGAGAAACACACTGCTCTGCTTCCTCTAACTGTGGGCATTCGCTTTCACTGCCAACAGGGAGCTGCTCAATGGTCCGTGATCTCGTGCGGTTCCCTTTGGGGGTTGTCATGTCAAAGCAGGTTTTGGAGCAGGGGCTCCATTCTGACCACTCTGACACCTGGCACTCCTTCGTGATCACACAGGACTGAAAAGTGATGGGCAGCTTTTCCTGATTGCAGAAGCTGTAATGAGAGAGAGTTACAGATTTTAGCACACACATCCACAGACAGTCATCAACTCCTACAGCAAAAGCACTGTCAATGGTTACATGAAAGTCAGTAAATATTTTTAAAGCTGTTAAGTTTTACTCCACATTTATTTGATCCCTAAATATTCAGCCTAAAGGGCTTTTGGTGAAAGCAGCTCAAACCAGACAAATAAGATTTTATGTAGTAAAAGATTATCAGTATTGCCATATCTGTGATCAAAACATTGCCATATCTGTGAATAAAATTAAAATCTAAGTCATCCTACATGTATAGAAATACAACAAAGGAAATACATAAATTTTTCACTTCTTATCTTTTATTTTAGATGTACTCTTTTTTTTTCCCCTTGGAACTATGATCCAGGTAAGGGAAGATCAAAAACCAAGATGACTAAAGGTGTTTGTGCAGAGAACAAAATACTCAATGTCATCTTCTCCTAATTTCCAGATAACAAATGGTTTAAAAATACAGTGGCAAATATAGTGAATGCTTGGTTACTAATAACTTACTTTGATATTAGTTGGTATATTGCCACAGTGATGCCTCATGGTTCAAGCAGGGAATGATCTCTAACCTAAAGTGAAGTCTTCCCTGCTACCCATAGTACTTGTTTCCTGTTCCTTATGAATGCCATCATTTAATTTTCATTTTCTATCTGATTGCTTCATTCAGGTATTACATATGTTACCAGCAAGATTTTCTCCCTCTAAATCATTCTTCATATCAAATTTTATATTCTAACTAAAAGCTAACATTTCTATTGTAAAGTTTGATTCACAATAGAAAAATGAGAAATAGAGAAGGCAAACTACAGTTAAATTGAACATGACTTTACTTCCTTAATTACAATTACAACATAGATTTTTATCATGTCTGGGGTGGAATAAAAATCTGGCTTCTGAAGCAGTTAAATAGACAGGAAAAATATTTGACAAAACATATAGACCCATTGATCTCCCAAAGACACATTTTAGTGACTGGAGAAAAGATACATTCCTTTTGGATTCTAACATGGGCAGTATTTGCAAATTGTTTTGTAGAACAGATGAAGTATCCTCCCCTCCCAAGTTCCCATCCAATGTGACACCTTTGAGGGCAGAATAAACCAACCTCTTCACACTCTCTGTGACTGGGGCTGAGTTTAATTATAGATACATATTGCCAGGGAACATGCACAAAATTGCCACCACAAAGTAGCTTTGGTGAGGAGGGAAGAGGTTTACTAATGATGTGCAACAGTCCATGGGCTTTGCATCTATTTCAAAACTTATTTAGGAGAAGTGTTACATGAGAAAGGCATAAAATGCTTGTTACTATTTCCATATCCGGGCATGAAGAAGACTCAAACAGAATTGTACCATGTTACTGCTTATTTATGATCTTTAACAAAAATAAAACAATAGAGTTAAAGGATGCCTCTCTTCAAATAGGTACTTTTTTCCTTACTTGCTTATTAAAACCATGCACCACTTGCAGTACTACATAAACACCAACAAGGAACTGATACTGTAAATCACCACTACACAACCTCTTTTCTGTTATGAATACTGTGAGAGGGCAGAGATAATTACAATTAGAAAAAGAAGAGTCACACAAGCAAATTAGCTGCTATTTGTTCTTTTAACACTTGGTTTTCTTTGGGCAAGTTAGAGAAACAGTAAGAGCTAACTGGAAATGGCCACTGTCAAGAGTTTTCCTTCATATTGCAGGCAGCAGAAGAATATGTATTGTACTCTAACCAAGTAAGGAAGGGAAAAATCACTTTCTTCAAACTTTATTTTACCAGAAGAAACAAGCAGACTGATTCTAAATCAAAACCTGGGAATATGTTTTTTAAACAAAATAGCTTCTTCTATGATTGGTAGCTAATGCTACAGATTTGATCTCCCAAATGACTGCAAACAAAGCTTTTTTTCCATGTAAAGCTCTCTGTACTTTTTGATGGATTTATGTGTCTTGTTTAATCATGCAGACTTGGGGTAAATCTTCTCACAGGATAAAAGGCAAATGGGCAAGTAACACAACAGAAAATAAAAACAGAAATTAACATCCAGTGAATATATTCAAAGGACAATGCCTCAAGTTTTTTGGTAGGGAAGAAGGAATTACACAAATTGAACTAAGACTGTGGTTTGAGAAAGTATCGTTTTAGAAAACAGATATAGTGGGAAATGAAGCTTAAGGTATAAAAGCACTTAAATGACACGATGGAGAGAGAAAACATTCCCAAACAAAACAAAACAAAACAAAGTAAAACAAAACAAAACAAAACATCACAGGATGAATAGTCCCTATTGCTATTAAGTCAACAATAAACCTATTCCTTACCTCAAATACATAGATTAGACAAAAGAAGTAAAGAAAAAGGCAATGCTGGTTCAGAGACTAGAACATAATTACTGCTCAACCTCTTGTGAAGACATGTGGTCAAAAATTTGTGTCTGCTCACGTTCTGCAGCCTCGTTTGTGCTTCTACAGCAATAAATAAAAACTAAATATCACTTAAGAATTAAAGATGGGAAGGTTACACCTAGGGATTTCAAAGTAATTTATGGGATAATTAAGGCTAAAGACGGGGGAGAACAAAGGTTAACACATAAGCCTGGAGCAAATCACACCACAGTACCACCATTGTACATCTGTGTACAAATGACCAAGTTGAGCAGTTGAAAGAACTCTCTTCAGTCAAAAATAAGCTTCAAAAGATGTGAAAAAGTTAGATTAATCACAAGGAAAAAAAATCTTTCTGAGGAATCCTAAAGATATACTAGAGAATGAAAAATACTTTTGCAACTTTAAAAAATCAGGGAAGAGTGATTATATATGCCAATGACCTGTATGAGTGTTTATAATCTCAGTCTCAAAAGTTGTCTTTTTAGTGGTGTAGAAAAGCCATGGAAGAGACCATTGGAATTTCCTCCTCTGCAAATTCAACTAGACAAGAAATGGGTTTTTCTGATAAATTTTTGCAATAGATAAAGCCATGCATACTGCTTTAATGAGGCCAAATGCATGACAGTAGGACTGACCTCTAAATTCATGCAAGTTGAATGGAAAAAATAAGCAGGATCTAAATTAGGCAGTAGGACTCTGCTGGATTAACATACTCCATACATAACTTGTACAGCTAAGAGATATTCTGCTTTTGCTGGTGTTTCCTCCATATCAGACTGGACTAGCAATTAGAAAGAAGAATTAATGAGAAAAGATGAAGAGCAGCATCAGAATGGCTGGGAGGTTCTAACTATTATCTAGCTAATAATCCATGCAGTAGGAAAACTGCCTTGGCAGTAGCAAATAAAGGACAAAAGTGGAAAGATAGCAAGCACTCAGTCACACCACCCCAAGATACACTCTGGTTTTCCAGCAAACTATGGCTTACAGATTTTGGAACACAAGCTGAATATTTGCACTGAAGAGTTTATGGTGCTCACCTCCATGAACGAATATAAATGCATCCTAAAACTAGGTAAGATTTTGGTATGTACATCGTCTTAGAAACAAAATGTTAAACACCTTTTTTACTGACAAATAACCATAGATAGTTACTTTTGCATTATAAGTGCTCAGTTAATTTAATTTTTTGACTTCAGGCCTTGGATAACTCTATTTGTGTTCTCTGTGGCATTTTGAGCTTAGACACTCCTACAAGATCTTTCCTTGACTGTCTCTTTGTCAGGTCCAAGAGCCCTCTTTCACTTGGTCTTGTTTTTATTTAAACACAGTTATACTCTACAACTACAAATCCTTCCTACTCTATGTGCAACTTGGAGAAAACTGGTCTGGATTTGAGACTGTTCAATATTCATGCTGAGGACACTCCAAAATATCTGTACATTGCTATATCTTGACAATCTATAAGTTAATGGATATGGGAGTCACAAACACAAGGTATTAAGGAGGCACCATTTCAAAGTTTGATTTTGTGCTTTTCCTGATGCACTGCTTTTCATGCTCAATTGTAATGGAGCAACAATGTGAGGTTTTTAATTTAAATCTAAAAATTGAACAGTGAAGAACATGTCCTTTACTATAAATTCAATTAATTCACTCAGCACTGATATTTAAAAAGAACTGCTATTTATTTTTTTAAATGATAATGTAAAGTAATGGAGATCAACTGGCAAGGTTAATGCAAACTAAATAACTAAATAGTCTCCTCAATAACTTTGGTCTATATTCTTTTGCCTCTATTCCTTTACCATTATCAACATTCAACTTTGGTTTTCCCATTATCCATATTCAGCTTTGATTTTCATTAATGAAATTTTCAGCTACTATTCCTTACTTCATTCACTATATTAATTCTCCCAGAATCCTGATATATTTGTTTTTTCTGTAGCTCGACTCTCTCATACTAAATAGTGTCACAGTGATGAGACACCACATGTCCTTCAAGATCAGGAAGAGCTGTGTTCTATCTTCCCACCTTTTGGGAAGCAACTTCATTATTCTTTTTGCAGTTCTGCTTGCATTCTCCAAAGCAAAACCCCAACAACATAATCCAATTATGTTTTGAACAAAGACTGACTGAATGAATTAAAAACTTTAGAGGACTGAAGAAGATGCAATCAAAAACTAGGCTATCTGCCTGGAAGAAACACACACTGAATATCATAAGAGGAGGTTCAGCAGTTCAGCAGAAAAAGGTAGCTGCTTCTGAAGGTTTCAGATCAAAGGGCAATCAACATTCTAAGAAAATCCAAAATGCTTTAACAGGTTTTTAAAAGGCTTCATCTAAATACTAAGGAAAAAGAGCAAGGACTACCTGGAAGATTAAAAAAAAAAACCAAAAACAAACAACAAAAAACACAGTAGGTTCCCTCAGAGCAGAATAATTTAACCATTTCCTAGCCACAATGTCCCTGCACACCATCAGGCATCTCCCACAATCAGCTACATCATCACAAACCATAAGATCTTCTCTTGAATCCTTGCTGATCTCATGAAATATGACTTCATTAAATACCACTAGAAAAATAGTTTCCAACCTTTACCACCAGCCACAAGATGAGAACTGCTGACATACAAGTCCATTCCACCAAACAAGCTCATCTGCAGAATGACTTGGAACAATAACTAGTTATTGCAGAACACCAAAACTACATGCTAGTTTAGCACTTGAAAACCAAAATTACACAAATACACAGAACCAGGCTTGTAAAGGCTGCCATTTTTAACTGAAAACTAAAACTGTAGGAATCTTTTGGAAAAGAGTCAGAAAGTGAATTTGTGTTTAAAAATAGCAATTATAAATCACACTAAAACAAGCCACAAGGCTGGGCAGGATCCTTGCAAGACTACCTACAGGCATGCATGAACATTGGCCCAACTCCCAAAGAATCCTTAAGGTAAAAAAAATAATTTAAAGCATGAGCTGAGCACAAGCATATTTTACTTTTCCCAGTGGAGAGAATATCAGCAGCTTGCTTAGAATTTTCTTAAATCTCAGTAACTTGCTACAAGACTAGAGACTATAAGGAACAGTTTCCAAAGACCACATCTGCTTCTCATGACTATAACCTTACAGTGAAGGAAGGGGTAAAATCTGTACCACATCACTCATTACATCACATCCTAGAAAAGCTCCAGTTTAAACTGCTGGGAAATCTGATGACCCATGGGCAGACCCACAGCCTAGATGCTCACACCCATAACAGAACAACCTCACAGAAATAATCTGGTTAGGTCAGAAGGTCAAATCAACCTTTGAAATATAAGGACCCCTGTGTGCAATTTTCTACTGCAACTTTGAATGGTCACACTTGTGGGTAGGAAGCCTGAGGAAACACAGAAGTATTTGTGCTGAATATTAATCCTTTGTGTTATCTGGAATGAAATTCAGATCTTAATATTGCATGGGGAGCATCTTCTCCTTGCTCTTTATTTGACCATTATGGAACCTTAAGAGTTATTCAGTATGAGTAAGAGGGATTTTGGAGTTATGAATAAAAGAATCAAGCACAGTGCTCTGATGTGCTGCAACAAGTTGTTTATTTTCCATTCATGGTTCTCCTCAGACTTCATACAATTTGTTGGATGCACTAACCTCAGAAGTAAAATAATCAAATTAACTCTATTCTTGGACCAAATGTATAGCTGGATTTTGAGAGAGACTGTGATAAGTATTTGGCCTAAAGAAGAAAAGCATGTTTTCTCATAAATAAAATCAAAATTTAAAAAATTCTATTTAATGTACAGCTACTAGACAGCAGGAATAATAATAGAGTGATTTAAATCCAGAGCTTAGATAACCCCCATGAGCTACTCTGAAGACATAAATTGCCATTTGTAAAGTCTAGTCATCCTTGAGATGTTCGGTTCATGGTTGGCAACAACTTGTTTATTTAAGGAAGTCGGTGAAAATACAGTGCCTGTATTTTCCCTGTTAGAAAATTACATAGTTCCCATTCATTTTCCATACAGCTGCACTGTTTAGTACTGGTCATCTTGTACATTGTTCTGAGAAACTGTTAGTACCTCCTGGTACAATGGGCCATTATAATCACACAAACAATGAGTCCACTTCTATTCATTTACAATTCCAATACTGTCCGCCTACGTGTTTTTCACAAGACTACTTTCCCATGATCCTTTCACAAGTTTAACTAATTCTGCCAAACACTTTTGAAATAAACAAAACCATTCAGGCTTTCTACATTACAGGAGAAGACAGAGATTACATACAACTACTGTGACAAGAAAAAATACATTGGCTGATGCAGGCAAAGCAACAAAGGGTGCTACTATACCCAAACAAGTGTCAACAACAGCTGCTGTGGGGCTGTTGTAGATACCATGAGTGCCTGAGGAGACAAGAAAGCAAAAGTGCTCAGTGAGAGTGGTATCTTCCACAGTCCAGAGATACAGTGACATGCATGTACATCTCGTGCTACAGATAATTTTGAAATGGGCAGAGCTGGTTATTTGGCAGGAATCTACAGATATGTCTTATCAAAGCTTTAGGGAGGAATTTCCCTTTGTCAGTGGGAATTTTCATTGCATAGCATTAATTGGAATTTACTTTGACCCAGAATAACAGCTAGATTCACAGGGTTATCAGCAAACAAACAAAAAAAAACCAAACAAAATGGCAAACTTAGTGAATAAAAATATACAATATTAATGTAAAGATATAAAGAAATATATGACTGAAAATTATTTTACTACTATTCGTTGTGTTTCAGGCATTCATTTAGATTTAGCCCCTGCATTTATGCTTTGATTTTGCAATATTACTGGCTCCATCAAATTTTCAAGCATTTGTGGTCAGTATTAGGAAGTGAGCCACACATTTTATTTCCAGTGGGACTGCTGAAAGGTAGGGAGTGAAACAGCCAATCCTGCTGTTCTGGGGAGTTGTAACTTCTGTGTGTGAGTCCTGTGCATTTCCACCCTGAGGGACAATATGTCCCAGGAGGATGCTCATTTCAAGTGCTCCTATACCATAACTTTATTAAGCTGATTGAGAAAACAAGGATATACTCTAAGTCCAGCCAACACTTAGCAGTTTCATAAAAAAAACTATCAAAACCAAAACACATGGGACTATTTTAGAGATTATGATATAATACCAATATAGAAAATCCAAAATTTAGAAAGATACTCCTTGATTAACATTTATTTATTTTGCCACAGAGGTTAATTAACATTAACTGACAATGAGGCAGAAAAGATGCATAAAAGTGCAGTGTATGAGAATCTTCATTTAAGATCTCAATACCTAATTCAATTTACCACTGTACAACATAATCTCTTACTAGATTGAAGCTGAAAATTCAACACTGCATTCATTCAAGGAAATAATTTATTCATTCACAGGATTTATCACCACAAGAGATTATCAGAACATGGAGTACAACCCTCATTACATTATAGTCTATTATATTTTGCTAAGGAAGATAATTACAGGTATTTGAATAAAAACTATATACTAGAAAGGCACCCAATCTTGATGCTTTGCACTGAAATATATAAATGTCATACATCTAGATGACAGAACAACTGTTCACTGTATGAAAGGAGTTAAAATATGGTGGGGAAAACAGGAATCATTCAAAATAGGAACCGTTCATTGCTGTTTCAATTATTCAGCACGGTGTGTACGTTTCCATCTCAAATCTAGATTTGGGCATGGTATGTCAAATGTGTAGCAATACTGACAAGACACTGTCAAAACAGAAGCCTCAGTAAGATGATGGAGCAGATACTTGGAATAGAAAGGAACACCCGTCAAATAATATTAAGCATATCCACAGAAATTTCTGTCTCCACCAAAATCACAGAAAAAAACTACAGGATGCTTCTACTTTCAAATTCATGGAAATTCTAAAGGCACAGCAGAAAATGATTGGAAAGCAGTATGTTTGCATCCCATTTCTCTAATAATAGTTTACGTTTTTATTATCCCAGTGCACCTGAAAATTAACCCTGTAGTTATCAAGAGGTTTTTCATCCAATATTGCTTTCTTCTTCCCTGTCCTCCATTTGTTAACAGAATGTGCTCTAAATAACTCCAAAGTAATGAATCGAGATGATTTTATATAGCACATTATCCAAATATATATATATCCATAATATCCCCATTATATATATATATATCCATATATATATATATATCCATATTCTATATATATATTATATATCTATATCCACATTATCAGGTGCTCTGTAAGTGAACCACTTATGTCTTTTAAATCCTCACAGTATGGTGAGCTGGGAGGTTCCTCTAAAAACAGCAGAAGAGTTGCCTTTGCAGTAACATAAAAAGCAGGAGCAGACATACATGCTCTCATCTGGTCCTCAGTGACAAACAAAAGGTTGCTTATGCTCCTTCATCTCCACAACCCATCATTGCTATTTCCCTCACCTTCCTGCAGCCCATCTCCTTGAAGTTACTGCCCCTTAACCACTGCCACCTTCACACACATCCCCCTTTCTGACTCTTGCCTCATGGAGGAGCTCAGAGTAGTGCAGAGAATCTCTTTTAAGATTCTTTTTCTAAGCAAGGCATACATTACAGGATCCAACACACTGCACTGCTGTATTGTATGTATGTCTAAATCTTTTTTCTGTTTGCTGACAGCATATTCCTCTGGGTGACTTGTCTGCTTTCCAAATCAATGGCATAAATAAAGCAACAGGCTTTTGATGGTTTGGCTTGGTTTTTTATTTTCCTCCTTCACACAGTTTATAATTTATAGGAGTGAAAGTCTATAAAGTGAATGCAGACATTTGTTTTATTATTTGGAATGGGAGCATTGGGTTAAGAGGTTTCAGGACCTGGAAAGGAAAACAAAGCTAAAATGCCATTCTAGAGGAGGATATTCTCCCTCCTTGTTTTTCCTGACAATATCTTGAGTATTATTCACTCATCAGTCTAAACACTCAATTGACCATTCCCAAATTCCTTAGTTTCTGGCTAGTTACCTTAACACCTGTGGCCAGTAGTGAATATCATGATTCTGCTTTAAGCAGATAGACATCTTTGTGAAGTAAGATGAAAAATGAAGCATTACATATGCTCAACATCAGCAAGACAAATCAATAATTTTGGTCCTACTGTTATCTCTCATGTGTCAACTACAGTATTGGAATAAATAAAAACTCAAACTCTCCAAAACTTGAAATTTAGTAAAGCACTGCAATGAGATCATAATGAAAACTTCTAAAAGAGCCAAATTTATTAAAATATGTGGATATAGTTTTCTAGATATTTAATGAATGCACAGAATCAGTGACGAAGATGAAAACATTTTAAAAATAATTATTTTCTCAGGTGAACAGAGGTGAAACAAATCAAAGATCATCATATAATCAAATGTATTGAGGCTAAGACAATGTGCTAAATAATTGATTGGCAACTCTTCCAACCTAGTCATTCTGTGAATTCTGTGAATGTCTTAAATTTTTAATTCTTTTCTGCCCCTTCCTTTTGTTCCACGATTGTAATTGCTCTGATTGTAAAAGCTCAGAATATTTATAAAATTCTACTGTTTTTTCTTGAATTCTCACTTTAGGTCATTTAGGTCACCAGTAATGGCCATCTTCACATACAGGTCTCTCTTCCACAGTGGTGCTGCCAAGAGAGTATTAACCAGTTTTGGGGACTGCAACCAGAGCTGATGGGGATGGTTTCCTATGTAGTCTCCTCCATTCTTCCCCCCATTCAGAGATATTCTGGTCCCAGACTAAGCAAGATAACAAGCTGTATCTAAATGATGTAGAAAAAGAAAGGAAATAGTACATAAGTTTCTGGGACTTTGTTTTGTTTTTTTTTTTAAGAGGCAATTATACCCTGGAATAACTGCTTTAACAACAGTCCCCTCTCCAGCCATTTGAGTTAAGTGACTCTCAGCAGTGACAGGCTGTCCCCAAACTTATGGGCCAGCTTCAGGGGAACATGATGTGCTTTGTCACCAGATTTCAAAATCTTTGCAGAATGCACAGCCATACAGGTCAAGAAGATACTCCAGTTCTATTCCATGTTCTTACAGTTGTAAATGTCTGTGGTTAAGTCCTTAAAAATTTCCCAATCTAGTGAGGTCCCAAGAAAGCATTTCAGCAAAAAGGTTGCATGAATTAAAAACCAAGAAACAAACAAAATAAACTCCTTTTCTTAGACTTGTACGATTTGTACAAACCAGCCAAACATTTTTGCTAAACTTTCCTACAAAAGTCTGCTCAGGAAGAAAATTATGACAAAATGTTTGAGACACAACAGCAACAGAGTCTATATTACAACAGAGAATTATAGGCTTAACATGAGGCATAATCATCACAACTTGTAGCAGGAAAAATGGATTTGCAACTGTTTTGTTTCTCTATATTGCCAGTTTGTTGTTTAACAGCTCTCTTTGGTAAACACCAGTTTCACCAAAGAGGAAACATTTCCGACAAGCAAGTATTGTCCCTTACACTAACAGCAGCACTGTCCAGATTTTGTTAGCTATCCAAAAAAGTCATTTTCTAAGCAATTTTAATTACTGAATTTGCTTTTTCCTTCAACATTTCTATTTTTCAAATATTCTCAGTGCAACAGAATTTCAGTCTGAGTGGAACATAAGGCAAACACAGGCCATGTAACACATACATTATTGCAGAACGAGCAATACAAAATCCAATATTTCATCCTTCACAGGAGACTATCTATTGTTCACTCGGCAATAAAGTATATAAATTAAACTTTGATTTTCTTGTTTCACTTCTCTTTACCATGCCTAGTGTGCTGATATGTCAAGAGAATTTTAGCTTTTTGAAGTTTTGCTGACAGCATTACAGAACCATTTTCTCTGTAGCATCCTTCTGAAAGTTGTTCTTTTTTAAAACCCTTTTTATAATATATCAATTTTGCTATCTCTGCAAAAAAATATTACTCGCCTGAGGGTTTTTATTCTTCTTTCAGTCTTACTGCCA
The DNA here is from genome assembly GCF_029582105.1 of Oenanthe melanoleuca. Taxonomy (NCBI): domain Eukaryota; kingdom Metazoa; phylum Chordata; class Aves; order Passeriformes; family Muscicapidae; genus Oenanthe; species Oenanthe melanoleuca. The sequence goes on along the minus strand of NC_079335.1, from coordinate 122,155,264 downwards.
GGGGGCTGATTGTTTCTGATTGCTAAAGTCAAAACTCACTGAAAATGGACTATTTAAGCTGAAGAGGATTTCACATGAGAACGGCAGGTTTCCCAGTCACCTTACTTGTCTATATTATTTAGTAACACCATTTCTATGTGATGGAGGTTACAAAATCATTTGAGCTGGCTGCATTGACACCCCGGGCAGAAAAATAATTCTGTTGTTTCAGATTCTGGAATGGCAGTCATAGAATAAAGCATTTGATTGCTTAGTGAAGAGTGCAGAACAAAAGATGCAAATGGATATACAGGTAACATACACTGGCCTCTAAAAGCTTTGTTATCAGAACCAGAATTTATCACATGAGTCATTTTACCAAATTTTCTTGATTATACTATGCAACCAGAAAAGAAAATTCTGTATTAAAATTGATGTGAAGACTACTGGAAAGCCTTTGTGCAATTAAAACATAAAACCTTACGCATTAGACATAGAAATGCCCACTGCATCATTTGTAAAATTTTCAACTCTTGGAAGAGTTGATCCTACATTGTATTATCTATTGTTTCACTGCCTCAGGCAAGAGGGTTTCATTCACTTCCCTGCACCAGCCTGAAATTGCACAAGACTCTGAGGTATCTGAATTTAAGACAGCGCTGGTGATCTAAGTGAATTCAAGAGTGAGTGTAAGGATGATGAGTAAAGTATGCCACTGACTTCCAACTATACTTTTACTTTCTTTTACCATTTATCAGAGCTTTGGCATGACTGTGTCATTCCTCACTTTTTTTTACTCAATGATTTTATTAACCTTTCAAAAACTCAGGGATTTTAAAAAAGAGTACCTGGCTGCTATTTGATAGCAACTGATGTATAATAAATTATTCCTTGTATTTAAAGGGTAATGATGTTCCTGGGCTAGGCACAGTGTGGGCTGCATGATGTGAGGCTGGAAAAGGAAGGAGTAAAGGCAATTTTTTTGGTACCAAAAATGAGGTTGTGCTGCAGCCAACACCTGGGACTGCCTGAGCTGCTGATTTTGAGGTTTCTTGTGAAGATCTTCATCCAGGTTGAATGGAATGTTGATGGAAGATCCAGGTGTGGATCAAAACTCTTAAAGAACTGAAGAAAACCAGACCTAGAAGGGATTGTACAAAAACTATACAGTCAGTCCCTCTTCCCTAAGAGCTGCTCCAGGTGTGTCATGACCAACACATGCATTTTTCTAGCTTTTTCTTAAAAACCTTTGAAGATGGAGGTGCCACACACGGCCCAGGCAGTTTTCTCCAGAGTCCCACCATTCCCAGTATTGAGAAGCCTAGCCTCATTCAGCACTGCTGTGATTTTCCCATTACTGCTTTTCTAATACATCCATAATATAGAGAATAGATTGTTCCATTCTTTCTTGTGATGGGTTGTTGCATACTTATAGGCATTTCATTCACATCTTCACCCCTGTCCTTCCTTCAACTAAACAACCCAAGCCTTTCAGTCCTTAGACAGGGAACTCATCATTTTCCTGTTTCACTGCTGGATCATCTCTTGAAAAGAATTATACTAAAAAAAATGTTTTCTACACTTGAAAAAAATGATATTATTTGGTTCCTAATGGAAAAAGGTGGAAGCGTTACATGTTCTGTGATAGAATGTTGAACTGGCACAACAAAAACTCTAAACCAAAATACCTTGAAAGAAGTTCCTAAACATTAACATAGCAGCAATGACTCTCAGCCTCATTCAGCAAGATATCCTCATCATTTCACAGTTGAAGTAAAATTGATTAATCAGGCATTGAACTAGAGGGCAGGAAATAGAATCACATTAAGAAAGAAAGACTGAACTCCAAGATTTTTGAGTTGAATAGAAACATTCTAGGGGATAGGAAAGAAATACATGAGCTAGCAAGAGAATGGCAGACAAATCAAAGATAATACAGTTTTAGAGATGCATCCAGAAGCCTGTGGAAAGAATTATCAAAATATCAGTGACTGACAGAACTTTCGAAAAGTAAAATAATAAATCAATATATAAAAATAAATATCAGAAAAAACTCAGGGCAGACACCATAGAGGTGTAGATGAGAAAGAAACAGAGGAAACATGGAATAAACAGAGGTTTCACAGTCTCCCTTTCAGAAATTTTGCCACAGGAGTCATGAAGGACAAACAATATTTCATGCTTATGTATTTTTTAAAAGTATACTAGAATGAGTAGCTGCTGCTTTCTCATGCATCCTTCTCTCTTGTTTTCTATTTTTATTGTAAGTCTGACTCAGTCCAGTTGCCTGTAACATCAAGCAGTAACATCACCTATTTCAAAAATGATGTTAGAGAGCTAATGCCTGCCTAAACCTACAGAAAGAGAGCAGACATTTGACATCTATCTTCAAGCTTTTGGGGGAAATCTCTTTAAGCAAAGAGAGGCTACAGACTAGCACAGCTTAAGAGGGCACGTGTGTGATGCGTAGTATGATCACCAGCACAATTTGCATGTTTCACGTCACAGAAAACACTGAGCTTGATGATGGATGTTCAACTGGAAATAGCATGAGCCCCATTTTGAGATTTGGGCTTGTGCAAAAGAATCCACTTATGCATGTTTTACTTCAAACAGATAAAAATTAAAGTATGCAAACGTAAAGAGTGATTACCTCAGAGCGGCAGTTTTCCCATTTCTGTGAGTACAGGTGACCTGCCTTGTTTGGTACCCAATTTGTATGTCCCAGTATTTGTTCTCCTGTCTATTCTGCCTGTTACGATTCCTCTTCTTCTTAATTAACTCGCGAGCCTCAGGATCTCGAACCTTTTCCTTTTCTCTGTCCTTTTCCTTGTCTTTGCTCTTCCCGCGTTTCCTCGCCTGCCGGATTTGCCTGGAGTGGGGCAGGGAGCAGGCGCTCCAGGGCCCCACGCTGAGGCTGTACAGGCTTTCCTCGGCCGAGCAGGGGCTGGACTGGCACACCTGGAACTCGGTGAGGTTGGGGCAGGCCGAGCCCCCGAACTGCGGCGGAGCCACCACGTGCCGGGTGCGGTGCTGGAGCCCGCTGCCGCAGGTCTTGGAGCACCGGGACCAGGGCGAGAACTCGGCCACGATGCAGTCCTGCCGGCACGGGATGAGGCACGCCTGCTCCTGCCGCGGCTTCGGCTCGAAGTACTCGCAGATGGCATCCTGGGCCGGCACGCCGTTGGATTTCTGCACGCAGCTGATGTCCCGCGTCTGGATGCCCTCCTCCCCCCGGAGGCACTCCAGGGGCTTCTCGTGGCTGCGGGCCAGGACAGGCCGGCACTGGCTCCAGCCGCCGATCTGCCAGTCGTAGAGCTCCTTGTGCCAGTCGCAGACGCGGAAGCAGCTCTGCTGGTTGTCGGGCCGCTCCGGCTGCCGGCAGTTGGTGGGCAGCGTGGTCCAGCCCTCGGCGTGGGCGCACCACACCGCCCGCGTCTGGAGGCCGCCCGGGCCGCACTCGTCCCCCATGCATCTCCCCCACGGGCCTGCAAAACAAGACGAGATGCTAACATTGCACACTCTGGTCATTTCTCTGCCACGCTGCAAAAGCAAGCTCACACCACTTCCTGTACGTCTAAGGAGTTCATCCTTGGAGAAACTTAAACTTTGAGAATACAAGCGTGGGATTACTCTCCATCTACTGTTTTTATGATTACAGATACATCTCACTTTTATCCCAGACAAACTGAATATTTAATATTGAATAATTCCTAAGCATACACATGAATCAATCACATTGGAGAACTATTACCCAAACAATCACATTAGTTCTTGCTGCCAAGGTAGGAGCCAAATCTCTTCCCTTGTAGACATGAATTGGATCTTTCTCTTCCACTTGAATAACCTTTCCTGAACTGTTAATTTTTTTCCTTCACATTTCTACCACACTACACTTTATACCTTGATGCCAATTAATATTGTGTTCTCCACCCTCCACATTGCATACAGAAAACTACACAATACATGGTGAAAAACAGTGGTGATTTCAAGTCGGCCACTTCTAGTCTTTCCTTTATTATAACTAAAAAAAAAAAGTTAAAATACAGTTAAGAAATGTTCATTCCACACAATCTGTAATATTATAGAATAGCTCTTGAAGACAGAGACATACCAGCTTGTAACTCTCCAAATAACAGAAGCTATTGAATCACAGAATACTGGGTTGGAAGGCACCTCAACAATCATCTGGTCCAAACTTTCTTGGCAAAAGAACAGTGTAGACACGACAGCTCAGCACCCTGTCCAGTTGTATCTTAGCAGTGTCCACTGTTGAGGAATCTACCACTTCCCTGGGGAGATTATTCCAACTTCTGATTATTCTAATTGCAAACATTTCCTCTTGTGTCCAATCAGAATGTGCCCAGGAGTAACATTCACGCAGGAGTAACTTGTTCCTACCATTTTCTAATATCTCCAATATGGTAAATATTTGACTTGCAACATATTGTTATAATGAATGTCAACAAAAATAAACAAAAGGCTATCTCCTTGAAAGATTATGTAGTTGCTTTTTCCATTATTAAAAACTGTAATATTCACCCAGTTCAACCCATGAAATCCATAAGTTAGAGGTTAAAAAAATCCTGTATTTGTCAGGTGTTTTAAGATCGCCCCTCACACACACTGTAAATTGACTTAATACATAAGATCAAAAGAATAAGCAATTCAGAGAAAAACCCTGCAACTATTTATCAAAGACCTGTCTATCTGCAGACACTACAGAAGACATTTTCTGTACTGAGGAGTGCCCTGTCCTATGAAGAAATTGGGGCCAAGCCACACAATCCTCATTCACCTGAATGACCCCAGTCCAAGACTATTTCTGTGAGTATTGCTGTTGAAGGAGCCAGGCTGAGCCTTTGCTATTTTCAAAGCAGGTTAACAGCATAATTTTGGAACTGCACAGGAATAAGTGAAATGAACTATGGCAGATACAAATTATTTACAACATCTTCTTATCAAATGACTGGGAGGAATATGTGGCCACATTTTAGTACTGATTCCCATGAGCTTTAAAACTCTCATTGACTTCCACACAATTTTCATCTGTTCATCCAACATTAACTTCAGTACCAGTTTGGGAATGGGCTGATGATAGGCTATACATTTAGCCTCTGCTCCTCATTGTCTCTTTTTTAAGTGAACACCATGGCTGAACAGTTCACTTGTAGTTTTAAAACCCTGAGAATGAACACTAGATGGCTGAAAATAGCAATACCAGCTGGCAGATTCAGCCCATGGAAATTCCCCCATCCACACTAACCAATATTCCTGTTATTTTTCAGTTGCACACTTTGAAATCTTCAGTTGAGTTACCCCCCTTTCCCTGTAGCCACTGTGGTCAAACTCAAGCACTTGCTGAGGAATGTTGTTGCTATGCATTTGTATGAGGATATCACAAAATGAGAGGGAGAGGTTTCTCTCTGGATTTTCCTCACATCTACCCATCTCTTTCTCAATTATTAAGAGCCTACAATAATTCACTTCTAACTTAAGTAGCCCCAAAAACATTGCAAGCTTCAAGGTGAGATATGGTTGTCTTTCAAAATTAATCACAGGAAAACAGGAAAATAAGTGTCTCTGAACCGAGTAAAGGGGCTTTATGACTTTTCCAAAAAGTCAAAGAAATGAATCCTAAATCCACTTTAAAGTTTTGAATGATTCTCAGAAATATGAGAAAAATCACATTCAGGTTACCTGCACTATGTTTTTTTTGCTATGCCATTATTAGAGGTAATATATTTACCACTGTCTTTGTAAATAAGAAATTTTGGCATAAAATTAATTTCACAGAGACTAATGTAGCATACATATGCAACTCAGGATGAAAGAGATCAGCAGGACACTGTGTAGAGTCTCACCCACCATTACTTAAAGGCTGCAGGAGGTGGGGGTGACTGCCCTTTCACAAATCTTCAGCTGATGTTTAGCACTATACAACAAGAATGTCTTTAGGAAACCTGTCAAGCCTAATCAAGGCTTCATATAATATTTTAATTTGCCCTTTATGAATATTCTTTAGGCTTTCTCTTTCCACTGAAGCAGTCTCCACACAGACACTCTGCTGTCCCTGCTGTGTGCTGATCCAGACACGCCTCACCAATGGGATGTATGTGCACTCAAACCATCTCACAATAGGGAAAAAGGCTACTGCTGTGAATGCAAAACAGCTTTTCTTTGGATTTTAGCTGAACATACTTAGATGAGTGAATCATACTCTGCCTGTAGTGAGCTGAACTTGTTTCAAGAAAACGCTATCGTTTATCCACTCTTTATTTAGAGTGTTTTACAAATGGCAGTTACAGAAATAAATAGGAAGCTTGCCTCTTTTTGTTCTGGGAGTTGTCACTGAAGTCTTAGTGAGTTTAAAATGTCATTTGTAATTCTTTGTCTTCTAAAGAGATTATTGTAAAATACAATATTAAGATTCCCTCTAAGCTTCTGAAGGATTAACATTTATTTTTTTTTTTTTAGAGAGCAGGAACATAAGTGAATTAAACATTCCTGCAAGTTTATTCTGAAATTTCAGGGAATGACCACAATGGAGGCAAAAGCTGAAAACTAAAGTCCCACTAAAGCACTGACAGTTTTGCAGCTGAGAACAAAGTAAGCTATCATTGTATTTAATATAGCATATTTAATATAGTAAACTTAAATATCGTTTCAGGTATTAAAATTATCTCTGTTTTAAAAAGAACTTTGAACTTCAATCCAGGACAAATAAAGCTATGTGAAAATCCCTTGAGCTCTTCTTCTCATACAAATACAAAGAAAGACAAAATAATCCCCCAACTATCCTCAAACATAAAACTCCAAAGACATCTTAAAGCATTGTGCAAGACATTGCTCACATTTTTAACAAGTGAGAGCTGCACTGATTTCAACTGACTTTTGCTGTATTTTCCATGAGAACTGGTTTTGACCCATTTTGTGTTACTGGTTTGGTGCCTGTAAGTAGCATTAACAGTTTAATGCCAGGGAGAGACTCAGACTGCATGAGACAATGAGCAGCTTAGTTTTCAGTATTTTGAGAGGATTGTATTTAATGGGACTATTGAGAGACTGATTAGCAAAAATCTACTTTTTCTAAGTTCAGAAACAAGCTAACCTTACCTAATATTGGAGACCTCCAATTTCTTTGTACCATGAAAAGGTTGGGAAGAGGGCAAAGAGGTTAACAGACTGATACAGGGCTGAGTCAGAAGGACACAAGTATTACAAGATAGAGTTCAAGCTTAAGCAGTAAATCTCAAGAGGGGTCAAAAAGACACAGATCAAGAAGTATTTGAAGGACTCAGAAAATGAGACTGAATGCAAACTGCAGCTCCTGATAGTGGAGCTGGTCAAAGAGCTGGGTGAACAGCAGGTCACTAAGAATACAGCAGCCTCAGAGCTCTGCCAAAATCCCTTGCAGATCTGCTTGACTGAATTAAAATTTGATAAACATGTCTGTAACTTGGTACAGTACACCTGAATATTTGCTTTGCACAAAGGAAAAACAACCACTGCTGCAACAAAGTATTTATATCACAGGCAGTAACTAATTGTGAAAGTCTAAACAGGGAAGAGTCTCACTGACGCAGACACATTGCTTATCACACTGGCAAAAGGTAAAACAGAAAAATGCTGTCATTCTAGATAAATTACTGGTAACTTGTTTTTTTAATTTATTTTTTAATACAGGGTCTGATATGCTGCCAACACCACATGCTGGCCACATTTGGACAGACAGATTCTATAATTTATACTACTGGGAGTGCCAACACAGTAGAACAGCACTGATAGACAAAACCTTTAATTTTGCATCTTTCCCAGCTATGGCAGGACTCCCTGAGTGCTGTATGACTTGCTGCCTGCTCTGTTTGCCAGCAAATTTTCCCCTCCAGGAGTGCTATGGATCACCTTGACTGCTGTTTCTATTTAATGCTTTTGTCTTTCTTGGCTCCTCTTTCGGAGGTTGAAAAGAACATGCAAGGCAGTGTCTGCATCAAGGAAAACAGATTCAGGATACAGGAGAGAGATAAAAGCAGAAAGGATTCTCAACATAATAAAATGTAACACCCATGATTCAGAGGAATATAATGAAGTATCAAATATGCCTACAAATTATTTAACCCTTAGATCAAATTTTTTATTTTATGATAGGAAGAGTGTAAGCCACAGTGTAATTCAAAGAATTTTAGAATATGAAGAACAAGTTATTGAAATTTCTTAAATTAACAATGAAATATAAAAAAATATGATTAAAAAGAAATATAAATTAAGCTAATTTATAAATTGCACATTGTTTCCCTAGCTTTCCAGAGTACTTCCAACAGTGGAATAAAGGCAAATCAAAGCATATAAAAATCAGCCTCTTAGTAGTCTTTCTAGGTGTGCACATAATTATTAAGGCACTTAATAAAATGTAAGTCCTTTTATTTTTTTCCTCTATTAATATCCATTGGGAAAATACATTCACACATGTCTCTGATACTATTTACAGTATGGCAATTAACAGTATCTGTTATTAAATTTCTCTAAAAATTATGAATGCAATACACATGATACAAACCTAGGAGTAACCATACTATTTCAAATTCTGACAACAACATCACAGAAGGCAGAGCATGTGCTCAGTATTTCCCTAAAAGCATCATCATATTAGAACCTCACAGTTACTAGAACCAAATATTTATTTTCCTCCAGCAAAGAGGAAAGTCAATTTTACACATTAGAAAACTGGTGAGTTTAAGACAAGATTGTGTGTTTCCTAACAAAAGTTTTGAATGCAACATTCTTTCCCAGTGTTGATGTGGTTTCCTGTGCTGTAATTCACGGCAGTTTTAACACCACATTTCACTTGGTAGAGAGGTTATTTGGCTGCTCTCTGCTTTTTTGTGTGCTTTAACATTGTGACAACTGTAATAGATATTGACTCTTTTTTCCATTTGGTATAAACATAGAGAGACTAAAAAGTATCTATTTCTACAGTACAAAAAAAAAAAAAAAAAAAAAAAAAAAGAAAGTAAAGCAAACATTAAGAAATTAAATGGTCTCAAAGTTTTTCCTCCTCTTTTTAATCTAATGCTAGTTCTTCATCTGCCCTAGACAGCCAGGGCTGAGAACCTAATTCCATACTTATATTAAAAAACCCTCAACCACCTACTTATATTTGTCACTGTTTAATATTTATTCTGTTGCTCTGGCTGTACATATTCAATTTTTTAAATAAACTGGATAAGGATCCACACTTTTCATAATACATTTCTACCCAAAGTAATTTGACTGTACAGTGGCTTAACACCCTGAAAATTGCTATCTGCACCACAGCTATCAAGAGCCTTCAGCTTGCAGGAGTAGTGCAACATATTTTTCTGAAGTGTGTGCTGGCACATCCACAAACATGAAAGGTTGACAGCTCACAGTGCAGAACTATCTGGCTTTGTGCTGTTGTTATCACCTGGAAGGAAATCCTCTCCTTTAGGCTCATTACAAACTAAAGCTAATTCCTAAAACATTATTCAGTTTTAAAGCAGTTCTTCCTCCAAATTTCTTTAGCACAAATTCCTCTCACTGTTCATTTTCCCTTTACATAGTATAGCAGTAGCAGACAAAATGAATATTAAATGAATACACAAAGGGAATATTTAATTGAAGCAGCATGGTTTAAAGAAAAATAGAGCTCCTATGTTCTACAAAGCAATTACATTGCTTTGAGCTACTAGTCATGTTGGAATAAATACTTCTGATATTGAATATAGCTTCTTCTAGCCAACAGTCTGTTTACATGTAAAGCTGGTTCATGAATGTTTCTTATTTTCATTAGAGGTGGTGTTAAACCATCCTAACACATTCCTCACATTGCTCTCCTTATGCTGCCCCTCTAGCCACAGTGCTGGCTGAAAAGCCAGATAACGCTCTTCTGACAAAATGATGATTCTCACACACAGCACACACTCTTGCAGGCTTTGTAAGCTGGATGAAAGGTTTTATTAACCTCTGCTTGTATCTCTGCCACACGTCTGTTTTGGTTTTCTTCTGATTACCCACAGCTGAAAGCTGCTCTGCCTCTGCCCTGTGAGGCAGCAATACTGAGTCAGGCTGAGGACTGACCTCCCTACCCCAGCCACAAAGAACTGGAGCTTGAAGAAGGTTCAGAAATATGGTGAGCACACACAATGCCTTCCCTGGCACCCTCCCAGCTCCCCACACCACAGCAGACATGCTGGTACAAACTTCCTCATATGAATAATACTTCAGATAAAGAAAATCCAAGGGTTCTTCAACCACCTTCTAAGTAGGATCAGTTTCAGAACTCATATTAGAAACTTTTTAATTTACTGCTCTTTTTTCCACGCTACCAGAATGTAATGATAAAAATAAATAGAAATACTAGGAATGTAATGATAGAAAGCACATGGAATCAACCTATTTTTTCCTTATGAAGTGGGCAAAGAAAAATTAAACAAAAAAAAACAAAAACCAATCCCATGAACAGCAGGGCCAATTACAAGTAAATCCATGAAACCAGAAGTTACTTGCAGTTATTATTCAGACTGTAACGATGAGTAAATATTATCATTTTACAATGAAAGCCCTATAATATTATGTCTAACAAAAAAACATCACCATGAATAATTCCTATCTGTGTCCCTGTAGACTTTTACAGCTCCATCTCTGTCAGAATCTGATTTTAAGAGATAGGTTACTGAGAAAATCAATTCAGAATCCAATGCCTAGTAAAGAGGAGGATTTGATTTTTATAGATTAAGATGAAGTTTTCTTCTTGGTTTTGAACAAAGATTCACTGTTTTCTTCCTATAAACATTTTATATCCAATTTACCTACAAATCTAAAAGCAAATTTTAATGGAAACAGTGCTGAGATAACATCTCACATAACCTGAAAATTTCACTGGTGATGAGTGTTCTCACTGACCGTAGGAGGAAATGCAGATTTTTGCACTAATTTAACCAACAGTGGCTTGCCCTCCACTTTTCATCAGAGTCAGTCCCAGCTAGATCTATTGTAAACACACTACTAGTCCTTGTCATGACACTTTGGGCATCAGTGTGTGTTGCAGCACCAATTTCTTGGTAATGTTAGGAGAGTTTATTTTTTCTATGCAGTCTCATGTAATCTAATGACAATTAGTCATGTTGAACAGGTAGCAGAGACTTTAAATAAAATTTAATTTCTATCATAAATAATTTTGCAATTCAGATTGTTAAATGTGATTTTCTTTAGTAAACAAAGACTGATGCCTTAAAAAAAAAAAAAAAAAAAAAAAAGAAAAAAGACAGAGTATTTATGTTTCAATTTTCATCAAGACCAAGTGAATGCTTTTATTGTTCTACCTCTGTTTCATTTTCTGCCCTTTGATTTCTTTCCCTTGCTCATCACAGCCTCCTGCTGTGGTGCTGATGGCCAGAAGTGCTGGTTGTGAGGCTGTGCAACCACAGGGCACGTCCATCAGCACAGGCCATTGCCAGCCCACTGGTTTGTAATCCCAGGCTCTGCTTACATTAGCCAAGGGCAAACAAGTCAAAAACCTCCTCCACTGAGAAATGAAGAAATGCACTGATACAGCCTTGCAGAAACTGGCTACGGCTTTTCAAGTAGGCTACTAGAGCCAGAAATCAGAAATTAAATGTAGTGTCTTTGACAGTGACTTGTTTAAAAGTGTGTGATGTCAGACAAGGAAGCCAGAGGCTGGTTATAAGAAAACACTACAGTTCAGTAGCATGAAGTCATGAAGAGATTTAGGTATTCAGCGCCACTACTAGCCTGCAGGATGATCTGTGTACACCACTGCTGTCACCTTGCACTTCAGCTTCTTCAGTGTGAGGCAAGGACAACAAAATGAATTTTTAAAGCCCATTACAGGCATTAACAAAAACGGTGTGCAATAAGTAAATAGCAGTAAGAACACATGTTCTGTCATTTTGTCTCTGGAAGCTCATAGTTTACTCAATATCTTTCCCTGGAGTTTAGCTCTAAATCCCAGTTGTGTTGAATGGTGTGTTTTAATAAAAAAGCAAGATGCTCAGACGATAAACTGGTACTTTTTCTTACTCTTGGCAGGAATCTTATTCATAGAGCACAGCATTTACACTTCTCATCTGTGTCTTCCCTCTGACTCCTTGGCCACAAGAGAGCTAATACAGATTTTGAAAGATCAAATAAGAAGGTTTCCCATATCTCTGGATTCTTTATAGCATTCTTTGCCACTAATGGAATGAAATAAAATAGCAGATCTGAACTTAATGAATATCACTTAAATAAAGCAATGGACCTGTCATCCTTTTGGCTTTCTTCTAATTTACTGGAGTGAAGAAAGTTTAACGAAATTTAATTTAATGAAATTGCATATACAGAAACTTAAGCAAAGGGTCAAGTGTGTATAGTTATCATTATTTACCTTTAAATATTTCATTATTTAAATTGCCTCATTGGGCTGAAATAACAATTCAGTCATAACTCTTTTGAAGTGCACTAAGACTTTATGTCTTGCAGAGATACATTCTCCCAAGCATATCCTCTGTTCATTTATTATTCATTATCATCTGCATTTTGCCAAATTCCTTTGAAACCCATTTTCAATTTTAAATGGCAACTTTCCTCTAAAACTGTGGTGCATTCATCATACAGACATCATTCTTGAAACTCTGTGAATGCAAGGCAACTAAGTCTTGTGATATGCTCAAAATACAGGTGCCACTGTATATCAGACAAGAATAGATCTCTATTAGTTTTGAAGAAATCATCTGGAAATTTTGAAGGAATTATCAGGACCATATGATACCTGCCACTGCAATGTATGCAAAATAAGCAATGTCTTCATCTGAGTGCCCTGTAATCAATCATTTTCATTCAGACATAACTGGGAGAAATAATTAGATCAAGAAATGACTATTATTTAGTCACTTCCATCTGGCAAATGTGTTCCAAAATTGTATTAAATAAGCAGTTTTGTTCTATTTTTATGTGCAAGTACTTTCTCAATTTTTGTTCAAAAAATAGGATAATGAAATATTAGTGTAGGCAGTTAGACTATATCATAACATTGGCTTTTAAACAGAAATCCCCATTAGTCACAGCAGGGACTGCTGCTTAAAAATACATGAACTTGAGCTGATGTTATCACACTGATCTATCACAAGAACCCAAGATGCCCTATTTAAAATGCAGTGAATCACTATTACAGAAAAATTAAATGTACACAAGTATTTTAAGGACTTCATCAGAAGAATACTCTCAGAAATATCTAGAAGATATCTTAAAATTCCTCTCACCCATCAAAGAAACAGAGACAGAAACACAGCAACCAACCTTTCCTTTAATATTCTCTCCTAGCACAAAACCCACTTACCCTTCCACTGCCAGTATAACATTTGAATTTTTGAGTTACTTCAGAGAGGTTATTTTATAAGCAATAGCAGAATCTTTTAGCAGATGCTAAAAGATTTTTTCTCTTGACAGGTAATTTTTTTCTTTAGCATCACCTTAAACCTTCTGTAGACATGGAAGGATTTATTTGATTACTGTATTGGGAAACCTCCCAGTTAGGAGAAGGTGAGAGGCAAAGAATGTGTTAGGAGACTTCACACATGCAAAGCTACACAGTGTCAGAGCAAACTGCATGTTTGATTCCAGAAAGACAAAAACAAGAAATTAATTTTTTTCTTTTCTAATAATCTGCTACTTCTTTGAAAACTGTGCTAAAGCACTGAGTTTAGCAATAAGAAATGTCATTGATTACTCCTCTGGTACTATTTTTTGTCACTATTGTCCTGTTAGATCCTCATTCAGCCTTCAAGAAACCTGCAAAAATTAGATTTCCATCAGACATTGTTAAAGTAAAATTAGACATCATATGTACTATGAAGTAGTAATCAGATATTTACCAATTCTTCCAGGTTTAATTTTTGAAAGAAAAAGAAAAAAGTTTAATTAAAACATCCTGACAACATGTAGGACTGTCAGAATTCTTGTGGAGATTAAAAAAAAATCTCTACAGGGATGAGAAATTCTTCCAGAGTATTTAGCATAAAGTAAAATATAATAGGCAGGTGGCAGTTATAACTGCTATTAAAATAAGTAGAGAGGGGGAGAAAGGAAATAATCCTTTGGTATCTGCTCTTCCACAAAGCCAACCACAATTCTAGAAGCTCATCCAGTAAAGATGATAAACTGCACGGTGTTTCTTCTGTCAAGGATACCTCTGTGAAAGGCATGCAAATCTAAAACAAGTAATATTAACATACTACAGGATTTTTAAAGGTACCTATTATACTTAACAAAGAATGTTTTAAATCTGATCTTGGCTGTTGCCAAATTCTCAGGGTCAGCAGAAACTTAGGGACCATTTCATCAAGTGCTGAGATAAAAGTTGGCAGTACTTAGTGTTCCACAAAATAGGAAGACCTGAAGGAAATGTGCAAAGAGGATGGAGCCAGACTCCTTTCAGTGGTGCCCAGTGAGAGGATCAGAGATAACAGGCACCACCAGAAAGACAGGAGGTTCCCCCTGTTTCCCCTGGACACTAGAAGGCAAGTTTTAGCTGGAACAGGATTTCCTTCATAGCTCATAGTAGTTCACATGATATTATATTTTGGATTTGTGATGAAAATAGTGTTGATAATCTAGAGATGTTTTCATTACTACTGAGCAGTGTTTACACAGAGTCAAAGCCCTTTTCTGCTCATTACACCACCCTACCAGCAAAGAGAATGGAATGCACAAGTTGGGTGGGAAAACAGCTGGGACATCTGAACACAACAGATCCAAGGGACATTCCACACCATATGGAATCATGCTCATCATTAGGAGTTGGACTTGGAGGACCCCAGTGGTCCTTTCCATTCAATATATTCTATGATTTTGTGATATATTACTGGGGAAGAAGGAAGCACAGAATATCCAGAACAATGGTGTCTGTCTTCCCAAGTAACCCTCATTTATGACAGAGCCCTCCTTTCCTGGAGAAGGCAGAACACCTTCCTGCCCATGGGAAGAGGTGAATGAATGAATCCTTGTTTGGCTCTGCTTGTACATGTGACTTTTGCTTAACCTATTAATCTGTCTTCATCTCAACCCATAAATTTTCTGACTTTTCTCCTTCCAACTCTCTCCCCCATCTCAACAGGGAAATCAAGTGAGCTGCTGTGTGGGGCTTAGTTCCCAGCTGGAGTTAAACCACGAGTCAAGAAACTCTTTTATTGTGAGGGTGACTGAGCACTAGAACAGGTTGCCCAGAAATGATGGAGAGTCTCCATCCTTAGAGACATTCAAAAGCTGGACAACTGACTCTAGGAGCAGGATATTTGGACAAGGTGACCTCTGCTGCTCCCTTCCACCCTCACCTGCTCTGTGATCTGATTTCAAACATATCAGTTTGAAACTCAAAAGTCACAAAGGCAGTATTTATTTAGTTATGTAGTTTCCAGAATCTCCTAAATTTCTAACTTTACTATGCCAAATCTTAATGCACTATATGAAGCCTAAAAGATATTATGCATTTATGAAAGTAGGCATCAAGAAAATGCTCTCTGTTAAGGTTTGGAATCCATTAATCATCAGTCTTTTTATAAAGTCTGCACCTTTCTAGAAATAGCTATTTAATTGCATGCCACAGATTCTGCATCACAAAACTGACAGGAAGAACAATTTATAATGAAAACCATCTATAGAATTTAAAACTTAACTAATAGACAATTACCATAAACTTAAATGTGCAACATGTACTCACACTTCATTAAATATTAACTACATTAAAAGTTAATTCCTAAGTGTTTTTTATAATTATTAAATCTAGTGGAGTAGAGAAAGAACTGTGACAGATACAAAATAACATAAAAATATTAAAATTATACACTGGGAAATCTTAATAATACACTTTTTATGGATTACCACAAGTGCTAAATCTCACAGTTTAAGCTTCATTGAGCAATGTATACTTACATCAATTCTTTAAATTCTTCCTCTCAGTACTTCTAAGTATTAGACAAATACAAACTAATTTTCTAAATAATGAAGGATCAGTGTTTTTGCAAATTTAAGGGAGAAAATTATTGAGATAATAATTTTCCACAGAATCCAGGTCCTCAAAACTGCTAAAATGATGCTATGCTATCAGGTCAGTCAAATTTCTAGGTAAGTAAATAGTTTACTTCACGTTCTTCAATTTTGCTATTACCTGAATGCCTTGTTTAACTTTAAAACAGAACTTCAAGAAAGAGACAAAGTCCAAGAATGTCTTTTTATGGTATAATCATATTCAATTAAAGGCCATTCCAGAAGGAACAGCACCTTAGTGGGAAGCTATTGTTGCACATCCCAAGAAGTCTCACTAAGCTAAATAACAAACCCTGTCCTTTTAAAAGACTGAGATAACATTATACCACTTTAGCACAGCTCCTTTGGCTACATCACTTAGGAAATTAAAAATGTCATTCTCTATTTTAATTCACCTTCAGGAAAGAAGGTTAACTCATTGGCAAGGAAATTTTAACAGGTCAGATCTTTCAAAATCAATAATGAACTGCACTTGAGATATCTTTCTGAAGGAACAACTTCAATTAAAACAGCCCTCACCAGAGATAATGAGTAGAGAAGGAAGGTTAGTGTTGGACAAAGAAACACTGCCCCCCTTGCCAAGTATGTGATGCAAAGATACTTATCAGCCTGAATTATGCTGAAATGTCTTTAAAAGGCCCTGAAAAACAGAAAGGTCATTTTGTCTCAAGGAGACTCTCTACAAAGGGGTAAGAGTGACAGAGAATCTTTCCTAATAATTTTTTAAAAAATTATCAACATTAATATGTTTACTGGTCTCAGGAACAAAGGAAAAAAAACTGGAAATTTCTCTGGAAATTTCAATGTCACAAAGGACTTTGACAGTGATAATATGGCCACTGTTTATTTTTCTGGAGGATGCAGAATAGGTAATTGTCCATCCAGGCTACATTAGCAGCTGTAAAATCTTTCTCACCTTCTTCAGATGCATTATGGAAGAAGCAATGTGTTCAAGCAGGGACACATCTGACTTTCGCCTAAGTCTTCATCATACTGTAAAACTTGACTCAATTCCAATTTTACAGGAGATTTGGACAAGCTCTTGCTTCCTTTTAAAATATAAAATTTATGACTGGATAACAACAATTGCCTCATGGGGAAGTATAAAATAATTATAAATCAAATGCAGGAGCCTAAATTTGTCTACCTTGAACCTCGCTATTGAACTGTCAATCCCAATGCCTTTTTGTCCCTCTTCTTACCTTATAATAGTACTATTTAGGATGCCTCTTTTCCTTGCAGTGAAAAATAGCCACAGTCATCTAGACAATGGTCACACTTGAAGAAGGGCACATTTATTTGTACAACAGCAGGTAATTGTAAGCAAAGGAAAGCTCAACCCAGCATGGCACCACTGAAAAAAACAAAAAAGCCAGCTGGGTAGCAAAGAGAATGAAATATACTCCCAACCATATGCATCTCCTTATTATATGCAAATCACAGCACTCTGTTTAATTAGTAAGCTCTGCATTTTTCCTTCCAGTTGTGATTTTTAAAGGCAATAAACATATTCCAGAGAAGGAGGCTACAGCAATAAGAAACCTGACTTCATGCCAGTCAACCAGAATTTCACTAGTTTAGCATAGGACAATTTATAGTTATCTTAGGCAGGGCATTGCAAAATAAAAAAGGAACTCAAATCAGAAAGGAGACTTCTCTCTTTCAACCATTCAAACAAGTCACCAGGAAGACAGAATTGTCTCCCTAGAAAACTTTGAGATTGAAACTAGATGCTTTTCTGGAAGATGCATTCAATTGCTTATGTTCATTTAATTTTTCTAAGATCCAAACACACCTGACCTTGCTGTGCCAGATGTTGTGTGATTTCAGAGACCCAGAGTGCCCAGGTGCTGCTCCACAGGGTTCACAAGCCAGATTGGGCTCAGGGGAGATATGTACAAAGCACAGAATAAACAACTTGATGACTGTAAGCATGATAGCTGTACTAATGTTTTTCTTTGATTGCTTCTTTGCTGGGCTTTCCTGGGAATGTTTATGTCAAATAGAAAAAGGTAAAACTGTAGAAAAGAGTCAATAAAAAGTGTGAGTGGAACTTAGGTACTACAACAATAAGAAAGGCAAGAAGAAATGTCTCAACAGTCAACCAGAAAAGATAAGGAGCTAAAACCAGTGGATTTCACAAACAAACCCCTCTAATTCACTAGTATCTGAAGCTGCTACTGCATGTAGCAGGTCTTCAACTGTCTCAAAACCTACTTCTTCAGTCAGGCAGGAATTTTTAATAATTTTCAAAGCAGATACTAATTGTGCAATCCAGGCACACTGCCCACACCCTGCCTGGCAGCAGCAGCAGCTCAGGTGGAATGTTGCTCAGTACTGGTGTGAGCTTGGACTCCCTCCAGCCACAAAGGTACTGCTGGAGCCAAGGAGCATCCCAGCCCTGACCCATGGGCAAAAGGCATTTGCAGAAGTGGCTGCTGCTGCCAGATGACCCATACTCCAATCATCCCTGGCAGTTTGCTACAGCCACAGCATCACTTATGACCCCTTGTTAGCTATCACTGATTAAGTGATGGCCATATGGGTGCTGTGCTCCTCATCTTTCCTACTGCCTCCTTAAAGCTGTGGTTTATAGGGTCTTGTCAGATCCAATTACTGCTTGGACCACAGCACCTGACCATGCATTAAAATTAAGACACTTGTTGCAAGTCCAGAATTAAAGTTAGATGTTAACTCAGAGTAAAAATACCATTAATGGACCAGGAAACATTTTTCTAGCATAAATTAATTTGAAGCAGTCTATTAATATTACCCAACTAATCTGTTATGATTCTATGTTAACAGAGCAAAATATAACATAAAAATCTGTTTGAAACCTGCTAGTGGGTGAACTTGATTTCTTGCCTTTTAAGGGAAGGTAAAATAAAACATATGCTGTCTACAAATCATTATTAATTTAAAGCTGCAGAGAGAACCATTTTATGATGTAACTAAACATGCTGATTCATGAATTTGAATTAAATTTATTTAGAGCAGTAGCTATTATTGAATGCATGTTTTGGATTTTTAAATAAGGAGATACACATTACAGCAAGAGATTAAAAAAAAACAAAACAGGTTTTTTAGTGCTTTGCTTTTTCAATAATTCAAACACTAATAGCTAAAATCCAACAATAGAAGTTCAGACAGTGATTCTACTACTCCCTTGGTGGCCTTTAAGACCTTGGTTTCAGCCACTAATCAAGATACTAACAGACCTGTCTCTATTATTAGGAATTATACCGGGTTTTATATTTTCTCTGTAAGAAATGGAACACTTATCCAAGCAAATTTAGTATTAATTGCATGTTTCACTTCAAACACTCTTTACTGCCAACAGGATTTTCACTATCAACATCTACAGAGGTCAACTCTCTTACACAACCTGCAGACCAGAAATAAGAAAAAAAATCTCAAAGGCAATGCAAGTGATTTCCTATAAAATTACCTACCCCATGTTTTCTTTAGATAACACAAATTATCTGGAATGGCTTGTAATAAAATTATGTCTTTTAATTATTCTTCAGCTCCTTTTTGCATCTCTGAAACTTTCCAAACATAAAGGTTTGAAAGCAAAAGAATAATTAAAGCTGTTTCTCTAACAGGGGATGTTCATATTTCCATTGTGCTGCAACAACCATCAGGCTGATATCTTGATTTTGGTTTGCAAGAAACATTTGCAAAGCATAGAAGGATGGATCCATTGTCATCACATAAAACCCTAGAAGTTTCAGGAACAAAAATAAAGATATTTCCCTCCCCACCCCTTTATTCAGATATATGCTCTTTCATCAGATGGCACAAAGCATTCCCAAAAAATGTACTGCATGATTTAAAAGGAACCTACAAAGAATCATTCAGTCCTAACTGAGGCCTTACATCAACATTTCAATATAAATGGCATATATATATATATATATATATATCCCCTCTTTTGGACATTAAAGGGTTGATTTCTTCCATACATATAGTAGTAGCAAGGGAGGAAGGCTGTTTCTGTTACTTGTGGTACCCATCTGCTCAATAGATGCAATCTACTTCTATTCAATGATGCTTATTCCTGGTATTACTGTAGCATTTAATGAGGTTTTAATGCATATGGACCTCCTAGGGTTTTAACTGAAAACATGGTGAACACTACAGGGAATTATTTAAAAAATGGGAATGAAAGTGTTTTGGGGCTACAGTGTTTGAAAACATTGAGATTGCAGCTTGGCAAACTTGATGGAGAGCAAAGAAAATTACTTGCCCGGAGACAACAATGTCATCCTGAAGAGCACAAGATTGTTTTATCCTTTCCCCACCAACATCAACTGAAACAATGGAAAAAGGTACAGTTGTACACTAAAAAGTCTATATTCTGCAGCAATGCCATGAACTAAGAATTTATTACTTCTAACAGCACAGCACAGAACTGGATCCCTGAACACTTGCTTCAACACACAGAATTCAAAAAATCAGTGGCAAAACCAAGAGCTTTCACATTCCAATTCAATGCATTTTTGGTCCATGGATAATACTAAATGTGTTACTTTGACACTGCATATGTGCCAGAACTACTTTCAAAGCTGAGATAATACAATAAAAGTTTCCATTATACATACATATTGGGAACAAACATTGCAACATTGAAAAAGATGTTTCATTTTTTAATGGCATTTTCAGTTGGTTAAAAAGATAATTTTCTCCATCAAAGAGCATTCCATTATTATATTTCAGAAGAAGCACAAGACCACAGCTACAATCAACCATCAAAGTTGCAACCATCAAAACCTCACAGGAGCAGACACACAAATATATATACTTGTATATATGTGCATATATGCATATATGTGTATATATATACATATATACAATATATAACAATTCTATAGTCTAGTTTGCTTTTGTCTGTACATTTCAAGAGGTTCAAGACGCTGGATGATTAATAACCACACAGGGAATGTTTTGTTGATCTGAAATCACATGCTTACAGAGTACTAGAAACCAACTACAAGATGTTTTATTTTCCAGTAGTTCATGGAAGAGATAGACAAAATAGACAGGTCAATCATGTTCTCAGAAGTTAATCCCAAGCCAATAAGTACACACAACTGCATCCACAGTGTGAACAAAATGGAATCTCTCGAGACTGTTAAAAATGAAAAATGATCCAACAAGCCTTTGCCTCCTCTATGCACATTCCTATAGCACCCAATGCTACCAAAAGAGCAGTGGCTTCAGTGTTCACATAATGTTCCTACTGAGGCATCTTATGACAAATTAACACTCATAAAATGCATGGCAAGAGAGGATCTGGAGGCTTTGCAGAGGGAGGTGATGATATTCAGTGAGTTTGGAGACATTAAGCCAGAGGCACCAAACACAAGTCAGCGTGAGCTGCTCTCTGGTGACTGAAAACCTCACACCTCTACAAGGTCTGGATCTTGATTTACAGCAGGTGGCCAAGGGCACTGAGCCACATCTCAAAGATGCATACCCTCCCCCAAATCCCTACCCAGAAAATGTTCTTCTAAACATACACCTCAGAGAAGACTTAGGCCACACTGTTCTCATGCACATGATGAATGACAACTTTATTTTCCTTCATTCTTTAACATCCACAACAAACCCTTTTCAGTAGTCAATATTTCATTGCAGGTCTTGGATTGAATGAAAAACTTCCTTCAACTGCCAGTAAAAAGCAAAGGAAGAAACTGAACTGAATGTTTGGGCTTCTTGGGCTTTCTCTTCCCTCTTCTGACCCCTTAGGGTTCACTTTTACCTCACCATTTAAAAGTTTGGCTCAAAACAGGCAGATCTCCCATCAACTAAGGAAGCCAACACTTGGGAAGCTCATCACCCAAATTTGCCTTATCACGTTAGTGATGACACCAGCTTTTGAACCACTTGCAGAAAATGTCCCAGATGAAGTGCAAATTAGCAATCCAGACAAGATGAGCCCCAAAAGACACTAGCAGGTGCCTGGACAGTAACAAACAATGGCTAAGCAGCAACTCCTGGTAGAGATTTCCCTGCATGTTCAGCTGATGTCCTCCTTCAGAGACATGGGAAGGACTCATGCTACTTTACCCTTGTTATTTTAGAAATGCCCTGATGATCATGCCAAGGTCAGAATTGTGACCTAGGGGAGTCCTCCAACACCAGTCCAAAAAGCACAGTAGGAGCACAGCTAGTAAATCAACCTGCTTCACAACTGTAAATTGCATGATTATCCTGGAAGCTGTGGCCTAAATAAATACGCTAAGGCTGTGGGAAAACAAAACAAAACCAAACAAAAATTTCAAAACCAAAACCATACCATACCAAACCAAATCAAAGAGAAAACAAGAGGAGATAGAAAACCCAAACAAACAACTCTGGGGACAAGAGATGATCTACATGCTCAAACTGTCCCTGTCAGGCTGTTGTGATGCTCCTGAGGTCTGTTCCCTGTGAAAGGCTGGATTACTAGCTGGGTTATCAGCATATAAACTTTAACATTAGGTCAGCCCTGAAGTGGTCAGGCAGTTAGAATAGATTATCTTTGCAAGTCCTTTACAACAGAATGATTCTATTCTATTCTATTCTATTCTATTCTATTCTATTCTATTCTATTCTATTCTATTCTATTCTATTCTATTCTATTCTATTCTATTCTATTCTATTTCTACCACATTTTACCTGTGATTGATCTCCTTAATGAATAAATACCTATTTCTTTGAAATCTACCACGCTCTTGACCTCAACAACTTTATCATTCTTGTCTGCTGTTTCAGAACTAACAGTGCCTGAAGAAAGGAACTTTAAAAACATTTATTTATTTTACAGGTTTCATAATTGCACAATATTCCTGTGAAAAAGTGCATAGATCTGGTGTTGGATAGCCTCACTGGGATTAGCATTTACACTTCTGCACACAAATAAGGTGGTGGGATCCATGATGCAAAGATTTGGAAAAGCCTTGTTTTTCATGAACTGACTATTTACAACATTTTCTAGCAAATGAAGGAGGGTTTTCAAACAAGTAGAAGAAAATTGCAATTAAAATCAAAACAAAACAGGATGTTTCTCACAAAATACATGAAAACAACTTGGAAACTTTTGTTGTAGGTGGTTGTGTGCAAAAAGCAGCAGCAAATTGTCAGAGAGAAAAAATTCACAGTAGTTATTATACAGAAAGAGATTACCATTGGTCTAGAAAGATACAATTTGCTGGAGGCAAGGATAGCATTTAGAGGTGGTATCTGTACAAAACTGTCCTCATTTCATACTCCTCCCCAGGCATCCAGAAACAGGCAAGGTCACAGAAAGGATATTCTATTAAATTCACCTTTGTTTTGATTTGATTTGAATGCTCTGTTTTTAAATCAGCATGGATAAACATCCATGCTGATGGATTTCTTCCTTGTATCCCCAAATTATCACAAATGCTGTATCAAATGCTGCAAAGTCCATGTGTGTCCCAAATGTCACCACACATAGGGAACTCCATAAAAAACATATCCTTACTGAACTGTGAGGTGGAAGAGCATGAAAAGATACATCTTATAAAGAAAGTATTGCTTTAAAAGTTGCATATAGAAACTCTAAAGGTCTAAAAGAAAAAGGAAACCTCTCTAAAAGTTGCTACTTGTTCAAAGGCAAAACAGCCAGAGCTACTCTAGGCTTTCTTCTCCTTTAGTTCTGGATATTTCAGTCAATCATATGCAACAAAAATACTTGTAGAACAGCTTCCCTCATTATTATGCAGAAGCAGATTAAATGTCTTTCTATGATGTAGAAACAGGTGACATTTCCAGGGCTGCTGATCCCTTTTTTTTTTTTTTTTTTTTTAAATACATTTATACATGTGGCTATGCACCTATCAAGTAATTATGGGAAAACATATATATGCCATCAAGTTTTGACAAAATTTAATTTGCTTTTAGTGTCACGTACACAAAACACCAAGTGGTTGTATATGCCCTATTAAGGAAGGAGAGGGAGAGGCAAAAGAATGAAAATAATGTAGGAAGAAGGCAAAAATTCCCTCAGATCTAAATACTGGAATAATACTCTAATCAGTAAATATGAAAATAAACCTTACATAGCTCTATCAGAATCTTAAGGCTTTATAACATGACATTTTTTGCCTAATTTTTTTTCCCTATTCAGAAAATATAAAGCAACTCTCAAGAAGCAAATCTTTAAGGAGCCTGAATATTTTTGTTTGAAGGAAGTAAACCTCTGATCCCATGACAGCAAGACCCCATTACAGAATGTGCTAATTGGCTGCACCCTTCGGGAGCTCAGCACACTCCACCTTTTATTTCAAGGCTGACACTGCACCTTAGTGTGAGGTTATCACATTAGTCAGTCCCTGTTGTGAAACACCATGTGTGAAACTAGAATGGAAGTGCAAAATGACCGAGATTCACTCTGACTTCAGTGTCAGCACAAGGTTCCTGTCATATGCCTGGGAGTGAGTGCATGTGATGTGTCTTTGCCCACCTTATTTATACAAGTATCATCAAAACTTTTCAGGTTGGATACTGCTTCCACTTTATGAATGCCTGCTGTTACTTCTTTCATGCTGTGACTACCTCTTAGCACAAAACAAGTTATCACCTGCTTTTATTAGAATTTTCTTTATCAGCCTTAGAAAGGTAAAAAATCCTGCAACAGATAATTTTTATACAGCCTTATCCCTGCACATTTAAGTACAGTGAATAACATGGAGATAAATGTGTATTTGGAAGGGATTCCTGTGCTCACAGAGGCTGCACAAGTTGTCATTTTGAAAGATGCAAAAAAAGATGGTTGAAGAAAATCAGGAAAGCCACAACTTTGTTGTCCATCTACAAACTAATGTAGAATGACTAGAGTAAATAATAATAAGCCTGGAGATGCTTCACTGTAACATTTACTAAATTATACACACACATCCAAAAACCCCTTAAAGAATGAAAAACCACTGTCCCTACTCCCTCCACATATGAAATATGAATATGAAATTCCAGCCAGCTCCATGTGTGAAGCCTGAGTAGAAGCTGAAGAGCATCAATTCTACATGCACTGAACCATCCAGCTGGTACAATGAGATGTCTGATTCTTGTTTCATAGCATTATATCAGGAATCACAAACACATGAATTAATTATATGTAACCTTTCTGAAAAATATCTAATAAAGATCACTTTTATCAAATACTGAAGCATTCCTTCTTTCTTTAGCTACATAGTCTGACATATACACACACATTCCCATTTCATCAGACAAACATAGCTAGGGCAAAATTCTATTTTTAACACCTAGGAAATCTACACAATAGTATAAAAGCTGTACCATAGAAAGAAACCAAAACTAACCAAGCCCCTAAAATGTGAATTTGCATCTCACATTCTCTCTTAGTCAGTTCTGCTATCATATTATAAGCCACAAGTATTTCTGTTGCTTCTTCTCAGTTTAGGACACTGAAAAAAACATAACCAATCTTAGAAGCCAAACTAAATGCACACTCATTACTCCCTCTTCCAAAGGCTTCTGAAATTGCAAAACGTTGAAATCAAGCACAGAAATAAACTTTTGCTCTGAATCATATGTAGTAAAGCTATATAGTTAAAATAAAATAAAAAATAACGCTGACAAAATCTTTTATCACATCTTCTGATTTATAAAGAATTGATTAATACCCACTGTGATTTAAAATGAGGCAACCTCTAATGAACCCCTTGTCCAATACTTGCACAATGCCACTGCAGAGGTGGCATTTCTGAAAAAACACAGATATCAGAGTACTGACACCAGAAATGTATTCAGCCATAGAAATATTTTAGATTTTTATTTTTCAAACTACCTTTTAATTCCACAAGGAGCAATTTTAGAAACTTCAAATATTTTATTATATATATTTAGACTGAGAGAGGAATGTAAAGAAATATGTATCTATCAGTCACAGTCTTGGGAGCAAGAGGAGAATGAGGCAGAACACATTGTCAGGTCAGTGGATGTGTCAGGCACTGCCATCCCTTAGACCTTGGTTCAGTTCATAACAACTGAGAGCTTCTACTTCTGAAGCCATATTGACATTTCTGAAAATGTTCTCTAAATTGCCCTTCTGAATTCAGGGTTCACTACTTTTTATGACAAGGTAGGGCTCTGTTTAATTAAAAACAAACACACACATGCAAAAAAAACCCCTGCATTTAAAATTCCACTTCAGAGAGCCTGTGAGCTTACAAATCTGCAAAATATCTTTATGGCTTAACACCATGTATAGCTTCTATTGTGCTACTTCACTTCTCAACTGGATTTTTTATAGAAACTTTTTTTAACAACCAAAATTTTTTCACTTTCATGGGTTTAGGGTATTTTATCTACTCTGAATTTGTATTATAAGCATTTCACCTAATACTTACTTCTTTTTTCATTATCCTTCTACAAATTCAAAAAAGTTATCTTCAGGATTAGAGTTATTTTGGAGATTATTCTAAGTGATTACATCAATGCACATTCCCTTTCTCAGAATAATGATTATTTGCTAGACTTGACTGCAAGCCTGTAACAATATTTGATCTTCCATGATCCCATAAAATTTATACTGCTTTTTGCATATAGCTTGTATTTAAAAGTATTAATAAATATATTTGTAAATCCCAGATCAACCATTCTCTTTTTGTTTTTAAGTGGGCTATTCCTTCCATTAAAAGTTTATTTTTTTCTGAGTCAACTTGGAAACATCAAAGTTGAAAAAAAGTGAGAAGAACACAGTTACTAAATTGGTCTCTAAAAAGAATGAATAAATAGACTGAATAAATTAGTTGCAATGTCAAAGAATCATATGAGGGGGAAAAGGTGCGAAATTAATAACAGTTCTGATGTATTTGATTTCTGAAAGAAAAAGAAACTCAAGCCCCAAAGAGATTTCTACCATAGAAAAAATATTAGCTATATTGAGAAGAAACACTTCATGAACATGTTTTGACAGTAAAATAGGGACTAATGAGATTGTAATTAGCAACAGTCAAAGACTGTTGGAGAAACAGAATAGATTCTGAAGTTATTAGTGTACTGCTTAATTAGTGGCTTCTATGAACCATAAAAAATGTTGATGCTTAATCTACACAAGAAGAATTTAAAAGATACATCTAAGTGAATCTGCTGATTTGTTTACAGTATTAGTTAAGCCTATTTTCAAAAGAACTTTGTACAACTGTAGTGAGGAAACCATAAAAAACCCAGGTGTGTTTAACTGGCATTTCATGCCTATTATACAACCTAGAAGACAAAATGTAAATCCAAGATTTTAAAAACTTATCAGCTGAAGCAAAATGTATAACAAGATACTTAAAGGGATACCATGATAGAAAACAGCTATGATAACATCCTTATGATGAAAATACCATGGATCAAAACTAATTTTTTTCTCTGGAATATATCTATTTTTTTACATTAATGAATGATTTGAGAACTTTGTGTAATGGTGTAATGGTTATACTGATACAGTTTTTAGAGGGTTTGTTCAGAAGGCAGAGAAAGGAAAAAGAGCCTTTCCAGGCTGCTTTGAGGGCGAGGAGGATGAGCTACTACTCCTCATATCTGCAATATGAGCAATAGGAGAGGATTCTGGTTAAACTGCAGCACCAACTGGCTTAGATTTTAGAGGGGAAAAAAATCTTGAAGAAAGGGTAAAAAGTACTGGAATACTTTATCTTATGTTATGACAGGATTCCTAACTTTGGAACTCCTGAAAAAACAAATGAAGAAAAACACCCTCCAGGATGCTCATGGTCAAATTAGAAGACTAATTCACTCTCAACATGGTGATTCTGTGTTTATGCAGTGTAAAATTTCTGTGTAAAATGTAATTCCTGTCACCATGTGATTCAATGAGTTTAAGTAAAACTCCTCAAGGGAGTGAAGGCAGGTAGCTAAGGCAATAGTGATACAAAGATGGGGATCAAGGAAGGGATCAGGCACATGCAGTTGAAAGAGCAGCACATGAGTTAGTTCACTTGGGAATGGAGCTTAAATCATTCCAAGAAATCAGTGATGAAATGCAAAAGGCACTGGGAAAGCTCCAGAGTGAGGAGAGCCTGAAGCAAGAGGTGCTGTTCAGCACAGCTGTGATGGATGATGCTGAAGCTGCTGAGCAGATGAAAACACAAAGAGGAGCAGAGAAGGGGCAACATGTCAGAGAACTGCCTTGTGACAAATGCACTGAATTGAATCAGCCTCTTCAATACCATCTAATTCTTAATGTCATCTTCCTTCCAGAAAAGGGCTCTCTCATTTGATAAGCTGGGCAGTGATATTCTGATGTGCAGAGACTTTCCAGGCCTTTGCACAAGGGGAAGGAGACAGGCACACAAAAGAGCAGAGAGTGCAGACATGTTTGTCAAGGGATTGATTGATACGGCTTAGCCTTTATGAAAAATGTGCAAACAGAGGTAAATGGAGTTAATTGGAAAAAGTGTTGCTGATTAGGATACTGGAATTCTTGTCATCTGGGTGGGCAGGGTAGCACTCAGCAAAGCAGTGACAAAAATGTGTAGTGGGGAGCACAATTTGGGTTTCAAAGCAGTTATAGAAGCTCTGAGTCTCACTGGAGAGGTTCTATAGAACCTGATAATCCCCTCAAAATCCACAAAATATGAAACCTGATGCATTTATACAACACTTATATGACAATTAGTTGCTTCTACTTAAGGTAGGCACAGATTTGCTTGACGTCCAAAATAATTATTTTTTCAATCTGTAACAAAGGTGTAAGAGAGACGAAAACAAGCTTATCTGTGTCATCATTTTAACTCTTTTGCTTCTTCCATTTGCAATTGATACAGATATTTCTGCAATGCAAGAAACCTTGCACACACAAGGGTGCAATGGCCCCATAGCTCAGATGCTGTTAGGGATCAGCAGAGTGCATGTACAATGTGAAGTGTGGCAAAAACAGGTCCAAAGGACAGAACATGTCTCTCCTAGACAATCTTCAATTAAGTCACATCTTCAATAGATATGTACATGCAAGCCAGAGAGATAATCAAACTTATTCTTTTACCAAGTAGCTTGGACAGCACTGCAATATAGATACAATTTTCTGTTTTTTCTCTTTTTTGGCAATGACCTTCTAAAATAGGAATGTAGCAATTCTAGCAAATACAGATCTCTGCTACTTCAGGTAAATGCTTCATGTATTCTCTTAAAGAAATGCCTTTCATTTGTTCTAGAAGATTTCTGAAATTTATTATATTTTCTGAAAAGAATTAGGCCTTTTGCCCTAACTGCTTCTATTGGTATAAAAACTGGAAACCTGTTTCCAAATCTTCATCTCCATAGCTTTTTGTTACTATATACATATAAAAATAAATACAAATATATATGTGTATGTATGTATGTATGTATGTATTTTTCCTCCTTGAATCTATCTGTTCATGCACTATTAACAGTTTCTTTTCTCACAAATTGCTCTAATCTTTTTCCTTCTAAATGTGTTCAAGGATAACATGAAATACATTTTCTTTAAAGTTGATTGAGCAAAGCAGCCTCATTTAAGCCCCTCCTGCAAGGTGGGCTGAACATCTCCTTGATGATCACAAGTACATGTTTTATGCACTAGGCTTAGATATTGAATGGTTTCTCTTGATCTGCTTTATGAAGAAAAAGTCTGATTAATACAACTACTTTGGCACACAAAATAGAAGAAATTTAACCACCATTTTAATTTCACATTTTCAGTGGCTACATGGAACCTTCAAGCCAGATTCCTAAAATTTTGTTCCTCCAGCTATGATCTTGAATTTGGCAGCAATGAGACAAAATTCTACCTACATAATGTATTCAGAAACTATTCAACATACAGGAATTGTTTTGGTATATGAATATTTTACTACACTTTATTTATTTTCCTTTCTTGAATAACCAAAACCCCAAGCATCATGCTTTTGCAGCTGCAACTGTTAATTCTATTAAACACTTTTTCTTTTTTTTCCCCAAACCGCAGAATATTGATGGTGAAATCAATCTAAATATCAGATGTGATACCTGATTAGATGTTTAAACTGTCATAGCTGTGCTACATAAGTTTTTAAGAGCTTCACAAATTACTCATTCTGTATTGGGGAAAAAATGTAAATCACTAGATAGACTATCATTCTTAAAATATTACAGTGACCTACTCATTTAGTTCAAAACCAGACACAATGTCAGTTATATCACAATGTCATCACACCCAGAAGTCTAAATAAAGGAAAATTCATGTGCAGAAATGTTTCTTTGCACATACATTCTTTTCTGGAATTCCTGTACTCGTTAAATATTGTTGCTTCCATTTACTGCTAGCTTTTGGGGATCCAAATTTAAATCTTTGAGAAGAATATTCTGATTCATGTGACAATCAAAATGCAGATCTTCAATGGTTTACAAGCACTACCAAAAAGGTGGAAACTATGCTTGTATCATAGTTAAAAATGCTGAATTTGGGAGCAAAGAAGTGTAAACAAGGGAGTGAGTCATATATCAGTTAACAGTGTTTGTGCAGCTTTCACATAAACAGTAGTGCTGTGATCACTCTTGAGCTCTGCATGTGTCAGCCTTATGTTCAGAAAGCATACATGCATTTTCTCTAACCACAGAAAAAATCTAAACTCAACATCAGCACTCCTGTTTTTTAATAGTAAACAATGCTTCAGAGCTCTAGGCCAGTACTGAATCTGCACAAGAGGCTATGCTGAATGTATGTAATCCAGAGAGACTTCTATTACCAAAAAATACACTCCAGAAGATGGCTGTTACATTTTGATTTGACAATCTGACTCTATCCCAAAGGCTATGCTCACTGCCCTTACAACACAAGTCCAATCAAATCTGTACCAAGCTAAAAAGTAATCACCTTCTGTGAAGACCATTAGCAGATTAAGCCTCGGATAAAAAAAGAAAAAAAAAAAGTTACATGCATTTATCAAAGGGCAGAAAACCAATAGCTTGTACATAAGCCATCTTTTCCATTGTATTTAGGTAAGTGATTAGTCTTCCTCTTATCATTCACTATCATTTGACTATTTGACTTCATTGTGGCCATACTGTGACCCAAATACCGTAGATATATCAACAACCAGAATAAATCTGATTCCAGCTGCAGGCTTTTTATGTCCACTGATATATTAGGGATGGTAGCTCTCTTTGTTTTACTTACAAATTACTTTATTGAAATTAAGTGCATCTGTAGGAAAAGAAAAGAAATTCCAGAAGTCATTTTGTTCTACCAGCTTTAACAATCAAATGTAAAATGGACATAGTACAGATTCAAATACATACTGCCAGCACACTTTCAAAGGCTGCAGCATTTTGAAATTGTGTATTTCAGGACTGGCTTAGAAACAAAAAACTGTTATGTTACTTGTAACTTGAGACCAAATTTGGATATTCTGGAATGAGCAAAACTTGCAGGGCAAATGAAGGGCACGAATATCGTGAGGTTTCCCTGAAGATTTTGACTGTCATTTTGTTCAAGAGAAGCAATGGGGATTTTCCAAATGAAGTAGGCAGTGATCCAGTGTCTAAACCTCTTGATCCTGTGAACTCCCTGAAACATGAGACCATCTGCCACAGAAACTTTATTTCACCACTTGCAGTATGCACCCATTGCTAACCATGCCCTTTGATTTACATCATGCTATCAGCTTTTCCTGCCATTACTATGAAAATCAGAAAGACACAGCTCTTGACTAATTAACTAGAAATCATGAAGCAAGAGAATATCCTCTCTCTGACTGTATTTTTACAGCTGCCTTATATTCAAGGCCTTCTTTCACCCTCTAGTGTGTATCATAAACTTTCATCTATTTTATTTTTTACAAGACCTTTGTTTTTCTCCAGCGAGATTGTTGATCAGAGAAACTTTTTTTTTTTTAGCACCTGGCATAAAAACCTGTTTCTGCTTTTTTCTAGGACTCATATTCTTGCTGACTTCCACCTCCTCCGGTCTTGTAAAATAAGTATCCTTTAATATTCTCCCCAGTAAGAACCTTAGGACCTTGCTCATGCCATGGCCATTGACTTTGGATGTTACAGGACAATAAGAGTCAGTAGATAGAATGGTATTAATTTCTATATTTTTTTCTAGACTCTATAAACCAGTCCAATTTAGCCTAAATGATAAGGGTGATAGAGTCTATTTTGTGGTTCTGTACCATTTTCTGGAGTGCTGAGGTTATTTACCCTAAATGCTTTCCACCCGTTCATATCTGGTTCTGTCCCAGTCTCTAAATGTACATCATAGACTTACAGGGCTGGGGAAGTCTATCACATAAATTTGTTTTTGTAATGTCATTACATCTGGCACACCTAAGTTTGGCTGTGTTTGCATAGCCAGTTAGCATGTGGAAAAATGGACATTATGCATCACTGAAAAAGAACTGCACAGACCAGATTATTCAGGAGCTGTAGCCAGTGTCAAGCCCTTCAGCCTGCTGAGTAGTTCAGACACAGCTACATTTCTGCCAGGAGTATTCTTGTCTCATGATTCAGATCTCCAGTTTAGGGAACAGCTGAAGCACACACATATGCCCACATGCAGCTATAATTAATACTTAACACAGGAGATACAGAAATTCAAAGAAACATGTCAACACTTAACACTTGCCTTTGTCTCTGATCCATTATTTCTCTAAAGCACTTTCCACAATGAGCTCAGGATCCCCAGTCATTCTCCTTGGTTAGCTATTGGAGCTACCCATGTCAAAAGGTAAATCTCTCTTCTCTTGGTGTATTAAAGTATCTGATCCTTCTCAGAGCCTACTGCACTCCTTCTAAGTACTGGCTCCTCTCACAATTCCTTCTTAAAATATCACACCTTGATACTTTCATCCTGTTTTCCAGATTATACAATTGCAGTTCACTGTGGAAAAGTCAGGATAAACAGGCTTTGGAATGCAGTTGTGTCACAAATGACACCTGAATGGATATACTACCAGTATCAGACAGATATACAACAGCAATTTTATTAATTCATGCCAGGCTTTCTGCACATTAAAAATTTTAGTCCAAAAGCAAGATGTAACACATATTACAAATCATTTACTTCAAATCTTTAACAGAAAGAACAAACAGTAAATCCAATGCAAGGAAAAGTTCCAAGCCCTCAGAAAAGAAGCTTGCTTGTAGGACATCAGTAAGATCAGAAATTAAATTTAGAAATCTAAAGAAAACCTACCAAAAAAAAAAAATCAAAACCTATACCCGTGGTTTAGGTGGAATGTTTAAGAAGATCCAAAAATCTCAAATTCCACAGTGGGCTGATGAAGCAGATAGATGGCTATTACATAATCCAAAGGACATACAAATATATGAAGACTAGAGCTGGCTTCTGGAACTGTCAATAGCAAGGAGCTGGCTGTAGCAAAGAAGGCTGAGGACCATCTTTCTCATTGGAATCATCCTAAGGGTTCTTAGGTCCCAAAATCACCCAGCAACCCATTATCTGTTCCTATTCTTGGGATATCTCCATCCTTCAAGGTATGAAACAGATCTTTCAGATCTTTCAACAAAATCACCAAATGTTTGATGAAAAAGAACTTTTTATATCTGCAATACATGCAGCTCTGAGACCAGGGATGAATATGTGAAACATACTCCTCTATAAATATGTTTTAATTATTACTTTCCTATCATAACTTCAGCTATGAAATAGATAATTCATGAATTAAGCATGATGCCACTGGGATCCATTTCAAGTTAAAGTTGCATGACTGAGGTTAAAATTTTAAAGCTGAAGGTTAAAATATTAGAGGCAACAGAAAGCGTTATTAATGGAAAAACATATAATATATACACTTTATGGACAATAAATATTAGATAACTCTTCCCATCTTATCTACCATCTGCCAGTAAATCTCCCAAACCTTCAATAAAGAGATGCTCTCAAATATGGAGTTATTTCTCCTCTCACACTGCTACAAATATTAGATGACCCAAGGTCAATTAGGAGTGTTAGTCAGTACTGAGCCAAAGTCTAATTTATAGCACAATATATCACAATTTTTCAGTGTCAAAAAAGTCAGTACTGTTATTTGATTAGCCAAATCCATTCCAATCTGAAAATGCCTCTGGCTTCAATATTCTGACAATATTGTCATCTCTCTGAACTCTACACAATACAACCAACGACCCCTGAAAGAAAAGGGAGTTTAAGTTGTGTGTGTGATTTAAGGGATAACAAAACCATGAATGTAGCCTATAGACATAAATACACAATTAAAATTACCAGACTATTTTTACATGCATGTAAACAAATACCAAAGCTTTCAGACTGTAGGCATCAAAGATGTAAGTATCTTAGCAAGAATGCATTTGTGATACATTATGCTGCAACACATCATTTATTTCACAGCAAGGAATCTGTTTCAGTGAATTTCATGTATGCAGCTCAATTAAAATTCAGATTTAGAACCATTCCCAGGGCACATCAGAATGGAGGTGTACAGGCTTTGGCTCTCACTGTAGGGTACAGCAGAGGACACAAGGTAGATACCTTCAGAAATGGGTTAACCAGCACCACACCCTTGCCTTCCAAGCCCATTTCCTTCCTTTGTGGCCTTCCCTCCTCTGGGATTGTGAAGGAAGGCCAATTTACCTAAAGTGACATAATTTGTATCGAAAAAATAGCTACATAAAATCAGCTTTTCCACCAACAGGATCAAATCAAGTTTGTTGAAAAATGGCAATGTTAATCAGGCAGAAGATTTGGCATGTGTTAATCCATTGTTTGTCTGAAACTCAGATGCTTGATCCAAAGCATCTCACATAAAAGTCTAATCTAGCACTGTAGTTCAGTTTTCAACTATTTTGGCCTTTGGCCAAAATAATGAGGGAGAAGGGCTGAATTTCTCTTCTTAGAGAAAATATAGTGATGGTGCACTCTCTCAGATACCTGCATTTCACAATTGCAAGTTATACACTAGAAGAGCTGGTAAACATTTCTCAGCCTACAGCAATTCCCAAGAATCTGATCTATGCACATTTGAATAAGTTTTGGAATCCTGCCAGACTGACAGCTACAGTTAAAGAAGGCTAAGACTGATATATTAAATAGCACCATGATTACTTTTTATCTTCTTTTTTTGGGATAGATGCAGAATCAGCCCAGCTGCAAGCCAAGCATGACTTTTAAGTCACTGACCAGAAAAAGAACATGCTAGAGTTTGCTTTTTCTTTTCAACTTGAAAGACTTTAAGCTTCTATCCCAAACATTATCAATAGCAACTAGGAAAATAATTCATCAATTATTTTTCTCAGTTAGCTGAAAATAGCAACAGTCACAGAATCTCATTTTTTTCCTGAAGCATTAGTGGAATATTATTGGATTTTATAACAGTGGCCTAACATTTCAAATCAGCATCAGCCCCTTTGTCAAAAAGTCCAACACAAGTCTAAAAAGTGAATGCTTAACAGTTTGCAGGTGGCTGAACAGAACTGATGGAATGGGAAAGATGATTCTCTAATTGTGACAGGACACTGTCCTCTTCCTTAAAAACAGCACTAACTGTAGCATATATAGTGAGGTGATGCCCATTGTCCTCTAAGTGAAAACCTTAAGTTTGAAATCAGTGTCAAAGTGTGTACAGCACCCTAGTTTTTAATTTTTTTACAAGACATATTTATATTGCATTGCATTTTTTCATCAAAGCTACAGCAGACTCTTTCACTCTTCTATATATAAAAACAACCATCCTTTGTCTTTTATTCAAGTTGTGTTGCAAAATGCAGCTTTGTTTTGGTGTTGGGAGACTGGAGGTGAAATGGAGGTCACCCAGCTCCCTGAGGTCAGCCAGCACTAATAGCACCAGCCCCTGGAGAACGCCAGCAGTGTCCCTCTTCTCTCAAGGTCAAACTGCTGTAATCACTCACTGAGAGACTAATAAGACAATTCACAAGTCTTTTTCTTCAGAGGTAAAGGACACACATCCATACTGTTCCAATGGTTTAAAATCTTGTAAAAAAATTTTTGTTCAAAGATTTAAAAATATGGAAAACATGCGCAGTAACTTCATTAACAAGCACTTGCAAGCAGTATTTTTTGGTTTTCAACAGAGATCAACTAACAAGTACAGATAACATATAATGAAACCTGTGCACTTGGGCCTTAATTCAATATGAGGGAGTAAAAAAGAAAATCAATGAAATATGTTAATTCATTTGTTAAAACTATGCATAAGTCCCTGCCCTAACCAGAATCTTGGTTATCTGCACACATGCAGACCCTGGCCCTGCACATCACACAGCCTCTCCATCCTCATCACTCCTGAGATCCACTTGAACCATCCTCTTCCTTCCCAGGGCTCTTCCCAGCCCTATTTTCACAAATCTCAATGCAACGTGCAGACATAAACTGCAGGCTCCCTCAATCCTCCCAAGACTTTTTACCTTCTCACCCCAAATTTGCCTCCCTATGCACATGATATTCAGCTACAGACTTGTAAACAGCTACATTCAGGCAACTAAACAAACAAAAATGGGGTGTGTCCATGAAGGAAATAGGAAATGAGAGCCTGAACTTTAGATACCAGTAAATCCTGCACCCACATCCAAGCCATTGAGGGTAATGTAATCCACTTCAATAGAGATGGGATCAGTCAAACCCAACTCTGCATAAATGTATTCTTATCCAAAAGTTTACAAAATTCTGAAAAATGACCAAGTCATTATGAGCATCACTTGATCCAGAAGCTCGTGCAACTAAATTTAGAAAAGCTAAATGGAAACAAAACTATCTTCCTGCCTGTTTGATAAAGTTACCAAAGTATTTATTTTGTTAGTGATATTTTACTTTTGTTTTATAGCACAGTATCTCCAGTATGACCACTGTTGATTATGATGTTGGACAATTATTAAAACCCAACACTTAGAAATAAAAATATTGCCAAATTACTTTGTAATATTTTAGTTTAATGTACATATCAAAATGGAATGTGTCATGCTGTTATACAAAAATATCCTACAATACCAGAATCTGGCAATAGTATTCTGAAGCAATGCTACAGGCATCCTGGGCAGGCATAAACCTGTTTGTTGTGTGAGCTGCAATAAAACCCCCAAGTTTCATTACATCCTTTTATGACAGAAGTGTCACAAATCACTAGAAGTTATAAGCAGCTGTATGTCAAAACAAGATGCTGGTATTATAGCAACATGACTTTCAAATGTGGAGTAAATTGTTACATTTTCTTTCTCTCTTGCAAAATATTTTGCTTCTTATTTCACCAATTTCCTTGAAGCTTATGGAAAGAGTTTTGAGCATTTCTGTCAGAAGGCAATGACTTTACATTTCTGCTCTAAAGAAATGTATTGCAAGGTGGAATGAATTATTCCAGCCAATATATGATTACTTGCTCTGTGACAGTGCAACCTTGCAAAGAAGAGATTGTCTTCATCTGTTATTTTTTATTTTACACAGTAGATAGCAATTCACATTTTAACATTTTCACTCTTTTTAGTGCCAAGCACTTGTTTAAAGAGCAGCAAACTCATGTCAATATGCTAAAATATATCCAAGTTCTGTAGATAAAGTGTTTTTACTCTTCTGTCTCAGATCTTTTGAAATTTTTTGTAATGATGGACATTACAGTAGTTTGGGTGCTTTTCAAACAAAATAGTCAGCACAACAGAGAAAACTACAGGTCAAGTTTTTGTGTTTTAAAGCCAATTTTAAAATGACCAAACAGTGTGAAATGTGAATAGAATTAACTATACATAACTATATATATATATATATATATATATAAAATTTTTAAAAGAGGATTTAAGAATTGCCTCCACAACATTAATGATTTTTCAAAAGGAAATGTTACTATTAATACTGCTCTACATTATGTCCACATAACCAGAAAGAACAAATCCTCTCTGAGACAATACATGCCACAAGGGGACAACATATTATCTACAGCTGGAGTTCCTATCAGATGCTCACTTAACATGGCTTTTCAATGGTGTGCATCCACACCAGGATATCGAATTCTGACCCCCCATGACCATTCTCTCCAGGGCAAGGTAATGGGCCAGATACTCTGCCACTTAAACTCAGCCTGTTAGAACTGACTTTCTTGAAGTTAAGGTGATGCACACCATCAGCATGTGACCTTATATTTGCTGAGTTTAAATCTTAAATTGCTGTTTGTCTATTTTTGGTTGTATATGGAGAAAAAAAAAAGTATTAGTCGTATGGTATGTTGGTATTTTGGGGTTTGAAACTGAGGGCAGGAAAATTTATTGCTTGAAAATAATTGAAAGGTTGTTTTTAAAAAACCCTTTGGAATGGAAAGTAGGGGAGAAAAGTGATAACTCTACATACACATACATATAGATAATAGTAACTATACCAAAACAGCCTTACACTATAGAAATATCCATCTTCTTAAGTATTAACTAAAATGTTCAAAATATATGCTTCTTACATAAGAAAGTTGAAAAAACCTCCCTAAAAATAGAATAAACATATTCTATTATTAAAATTGGGCAATATAGCTACAGAAAACAATACAATAAAATTAAAATGCTTGGGCACTATTAGGTCATAGGGCTAGATAAGAACTTGCTTTTCATCTCATCATCACTAGCAATTTACCACATTTTAAAATGCTGGGACATCAAGCAAAGTGGAAAAACACTGAAGCAAAACAAATGAATAATTGTCACTACTAGAAACAGTCACAATGGGAAAAAGAGCACTAAACATACATTAATTTTATCATTTTCAACAGTGCAAATTCAATGATTAACTATAAAGTTTGAGCTATAGCTCCTGTAAACATCTGATTAAAAATCACTCATTGTCAGCTTCACCGATAATTTGCTAGTAAATTACATCCTTCCACATACTTTTGAAATTCTTTCACAGTTAGATGGCCTGGACAAAATGAAAATTTACATTTCAAGCCTAAATATTCCAGAGAATAATTTCTACCAGATGGCCAAAAGCTGGAGGGAGCTATTGCTATTTTACTGCTGGCTTTTGATCAAGATTAACCATCCAGTTTTGAAAACTTGTTTCTGTTATTCTGTGCTTGGAACTAAAAAAATATTTACACTCATAGTGAACATTTCACAGTTGCTTCTCAGTCCAAACCATCTCTGCTTATCAAAACCATGTATAATTGTGACTCAGACATCAAGCTGCAACTGTAAACACACTAATCCAAAATTAAAGGTTCATTACTCACATAATAGAAGACAAGCTGAAGCATTTCATAATGACACAGAATTTCCCTTTTGACTACTTTTGATCTTCAATCTATTTTGGCCTGAGGTCAGCTGGCAAACAGATACCATAGATTGATTTCTGTGTATGTGTGTTAATGATTCCCCTTTCCATCCTTTGGCTCCAAATTGTCCTAAATTGGCATTGACTATGATGATATTCAGAAAATAGAATTGTCCCAGTGCTGGTTATAAATAAAATTTAAGGTTCAAAATAAAAACCCCTTAATGCTCCAAGGGGTTACTGAAATTGATCCTATACTATTTAAATGTGCATAGGTTAACTGGATTCATCACCTTTCATTCACTGCATTCCCCTTTTTGTAAGCATAGAGAAACTTAACACTTTAGAAAACCCAGATTTCTCTATAAATACTGGATTCTATTTCCCTTTCAAAACTAAACACAATTCACTCTGAAATCTCCAGCCTAGGAAATGTGACCCTGAAAAGGCTGATCCCTTTCTCTCTCAGGATGAGGCAGTAGCAGGCAGTAGCACACAGTCAGAATGTTTATTCATGCAGCACACAAGGTGCTTAAATGACTCCTCAACTTCTGAAAGTGTTTTTTCCTCTTGCAATGTTAACTCAAAAATCACCAATACAGAAATGGCAGTTCTCTAGCAATTAGTGTGACAAAAAGGCTGTAAGGGAGTGCACATACAGAGATGGCCAGAACAAACTTTATTCTTTCCAACAGTCACGAGGAGTTTACTCTACAGAACTACTGAATAATACC
The DNA here is from genome assembly GCF_029582105.1 of Oenanthe melanoleuca. NCBI lineage: Eukaryota > Metazoa > Chordata > Aves > Passeriformes > Muscicapidae > Oenanthe > Oenanthe melanoleuca. The sequence goes on along the minus strand of NC_079335.1, from coordinate 122,115,274 downwards.
AACACAAGCACGTGGTCCATGCCCAGATACCATAAATCTACATGAACAAAATTACAATCCCTATGTGAAGCCTTCCCTAAAGCAAAGAACTGCTGGGCTTCACCACAAGCAGTACAGGTGCCTGGCTGCTGGTGGGCAGAGAGCTGTGCCTCTTTTCAATATTGCTTTGCAAATTAAAAACATGGACTATGTGACTGTCTGGATGAATAAGCAGCAAAATGTGTGTTCCTCTTACACCAGTGGGCAATTCCTTCGTGTTACAGCAACCTGGTCTGTGCTTGGAGATTTTTGAGATGCAGGAAGGCAGATATTATAGGGACACTGCTCATCTAATATAAAATTTGTTTAACACCAACTCCTGCAATTTTTTTTTCCAGAAGCCAATTCTTCTGTACTATAAGTGAAACAGCAAATAAATTGAACAGAATACTTAAATAGTTGAGATTTAAATCTTGGGCTCCCCTTCAGACTTAATCAGCTATGTTTTCTCATTTTATATTGGAGGACACAATCTTCAGTCTCCCTATATGCATCATAACATTTTTAGGCATTCCAATTTCCAGATTCAATCAGCTCAGGCATATTTACATATTTATTAGTAGAAAGGTTAATACAAATCATTCTGTTTGGATTCTGTTGCAAGCTTTTTGGGTAGGAGCAATATAAGTCAAGTGCATCCATTGCTAAACCACTAATAACCTCCTGAAAGCTTGATTTTTACTATTTCAGTTTCATATGTGAAATAATTACAATGATAAAATGAAATGGAACTTCATAAATGGGCTTATTATTCTGATTTACAAATGAATAGAAAACCTTTGAATTCATTGTTCTATAGATTGTAGCAATAAAGGATTTTTACTATCATTACTCAAAATCTGAGGAACTTCATTCTTTTCTTGAATATAAACCCTACTCATTCATTTTCATGAACTTGTCAAGAAAACAGAATTATGCAACTGTCACTCAAATTAAATGAACTTAATATATTACTGTCTACAATAAAAGTGAATGTTTACCTAGGAAGCTTTTACTTTTGTAAAGAGACAATGAGATCTGCATGACATTCAAAATATTATTGGAGTGATAAGAGAACAAATAAAGTATAAAAATATTAATATACCTTTTAAAGGAGATATACAAGAGAAATAATGACCTGATAATCAAGTGAAATATTACCCTAATATTCAAGTTAAGTGCTGAGTGCTGGACATAGATGCTATATATTGCAGAATTGGCTGAACATACTAAAAAACATTCACAAATTTCCAAACAAAGTGCAGCCCCACACTTTTAGGCTGTGTATGTCACATCTTTGAAATGCACTCATTTAAATAAATCCATTGTCAGCAGCAAAAGCAAGATCAAAGAACTGGGTGAGTTGGGTGTGGGCTGGTAGTGAAGGATGATATGGCAACAACTGACACAGTTAAACAAAACTTCTTTGTCTTATTCTTCACAGACCATAACAGCAAGGCTGGGGCAGTGTGACAGCCCAAACTGCAGAATATCAAGGCAGAAACTACTAAAAGAAACTGGACATATGAGAACCCATAGAATTGGAGATTATTTAAGTGTGGGTTCTAAACATAGGCTGCTATCCCTTCAAGGCCATGTCTATGATTTTGAAAAACTGGAGGAGGATAATGGGAGAAGTGGTAACAGCTGGGTGGATCCAGGAACACAGAGACCTGGCCAGACCTGGCACAGTCACAGCCAAGGTCATGAAGCACATTTTCTGAGAAATCACTCACAACAACAGTAAGGATAATAAGTATAATAAGGATAATAAGGCAGAATCATGAATGTCCAAGATAGATTTACCAAGGGAAGATCATTCCTGTGCATGAGGAGAAAACAGTGAAGTACAACTTGATTTCAAGAAGAGTTATGTTGACTCCTGCAGTATCCTCATTAACAAGATGAGAACTGGACAGCTTCTAGATGGTTCAAAGCTGTCTGGACTGCTGGGCTCAGAGTCTGGCAAGCAGAAGCTCAAGTTGTAGCTGGTGCTCACTGTGAAGCACAGTAGCCCAGGCAGTGATGCTGGGGCTCATACTGTTCATACTGCACTGTATTTGCCACGATATTAAGTGGACTGCTTGACACACTAAATCACAGTTTCAACTCACAGGCACCTTCAGGAATTTGAGGACCATCTAGTGTGTCTCCCACCTTTCTAATTTCCCTCAGTGTACTTAGGTGAGTAACAACATTCTGTACCTGCAGGTTTCTTGCTTCTTCTAAAATGAATTCAATACAAACTAAGTACTACTTGTGTTTGTGCATGGAGAATAGCTGTGCTAGTGTTTACATCATTATGTGATACTACAGAAATGACAAGTTTAGATTCCTCACCTCAAACCAGCAACTCAGAACCACTTAGTAATTACTACTAGAGTTTTCAGCAAATAAAACTTGTTTCCCAGAGCTGTCCTTGATTTAAGTAAGATTTGAAGTCAACTAAAAGGACATGTTTCTAGTAAATGAATTGTTTTATTAGAAAAACTGATTCTTTCCCATTCCAAAGAGGCAGCTAAAATCAGATCTGTAATAAAAATAGCCTTCCCTTGTGGTTGTTAACCACATTTGAGTTCCACACCGGAATGAAAGAAAGTGATCATAGGTCTATAAACTGTGGTGGCATTCTTTTGCAATCACAGATGAACACACTGAAACCAGCCCAGACCAACTGGAGAAGTAACATGTTCCCCAGTAAGCACAAGTAGATGTTTTATACATTATACATAGCAAGCACCCAAAAATTTACAAAAAGTGACAAGAAACCTCTCAGAAACTGCAGAAGTCTGTGATTACAGAGTTCCTCACTCCAGTCCTGTATATGCTACTTTTACACAGGGTGGAACTGAGGCTCCCAAGCCAGCAGTGTCAATGCAGCACAGAAATCCATGTTTGCAAGGACTAGCTCTGGCTGGGTTCCACGGAGCAAATTCCTTTTAGGACTAGGAGACAAATCAACTGCATTCCCAAACAGCACAGTTCAGTCTAGCTTCACCCAAAGGAATTTAATATGTGCCCAGTGATTTCCAACATGAAGGGGAGCACAGTAAATGGAGATCAATGCATAACTCCATGCAAAATACACATTCCTGTCCCAAATTAAAACACAAATGCAAATGTACCTTGGGCATCCTGTAGTACCAAGTCTGGTTAACAGATCTCTTAAAGAAACAAGGATCTCCCAAGCTACCATCCTCAAATTAAAAGGTTAGGAAAGGTTTACAAGAAGACATAGGTAAAATCAAAATTGCTTATAAATTTCTCAGAAAAGTAAATTTATCCTGTTTAGGTATCTTCTGCCCATTTCACAGTCTTTGCTTGGACTTCTCATTGCAGATGTGGGCGTTTTTCAGAAAAATAAAAAATCAGTGCCAACAAAAACTAGGGCTTTTAAAAGAAAAAAAAACCAAACCTTGCACAAACCACTAAACCAACATTTTCTTTTACTTTGTCTAAGAACTAGAAGTGCCAGATCATTAACTAAAAGACCAGTTACAATTAATTCTCATCACAGAATTACTGCTGCACATTTCCATTTCCTTTTCCTTCTCTGTCCATCCAGAAGTGTAACCACACCATTCCCAAAGCCAAACCAAAGGATCTAACACCTGAAGGTTCTCTTCAATCCAGGCAAATTTCCTAGCTAGCAGGAAGTGCAAATTTCAGATTTTAAAAAAATCTACACTTCTACAGTGTCATTTGGATTTAGAGTGATTGCAAAGAGTGCTGAACATTGTTATTAATAAGGATCCCTGCTGTTGTTTTACTCAGTGATTTATCACCTTCACATCTAAGAAGAAGGAGGTCGTGCTGCAGAAAGGAAATGATTCATTCAAGGTGGCATTTCTCCTTCCATTGTCAGCTGCTGAAAAAAATTAGCAATTTCTTCTTACTTAAAGAGTGCATAAAATGGCAGCACAATCTTGTTCATTCCAGTTCCAGTTGTATTCAGAGAATACCACTCTCTAATAAATATAACTGATAATTCTTCCTCAGTCAAATCTCCAGTAAATAATACTTCATTACTTCTATTTTATAATTTATACAGGATTATGGAATTTCATCATTCATATTACTGCTAGAGATTAGCACATATTCTGTGACTTAAGGCTCTAGGATAGCTGTATTTATTTACTGTTCTGGTTTGATAATTGCTATGAAAGTTGACCAATGTTTTTGTGGTGGTGTTGGCTACAACAGTCAGTAATCAACCATAATGCCAACTGTAAAAAGCAATTGTAAGATTAAATGTTATAGCATTAAAGTACAATGCTGAATTTACAAGTAGTACCTTGTTGCCTATTTTTTTAATGAAGTGGAAATAATCAATCCTTCAAAGCATAGCACATGTGTCTTCCTATTCCTCTTCAAAACATTTTTCATAAATCTTGCAAGTTCTTCACTCAGTACCAGTCAAATTTGCAAAACTCTCCCTGACAAGTTTTTTTGTTCTCTGCAAATGGTGGCCAACAAAAAGGAAAATACTCATACTCCTCTAGCTGCAATTTGCTCCATGTTTTCCAGCCACAGGCTTTATTTTCTTGTTAGGATTATGGGGCATTCCCACAGAATGTGGATGACAAAGTGAAAAACAAAATATTGAAAAGTCATATTTTCTAGAAGCAAGCAAGGAGAATGGTTTCTATTTCCTGTTTATGTCACTCCACCCTCCTTGCAAGCAACATCACCCTGGTCTGTGTCCCAACTCTAGTTTTGTTCTCCATACTGTTGTGCTTTTTTGGAGTCAGCTGTCTGCAGTAACAGAAGATAATTTTGGGCTCTTGCACAGCATTACCCACAACACTCATAGTTCTGACAAAAAGGCTTTGCTCATTTTATGTCTACATTCAGAATATCAAACCAAATTAATTATTTTGTTCTTCAATGTCTCAAAATTATGTCTTTGATTTCTGTACAGAGTTATTTCATCAGCTACCATTAGAAATATAAATCAAATTGCTTCCTGAAATATTTAGGACTTCTTTCTACAGAGTTATTGCAGAGAATTAAGACAACAAGGATAACAAGGGCTATACCAAATAAAACCTACTGTAAGGACTGAAAAAAAAAAAAAAAAAAAAAATCTATCTTTGGTTTTAAAATAGACATAATTATGGCAAAACACACTTCACAGAGGGAAAAAGTTTGCTTCATGGAGAAAATTTAAAAATGTATGGGAAATAACACAAATAATTTAATTAATTTGCTTGCCAGAAACTTAGCTTAGACATTAGGAAGTCAAAACATTATAAAATTTTAAAAGTAATGTAAAAGAAAGACAGTTGACATCGTATCAGATTGCCTGTGAATATCATGAAACCTCTACCAACATAGATTTAAAACCAAGTAATCTTTCCAAGGCTGAACTGAATGTTCCTTCTAATTCAATTTTCTACAGTGCTTGACTTTGCTCCCTCGAACTGCATGTTCAGATATTAAAAAAAAAAAAAAAACATTACAAGTGTCAGAATTGCCATCACAATATAATTTTAATGAGCTAGTAATTAAAATACTGAGTTTGTGAAGCAAAAAAAGTCACCCCATCTGAGCTTTCACTGCAGCCTGATAAAGACAGCCCCTGTAAAGAAGTGTTGTAGAGAAGGGTTTGACAATAATAGGGATTCCTATCTGTTCAGCACAATACAAGAGTGATGGCTTATAGAAGCCAAACTTCAGACAACCAGGATAAAAGATGTGTTGCCACAATACAGAAAGATATTGAAGGAACAACAAAGTGGAAGAGAGAATTGACACCTGCATGCATCTCATTAGAACAAAAAAATTGATTGAATACTTTACTAAATGTAAGAGATCTTTCAAACCACAAAACTTTGAATTTAATTAGTCCTATCTCAAACAAACAAGAAAGATTTATAAGCATACAGAAGAATTATAACACTGACAGCTGATGGCTTACAAGGAAAAACAAATGCACTGGTCAGGAAAACAAGATGTATCAACAGCTGCCATGTGTTGCCATGTATGCACATATGTGCTATACATAGGATGTCTAACATTAGGCATTTTTCATACCACAAATTTCAAGTATTATGACAGTATGCTGTCTGTAGAACATATTTATTGTATTGGTAATATACAAAAATAGTAATGTGTTATATATAGTATGTTATATTGATGGTATGTAACTAATGTATTTATAATAGTATGTAATTCTTAATGTTATTTCTATGCATACATATATATGCACACACATTTTTGTAATGTGCATCAGAAAGTTCCCAGATCCAGAGGAAAACATTTCCCTAGCTACATGAAACTTGCTTATATCAGCCACAGCTTGTAGTGAGAATGGATCCTTTGTTTTCAACTCACAAGACTACAGTTGGTAAAGGACATAATGCAGGGACTTGAGAATAGATTTGCCATATCTCCAATGCATTCTACACATCTGAGGTCACATCATTCTTTAAATACTTATACACCTTATTTGCAATTATTGTGCCTGCTTTTAATGGTAAAGGTACTTTTTTACTTTACCAATATATTGCTAAGACTCTAATCTAAAAGTAGTCCTGTTGTGCTACCTACAAATGGGGAATGTGCTTATTGGTTTGGAATAGGGAAGATTTGTCACAGTGCTAAAATAGCACTTGGGATCCTTGAAGATGATGAGAGATTATTAAATTCAAAAAAAAAAAAGCTGGTCACAGCAAATTAGAGATAAAATCTAATGGCAAAACCTTAATCTCTGCACTGGAGTACAAATGCAACTTTTTGTTATAAGTTTTTTCTACATAAATGCACATGCACCAATATGTAAAGTTACATAGCACTTATTTACAGAGGATACATAAACTGTTTGTCTTCTTTATAATCAGTTTAAAACCAGCATTTAATTGACTATGGACTTAAGGAGGATTTTGTGGTCCACAATAACAATGTTTTTCTAATCATATTTTCTCAGTTATAGCAAACAGATTTTTGGGCATTCTTACACTACTTTGAAAAAGCATTTTTCTAAATTACAAAATAAGAGCTACTGCAAATACAGTTTGTTATTCTCTGAATTTCCATGTTGAAAAAAAAAAGCCAATAGAAACTCCTTGAAAACAGGGAAAGGGATTAAATTTCAATTAAGTGTATTCATTTTTTTCCAAGACAATCCTTTGGAGCTGCAAAAAATCCCATTGTCAAGGAGCATTCAGTTTTTCACTGAAAAGCATGGGAAACCAAAGCACAAATCAACAAACAGAAAATACACTTTTTTGAATCTTCCTACTGACTTTTTTTTTTTTTGCAACACAGATATGCAGTGTGTAGCAAAAAAAAAAAAAATATATATATATATATGCAGGCAAGGTTCTCACAGAAGAGATGCTCCAGACAATCATCTCTGTGACCAGAACTGGGCACAGCACTCCAGGAGAGACCTCACTGGGGCTCAGTAAAGTGGGTCCCCCTCCTCAACATGCTGGCAGCACTCTCCCTAATGCATCTCAGGGCACTCCTGGCCTCCTTTGTCACAGGGCACACTGCTGGCTCCTGCTGGCACCACCAGGAGCCCCAGCTCCTCTTCTGCTGGGCTGCTGTGCAGCTGGGCAGCCTCAGCAAATGTTGGTGCCTGGGGCTGCTCCTCCTCAGATTCAGGCTTTCCACTTGTCCTTGCTCAGCTTCAGGAGGCTTCTGGCAGCATATTTCTCCAGCCTGACAAGGTCCTCTGGATGACAGTGTGACCCTCTGGCATCCCAGTCACTCTTCCATGAAAGGTGTAATCAACCAACTTGGTGAGAATGCACTCTGACTCATCACTCAGATCATGAATGATAAGACTGGACCCAGTGTTATCCCTGTGGCACACTGCTAGTTACTGGCCTCCAATTACAGGCCAGAAGTTGTAATCAGGACAGTAATTTCAGGATAATTTTGCATTATCTTTGTAGTTGTACCACAGAATGCTATAGATGTCATGACATGCCAACAGTGCTCCTCCTAGATGTCACAGCAGCATGAAGAAAATTAATTTATCCATACTACAGTAGAATAAGGCACACCTTTGGGTATAATTTGTCTCCAAGAGTCACCTAATTCAAGTCAGTATCTTCACAAAGAGAACTTAAAAGAATTTGCCTCATCACAGTATCCACATCAAAAATCCAAACACGTTGGGACTGAGAATTTAACCCTTTTTCTGTACCTGTCAGGGCAAAGCAACTCTAGCAGCCTGAGTGATCAATAGACTGAATAATAAATTTTTCATTAGATTCTTTTTAACCCTCCTTACTCTCTCTTTCCTCTCCTTTTTGTATCTCCAAATTCCTGCTGTCCTTTATATCTAGGATTTATCTTTCAGCAATCAAATACTTTCTTTTGTCTCTCTTTTGATTGTCTCTCATTGTGCTCCCATATTTTCCCTGTCTCCTAGATCTATATTAATATATATTAATGCAGATATTAAACATCTTATTTCCTTCATGTTACATTCAAGTATTTGGATATCTGATTTAGGTCATCCTGTGAATAAAAGTCTGTAATTACATGGATAACAAATTTTGAAGCAAAAAACATTGCATTAGTATTAAGTATTAGTATCAACATGCATTCAGTATTAAGGATTATTATATATGTTACTCAGGATTTAAAATAAAATGTCTTCTCATCTCTCTTTCTCACTTCTGCATGTTTCATTAGCCTGTCCAGTTTTTGACAGCATTTTTCTCACATTCTGTACATTGCTGTATATTTGTAGATACGTAGGATGCCAAAACCTGCTGTTTATAGTCAATGAATTGTATCTTATAATCAGAAAGGAAGATAAAACTTGTTCAAACAACCCAAATGTCTAACAAAGCAGATCACTTGCCCCTACTGTCATCAGTCCCCTTCACTCCCTGTGGCCCCATAAGCAGAGTTTATTTTTTGGGAAGATGGGGCAGGGGAAGATGTCATGCCACTGCTCACAGAAGTTACTTGCCACATCTCAACAACACCTATAATTTCTGTGAACTGGTTTTGCAGTTGGGGGCAGCAACTCAAGCACAGAGGAAGCTTTTCTTCCAGAGCAGCAGCAATTTAGCAGTCACACCAAAGCATGCAATATGTCCTGACAGGGCTCTCCCACTCTGTTCACACATTGCTGAGTGCCCACTATAACTATTTAAAAACTTGGCTTGCACCAGATTCTTCTTAATAGAGCCTGAAAATCCAGCAGACAATTATATAATGGCTCAGGGAGGGAGGAAGAGGGATACTCTGCCCACAGGCCCCACAGCCACTGACAGAATTTTTTTGTAATTTCTTAGCCCAAATGATGATAATGAGCTGGAGTTCATGGTGCAACACTCATTCAAGAGCCAGCACTGCTCATCAGTGTGGGCACACAGCAAGGAGAGCAAGACTCCTCTCTGAATTGCTGTTTTGCAGCATCATAGATTGAGAATCAGGAATTAAAACACTGGGTTAATTTTGAATCAGGTCATACATTGAGAAGAAATATAAAAATAATATTAGATATGCCTATGAATTTAGGGTAAGTCCTTAATTTCAGCTATAGGATGGAATTTAGAGACTGATATAGAAGTTTGATTGGTTTTGAGTGAAAAATGCAGAACTGATACAAAACTGAAAGAGAATGTTGAAGTGTGGTCAGTATATGAAAGAGCCATTTATTACCTAATTGCCCTCAGTGGGGATGGTAGTTTGTGGGTTTCCCTCCTAGGAAAATTTACACCTTTACATTTACACATTTTTTAGGAAATATTTTAGTCTCTGAAGTTCTTCCAGATTTAAATTTTGCATTTGCTTATTTAATGCAATTAGGTCCAAAATTAGAAAAATGGGTGACAACACGTGCTACAATGGAAGAAATACATGCTACAAGAAGCACTGGTTTGAGGAAAGAAAGAGAACTATAAAGGAAATAAGAGAACCATAGGGCAAGGCAAACCCATTTGGTTGTTCCATTCAAGGGCTTCTCTTTCTAGCACTTTCCCCTGGAAATAGAAATGTGCCCAAATAATGGTTTGAGATTCAGCATGCGGACACATGGCCCACAATGGAGTTGTTCTTTTTATGTCTAAGGATTCGCTTACTATGTATTTTAAATTCTTTGGCCTCAGATATTTGACTCCAACATGACCAAAACAAATTAAAGCTTACTAAATATTGTCATTTGAGGAGCAGAGTAAGGGATACACAAGTTTAAAACAACATCAGGGCAATATTTGCAACCAATATTTAGAATAAGTTTTTGTAAGAAATAATAAGTTCTATGTATTATTACTATACCTATGCACTCATTAGTTTTACAGAATATGCCATTTCCTCCAGTACTACTGATTATTGGAGTAATCTATAACCAAACTCCTGGTAAAGCCTGCCTATAAGAAAAAAGCAATTCCCTGCCTATAAGAAAAAGAGCGATTCCAAAGATTAGTCTTTTTACAAGGGCTGGATGCAGACTGGTATGTTAGGAGTCCTATAGTTCTATTCTGTATCACTAATTACTATTCTGTAATCACTAATAAGACATTTCTTATTTACTACATTATTTCAGTCATATAATAAGCAATTAGATTAGTGTGAAGAAGACAACTAAGAAGGTGCACTTAATAAAAATAATTCCAGAAGCTCTTTGACACATGGCACAAAACTTTGCCCTTTAAGAGACCTCAGCTAGATATATTCCTAGCACTAACAGGTGGAAAAACCCAACATATAATAAACATTAAACAAAGGAATGATACCCATTTCCCCTTCAACACTAAGCTGCTCCCTAACAAACTAATGAAGCTTTAAAGAGTGGAAAGAGGCACCAGCAGCACAGGACCTTGAAGGTGAAAGCTGCAGAGTGCACCTGTGGAAGGGTGACAAAGAAAAGCAAGGTCAAGAAGCAGGGCAGCACAAGCCTGTGTCAGACAGCAGATCATGCCAGCTCAAAGACAACAGGAGCAAATAAGCATAAGACATTAGGACTAGAAGGCAAAGTCTCCTAAACAGTGCATTCAACTACTCCAGACCAGTCAAGGAAAACATCTGTACAGCCATTAAGGAAATACAATCTCAAATAAAACCATTCTAATTTAGATGCTGTTAATGTTACACTAAATCTTGCTAATACTGCTGCAAGACTGTGGCAAATTTGTGATAAATGAGGAAGAAAAATATCCCTTGGGTGTTAGAATTATACTTTGGGACTAGAAAACCATCAGAAAATATAAAATTTAAGAGGTTTAGATAACTGGGTAAAATAATAATGTGTGAGTATCTTTTTAAAAGCCATAAACATGTTTTGAGAGGAAAACATGAGAATATAGCACTGTCATTGGAGCATCTGGCTTCAGATTGCATGAGCAATTCAAAGAGCAACAAAACAATAATTATTTTTCCATTATTTTTAATGTGACTTTTAAAGCCTTATTAAAAAAAATAAAACACTTTTGAATGTAAACTGAAAACACAAAGTACAAAGACTGCTGGCTGATGCAGAGAAAAGAACAAAAAAGTTTTTTCTGAAGAACATTTATTTATAATAAAGCAAAAAATGTATATGAAATTGAATAGTTAACAGCATACTTTTCTGTTTATCTCATGTGGGCTCATCACCTATGAAGTTTATATATATATAATATATATATTATATTTTATATATATATATAATTATATATATATAAATATATTATATATATAATATATATATTTATATATTATAAACCAATATATTTAAACTCAAATGTTTGTGAATCCATGCTTAATTACAATAGGGCTTATGATTTTTCAAAAGATGTTCTACTTTATCCCTTATGAACTCTTAATATGCCAAATAGTTTTAAATTGCTCTGCTATTAATAGATCAAAAAGAAACCTTTATTGACACTTCCCTGGAAAACTACCAGTTGATTTGTCTTATTCACCTATGTTTCAAGAAAACAATTAAAAACAAACTAAAAGAAATCTGAATTGTATCTAATTGTATTCAGAGCAACATAAAACAAAGAATAGAGTGATAAATCAAAATATATTCTTCAATATATTATTCTTCTGAAGTAACAGTAAATGTTAAAAAAGAATTCCCAGTTTTCAGACAGAAACAGTGATGTTGCACTGATATACACTGATATACTCCACTGGCAGCAGTGAAAGTTTGGATGTTGGAACACCTTGAAATTTCTAGTCTATAGCAATAAGCAGAAGTAAGATAGGCAGACAGGTTCATAGGAAGCATATTTGCATAAATATTTTCATAGCATCATTTTAAACACTGGAAAAAATATTGATAATTTTTTTCTAATGAATAGGTAGAATCAAAGTTTTTACAAAGAGTGTATTTTCAAGAGGGATGGATTTTCTTGCATTATCCATTTGCACCTACCATATGTTTTTGCTTTCCACAAAACTATCATCAACAATATTTTCTGGCATGCAGCTTGGCCCACATTTTCTTTCCCTCCTGGAAACAAAACCATATCTTTATGTTTCAGCTTATTTGAGAAGATGACCAAGTTTTCTCCTGTGAGTACACATGTAATTCTCAGAAAGAAAACCTTGATGGAAACGATGTATTATGTATGACAGTGGTTCTGCTTTGGAGCTGAGCTGGATATTCTTCCCAATGTTCTGGGGGAATTACTGGCAGAAGTAGTTCTTCAGAGATGGAGCAATACTACAGCTGTCCTTTACAAAATGGGAAAGCTTTTCATCCACTTCTAAGATACCAACCATGCCCAGACTCATTTCCCTTCTGTCCTATTACTCTTAGGTAAACTGCATAAATAGACATTTTAAAGGCACACCAGCATGACTGTTTCTCAGCCTTGCCATCTTTCTTCACCAAACACTCTTCAGCATTAAAGATGCTCTGTACAGGTTGAGAACAGAGGGGTATACACATGTGTAAAATAATAGGTTATTTCCACTTGAATTAAATATGAACAAAAACTTATGAGCAAATTCAGACAGATGAGATAACTGAAGAGCAGCTCCTAATATTTTGACTGTCAACTCCTACTTTCTGTGATGGGACCCTTATTAGAGCTATGTTTTCAAGAAAAAACATCCCAATTCACACATCTCCTATGGTGGTGATTCATCATGCAAGCTGCTGCCTCATGCTTGAGCATTATTATTGACAGTGGCTGATACTCCAGAGTGTCAGCAAAAAAAGTTAAAAAAAAAAAAAAAAAAAAAAAAAAAAGCCACTGCTAATGTTCAGCATGTAATGCTATCAGTGCTGGAGGAGCAACTGCACATCAGAGCTTGGCAGCACCAGTGGCTCTGACCCTGCTCCCTCCAGACCCGGGCGATCGCAGATTTTGTGATCGGATTGGTCTCTGACCCAAATTCTGCACTGATTATTGAAGCTTCCACTTGGCAGGAGTAACTCTGACCTACTGTGCTAATAATTTTGCTGATGGGAACTAATTAACTGCCAGACAGTCTACACACTCTTTAACCTAGCTGTTAACAAGCTTGTAATGAAACTTCAATCAAGTCACACTGTGCCCTGGGTAAATAAGCTTGCTCACATGCATGCACGTGTGTCTGCACACTGGGATGATGGCTACAGTCCTATGGAATGAGTGAAGGTAAAATAAAAACATGGTAAAAGAGGCTGAAGTGGCATGTGTTTACATCCATCTCATCATTGACCAAGATAAGGATGAGAAATGAAAGTGGCTCCATTTCTAACTCTAGGGTACTTCATACAGGTCAATTCAGGACAATCCCATGGAGACCTGAATCTCACAGCTCTGTAAGTATAGCCCTTCTCTGCATTACTGCACCAGTGCTATGGAAACACACACTGAAATTTACCTAAGTAAGCACAAAAAATAAGTTTGTTATACAACCTCAATGATTTGAAGTAATTCAATATCCATAGTTAATGCTCAAACAGACTAACTTCTAAAGACATTAGAAAATTGGGTGCCTGGAGTGGAGTTGCACATACATTCATGTAAGAATAGACTTGGTCCTTAGATGATTCTGAAACAATGTTTGCATCTATTTAAATATTGGTGCCACTCTGCTAACCCCCAGAATTCACAACATCCCCGATTAAGACTTTTAACAGAAGTAAATCTAACAAGAAAAAAATATCTCCAAATGCTTCAGGTTGAAATACAAAAATAACATTTAAAAAAGAGGTGGTGAGGGGGCATTACCTAGATTGCCAAAGCACCAACATACTATACAATATTCTAAGTAGGCAGGAAATTCCTGTGCACTCTAAGCACACATCACAAGTAATGGTCTAATGTGAACAGGCTAACAGAGAAAGCAGGAGGTAACAACACCATTGTGCTAATCTTCTCCTGCTAAAATGCTCCAAAATTCAGAATAATCAAACAGAAAATAATCTGTGTGGATTAGAACAATATATGTTAAAGAAAAGCATGCAGATTGATTGTTCTTCATTTCTCTTTGACAATTTTGAGCTTCAGCATAGAAGTGGTAGTTAATGCAATTTGAACAAGACAAGTTCTGAAACAGCAGAAACTCTGCAGAAAATAGCCCATATCAATTAACCTAAATATCACATTTTAACAGATCAATATCTGCCAGTTTTCACTAAAGGTAAGTATTTGTGTCTGGTACCATGAAACACTAACTACATGTACACAAACTATGATATTATAGCTAAAATATTAGATGTCTTCTGTGAAGATTGAAGACAAGTCTAAGTCTAAAACTTGTATTTTGTTCTAACATTTATAAACTGACAGCCTGGATGACACTCTAAAATCTTATATGCTACTGGTTTGTCTCCACCAGACTCACCTACACTGGATGTAGACACTTGTCTTTTACCTAGGAAACAGAGCACTAAAATTAAACAATCTTAAATCAGGCTCTTTGACCTTTTCTGATGACTAGTGTCCACTCAACCTTTTCAGGATGAATGGTAGATATCTTTGTCCAAGACAGTTTATGCAGCAATCACAGTACTTCCTCTAAGTTAGATAAATTAGGTGGTCACTTAACAGGGAGAAAGGCCAACATCAATTGCAGCAAAGGTCACTCAGTTCAGTTATCATGTACTGTATTAAATTGTCATCAGATCTGAACAGCAATTTCATCAATAACCCATCCAACTAGAAAGACTGTGAATGTTTGAAACCATCCACCCACTCTGTGGGGGACAGAGAGCAGTCAGAAAACCCACACCTAAGGCAGCAATATGAAAGGCCACAAAATAAATACCTGAAGGGAACAAAAGTTCTCATCCACCAGTTTGGGGCAAAAGAAGATGGAACAGAACTAATAAGCTAATGAAATACAGTATAGTCTCTCCCACAGGTCTACAAATACCATCCTATCTCCTACTACTTGAGAGCAACTCCTTTCTTAAATCTTTGCCTCTCAAGATTTTTTGAGTGCTCTGATGGTCACTCTGGGAATACCTTGCTTTTTCCAGCATTCCAAAGTCCCTGCTTAGTTCTGCTGATTCTGCTTTCACCAGCAAAATGCAATAGAAGAAATACTTACCAGAAACTTTAAATAAACAAAGATGGATGCTATCCAACCTCTGACACAGAAAACTGTTTTGCTATTTTCACCCAGTTACTAACTAACTCCTAAATGTCAATAAAAGCCTCTTAGCTTTTACTGTAACCAAGTCCTTACGTTGCTGAGAAAAGCATTATTTCATTATCTTAATGAAATTAAAATACTTCAGTAACTCTAAAATCCCAATAAACATGAAGCATTCAAGCATGAAAATGTTATGTAATGTAGCTTTTATGCATCATATGAGTTTATATTACAAGGAAATGTAATACATGTAGTTTGATTCCATACAGAGGTTTGTTTTTTGATTTGCTTTCTTAAAGAGAAACAATTGATTACTTCTCCTTGTGCAACTTTGCAAAAAAAAAACCAGCAAAGTTTGTGCATTACAAAAATGCCAGACAATGCCATGCTTTTATTCTGCACCTAAAGTTTCAATCTGCTAACTGAAAATACTCTTACTTCTAAACAATATTCATACTTGGATGTCTTTCATATTTTCAAATAAATCTCAATCTAATTTTCAGACAATCCATCCTGAAAACAAATATGAAAGTAAATGCCTGAGCACTGGCAGATGAAATCTATACAGTCTACTCAGGAATCTGCAGAGTAACAGCTGGTGCTGCAGCTGTTACATTCAATCAGGGAAGACAAGAAATACCATATGGTGTGTTTTTCTAATGCAGCTCCAAACACTGAATATCCAAGATACCATACTTAGGGCGAAGAAAGAGGGAGTTGAAATGCAACCATTACTAATAATTAGTCCAATGCATCACAAATAATTACCAAAATGATTTACCATTAATAATTACTTACTGAGGGAAGGTTGCCCAAAACAACAAAAAGTCTCATGTAAGCTTTGTATTTTTCATTTAAGAATCACTTAATTACTTTTCATTATGTAAAACATTGTGTTTATTTCTGAACACCAGGAATAAATCTAGGAAGTATAATTTCAGGTTGCACTTTTAAGCAGGGCATAGCATCAAGAGCTTTGAAGAAAGATAGACTAGCTCAGGAGTCAAAATCTATGATGATGAAATGAAGGCTCATGCTTGAAGGCATCAAGGTATCAAAAAGGAAACATACATAAAAATACAGGTTTAATCAGGAAAATGATTGTTTTCTTCCTGTTACCTAGAAACTTGGAACTTTTGTTCTATCTAACAAAGAATAAAATCCAAACTTTTAAAAAGCTGTCAGGAAGAAAATTTTCTCTACACTTTGAGAGAAGAAGCTAGTTCTGGTTGACAGAGATATGTATTTATAGAGATCATGATTTTATCTCTATATTCTGAAATGCAGTTATAACAACTTGTCACTGAATCCACTGAACTAATGGCAGAATACTCTGACACAAAGAGAAAACATTGTATGAAAACAACATGCTGAGAAAGTAGTATTAATAGTGCTGTGAGTTTTACTTATAACCAACCATTGTATTGACAGCTTTAACATATGTGCTTCTCAAAAAACAAAAAAAAAAAAAAGCACAACCCCTCTCTTGCAGTTAGGAACTTGGGATATATAAAAAAATATTTTTAAAAATGCACTTTAAATATACTTTTAGATAGTTTGTTTTAAATGTTCAGAAAAAGTTTAATACAAGCAATAAAAAATTGTTAGATAATATGTAACTCATTTGAAAACCCACATGAAAAGAACTCCTTATATAATATATTGATCGCAGAATACAGACATCTGTTTTCTTATTTGTACTCAGGTGCTTATCTTTTCTTAGTTATTTAGTTGACCTGTCTTTGAAAATTGTAAAGGGCTTATGTAAAAAGTGGAATAAAATTGTCTTTTTCATAAATTAGGATTTTAAAGATATCAAAAGTACAATAATCCAAAATGTCAGCAGCACTCCTGCATTTCACAGCAACATTTACTGTTTCAAAGAGCAGTTTTTATGGCAACCCCACTGAACAGGGTGAATCCATCTGTCCCACTATTAGTCCATTGCTAAGAATGAAGTAGATAAATGCCAAACTTTCAGTCTGAGTTTACTGATTAAAGATCAAGTCTAAGACCATCTGCTGAGTTACAGTAATCCGTCAGGATGTCAGAAATCCTGACACTGAGAAACAGACAGCAAAGATCATTCCACAAAGAAAACTACCCTAAGAAATTCTGTGTCATCACTACAGTGATGGAGTCATTTCCAAGAGGCTACTTAGAATCACCACAAAGTATTTAGGAATATTCTAGAAACACTGAAGCACCAGATTATACTTGTGAAATATGTTCTTACAAGCACATGAGTAATAATAAAATAGTCTAATAATATGCAATAGTCTAATAATATGCAAAGAAACTTAATTACACTAGGCAGAGCAGAAATATTGCATTACAAAATGCCTTATCCAATTTCCTGTTTGTAAACAAACTACAAAATTATTCTCTTAGTAAGTGTGAATAGTTGGATGGCATTGAAACTGCAGGCAGTCTTAGAGCTGGGAGAATGCTTATACATTTGCTACATCCCTGCAGTTGAAAGACTGTTTACCTTTCCAAATTGTACTGAAAAGTTACATCAGGATGCTAAACTGGAAAAGTAAAATCATCTCAATACTTCACTAAAACAAAGGCTAACCAAAATTATCAAAAAATAATGACTTAATTACTAATTCATCAAAAGGCATTGCACAAGCATGACCTTTAAAATCAAACTGGGTGTTGCTTCTGTGCTGCTGGGATCAATTTCTGTATCTTCACCAGCACTGCAGATTGATGCACTATTATCAAGGCAGATAAAAGCAGGAGCTTGGAATCATACTGAACTGCCTGACTCATAAATGACTACCATGAAGTAAATTTGAAAGCTTTTCCATTATGAAGGTTTTTAAACAACTTGTTCTCATTTTGAAACTCTTCTTGGAACCAGTTATTTTTAAATATACACAGCATTCTCTGCTTTGAAAATGGAATAGCTCTGAAAAGCTTATTTAGACACAAAATCTTTGCCAACAGCTAAGCCAAGGGTACTTATTTACCAGATTTCAAAATGATGGGTATTATACTGGAAAAATTTAATTTGCAGAGACTCCTTTGTTATTGCAAGGAGTAAATTCCTTGTTACCTACACTGCATTGAAATTTGATTTGTTTTTTCTATGAAACCAAAGCACCTCAGAGGTGATAAGAACCCCACATAAGCAAGTAGCATTTTTCATTACTTCAATTCCATAGAACATTTTTCTTGGTAATAGCAAAAAGGAGACAGAAATGGGCTGTTCACATAAATCAGAAAAGCTAAATAAAATCTTGAATCATTAACTACAAATGTACAATAAGGACTATCAAAAACCTACATTAAACTTCTCCCTCACCTAAAAAATATACCCTTCATTACAACTGAAAAAATTAAAGAATGCTAGAATATCTTATGTTTGTCTAAAACTCATTTACTTGTTTTCTTACCAGGTCTGCTTGATAAAGCTACATTGGCATTATGCTCAGAATAGATTCTAACAGGCACCATATTTCTGAAGGATAGGGGAGTAACCTTTTCTAAAAATTATTCCAAACCAAGAGGACACAAATTATCACATAACTCAATTTCATCTTCTGCTCCCAACTCCTTCTGATTCAAGGATTAAGTATTATTTTTTTAAATAAGGCATACAGGCTAACCTAATAGCCAAAAATCTTCTGAAAAGAAAATAAGACACACCTCATAGTTTTTTTTGTTTTGTTTTGTTTGTTGGTTTTTTAAGTGCATTTTAACATGAGAACAATTGGCACTGGGCATTTTGTTTGCATGGATATTGTGACAGCAACAGCAAATAAGACATATTCCTAAAAATAAAATTGGAAAAAATAAAAATGAAGGTAACATGCACAGCTTCTGAAAAGTTAGGTGTAATTCCAACAAGACAAAAGAAAGTTCAAGCATGCCTCCATGATGAGGAAAGCCCCAACACTATGATCTATATTAAAATTTAATGGATGTAACAAAAGAAATCTCAGTATATTGAGCTGCACGAAGAAAGTGATACTACAAAGTACATATTAAAGATGATGAATTTTTATAAAAAATATAAATTAAAATGCAAAAAAAAAAAATTAAGAATGTCTCATGGAGACTATTTCCTCCTTTACTATCCAATAAAAATGATGAGCACTTGCACTGTTACCTTGAGACATGACATTAAATTCACAGGAGCTAAATGCATATTAGGTTGGACCAAGAAATTTTATCTTCCCAATGGAAAAATCAAAAAGATGTACACTGTTATTACAACAGTTAGTTAGATGAACTAAAATTCCTCCTAGAAAGACTCAAATTTTCCTCTCTCTTGATTGTGATGAAAAGAAAGAAACCATACAATTGTTGAATGAAATTAGGTTAAAAAGCAAAAATTCCTGGTAAGAGATGCCGTTGATATATCTCATATTTGTTTATTAATCTTACACTAAAAGTTTTGTACTTTATCAGGAAGTGAGTAAAAAGTTGTGATCTCTCAATGTCATACACTGGATGATATCATGAGTATCACATGTGCCACAGTGGCTCATAGCCTGGGAAGTAGAGCACAGCAAACCACTGACAGCTTTATCAATTTCCTTATCTGGCATCCCAGGTTATCTTTGAGGCCTCAGGCTCTAAAGAACAGCAGCCTTCTGAGGCACCAAATGTCTCTACAGAGAGTACCTGAATATTAAAATCCAGTTCTGCATTGCCATCATGATGTGCCTGATATTCAGGTCTTGTAACTTATACAGATCTAGAATATCATCAGCAAAAACACCCAACTGGTTCAAGCTTTGTCTTCTAAATTCAATTGATCTTTGATAAAAATTTTTAGATGTTGACAGCATGAGATAAATAAGACCATCTTCATGGTTCATGTTTCTCCTTGGAAGTGCATTAACACAAGGTGACAAAAAGGATGAACCACTATTTCTTGTTGCAGGTAGAGGCCTATAGCAGTAAAAACAAGTTTCTTCTCCAGAATACTGAGTGGTTATTGAACAGGCAGCTGAAACAGACCCAGGTCACAGCAACAAACCTCTCACACAGCATCCATTACCCAACTGAAACAAAAGAAGGGTAGCAGATGGAAGTGCTAATACAAGCCATGTGAGACACTGGGATGAGGACCTAAAAACTACCATATGTGCCAAAAATAAAAGGAGCAACAATAATCATTGATGATTGATTTGAAAAATTAGTAAAAATTCTGTGTTATACAAAAACCTACTGTGTTTTAAAGAGACTAAATGTTCCATTTCTCATCTATTTGTACTTTGCATAGAGTTCAATATATTTCAACAATGAATATCATATCAAACTGATGGCAACTCAGATATCAGAGGGAAATATCCATAGTGTAGGTTTTTGTCTTTTCTGTTTGTGTGTGTTGTTTTGTTTTTCTTAGTTTTTGCTTTTTTTATAAGTAGTTTCTTCATTAAAAACTTCCATATGCTTCATAACTTTATTTAATAAGCAATTAGGAGTCAACTCAGTGAGTGGAAAGCCTATGTATTTGGGCAATGATCACATTTCAGAAGGAAGTTATTCTCAGCCTGAGGTTGGAAGTCACATTAAACCAATTAGAGCAATCATTATGTAAATGGCAGATCCAGTGCTGCTTGGCACAACACTAGCCAGTGGATTTATCAGGGAAGATTAGACTTCATGAAGCACAGTTCAGCTAAGTCATAGCTGAGGGGCATGACAACTGACAAACTCTCTACTTGAGTAAGCTAGCCATGAAGGTAAAAAGGATTTAAAAAAACCAAAAAAAACCACTAGCTATAGTGCAGCATACAGACAGTAGAGCAGTCTTTCTATTACAGTGATAGAAACTGTACTGCTTAAAATATTTAGAATAAATGTAAAGCAGAAATTGGCAAAGACATGGCAGTTAGGGAAGAAAGAAGAGAGAAGGGGTTAATTATTCAACCTCATTAAATTTTTCATCAGAAGCAGCAAACTATCATAGCTTGAGCATGTTCTTTTTCATTAGAGTGCTTTTTAATATTGACATCCAACCAATTATGTTCAAACTAATTCCCAGAATGCTGTGAGACTGTAGCTACTTTCAAAAGTTTTTCCACATTAATGAACTGTATTATTTTTTCATTAGAAGCTCCAGTGTGCTCTGAGACATACAAAGTGGGGAACAGAAAACCACCCTGAACAGAACATATTCTCCAAAAATAGTCTTTGGCTTTCTTAATGAATTTCTATCTTTAGGGAGCCTCCTTCATCTTTACTTTAAAAATTCAAAACCAAAAGCAGCACTTCTGCTTCAAGTGGACTCCTCCTTTATAACAGATTGTAGCAACATATGTGAGCCCTGTGCCTCAGCTCCAGTCCAGACACAGGTGAAGTGATAGAACACAAATTTTTTTTATTTTTTTTTATTTTACGTTATATCTTTTATGGTCTACACTCCAGTTTGTATATTTGGGGTTGCTTCATTATTTTTTCAGATATGCCTGACTAGATTAAACTATTTTAATAACATTCTGAAGATTTAATAAGCCTTAGCTAATGATAGCTTGTTTCCTTTTTATATACTCTCAATGAAAAAAAAAAATGGTTAACAAAAAGGCATTGTATTATTCATTATACAGAAAGCAGGGCATCTTTTTTATGGCTTCTTAATATATTTCATCTTTTCTTTCCAAAATAACTCTCTCTGGTAACATTTGCATAAAATGGGAGGAATGTCTGTCCTAAAGGGAAGAGAAATTGCAACACAGAATTGCATTATCAACTAATATAGGCATGACAATTCTGAAAACTAATTCTTTACTCTTCCTTCTAACATTTTCTCTTTAATTAAATTGCACCTTTTCTTTATCTCAACTTCTCCTTGAACCCATATTTTGTTAATAAAAACCTGCCTCTAGTTGTGATACTAGTTGTGATTTTCATGGGATTATATATACAGATTGTATTCCATACACAGAATAATTAACAATAATAAATAATAATAAACAACTTTCTGGATAGCCATGTGTTACTGTCCAGAAACAACATACTTAAAAAGACATAGGCTTATATACTGAGGAGTGCCTTTAATTTATTAAACCTGCTAGTTCACAAGGCACATACACAACCTTTGTAAAAGACACATAAGCTACTTCATAACCAAATTACCTACCATCTTTCTTAAAATGGCTTACACCAAATAATAGCATTATATGTGAACAGTAAAAATATGTCATTTCCTCTGAGACTCAGGTTCACTGGCTTGTCTCTTTCTAGTCTCAAAAAAAAAACTCTTATCAATATGAGCAAACCTATTTCTTAAATGAGAGTGATGAAGACATTATGTAAGCAACAGATTGTTATTTAAAGAGACTCTTTTCTGCAATCATGGCAGTAATTTTTAGTTCACTGAATTGTCACTCCATTTCTAATCATCAGCTTCCTTTTATATGTGAGTCTTCAGCAAAATACACCTATTTTAAATACCTACTTCTGCATCCAAAAAATAAAGTCTTTACTACCCAATTTTGGCTTCTGTGGACCCTGACCCTAAAGGCTATTACTTTCCTGTTAAGAGAGAAACTAAGCAGTACACTGTTCAGAAGAAACTATGAAGCATGTAATCTAGAAAATTCAGTGATTTCAAGAGAAGGCATTCACCACGTCACACCCTCAGAGCAATAAAATTAACTTCTTGCAGAGTTAAGATAAGAAAAAGACAAAAGCAATACTATCTCAAAAACCAAGTTGTACTATAGTTATAGAAAAAACACAATTTTAAAGTTACTTCCATCACATGTAATTGGCAGTCTACCTGGCAGAATAACTCAAATCTGTACTGTGACAAAAGAACCAAGACTCAATTATAATCAGTACATAAAGTTATCATCTTGATGTCCTCCATAAAGCTTTTAAAGTATATTTAACACAGAGGGGAAGAAAATAAAGTGCTTATCACTAGTAAATATACAAATCACCTATACAAATGTCACGAAATGCATTTCATGAAGTTTCAGAGAACTCAGCACAGAGAGTAACATTCCTGCAGCTCCCTACAAAGATATGAAGCACACCACAGAAAATGACCTGAATTTCCTGGCTTTATGGTTCAGGTACCCAAACTACTCCCAAGGTGTTGACATTCATACATCAAGTTGAAATATGGAGAGCCATGAGTCATCCATCCATGTCAAGTTAAAGACTACAAATCTTCCTTGCATGCTCGGTCACTTTATCACTGTTCCTCCTTTTCCTTTCATTATCTCCTGCATGGCACCAAGCACATCTTACAGGAACAAGTCAGTCTTGCCAATGCTGTCATCTAAAAAGCAATGCTGACTGTGAACTTCATTTAGGATTACAAAAATAAACAAATAAGCAAAAAAAAAAAAAATCAAAAAAAAAAAAAAAAGACGTTTCAATGACAGCCTTCAAGGTATGCCTCTTAAAAACAGCAAGCTCAGCAGCCATGAAGGTGGAATTTCTAAAAAGGAATTAAGGGTATAGAAAAATGCACTTCTTATTAGATATGACCACTAACTCAAGCTGTGCCACTGTTCAGGAAGAAGATTACTTAGATAATCTATTATTTATTTTTTTAAAGTAGTTCCATTGGACCCATCCAGCATTGTTCAACAGTGCCTCCAGACCATCACATACATATCACATGTGCAAGCATGCACATTCATATATGGCACAAAAATAGCTTCCAGACTGATTCAATAGAAAGTCATGTTAGTTTAAAAAGTCCATATCTGTTCATACAGGAATTTGCCCCCTCAGTTTTTCAACCTCACAATCTATTTTAAATATTTGATTTCAACAGGGGAAAAAAACAAACCTGCTAGTTGTTTGCTCAGTGCTTTTCATGTTTGAATTCTCCACTCATGTTAACTTTTTCCTCCTTTCTCTCAATTGTCCTGGTCTTCTGCACTACATCCATTTTTGCTTGCATATGCAATGCAATGTACAAGGAGTGTGCTAAAGCACTGGTACCTTGGCACACAACTGTACCAGAAATCTCATGACTCAAATTTTCTTCTGTTTTGTTTTTGCACTGAGCTACAGAAAACTATATTCATGTAAATGTCACTTTACAGACGAGCAGATTCCCAGCACCACTACTGCAAACCATGTGCAGAGCTGAGACTGGATACAAGAGGCTGGAGCCTCTTCACTAGCTTACAATGCAATTTTTGCAAATAAGCTTTATGTTCTCTATTGCAGGATTTAACAGTCTTATGACTACCTTAATGTTTTTTTCCCTTCTTGCTCCACCCTCTTCCTGTAATTCAGGAATTATTTTGACCAAAAACCACAAGAAAATTAAATCAAGCAAAAAATTCCTTACTATGTATACTTGTTTAAAACACCAGTAGAACACTGCAAAACAAGCAAAATTTTACACAACACAAGTGATCTTTTAGGATAATTAAGCACATTCATATAAAATTCAAACAAGAATTTTGCTACTTTCAAGAAGAAGGGATGAGTGTTACATGTGTGAATGCAGAAACCCTAAGTAACTTTTACAAATATTCCTCTTCTCCCAACAATGCATTTTAGAACTATCACACAGAGAATCTGCTTTCCAAGGTTTTTCATAGAGCTATTTTCCCATGAAAACAATTCTCTCCTCCAAAATTCACTATCATGGCACCTTGATATCAGCTATTTGAACTACTTTTGGCACTTGACGTAATTTGGATGCTCCTTTAGAATGTTAACAAATTATTTTTGTATCTTTGTAAACAGCATCTTTAAGAAGTCTCAATTATGTTGTTTTGTATAAAGCTGTGGAACATAGCAACACCAGCAAATGAAGACAATTCAGTTGTGCTAGGCATTGTACAAACACAAGTCATTATAAAACAATCTCTCTCTGTTCTATTCTCTACTTCTCTAATGGCTCAGTGGTAAAATAGCTATTACCCAGCAGACATAAGGAGAGTGATACTATTGTTCACTAATAAAAACATTTCATTTCGCATAATACAGGAGGTAGAAAGTAATCATGTCTCTCATTAAGAAATTTCTCATTAGATTAGCAGATGTCATCAATCTTAAAAATGTTTGCCTCATTACATCAGAAACCCTCTCCAATTAATACCCTCAAACTCACTTTATATAATCCAGACTGCAAGGAATGGCCAAACAGCCCCTTTCCCCCTTAAAATACCCATGGAAATCTCTTACTGGTATTTGGACATTTGAAAGCTTGCTTTCTAGCCACATCATTCACAAGGGATCACACAAGAAACCTCCGCTTGAGCCACTCAATAAGGTCTGCATCTAATAACACTCTTCCCTGAATCCATGCAAACACACCAGATTTTCCTTCTCTACATCACAGACATGAAACCCCCAAAACAATCCTGGCAGTGCTCACAAAGTACAGAAAGCAATTTTTAAAACCTTCAGCTATTGTGGTCTACTGATGACTTTGAGCAATGTCAGCTGCACCAAAAATCACAGCGCTAATTAATGCTGAGAATATGCTGATTGCTACAATAAATGGCTGTTGGATTTTGTTTGAAATCCCAGACACTGATAAGTTTAGCACTGTACAGCATTCATATGGAAATGGTAAGCAATGGGATTTCCTAGGGGAGAATAATTTGTGTTAGCAGTAACAAAACTGTTTGCATTAACTTTCATTCGACTACGTTTCAATATCTATATAATATAGTTATTTTCATTGCAATTATTTTGAAACCTTTCACTCAATAATATGAAGTTTTAGGATTTCTCTACATGGTTCTCTCTAATTCTTCCATTCCTTTAGTAACTCCATATATTTTTTCTGCCTTGCTAGACAGGAACAGACATAAGAAGGAAGAAGAATCCAGAAATAGAACCCAAGTCAATGCTACTGCTGCCTCCCACTATAAGTTGTCAGCCCATTGCCTTTTCTGAGGTGCTACACAAACCCACCAGATCTTAAACTTCTGTTACTGGGAATTTTAGCATATCTCTACCCACCTAAGGAACCCACCACTTTTTCCAGTTTTACTGGTCTATGAAAGAGAAACAGAGATCTTAACTGGACATGCATCCAGAAAAAGGGTCTTTCTGCCCTGTTACAAAGAGAGGACTTGTTTTTGAACAGACCACAGAAGAGCAGAAGAAACAGAAAAATGTCATGTGAATCCAGGACATAAACTTCAATAAACAGGATAAACATATGCATTGTCCTTTACCCCAGAAATTACTTACGCACAAAATTTAATGTACAATTTAATTTATACCATAAAAAAAAAATTAACTCAAAATATTGATTCTTATTTGTCTTTAATAATGCTATATTTTATATTATGGGAATTGGGCTTTCTGTTAAATTTAGAGTTATTGTGTCAAAAGACACACACTTCTGTTATCCAAAGAACCCAGTGGACATTCAGGATAAAAAAATGACATCAAACAAAACAGGGAACTGTAAAGTTAAACCCTGGTCTATAAGGTATTAAAAAACCTGAATCAATTCTACACTGGATCCCAACCTGCAGAATAAAACCCACAGCTTTTGAGGCATTCTCCTATTCCAGCATTCCTATGAGCTGAGGGATTGAGCTGATCCAGTTAGCATAAGCACTTCAGGGCACTTGCTAAAAACAATCCAGGCATCCTCTGCTACCAGTACAACATTACCAACTAACCATTTTTAACTTTTCTGACAGCTTCAAAATGCCATCCTCCAAGTGAAATGAACCATTACCCTAGCATATAGTACTTGTTTATCTTAACTAGAGGTTTATAATATCAGCCACACTTTTCTTCTATTTTCCTGCTTCAAATATGGCAAAGTAGCTGCATAAGAAAAAGAATTTCACAGCACAGTATTTTTATCCAAACATTTAAATATTTACTTTGATTTTGTTAAATAGGGACAGAATACTAAACAACATTTATAAATAATTTCCTTAAAGCAACCCTTTTCTGCATCTCTGCCAAATATTCTGTTGCCAGGCTGCACTACAAGTCTTTTTGCATTAATCAAAGACTTAAGACATGCTTTGCAAAATTTCTTTTGAATAAAATATCTGAAAGGATATTTTATAAATGAGGGCAAAGAGCAACAGGGATGAACATGCCTAATGAAAATGAATATGTCCTTATTCAAGACCCAGATAGATAAGCCCCATTTGACTACATAAAAGTCAGATTAAATTGGGAGATGACAGCAAAGAGTATGGTTGCTTAGATGCACACAGCAGAATGCAATAAAAGTGATAAATTCTAATTAATATTAATTCATGAAGTGTATGTGTAACCAACACTTAATCACATTCTATCCTGGAGGATCATTTGTATTTAGCAGTAATTTTTCCTTAGCCGATTTTGCTTGAATAATTTTTAATATTTGAATGGTGATGAAATACAGTTTTTATTAACATTCCTTTTATCTTATTCTGTTGACTGAAGACCAGAGAATCAAAAAGATGAATCCCCAAAAACACCTTTTACAATCAGTGGCAGTTTAAAATCTTGACAGACCTCTCTCCTCAAGGATGTGCAGGTGCCATTGAAGTTCACCATGCCATAACCAGGGCTCTATTTTCCCTTGAAGAGGTCCTCACTGCCCTCTTTCATCATCATATGTGAATGCCCTTCCTGACAGTTAGGCCCCAAGATAAAACATCTTTTTCTCATTTAGCATTTTCCCTAGCATCTAATCCTCCTCTTCAGATCATTTCTTCATAATCTCTTTAAAATCAGGAGTTTCCCAGTTACTGACACAGGCTTATCTGTCTCTAGTCTCAAGGTGCAATTACTGCAAGAAGTCTTTACTCAGGTTTAAAAAAAAACCAAACCAAACCAAACAAAACAAACAAACAAACAACAATAACAACAAAAAGAAAATAAATATTGAAACAAATGGGGGGATTTCACCTATGTAATGAAACAGCTCCAACAAAAAAAAAAAAAAAAAGACACAGCCCTTGAGAGCTAAGTGCTTTAATCAAAGGTTTGGTTAGGTAATTTTTCCTCTCTCCCTCTTGCCTTCTGATAATTCCTGTCAGTGTGTATTTAGGTACATTTTGAAATGCCTGCTGGGTTGCCAGTCCTAGGAAGGACTTCTGTCCTCCTCAGGCATTAATATGAGTTAGGAACACTCAGTGCAGGGAAAACAGGACAGTCCTAGGGTCATACATAGGGAAAATAAATACTTTTTATTCAGTGATTTTAGTGATTTTTATTCAGGGTTTTAGGCACCAAAGAAGTTAGAAGAGGAATTTCAGAACTGTTGAAAATTCCACGAACTATTTTTAAAATAGATTTGGCCATTAGAATGTCAATCCTGACAGGGATGCAATGGTACAGATGTTGTGTGTGTAGGAAACGGAGAGGTTGAAAATCAGAGGAGTATTGAGACCCAAGTTCATATCAGTCAAGATCCCAAAGTAACACCTTGAAACAGAAAACATTTGTTTATAGGCTCTGTAGCCAGGAGGTCCTTGTGTAGCCCTCTTGCCAAGGCAATGGAACAGGGATAAATCACATAGAGATGCTGTTCCCTGAGAAAGACCAGAAAGTGATTAAGAGCTCTTTCCTGCAGAGTTTGCAACACTCTTCTAGCCCCTGTGGAAACCACCTGGCCCACTGTTTCCCCTCCTGGCTTCCACTACCCCAAAAGTACCTATGATCTTCTCTATGCTGCCTACACACATATTATTCCTTTCCTCTGGTTCTTTACTGCATCAAAGGCTGAGCACGTTTTCATCTAAGGACCAATTCTCTCCTAGGAGACACAACATAAGCAGGAAAACAGAGATACTTAATTGTTCTCTTCGGGAAATAACGACTTCTTTCTCTTTCCACTTCAATTTTTAAAACAGCACTGTTACTCACAGAAAGCCTATTTCAAGTTCTACCCTTGTTAAAAAGAAGGGAAAATGTCCAACTGCAATTGTTATATGAAAGACCAAGCTTTGGTATCATCAATTGCAGATATCTCAAATAATTCTGTAGAGATACACCTATCTGTACTCTCTGAGATCTGATCAAGTCTTTAAAACAGACAATAATGAAAAATGCAGCACCTCCTGGATTTTTTCTTATGACTTTTTGTTCCAGAGGTATTAATCCAATGCTTCATCTTCTACTTCAAAGTTGTAATGTGCACTACTTCAAGCTGTTGGAAGATGTGATTTTAATGTGATTGAACCTTGCTGATTTTGTGCATTCTTCAGTAATTAATCAACATATAATATATATATTATATCTGTATATATATCTTAGTAACTGTAGGCAGTCATTACACCCAATACTAACAGCACATCACAGATCAGCAAGTGAATTCATTTAACAAAAAATATGAAGTAGAGGGTAGAATCTGATGGAACAAAAACATCTATGCTTAGTCAGTTGTATAAAGGAATGGGAAATATGTCTGCATGATGAAATGACAGACTAAGAAAAGTGTGCATATTCATGTAAAGTGAAAAAAGTGAAAACTTCATGGGTGTCTGTGTTTAGGAATCAGCAGTCATCACACTGGTCACTGCAAAACCTACAGATACATCAATATCTTAGCCCATGGTATCACCAGATTATAAGGTGTCTTTGAATATGAAAATCACAGACTGGGTCAGGTTGGAAGGGACCACAGTGGGTCATCTGGTCCAACCTCCCTGCCTAAGCAGGGTCATCCCAGAGCACAGAGGCAGGATTGCATCCAGACAGTTCTTGAATATCTCCAGTGATAGAGACTCCCCAACCTCTCAGGTAAATCTGTTCCAGTGCTCAGTCACCTGCACAGTAAAGAAATTCCTTCTCATATTCAGATGGAACTCCCTGTGCATCAGTTTCTGCCCATTGCCTCTCCTTTTATTGCTTGGCAACACTGAGAAGAGCCTAGCTCTATTCCTGACAACTCTCCTTCAGATTAAATT
Organism: Oenanthe melanoleuca; assembly: GCF_029582105.1. Taxonomy (NCBI): domain Eukaryota; kingdom Metazoa; phylum Chordata; class Aves; order Passeriformes; family Muscicapidae; genus Oenanthe; species Oenanthe melanoleuca. The sequence goes on along the minus strand of NC_079335.1, from coordinate 122,084,942 downwards.
CAGTAAGATCCAGCAAAATTTTAAGCAAATCATAAAAGTTAAGGAAGAATAACAGAGGCATGTAAGAAGCTCACAGAAGTTCAGTGTAGTAGTGTGGGACCTGAAGCAAACAACTGCTCATTGGAAATGAAATCAGTTAAATCAGAGAAAGGAAACTACTCTTGAACAAAATGTGTCGTTAAACATCTTTTCAACATAAATAGCTCAGTGCTTGGCAGTGTGTGTCAGCCTCACACCAATATAATAACCAGGCCTCAGTGCCACAACTTCTCTTCCAAGAGTTGCTGAAAGCTGCTGTTGTCTAGCTCAGATCATCAACCAGACACACACCATGACTAAACTCTGGAATCATCACTGATGTTTGTGTTTCATCACTTTGCTTTATTTTGTGTTAAAGCACCAAGATGGCTTTCCCAGAGACCACACAAAAGGAACCAGCTGTGTACTTGAAACTGAATAAAATGCATGCACCAGGTCTGCACAGGATGGAATGAGAAAGTTTGGTGAGAAACCTAGTTTAATCACTTGTAGCTACAATCAACTATGCTCATTTAAATGCCATTCAAAACTCTGAAGGTCCATTAAACGCACCAGAACACCAAATACCCATTCTCTCAAGACATGAAAAAAAGTAACAAAAGCCAAAAGTCAAAGCAGTTTCAGCTGGAGAAGTAAAAATGACTCAGTGATGGCACCCCTATCACAGGATGGGTGGAGATTAAAGGGGACCTTCTATCTGGAGATAACTTTTAGCTCAACCTCCCTGCTCAAAACAGATTATTCACAACATTGTATATATTGAAAGAAAGCTAGCTAAACCTCCAAATGGTTAAAGTGAATATTGCAATAACCTCAGATTTTTATGGTAGTAGACAGGAGGATGGTAGTAAACAGGAAATCATGTCCCCTGAGAGCTTTTTATAGAATGAAAGCAAACACTTGAAATTTGAATTAGAACACTCCTCCCCTCTTTCCAACAAAACAAAACACCCCTTCAGACCCCATAAACAAAACAAACAATCAAACAAAAAAAAAAAAGGAAATTACTATTCCATAAAACAAAGGAGGCCTTAACTCAAACCTCATAATCATTGCAGATTATTGTCAAGGGCATCCTTAAGAAAACAAAATGCAGTAAAGCAGTATAGAAGACACAGAGTAGCATACACCAGGACATTATTTCTAAAACCTTTAGAAATAAAAACAAGACAGATGCAAGTCATGAGCAGCACTTACAAAGCTGATGACAGACTAAATTCAATACAAAAGTAGCATGGTTCTCAAAAAATGGACATAAGAGGTCCCAAAAGGCATATAATCAAGCTGATTGCCTTGACAAAGACTCAGCCACACATTCCTCTGACCTCTCTCATTCACAGAAGAAGGAAAATATCATCTGAAGTGCATGAGCTCACTACTGTTCAGTTTTGTTTTTCTCTCTGGTACCTTAGCTGAACTCTGTACATCTCATACCACATGTCACTTCAGACCACTGACCAGCAATTCTTCCACTTCACATTCTAGATCCTCCCACAACTGGAGGGGGAGAAAACAAAAGATTTCAACACACAGCCAAGAAGAAGAGCTCAAAAATTTAATTTGGAGCCAAACACAGATGCAGTGTCTTATTCACTGCATCTTGTCATTCATCATCTGAAAAGAGCCACTCTTGTTTTTGATTACGTGTTTTTCATCATGTTTCCCATCTCATCACTGGTGTTATGGCTGCAATATTTCTTATTGTAAGCAAAACAGACGAGAGAGGTCACAGAAGGAAAGATGAAGGAAAGAACTAGCTCTTCATCAGGCAAAGTAATTGGATCATACCTGCTCTACACAAAAGTTTCTTAAGAGCAGTCTTTGCCAGGAAGGAAGGAAGAAAGGAGGATAACTCAAAAGCCAAGAGTTTCCTTCCTGCTGGTTAAACTGACATGACCTCAGAGCACGTGTACTATGTGCAAAGTGGAGTTAAGTCCATAGCAAACTGACTGCACCTGTTCTTAAGTAGTAGTTCTCTAGAATTATTATTATCCTCAAACAATGTTACTATTTTAAAATTCTTAGATACCATCCATTGCACTGTTAAATGGAGACATAATAAAATGCTGGAGAGTTTATTCTGCTGATGCCTAGCAACTTGGGGTAAATGTGAAATGCTTTATGGAAATGTTATATTATTACTGTGCCTTTGCATAAGCCTATGCACTCATATAATCTCTTTAAGTGTGTGTTGAACATTTACAGATCTGTAATGGAACTATAAACTGTTTTTAATCTGTCAATGATTTAAAAGGAAAAAAGGTCACTGTGTAACCCATCTTGCAGTCAGATGTGAAAGTTGCAAAGGATTCTCCCTTCTTCAGATTTCTCTTTCTAGTGTTATTGGAAAGCTTGTCTTCTTGTTTAAATGAATTTCCTTTTAATCTCTTCTCTGAGCTGCTGGATAGATGGAGTCTCTTAAAAAATTCAGGATATCACTGTAATTGTAAATTGATCTGCCTCTTGGCAGAAGGCTGTGTCCCTCCATCCAGGAAACAGACTGTCTTCTCAAAGTTGTTTTTCAGACAAATGATAAATTTTCAATCTCTCTTATTATTGTATTATCCTTAATGAAAAATCACTTTTTAAACAAATCTACTACTTTTTGGATTGTTTTATTCCTGGCAACATACAGGAAAGGAAGCTAACTGCCAAAGACAATGTGAAATATTTCCCAGTCAGAAATTCTTAAATTTCCTAAACAACAATTTGATTCTACTTACATAGGAACTAAAACTGTATCAAGGCAACTAAAATGCACATATTCATCACTGCTCAAGTCCTGAATTAATGCAATATATTAATAGACACAGGAAAACTCCCCACTGATTTTTAATGCAGAGTTAAGGTTGAAACACTGTTATGACTATGCAATCTTTAAAACAGACACGTAACTCATTAGGATCAAAGTAGGGGAAATTATCCATCTACTGTGGTGCTGAATCCACACAGCCTATTTGCCTTTGGCTCTTTGGTTATGAGATCTGGCATCACTTGGATTATTTCACCTAATCCATCATTAGCTTTCACGTGTCCTATATACCGTGGAATAAACCTAAATTTAACAAACCCAACTCCCCATCAATTACCACACTGAATATATTACATGTCAGCACAGGACACAAAGATTAGGTGTGCTGAATCACATCTTTCTTTGTGAAAATTCAGTATGTTTAGAGCACTTTTAACAACACTGACTCTAATTGTAAGAATTGTTCCTTCTTATTGTGGATGGGCACTAATGCTCTGACCTTCATGTACAGGTGCAGAGCTGCTAAACAAAATGAAAAACCTCAAAAGACACAGAAAATATGAAAGACATCCCAATAACAGAGCCACGGACTCACAAATGTGGAGTTTTTTAATTGCAGTATTTGCCTAGATGGTAGAATCCTGTAAGATGACCTATTTTCCCCCTATAATCCTGCCGGTAAACATTAGTTATTTAGATTAACTTTCTCTGTCCACACACACAAAGCACACAGGAAGGCTGTTACAACAAAAACTCAGTACACTTCTGCCGCGTTACCGCAGCACCCCGACTTACCAGTCTTCCACAAATAGACGGAGGAAGTTTGGGATTCACTTTGCGCACGGGCGTCCCGGCTCGCCAGCAGCAGCAGCAGCAGAGCCAGCAGCGGCAGGGCAGGCAGGGCAGGCAGGGCTGGCAGGGCGGGCAGGCTCCGGGCGGGCAGCGCAGCATCCCCCGGAGCGGGGCAGCGAGCGGCGCTCCCCGCGCTCAGCCCCATCCCTCCGGCCCCGAATCCCCGCAGCGCCGCCGCCAAACCTTCCCGCAGCCACCCGCCCCGCTTCACCATTTCTCCGCGGGGAGGAAGGGGCCGGAGACCTCTCTCCCGCTGCTGTGCATGGCACTGGAGCAGGAGAAGCTGCTTGGCACCGGGGAACAATAGAGTCCTCGCTCGCTGCGGCTGCGGCCGCTCCCCGCGCCGGCTCGGGCGCCGCTCCGCGCTCCTCATTCAGCGCCGCCAGCAGTGTTCCATCAGCTCAAAGCGAGACAGCTGTCCGCAGGGGGCTCCAGCTGACTGAGCAGGTTATCTTGCTCTGGGAGGCAGCAGCAGTCATTTACACCAGCTGGAGAGAGCGAGAGACAGAGAAACAGGGATGAGGAGAAACACAAATAGCCCGGCGCTGTAATCTCCGCGCAGAGTGACTGCGAAAGGCTGGCTTCCCAGCCTGTCTCTCCCGGAACATCCCGAATGATACAAGCTAAGAAGAAAAGAAATCATCATCAGACGTGCTTCAGAAACACAAGTCATTCGACCAGAACAGATATAAACAGAACGATATATAACAATTAAGAGAGCATCAGACATTTGTCCTGATAATACTGTGTACGCTGCATTAACCATTTTGTAAACAATAAAACAATAAGTGATTACACATGCACTAAACAGACAATTAAGACCTTATGAAGGGAAATTAAAGAACATGTAGAAAAAATACCTTGTCTTGCATATATTTATCAAATCTGTTTGAGGTAATGGCATATAGCTATCTGCTATGAGGATAGATGAATATGTGTGTATAATAATGTGTATGTATGTGTAAGCCTATCACCTCTGTGGTAGATGAAGTGTGTATATATAAAATATAACACAAGATAACATCCTTTCTTGTCCAGCAAGTATGTACACATATATACATGCATAAACGTCAACTGTGTAATTTAAAATAATTTGAAGAGCAAGTTATCAATCATTTTACATATGAAAGTATGCAGGATACATTAGGCTGTCAAGATGGTACAAAAACGTGGAGAGAGACAAAGCTTTTTAAACAGGGATCTTTATCTCTCCCACCCTCTATGCAGGGAACAGACTCTATAACCAAAAGATTGGGCTTCTGACACCTATAAACTGGGAAGCAAATGAGGATTTTTCAAGAAAACCAATATAATGTTTAGAAAGTTACATTAAAAATGCAAACAAAAATACACAGTAAGAGCACATGACCCAGAGCTGAAAAATGATGGAGCTATTGTTGTTTAAAGAAGAAACCTTCAGTCAACCTCTCTTGGGACGCCTGTCATTTTGCACAACCTTCCCAGACTCAGCCTTTTCACATGCATTAGATTAAAATCAGTTGTGATCAAATAATTCCCAAGTCCTTGCCTGTTTAAATATTCTGACATCAGAGCAAATTAGCAATGTTGAAGGTTGCAAATTCGTCTTTGTTTACTTTCCACTCTGTTACGCCTCTAAGAGGGAATTAAAGGCTCAGGGAGCTATAGCACCATGAGGCTGTGATTAAGAGAGATAAGCAAGTGTGGATTACTGTTCCTCAGCTGTTGAAAAACAGGCAACAATCAGGAGATTATAGGTTGATAAGGGATACATAGAATACCATGATCTTAACAAATTTATAGCGTCCTGATCCAGAACTTGGACCCTCAGCTAAAAGCACTTCAGGAGATACATTCTATTCACTTCTACATCATGCTGTATTCACTTTAGAAAGCATGGTTTTCCATTCAGCCTTTGCTTTGAACTAGAGAGAACACTGATTTAAACCAAAATGTTTTCTGAGTTCATTGATTTACATCAATTTTAAAGCCACATCTGTGGTTAAGTTAATCACACACACATTATTTAACAGACTGTGTAGTGGGACTTGAGAATATTCAACATAATAAAATTAATGCCAGGTTCACAATTTATGAAAAATAGGATTAAGAATCTAAAGGCTTAAAAAAGTTTTAAGAATCTCAGGAAATCTCTGACAATAGCTGTATTGACTTGTATACTTAAAACATATGTAGCTTATATACTTCTTTGAAAAACTAAGAGTAAAATGTTGGCTTTTTAGCCAAAGCTATGCACCAGAGGAAAACTCAAGTTTATAGAGAGACTAGGGGAAAAGGCACCCTTTTCAGAGGTATTAAACACAATGGATTCTACCTAGAATTGTTAATGAATGTATAAGGAATGCCTCTGAGAATATTTTGTACGTGACTCAGATCATCTGGAAACATCATCAGGGAACAGATCATCCATGTAGTTGGCACAATGAATCAAAGTGGGTTTTGACAGCAGAACAAAGCAGCATCACAAGAGAGGGTAAGCACACGTACACAAATACTCAAATATTTTATTATACTTATGTAACTACAGGACTGCATACTTCAAAACCACTAAAATATAGATTATCAAAGTAAAATATATTCACACTGCTTTTTATGGTTTCACCCTTTTTTTGGTCACAGAATCAAAGAACTACAAAAGAATAATTCCACTTTTCTTTTTTTGGTCAGAAGATACAATGAATTAAAACCATTCAGAAATAGGTCACAGAGACAAAATGGAAGGAATATTTATTATGCAAAAGTATTTGTGTGTCTGGAAAACAAAAAATAAGGAATTCTGAAGAGCTGGTTTTGGGACACACTCAGACACTGATGCTGTACATACATTCATCTATCACTCAGTACAGGGAAAGGCCAAAGTGGTTCCCCAGGCCAAAGACCAGGCTGGTGCCTGAAGACCCAAACACCAACACCTACCACACCAACCTAACTGCAGGAGCTGGACTGCTCAAACAAGAGGGAATATACCCTGATTTTAAGTTCCATTTGCTGTCAGCATGCCTTCCTGGGAATGATGTTAGCCATTTCCATCCCAGTCTGATGCTACATGAATATGGGACCTCCCTCCAGTTAATAACACAACCTCTGTTTCCAGCCCACTGGCATTCTTCTAATGTATGCTTAACAATCATAATTTATCAGTTGTTTATGGCTTAGACATTCCCAAATAACTGACTAAGTATTTCTGAGAAGGAGGCTCTAGACAAAGCATAGAAATAAACTACAATTGACATTAGCATTCATATCACAAACTTAATAGTGTCATAGTTGCCCCTTATAGCACAAACATGCAAGCCTCAAGAGATACAATTATTTATTTAGATGTAAAGGTGGCACCTGGGGATATGGTTCAGTGGTGGACTTGGCAGAGATAGGTCAGTGGCTGAACTCCATGATCTTAAAGATCCTTTCCAAACTAAATAATCCTATTATTTTATTTGAGGCACAACAGCTACAAGAAGTCTGTAAAATACTCACACAAATCATTGGCAACTTAGCACCTTTTAATTTTTATGCAAAAAGTATTACTAACTTCAAAGACCTTTATGAAAATGACAAAGTGTTAGTCATGAAATATTGGAATAACTTTGTTCATATTTCCTAGCATTAAAGAGTTAAAGGATGACAAAGTAAGATGTAAGACCTTTTATTTTTTGGAAACAGAAATGGTAAGATAGATATTTCAATACAGAATCAAGCTGGTAGTATTCCTTTGCTGCCAGGAAGTCCCATGCTAACACCCTTCTCTTTATGAAAAGCCATGAATAAAAGCTTCAGGATCACATTACTTTATATCCTGATGATGTTGTATTTCTACATATAGTAAGGCCAAAGAGCATGCAAAGACTACTAAATATAAAAGGCACATTTGTTGCTAGAGTAAGCAATACACAACAAAGAGCAGTGATCAGCATCACTTCCATCTGCCTTCAATTTCAGACTGGTCAAGCCAGAAACCTTTAGAGAAGTTTCAGTTAATTTTTGTAGATCTATAGAAGATGTTTTACAAACTCTAACTGTACATCACTAAACCATCTCTGCTGCATGAATAATAGACTAAATCTACAGAATAATTACTAGAATAGCCCAAATTCTAAAGAGGGAAAAATGTTTTATTTCTTGTGTAGAAAAGTCAAAATTCTCTTCATCTGAACTGTACTAGTTTTGACTGATCTCTCTCTCTCTCCTAGGTATAAAAATTACAAATATTGCCAAAAACAACTAAGTCACCCATCTCCTATTCATTTAGCTCTATGGTTATAAAGAGTTTACTATAGCCAATGCCCACTGGATAATAGAGTACCAAACATTTCTGAAAAGAATTCTAAATCTGTAACATGCTGAACATCTGATTCTGTTGCCATATGGGGTAGGATGCCCTTGGATATATTCATTTCATGGGATGTAGTGATATTGTGGCCCCACTAACTTCTAGAGAAGTTAAGAAGGTGAAGTGTGTTCCCTTACATGTACGTTTCTTTGTAATATCCATGATCAAAATAATTCACACAACAGTTAAAAGAAGCTTTTGTTCGCTTCATTCCCTGACAAACTCATGGACCAAAAATTCTTGTTCTACATTTTGTGGGAGCCTGACTTTCATGAAGATTTTCTACTAAGGTTGCAAGTGTATTGTGATAATTCTCTTCAGATGGGACCTGCAAGAGTTTTGTTAGATATTGAGTGCTTCAGGTTGGAATAAACTGCACAAGGCTCTTCTACTCTTTGCTGCACAGCATCTAGAACTCTTTACCAGATTCAGAAACAGTCTCTTATTTTTCTTCATATCAATGGTAGAGACCTTAGGGAGCCCACAAAAATATACTAAACATGACAAGGCTGAAAAAGAAAAAATATGTTAGTTTTTCAAAATATGGCTGCTCCAGTCTTTAAGTCCAAAATTACAAGTGCTGTGCAAAACTTGCAGCTGAAGTTATTCTTTAGGAATCCTAAACATATGGCCTCTAGGTGTCACACTCGACCATGTCATAACACACTATTATGGATTTACACTATTGTGAATTCCTCTTTTTCTTTTATAGCAGGTAAGAGGCCTTGATTTTGCCCTTTCAAGGTTTTTATGCCACATCCTCTGTAAAGTTTCAATTTTTAAAACAAACAAACGAAACCAACCTAGCATCTTTCATACAAGTCATCAAACCATACAATTATTTATGGTTTTCCCAGAATAACTGTTTTTGCAAATATTAGATCATGATGCCTGTCTGTTAAATTTGTTTAATTCATTTATATCATGGATTTAGAGAACAAATAATGAACATTAAGAGTTATATGGGTAAGCTGCACTGAAGTAAGAAAGCATTGTATGTACAAGGTGACAGGAATATATTAATAATGTACATTTAAACTCTTCAGTGTTTCCTGATTTCTATAAAAAAGTAGTAATGATTGCTAATAAAAAGTTATTTTTGAAAAATTAATGAGGATTCTATGTACATGAGTAATTAGAAATATCTTGCCACCTAGTTCTGATTTTATAAATGCTTTGCTTTTATTAAGGTAAGATAGCAATTCTTGGCCTGATTTATCTTTTTTAAGGTTTTATTTTTATTGTTTCATTATACTGGGGAAAGAAAGGTGGGTTTTTTAATATTTATTTAATAGCTAGACATTTTCCTACTCATTCTTTCATTGGTATAGGGTGGGTTCTTTAATTGAAAAAAAAAACAAAGAACTGTAGGCAACAAAATCAACATCCTTGGCATTAAATATTCACAGAAAGTAAGTATTCTTTGTAAGGACAGCACATTGAGGTACAGCCAGGAAGTATGTCTAGAACTGGAATATCAAGCTAGAAGAATTCAATTAAGAAATCAATTAATTTATCAATGAGGGCATCCAGCTTTGGACCAAGATACATGATGAAAAAGTGTTTTTACCATTTTTGTTTTCCAAGAAAAGTGTTAGCAATGTAACCAAGGGCTATTGGGCTAAATAGATCAATATGAGTGAAATGTGATGGTCCAAGAACTGAAGAAGGTCAGATTAAACTGCCTAATTTTACTTTCTGGCTTTAAACTGTGAATGAACATTGTCTTTTCTGCCCAGATTTCACTGGCTTCAATGCCAACCATGTGAAGAAGATCCTATCCAAAGATGAGAACTGGCTAAGATCAAACTGTCTCAATGACTTTCTCCACCTTCATAAAAAAGGGCAAAAAAATGCATGAGGAAAATGGTGATTTTTCACTTAAAAGCTTTTGGCAACCCCTGTTTTGAGGAAAAAAACTCTAAGTTTTTTTGTGCTGGGAATGATCAGTATGCTCTTCCCATCACAACTTCCAAAGAGAAGTCTGCACAAACTAGAACGTCCTCTGTAATTGTGATACCAGTTTGCTTACAGAGGGGAAACAAAATAAGATTGGCTACAAAAGTGGAACATAATGGTGGCCTCTAAGTCACCTATCTCAGGATAGAAAGTTTGGAAACAGTGACAGGAAGAGCCAAGAAAGCAGGATGAAATCAGTATAAGAATCCTAATCGGAGGAAAAAGAACCTGCAAGTGACAACTAGAGTTTGTGTGGGTGTGCTATATACTGTTTACTCTTTTAATGCATTAGTCATGGATTTAAACTTTGTATAGGTATGTGAATAAGACTGCACAGAGAATGGAGCCTTTTTAATCTAACTTTAGTTACATCAGTTTCAGAAAACCCAACAGGGACGTCAGTAATGGAGAAAACAAACCAAACCCATTGACCATAAGTGCCATTTAATTTTTAACTCCAAGCCCATTATCCTAGATTTTCCAAGATGTAACCAAAATACAGGATTTTAATGATCTTTCCAAGTCAACTGTATTCCTTCAATGTATGCATGTATTTTTGAAATTTGTTTTCCTAAAATCAATGGGAACAGCAAGCCCCCACGTCTAATATGAACTTAGGCTGAAAATAAATGTTTATCTAGACAACAGGCTGACTGGAGAAAAAAAGTGGTTAAAACTCATAGCTTTAAATGCAAATAAGTAAAATTATTCACAGGATCTGAAGAGCAATTGGGGAGATTTCAAAGACACAATGGAGAGGTAAGTACTGAAATCCCTGGCAAGGGGAACAAAAAGACAATGAAATAAACAAAGAAAATCAGTGCCTATTATTGACTTTGAAAATCCTCTCCAGGGAGAGCTTAGTAATATGCACATACCAAATCACCTTAAACAAAAGCCACCTTCAGTCAATTTTAAACCTTTTCCTTATTAAAATCCTATTGATTGATCATTTTTCATCTAAATGTCTGACAAGCCAATTTCCATTTTCAAGGAGGGAAATGTTGGTCTTCTTTTTAAGGTCATAAATCACTCAAACATTCTGTTATCAATTCTCAAATTAGTTAGGTAATACTAATTAATAAGAAAACTAAACAAGGCTGAGTTCTTTAGTGAGTTGTTTCGTTGGTGCAGCTATTTTTAACTTAACCAATACATTCAGTGGTTTCCAGACTCAGTAGTAGTGACAAACACAAGATAGGTGGAAATAGCTTTTAATAACTTGCTAACTTGTTAAGAGTCCTAATTTAGCTGGCCAAAAGTACATCTGTGTGTTTTGTTCTGGCTTCAGCAGATCAATGAACAAGAGGATAACTTCAGTAAACTGATTAATGTATCTCACACCTTTCAGGCTCAGGGTGAGTTGAGGTGAGACTTAAACCATTCTAAACTAATAATAAGGTTCAATTAGGATTTGCTAACTAAATAAACCCTAAGATAGAACCCCATTTTATCATTAATAATAATACTTTGCAGAATTGTAGGTCATGATTAAAATTACAGCCCTAAAGATAGTATCTCAAAATAAAGCTTTCCCTCTGCAATACTATGTAAAACTTCACAAGCCTGTCCCATCTGTCATACTTCCATTATATAGTAGCTGCTTTAACTGGGAGATGGGAGGCAAATCTGTTCCTACTGATCAATCTCATTATTGAACATTATAGGTCACTCACCAAAGTCAACTCTGGAGCAAACTACAATGAAAAAAGTAAATCTAAATAAGGAAGGCCACAAAGTTAGCAAACTCTAAATTAATATTAATCAAAGCAAGTTATAATTTCAAAACACACAGACTGCAAAATGCTGAGCTGTGTTAACAAAACCTCCCATTCTCCTAAGAGCTGCCTTTTCTTCCTCCTCGGCTCCTGAACACCATCCTCACCTCCATTTCATTGCAGCAATATTTCTATGGCAAAATAAAGCAAGTAAAAAAGCCAAACCTGTGCACCAAGACACCTGGTATCACAACCACATATAATTGAATTTTCTACATATACATCATGATGCTTTTAAAACATTCTGTGTGCTGGTGAAAAATGTATCCTAAGTTATCAGCATTAGCATTACAACAAAAGCCTCATTAAAAAGGATCAAACCAAGCTTAAGTTGATATGACACTTTCAGGATGGGAAAAACATTCATAAAATTGGCACCCTTGCTTTTCCCTGTGATGACAAAAGACAATATAGCAAGTTATCTCCAATCATTATTATATTTATGTATCTGAAAACAGGATTAAATGCTTTCCAATTAACTGTTAGAGTGAGCTCTGGTACTTCCACAGGTTTTCCCTGTGAGACTCAAAACTAAGCTTGGTGTAAAGAACTGACAGTTGCATCCATACACTCTCTGCAGAATAGAAGACAGCTTCATTTGATATACTGCCCACTGAAGAAAGAAATTATGTGGAGGAGATTCCCAGTGACTGAACTATCATTAAAATATTATAGAAACCTGCACAGCAATTGTCTCTAGATCACCATGCAGTTCAGTTCTTACCATCCATTCCCTGGGACAAGGAAATTTAATTTACACAGATAAAGTAGGGTGGAGAGCATTAAAAATTTGAAGCAGGACTTTGAAATCACAATGGCAATGTTTGAATGATGCTGAGTTCAGGTAAAAGAGCAACCCAAGTTCAGGTAAATAGATAGACATGATTTACCACTGAAAAAAAAAAATAAAAAAAAAAAAGATACATTATGTATAAAGTGAAAGTCAAACTTCACATAAAAACAGATGTATCAATAGGGGAAAAAAAGTTATTATGCTTTCATAGTAATTATTTAAATACTAGACACTAACACAATTTATGTCAGCTTAAATTCTCTTAGCTCCCATATGTAAATACAGATACAACACACAACACACAGTTTCAGTTGTCTGGCTGATAAATCAGTGCCTAAGTACAAAGTTACTTTTCTGAGACATCCCACACACTTGAAAGGAAAATAGCAATTTTTGCAATGTTGCAGAAATACTCTCACCACCAGGTCCACCTCCACCCACCTCCTGCAGATACTTCTACATATGCTTAATATTAATGTCTCCATCAGACAGATTGACTTAGAGATATTTTCAATCCTTTAATATGTAAAAAACCTATTTCTAGTATATTACTACTTAGTCTTTTTCTTTATCAACTCCAAAAACAAATAATTCAGACTTTCACATGAAGAAATATGAAGAAAATAAAAAATATAATCTGATTCCTCCAAAAGCTGTTAGAAAACCATTATAAGCAATCTGCTTTGGAAACCTTGGAGGATAATGGAATGTTAAATCCTCAGATCATTTTAGTCTTTTCTACTTTCTACAGAGCAAAACCATACAAGCAAAGCCATAACATTATGCAGAAATTTGCCCAAATCTGATTATTGCACGTGGTCTTATCTAAAGGAAGTTAAATATCTTATGGTCTTTGAATACATCTTAAATACTGAAACTCACAGAATAGCTGGAGACATTGTACCTCACCAAATCTGAAGGGGGGTGCAATTCAATAAATCCATCTCCTGTAAAGCTACAGGGTTGCCATAGCAAAGTAATATACTGGCAAGATTCAGGAAAGAGCTCCATTATGTCAAACACTTTAAACATGCATATGCCTACACTAAATCCCCTCTCTGTCAATAACTGGTTTACTGACAGTCAACAAAATGCTTGATTTCCAACCTTGTGAATCAAGATTTTTTAAAATAGAAAACGTAGCTATATTGAGTTATTTGATTGCAGGGTCTCTGAGAAAAAAATATCCTTGATTTGTAGGTAAGCAGTTTGGCAGTCCCAGTTTGACAGAGCTTAGAGTCCCTCTAAGCTCTCAACACTTAATTTTCATATCTGAAGGGACTGGTGAAGTATACTAAGGATTTTTTCTTCCTTCTGTTAAGAGTTCAGGCTTCTGACTTCATATCCAAAGTTTTCTAAGTACATACATAGTTTTGACACAGGGAAGAGCCCCACACTTTGAATCTTTGTTGAAGAGGGTGAAATAAAATCTTCCAGTCTCTCTTATATGTATGCAAGATGAAAATTGCTATTATCTTTGGTCAGGAAAAAATATCTTCTTTCCACCAAATATTTAAAGTTTTCAAGGAGATCTATTACAGGGAGATTGTCATAGTGCTGTCTTTGTAAGGAATTCTACAGAAAGAAAAAGAATTGAAATATTAATAGGGGATGGCATTTTCACTACATTCTCGGTTGGTACATAATTCAGAAATCCACTCTCATTTTTTCCCATAAAAAAAAAAAATGCACTGATTCCTTTTCTCTTCTGTGTTTCATATTCTGTTTCAGGTTCCCATGCTTATGTTAATCTATAATTTCAAGTTGTGATCTTCACATGATATTACAATGAAACAATCAAAAATGAAGTTTTTTTGCTTTGTATAATGGAATAAGAAGACTATTCATTTGATTTCAGAATGGATCATTAGCCACTGTATTCTTAAACCATTTAAGAGAAATAATTTGAAATCAAACAATAAATAAACCTAATGCATACCTCTAAGCAGAAAGTAATTAAAACAGATAGCAAACATTTGCTTTATTGTTTCTTTCCCCCCTAAATTATGATTTTTGCAACAATTCTTTAAAAAGCTTTCACTTAAACTGCATTGCAAAAATGAGATCATATTCATTGTATGCTCTTCATTAACTCAACTGATGGTGTTTTAATTCCTACAACATACAGAGTCTGATGTTCTTTTTGCAATTTGACATAGCTAGTGTATGCTGAGAATAATTAGCTTCACCATGGCAGAACAAATGATTTCTTTGCAAAGCACACACGCCATTTTTTAACAAAGATTTTTAGAAAACTTTGAAGGTATTTCTTGCCTTACACAGAAACAACTCTTTCATTATTAATTAACTTTTCTGTACCCTAATTTTCCCTAATGAACTAATAATCCATGTTCTATCTGCTAGCAAACACTAAGAACTAAAAGATGATAAATGACACTCAGCACAAGTGTTATGTCTGCTCTATGGAAACACATTGGATTACAAACAGCAAATGCAATTTAAGACTAAGGATTAACCAGAGAGACAACAGCAAGGAAATCCATTACAATTTACCAATTCATTACAATTTCCTTACAGATTGCTAAACTATGATGGCATTTGGTGAATGCATTATGTTAACATATGTGGGTATATAAATGAAGTCAAACAGCTACAATATTCAAAAATATTGTTCTGCTCAGTTTATTCTCAGAACTACAGTCTGGAGTTCAACTCCTCCTTTCCCCATCACAACACAGTCAGAATCTTCTTCCCAAGCGCTCTTATTTTTTGTTCCCCGTGCCAGAAGTAACATTTAGACCTTATTGTATTCCTTAAAAAGCCTAAAGCAAGATAACTAATCCTACAGTCCAAGAACAACCACTGGAATATCTCTTATTTCTTATTCCCAGCACCAATGATAGCCAAGGTGTTTCTGCAGAAGTAGTATCATCAATCTCTTGATGTTTTTACAGAAGTAGTATCATTAATCTCTTACTGTGGTGGTATCAGTGTAGGCTCCATGAGTTTGACATAGTCATTGGTGTTTAGGCCAATCACACCTCCTCGAATATTACTCAGATGGGAGAAGGCAGTTACTGTGATCTTCAAAAAAAAAAAAAAAAACAAAAAACCATGCAATGATAATGTTGCATCCAGAAGCAGTAACTAGAGTGGGTTTTTTCTCTGACTAATATATGGGTATCATCATCACAGGACACAGCACTAATCCTAGCCTATTCTCACAAAGTTTCAAATTACTTGGGCAAAAATGAGAGAAACAAACTCCAACAATACATAAATGATAACTACTTATAGAACTGAATAGAATCTTCAGACCTCCTATGTACAGAAACACCAAAGTGAACTAGGGCCAGTAGATAAACTGAGAGAGTTGATAATGTTGAGATTTAGCCACCTGTACATAAAACCGCCAAACCAAATGTGATTTTTCTATAACACCCCAGCATTCTACATAGACCAGGTAAAAAGTTTAAGAACAAAACTAAAAGATAAAAAAAACAACAGCAACAACAAAGATAGAAACAAAATTTCAAAACTCCAACCTAAAGCTAAACCAAATGCCTCTTAACCACAAACCTACCCAGAATTTAACCTTGAGAAAGCACAATGGTGGCAAGTAAGCACGGCTCACCCACCTGAGCCAGCCCCTGTACAGAAGGTTCTGTCCCACAGTGCTGAGACGAGCACTGACCCTCAGCACCTTGGACAGAGGCTCTGGAGAAGCTCTGTTGATGTCAAACCTTTTCTGCTTCTATTTGTTCTTTTAACAGGGGCCAAGGACCATCTTCACAACATAGTCCTTATTCTTACATCAAGATTTTGGCACAGCTAGTAAAACATAGATGAACGGGCATAAGCTTTAGGTCATCCATTCCTTGGTACAGAAACCATCAAAGCCTAAGACTGTGCTACAATTTATTTTTTTTTTACATACATCAGAGAGACGCTGTAAAAATATTACCCTTAAAACTTTATAACTATTTTACAGGAAATAAAATATTTCCTTTGAGCTGTAGCACTGTTGTCCACAGAAGTTAATTTTTTTCTTTTGCTATTTCTCCTTGATAAGTCAGAAGAAGTCATACTACCAAATGAACACAAAATAAATTGAGCAGCTGGATGAAATTAGTTAGAATATTAGAATCATAGAATATTTGGAGTTTGAAGGGACCCACAATGAGCACTGAGTCCAACTCCTGTCCAAAAATTACACCATGTTCATAAGAGCATTACCTGAAAGCTTCTTGGGCTCTGCCAGGCTTGGTACTTTCCTGGGGAGCCTGATACAGTGCTCACCCCTCTCAGATAAGAACCTTTTTCTAATATCCAGCTTAAGAACTCCCTTTCACAGCATCCTGTTATTCCCTTGGGTCTTGCCACCAGAGAGAAGAGATCAGTACCTGCCCCTCCACTTTCCCTCATAAGAGTGCTGCAGACCATGATGAGGTCTCCCCTAGTGGAGGTGAAAATAATAGATACACTTCCATCCTGATTAATGTAATAAAATATTACCAAAGTTGTGAGAGTTTATGGAAAAGGAGAACAGAAATCTTTATCAGTACAGTAGCAGTGAGTCTACCCTTACAAAACAGAAGAATAGATCAGCATTGTAGAACAAAGGTTGTTTGCAGGGTCTTCTCCTGGATGGCAAAATTGGTCACATTGATAATAAAATATTACACTACTTCTGAGATTAAAGGGAGCAAGGAAAGAGAAAGGGAAAGTTATTATTTTAGCAATATTAAACAATTGTGATTTTATTGATCCAGTTTAAATTGTTATTCTTAAAGCCAGTTTAAATTTAAACCTCTAATTATTATGTAGATTATACTCAGATGAGACATAGGAGAAATTTTGCTGATGTTCAGTGCAAGAAATCAATAGAAAACTAAAAGAAAAAATATTTCAAAGATGCTCTTAAAAATAGACTTAAAAATTACTGTTTGGATCCACCTGCAGGCCATTTCAGAAAGACTGTAGCTGAGGGGGTGAGACAGCAGGGAAACCCATTCAAGCTGATCCAATTTAGATATGCAAATTTTATCTCGTGTGTTTGAAAAGAACATTATGGCACAGGATAATTTGCACCTTGAGTTCCAAAGAATAATATTTCTAATCTAATGAAAACATGCCTCCATTGTTCACTTTCCCACTCTCCAGGTTCAGGCCAATCTATTGCTCTCCTACCCATTTGAAACTCTCCATGATTTTTTTTTTTCCTGTATTTGAAACAATTAACTAACACTAGAACAAAACAAAGCAAAACAACAACAACAAAACAACACCAAACACACAGAAAAGAGAATAAAAAAGGTAAATAGGTATTTATCTTTGTAGTTACCTGAGAAAAAGCAATGTTACAAGTGACTGATTGATGAAACCTATTATAGTAATGGGTCTAAAGTAATTTCTACTCTAGAGATAAAATGCTAAATGAAACAACTGAAGTTTAAGATCACGTTTGACACATTGCACTGTTACCTTATTTTTGTCTTTGTTTTTCCAAATAGTGATCTTATCTTAGCAGTAAACTTTTGTAAAAGCTGCACAGGGTTTGAGATGCTTCAGTGGAAACACCATTTCTAAATTTCAACATTAATAGACACATAAATTCATACCGGAGCAAATTAGAATATGTGAACTGCAGTACCAGAAGTGTAACTTGTACCTAAGTAATACTTATCATTATCATACAATTAAATAATTTTAAACCCAAAAAGAGACATATTTAAATCACTCAATTCATAAAAATTAAAGTGTAAATTAAAATTTTGAAATCATTGAAAAAAATATTGAGTTTTGTGAAATTCACATTTCAGATGTGCCTTTAATTTAAAAGGAGAACTATGTTTCACTACATTAAGAAGCACATTTTAAGGTAAATTGAACATCCTTGTGGAACCACTCCCACTTCAAACAGGTACTTAGCTCACATCCATCCACTCTGTTCACAGTGGTAATAAAACAAGTAGCACTAAGTATTACTGAAGGTAACAGTTACAAGCCCTTTAGCTATTAACCCAACTATACCTGATGCTAAATTAACAAAGGTTAAAAAGAAAAGAAAAATAAATTTTTTCCAGCATGTAGCTGATCAGACTGATAGTTTATTAAAACTATAGCTCTCCAACTACAAACACCAAACAGCAGAGATTGGTAGCAACAGAAATCTGGAAGCTCCAATTTCCAGGAGTATGTCTGTCTCCATCACACTGCCTCTTAGTTATTTAGTAAAGATCAAAGTAATTTTGTAATATACAAACTTGACAGTTATATTGTAGAGACACCATAACTACAGGTCATGTAACAAAAATGCAATTAGATGACAGACCAGCAAATAAAAGGTTAACCTGCTGAAAATGAGCTCAGTCAAGGACTCCTCCTATGCTCTCCATCCAAAACAATTACTGGAATGGCCTCAGTCCTGATATTAGTGGGAGCTGGCACAGACTGTGAATCAGGAAATCAGCACAGGAAAAGTGCAAGACCTACGTTTGTGCTGTCCAGAACAGAAGAGCCACAAAAATAACTTCCTAACAGTGAGTTTTAACCACCCCATTAAATAGCACAAGAGAATGAGAGTTTTTGGGGGTGCTGTGCTGCCAAGACTTGTTGGACACCGAGTGAGCTGAAGGGGCTCAGCAGCAGGCAAGGCTGTGACTGTGGTAAAAGACCCTCTGTGGGAGGGGGCTGGAAATGGAAATGGAAATGGAAATGGAAATGGAAATGGAAATGGAATTGGAAATGGAAATGGATGGTGCAGCAGGAGGCCTCCACTCTCCATCAGATGACAGCTAAACCTGCAGGGTGTTAGAGAGGCTGGACCATGTCTTTAGAGGAACTACTCCTCTACTACAAAGTTTTATATTAATAGTACCTTCATAAAATAGTTTTTTTATTTTGTGCCTGATTCCAAATTGCTACCTCAACCATAAAGTCTGATAAACATGTAAGGAAAACTGAGGATATTAAAATACTTCAAAATTCAGTAAGAGATTCAGAAATTTTCACACTCACAAAGGGCACAGATGGGCTAAGTTGTAAGAGCACTCCATTTGTGTGGGTTAAAGAATTCACTTGACATCCCTTTGAGCCAAAAGCACTTAGCCACATGGCTGAAATAAGAACTGCCTTCATCTTTCTAGCACCCCTCAACTGCAGCCTTCCTCACCTCTGCCATTAGATTGCTTTCAGATGGGACTTCTGTGGCTGTGATGCAGGATTTGGAACAGAGAAAATGCTTTAGCAAGATAAGTAATTTCAAAAATAAAAAAGAAGAAGTGTCTTTTTTGTGCATATAAAACTTTTTAAAAGATGAAAGTTTCCAGACATTTTGGTCAGGATGAGGATTTAGAAACTACCAGAATAACACAAGATATTTATACAACCTATGAGCTGTATTAGCAAAACACATATCTTACTGCATGTAACAATTTGCATTTCTTCTATTTAGACACTTTCTTGATATAATTTTGTTTACACAATAGGTTAATTCTGTATAGTAATTGTTTTTCAAAAGCCTATTAAAATTAACACTTTCCTTTCCTATTTAAAATATAGCCCTCCCTTTCCTGTTAAATGTGCTTTCCAAGAAGATTGGAACATTAATTTCCTCTATATATTTGTCATAGGGCAAGGGAAGAATATGACCCAAGTTTTGAAAACAAATCCTTTGACAGGAAACAAACTACTCAACTGAATTAGTAGGTTACTTAAATTTTATTACACCAGTTTCTGTAAGTAGCAAACCACCAAACCACAATTAAGGGAGAGAAAAATTCCTTTGGAAAAAAAAAGTGAGGAAAAAAATAATCTTTAAAACAGATTTCACAGATCCACCTATTGCATACTAGTTTGTGGCAAAGATAAAGAAGGAAAGTGGATGTAGAAGCAGACAGATTTTCATTAATTCCTACTGTATTCTGTGTTTCAACACATATCATAAATAGAAAAGGAAATTCAACACATCCAGTGTTTCTAGACAAAGCTTTTATTCACTTCAGTCCTCTCTCCTGTCATTTAAAAATGATCATTCTAAGAATAAATCCTGAAATCTTTGCTTGAACTCCAGGGAGAGACTTATGCCAAGTTGAAAGACAAGAATTTTAATTGGATAAGTCAAAACTCTTGCTATAGCTGCTACTTTGGTATTTTATGTGGCTCTTAATTCAGAATAACTGTTCACCAATTGACAGTAGCTGCTCACCATTGCCTTTCAAATCTACCAGATTATCCAGGCATAAGAACACTTGCAGCCCAGTAAATATTTGCAGAATAGCCTCTATTTTGGTGATTAACAATCCATAAAGAGATTTTAAGCAGAGCTGTCAGTTTAATCTAGCAGGGCTTTGCATCCAGCATGCCACACTGGGTCCAACAGTTTTAGTACCAAGGCAATGATGCAGCTACAGCATCTGAACTAAGGCAGAGCATTTTTAAGAACCCAGGGGAGTTACAGCCCCATTTACTCCATCTGTGATACACCATGGGGGAAAGAGAAGCAAGGTTTACTATGTACTTATTGACAAAATATGTTGTCAAGCAGTTATTTTCAGTGCACACAAGTAAGTATAATGCTTGGGATGTGTATAAAACATCTGGAATATTATTATTTCCAGCACAAATAAGGAATATTTTCATATTTGGACAGAAAGTGTTTTTATAGCAGCACTCAGTCATTCTGTGTAATTTCTGAGACCTGTAGTTTTCATTAGAGCTGACAATACATTTCTTCACAGTGAAGCCACAAAGGTTTGCCCCTTTACAAATAAGCAGACCACTGTGGCCAAACCAAGATAAGACCTCTGAGATCACTCAGACTGATGTGCTGGTTGGGTTATTCTTGCCCTGCTCCTGGTTCTACCTTCTGTTTTCCATTCATTACTGCACTAACACAGAGTTGAATATACTGGAATTTGCTCCTGGCTTTATAAAGCAGGACTTGACAACACTTACATGAATACCTTACAGCACTCTCCAGCTAAGGACATCTTTCCACCTTACCTATGCCATTGATGAGGGGTTACACCACCCTGGCAGCAATCTGACCCCAATGGGCAAAACCCATCTTCTAAACAACAGAACTTGATATTCACAACACATTTCTTAAAGTAAATCAGAGCAAAGCCCTTTTTTCATTTAATGTAACACAGCTAGAGAAGTGCTCAAAACACAATTCTTACCTTTTACAATTGAAGCTGAAGCCAGTCTCCCAACATTAACAAAGGTGATGAACCCTAAATATTTTCATGTTAAAATTGTCTTCGATATGTTGGCAGCAGAAAGACATAATTCTTATTTCATGAAGTCACAGTACTTGCCAGAATTTGACCTATTTTCTGCAAATTGAGGTGAACATGGCATGTTTAAGTAGACTGCTTAGATATTGGCTCTAATACCCAGCCAGCTCTAGTAAATATGCACAAATAAATCCCCAACAGAAAAGCTGTGTAATAGTAAACTGATCTACCATTTTCAGTGTGATAAGATCCTAGAAATTATTTTTACCAAAAATAATAAATCATCTGAAAAGAAAGAGATAATGAGGAAAAATTAACCAAAACTGGTTGAAATAACCTTATTTTTGTGGAACACCTCATAAGTTGGTCATATTATTGGTTATTTTAAGATATTTTGACTGAAGAGGCTGATAATTTTAGTTGATACTTTAGTTACTTCCTACTTGTCATGACAGCATTTTAAAATTTACTGAGTTTTGTAGAGTACTCTGAAGACTAAAAGAATATAAAGAATGTTCAATTATTGGCAAGATTAGTCTGAACACACTATTTTCTTTCTGAAATCTAATTCTCAGAAAATTTACTTTTGGACCTGTAATTCATTGATTTTCAGCACATATAAACTATACAAAATCAACAGCTACCTTATCCAAACTCTCTTCTTGAAGTTCAAGTTTCTAACATCTTCTGTAGGAGAAAAAATATTAAAAAATTGTTGTCCAAAGCTTGCCTTTTTAATGCATTTATTTATTTAATTTTAGAACAGAGCACTGGCCTGGTTGTCAAAATGCTGTGCTTTGTGTTTTCACAGTTTTCTTACTATAACATTGATTGCTCTATTTTTTAGCTAAGGTTCTTCTTCAGTGACTTCTTGTTGAACTGAGATTTGCATCTTTACAATACTCATAGATGACTCCCACAGATATTTCCACACCAGAAACTTTCTCTGGAGATCTCTTTGCAAAAGCTGCACTTATTCACCAGTTGCAGTCTCAGTACAGAGTAAATGACAACTCTTACACTAAAGAAGTCTTTCCATATATTTACAGCTAACATTTTAAAGACCAGACAGTCTCCATTGCTGTGTTTACAGTTGTGGGACGAGCTTGCACAGATTTGTACACCAACAGTAAACTTAACTTCAGATATTTACCAGAATAACAACTCTCAAAACACCACTTAGGTCTTATTTATATATATATATATTTATTTTTTTTTGTCTCTATCTTGTTCATAGAATCACAGAATGGTTTGGGTTGGAAGTTATCTTGAATATCATTTAGTTCCAATGCCCCTGCCATGGGCAGGGACACCTTCCACTAGACCAGGTTGCTCAAAGTCCTATCCAACCTGGCCTTAAACACTTCCAGGGATAGGATAGCCACTACTTCTCTGGACAACTGATTCAAATGTCTCAGCACCATCACAATAAACAATTTCTTCCTAATATCTAATCTAAATCTATCCTTTTATAATTCAAAGCCACTGCACCTTGTTCTATCACTGCAATACCTTTTGTAAAGTCTCTCTGGCTTTCTTGCAGACCTCCTGTGGGTACCAAAAGGTGCTATAAAATCTCCTCAGAGCCTTTTCCAGGCTGAAAAGCCCCAAGTATTTCAGCCTTCCATCACAGGAAAGGTGCTCCAGACCTCTGAATGTCTTTGTGGCTCTCCTCTGGACTCATTTCAACAGGACAATGTTCTTATGTCAGGGGCTGCACAGATGGATGCATCTGAACTCCATCTGGGGGTATCATCAGAGCAGAGAGGCAGAATCACTTCCCTCAGCCTGCTGGTCATGCTGCTTTTGATACAGCTCAGGATGTGGCTGGCTTTCTGAGCTGCAAGCACATACTGTGTGTTCAGGTCAAGTTTCTTATCCCCAAACATTCCCCAGTCCTTCTCCTCAGGGCTGCTCCCAAACCATTCTCCACCCAGCTTGTATTTGTGCTTGAAATTGTCCCACCATGTTGAACTTTGAGATGCCCACATGGGCCCAGCTTCTCAAACATTCCAAAGTTCCTCTGGATGGCATCCCTTCCCTCCAGTCTGCTGGCAGCACCACACAGCTCGGTGTCATCAGCAAACTTGCTAATCACCAACAGAGATGCTAAGCAGCACTGGTAGCTGCTCACAAAAGGGACTCCACTGAAAAGAAGAATGACTTGTACCAGTCAGTGTTGCTGCTCAGAACCCACCATTTTGCACTACAATAGAGTTTATGTTTACCGAGGATATCCCTATAAAAATACACTGTTTGTAAATCCATTGGTTTCTAATTATTGTAACAAAACATCTCAAGAATGCTAAACACACACACAGAGAAATGTTATTAGTAATGTTTCAATCCTTAGTCATTTGAAACTGTAGTTTACTGTTTAAGAAACTCATGTATTAGTAGCTTCTGTTTTCAAAATAATAATAGAATTTGGAATAAATCCAAATACACTGTAGTGAAATTTCCCGCTCAAGGTCACTAAAGGTATTTTTAGGCAAATTTTGTTGTGCAAAATGTAAGAGCTCTAAGCTATAAATCACTGCAAAATTATAACTATATTAAATGGTTGATGCTCTTATTAACTCATAAGTTGTAAGATTATGACTTAAGTTATGTCTTATCTAAAAAACTTTTGAACACTTTCATTAATATGTGAGAGCACATTTAAATTAAAATGGATTCATATAACTCCATCATTCTACCAAGAGTTTGTTGTTTTTTTCTTTTAGTTTACAGTGTAAGAAAAATATCAGACAGTTCAAATATGGCATTATGTTAGTACAATGTGTTCCTGGACAGTTCTCATACTTATCTCTCATTGTTATTTCAACATCCATCATTTCATTATCAAGACTGCCATGGTGGCATGAAAGTTCATGGAAAATGAGCCTTAATCCTGAAAAGACAGATTGACATTTCAAATTACAGATAAAAGCTAAAGAGGAACATATTATTAGACAATTTATTGTAAGAGGTACTGGAAAAAAAAAAACACTAAAAAGAAATAAAAACCAAACAGATTTCTTGCTAGTGATAGAATATCTATTTGTAGTCCTGACTTCTATGATTCTGTCACTGAAAAAAAAAATATATATATGAGCATCAATTCAAGGAATAACTGTAACACAGAAGACAAATAAAAAACATACAGAGAGGGATTTATTATCCACAAATCAGAAGTCCTACAGAATTATATTAGTGCTTTAATTAATGTATAGTCCAAGAAAACTATATACTGAAAGTGATAAAGATTTAATTTCATTACAAGCACCCATGGACATGCTTTTCCTTAAGATTAACACCGTGTGAAGGATCTTGTCTCATGCAGAAAAGCAGAAAAGGAATAAACACATGGAGAAGCCACTAAACATTACCAAAGGAAGCAAAAATAAGATAACTCCATGTTTAAATTATATACATGTTACAATTCATACAGTAGACCTTACAACAAAAATGTTTAGCTGTACAAGAGCGGTCTGAGATTAATTACAGAGTGAATACGTATAACAAATATTTCTAAAGCTATTTTACAAGAAGATTTTATTATTTAATTTTCCTGATTATTTCCCTGCATTTATATAAAAATGCATGTTTCCCATATGTAGACTCCTCAGAGAGGCTAGTTGGCAGACATGGAAGCCAAGACTAATCACTGCAAAACCAATAAAAAGAAATATTATCTAAATGGGTTACTTCTATAAAGTGTGCTCAGAAGTAGCATTCTCAATCATTGTATGAAGGCAGATAAAAGCTGGGAATTATTATTTGCTTGTACTTCAGTGTACCTGCCTTATTTCTAAAACCAGACAAAATAAACAAACAAACAATAAAAAGTTTGCAAGAATAATTTTGAGCATATAAGATATATATTTATAGATATAACATGAAGTTGCTAATTTGGATTGTACAATAAAATATCAATAGAACTATCTTGGTTTACACTTCTTTGCATCTTTCAGTGAAAAGGTTTTAGTTTAATCCTTGCAAAAATATATGCTCCACCTCTATTCATTCTACTTTTCTCAATTAATTACCAATTCCAGTTATTTACCAAAAAACTAAGTTACCTTATGCATGTTTAACCACTTTACACATGTTTATAAATACAGTGCTTGCAAGCACAATTTTCTGAGGGTCATTTGTGAGGAGGGGTGGTGGCAGGGTGGGAGGTGTGGCTGCCTGGGCTCTGAGGGGGATGCTGGGGAGGAAGGCACTTGTGATGGCTTTTAGAGCATCATCCTCTGAGGGTGACAGGGCATGTGACACCACCAGGCATTAACACCTGAGGTCAGCACTGCTCCAGGAGCAGATCTCTGCAGCAAACCAGAACATCCCCAGCAGGGAGAGAACACACCTGCATGCTGAACATCTCAGCCACGTGCCTCCAAGCTGCCAGGTGCAGTCGTGTCCTCAGCAGCACAAAGCTCTTGGCAGCTCAGGCTGTTTGCCAAACTCTTCAGCTCTTTCAAACTTCCTTACACAGACAGGATGGAAATTTGTGCCAAGGTACCCAACAAAACACCTCCCTTTTAATGGCTAAACATCTATTCATCTGTTAAATAGGTTAAATAGTTGAGAGCTGTTGAGGGAGAAAATGGTGGAATAATTCAGCGTGCAAATCTAGTCCCAAATCCTGTTCTGAGCATATACAGGTGTTACCAGCACATGCAGCAAGCAAAGATTCAGAACTCAGCACTCCTGTAGAATCTGAATAAGTGCCTGGCCTTGCAAATTCCAACAGAAACTACACAAAAGCAGGAACAGAGAAACCAAGAAATTGCATCAAGCTACAGCATTTGAGCACTTTTAATTACCAAAACAGATACCTTTACAACTACCAGTTACTGTAATGAGTCAACATGTGTTGATTCATTAACAAGAAGCGTTATCAAAGCTCCTAAGCTTTCAAAACAGTATTTCCATGGAATTTCCATGGAGTTTCCATGGGTCATACCACAGTGGAGTACTTAAAAAGTCCCCTGTACTCTCTGACATAACAGTAAACATATCTAAATAGTTAAATCAATTATTACATCTCACACATCAGATTAGCTCAAGGTGCTAAAATAAATAGTATGAAAACAGCAGAAGAAACCCAAGTGGTCAATACATACCTGATCACTTGGGGCTCACATGCTTTTATTCTATTTAACAAAAGAGTCAAAATTAACAGAAATTATTATTCTTGAATTCTAAAGTTCTCTGTTTCACTTCCTTCCACAGACATTTTAAAGATACCACAACCTGTCCATTGCTGTTATATCTTGTACTTTCATGAATAAATATTCTTTCAACTGCTTCAGTCCTGTATTTTGAACTTTATTGAGAGTTACATTCTCCACAAAATTGGAAAGGATGCAGATGCTTCAATACTTCGATATTATTATAAAGAAGAAAAAATTATTTTCCTTGTTTCAAGACTAACTAGAAAGGCCATTATAAGACTTTCCTCCACATTCTTTTAAATTTGAAATGTGTTGACAAAAAACTTTAGGTGATATAGAAGCCTGCTTGCCAGCTGATGCAAGAACACAGTGCTCCTGGCAGCTACCAGCATCCCACTGCTTATTTTCATTAAGTCACCAAAGCTCTATCATTTTACTATATTGCACAGTCATGGTATCAACACTTCAACTCATACAAAAGACCTCAACATGCTCATTAAAAAAGTATAAACCCATTACATTTCAACACCCAAGTTATGTTAAAAGTGAAAAACAACAAAAGGCTTTTAGAAGTTAACTATTTTATCAAACAGCTTTAACAAAAGTGAAAAAAATTATGTCTAGTATAATCCGGGTATGCTGGCAGTCTTAAAAATACTTGTACTTCCTGTAATTATTTTTTAAAGTATATAAATAAGCCTCAACATCTGTGTAAAAAGGTACATAAACAAATACAAAAAGGAAGCTTAGACAAAATACTTCTGAAGGGGAGAAAGTTGAGGAAGGCAGGTCAGAACCACCATCAGAACTTACCTCCCTCCAAAATACCAGTCAAAGGCTTAGTGCAACTTATTAGGGTTGGGGCTGCTTCTCAAGCCTACATTTATTGTAACCAGGATAGACAATGGCTAGAGAAATCTGCTCAGCTTCTGTTTGAAAGAACTCTTCACATATCTGCCCAATCACATCTGCACAGAATGTTCTGAAACAAAAGTTACACAATCCAGTCTGACCTGCAATCTGAGAGGTCAAAGATAAAGAGCATTTTTCAGCATAAATCAGTCAACCATACAATGCATTTGGTTTCTTTTTCTCTATTCATCAAGTGCATGAACTTTCATACTGCTATGCTGGGAAGAATGGGTGTAATTTTCTCACAACTATTTCAGAAGTACATGCATTTTTGATGGAAATGTGCAATAATGCACTGCCTGTGGTGCTCTGAGTACATATCTTGAATAGGATTCATCAGTGTCCATTGTTGTTATCTACATTTTAGCTATATTTCATTACAGTCAACAAAGACCTAGTCAATAAGATGCAATTTATCTTGCCTGGAAGTCTATTTCTAAAACCAGTCAAAAGAATCTTACCTTAAAATATCAAAATACACTTTGAATATAGAAGAAGTGCCATGTTACAAACTCAGCTACAGACACCTAAATTAGATTAGGCCCATGTTATCTGGCTTCCAGATTTGGAGTATGTTCCTTCCTTCAGTAACAATAAAAAAATCCTATTTATATGGTAATACAGCTCTTCAGCACTTCCATTCACAAAGCACTCTATTCCCTGTTCTCATGCTTTTCATAAGCTTCCCTTCCAGTCAATCACTGCTTTGGACTGAGAAACATTTACAAAATTTGGACAATAAACATGTAATAGTTCTAGGTCATCTTGGACCTTTCTAATGTTTCTAGTATGACACAAACTGTGCAGAACTGTCTAGGAAGAGAAGGAAGAGGGAAAGGGAAGGAGAAGGAGAAGAAGGAGAAGAAGGAGAAGGAGAAGGAGAAGGAGAAGGAGAAGGAGAAGGAGAAGGAGAAGGAGAAGGAGAAGGAGAAGGAGAAGGAGAAGGAGAAGGAGAAGGAGAAGGAATGTAGGTTTGAGAGCTTAAGGGTGGGCTCTATGGGATAATATGTGTACATTATCACTCAGCAAGGCAATGATTATTATTGCATTAATTGAAGTTACAATCATCATACCTAAAATACCCCCATTTGATCATAATCAAAGAGCATAATGCAAGATATTTGTCAGTGATGGACCTTTCCTTACCACCCAAAACTAGCCTATAACTTTTATACAACACTCTCCTCCCAAAACAAACACCAACATCTATTTAAAAAGGAAACAAATTGAAATAATTATTATTTAAATAATTAAAAAATCAAAATCTTCACCAAAAGAAGAGATTTATGAAATTAAAATAATGGAATTACAGAATCTCAGCTCAGCCTTGGAATTATTGAATCCTAACCCAGATTATCTTTTTCCATTACAACAGAGATGGACTTGTACTCCTCACACCATATCTCTGACTACCTGCAAAATATGTTGCCCCAGAGCTTCACATGTTCCTAAGATTTACTGGATCAGAATTTACTTGGTTGTTACTGAACCTTAAATTCCCCCAGATATTTCTATATCATTTCATGTGATGCATTCAGGTTTTCAAAAACACACTTATTTTAACAGAATATTTCTAGCCCCCAAAATTTATTCCCCATTTGATGGAATTTATGCTTCTTATCCCAAGTAATACTTAGGATTGCTATCAATGAAACAAGCAGGGTTTTTTGCAGTTTCCTCAAGCAATATTTATGTGATATTTTTCTACATCTTCTCCTGCTCTTCTGCACGCTTTTAAACCATCAACATCAATCACTGAGAACACTTCCAGTATTGATTTCACTGATTAAAACAAGTCTTTTAGTCTTTCCACTAAATGCTGACTTTTAGTCTTTCCTGCACCATTTCACAGCCAGAGACTGAGCTAACATTTGTCAAACTGCTTGCTCTTGAGGAGTTACTTTTTCTTCTCTGACTCCCTAAGCCCTCTCTGGAGTCACTGTTTTCCTCAGTGAAGAATTCAGGAGCTCTCTGAAAATAAGTCCTGCACTTCTTATTTCTAGAAGCATCACTTTGAATTAGTTAGACCAAATAATATTTTCCATGCATAAATCCATATTATCAGCCAGTTCAGATTATTCTGCAACTCTAAAACACAAGTTATCAACTGTGAATTTCATGGGCACTGATTTTGAAAGCTCAAGTCAGGTTATTATGCAAAATATAATAACCTATATTATATAATATAAAATATCACTGTTTCCTAAAACAGGTCTGTACAACAGAAACAACACAATTCAACACTGATCCCAGGTTTGGTGTTTTTTTGCAGTGTGACCAATAACAAATTTTTCAACCCAGTTGATGCATATTCTTTCATAGTTTTTTTTTATTTCTTACTTCTAGATAGATACTAAATTTCTGTTTAGAATTCCACTAGGCACTTCCCATGTCTTATCAAAGCCTGGCCACTCATCTCTATCAGATAACATTAAAATACCTTAGAGGGTATTTAAAACATATATAAAATAGGGAATAAAATATGTAAAATTGAGGTTTAAATGTAAGGTGCTGCATCTGGGTGGGGACAATCCCAGTACTAACACAGGCTGGGAGATGAGCAGGTTGAGAGCAGCCCTGCCAAGAAGGACTTGGGAGTGATGGTGGGTGAGAGGCTGGACATGACCCAGCAATGTCTGGGACTCACATCCCAGAGAGCCAAACGTGTCCTGTATCCAAAACAGGGCAAGGGAGGGGATTCTGCCCCTCTGCTCTGCTCTGGTGAGACCCCAGCTGGAACCCTGCACCCAGCCCTGGGGTCCCAGCACAGGAAGGACAGGGACCTGTTGGAGAGAGTCCAGAGGGGACCACCAAGATGATTAAAGGGATGGAGCATCTCTCCTATGAGGAAAGACTGAGAGAATTGGGATTGTTGATCCCGGAAAGGACAAAGTTCTGGGGTGATCTAATTGCAGACTTCCAGTACCTGAAGAGAGCCTACAGGGAAGTTGGAGAGAGACTATGTATGTGAGTAAAATGTGACAGGACAAGGGGGAATTGTTTCAAACTGATAATAGGTTTAGATAGATACCAGGAAAAAAAAATCTTTACTCTGAGGGTGGTAAGACACTGAAACATTATCATCCAGAGCAGCTGTGGACATCCCTGGCAAAAACTGTGGGTGATACTGATATTGTTAGTTCAGGACTGAAACATTTCAAACTGGATTCTACCTAAAGCAAAAAGACCAAGTTTCATATGCCATGGGAGCCCCCATTCCAAGGCTTCCAGTACCAAAATCTAACACTTGATAAGAGAAACGGGGAATTATCTAGGCTGAAGAAATCTGTCTGACCAAGGAGTCCATCTGTTAACATGGCACTGCCATGTCCACCACTAAGCCATGTCCCTAAATGCCACAACTGCACTTCTCTTGAACACCTCCAGGGATGGCAACCCACCCACTTCCCTGGTCAGCCTGTTCCAATGCTTGACAGCTCTCCCCATGAAAAATGTTTTTCCTAATATCCAATCTAAACCTCCCTTGGCTCAATTTGAGGCCACAATATCTACTTTGTCCAAACTTTTATTCAATTCCTTTGAAATATGTTGTAGTTCCACATGCATTCATTTTAATGGTAGAGTTAGTTTATGCTTTGTTCTTTAAAATGTAGAACATCTCCTTCCAAATGTACACTGAATTCTATCTATTTATAACCTTATCACTGTGGCTACCCTGTGAATTACACTTTTACACTTTGCTAATAAAGGAAACAACTCTGGTGAGTAAACCAAATACTATGTCTTTGGAAAGATTTGTGAAGTCCAGTGTATTGGAAGCTGTCCCAAAATACTGCACAGTAGTTTTAAAAAGACAAAGTCCAGTTTCAAAACCTGGTTGTTTTGAAAACAAAAGTCTTCAATTACCTAATCACAGATTTCTGAACATGTTAAACAGCTTTTATTTCCCCTGCTAAAGGACACAATGTCCTTGGAATCTGTCCTCAGTTGCATTCAGTTACACAAAGACATGCAAAGCAATAATGAACATAATCTAAAGACAAAGAATTTTTCCTGAAAACTGTTTTTTCCTAATAGTCTTCCTAATAATGCAGCTGCTAGCCAGGATTTCAATAAAATGTTTTTTAACTGTATTTGGAAGCTGGGTTAATAATGGGAAAAAACACCAAATTACCCTACCCTAGTAAAATGAACAAAAATCATTTAGATTCTGCTGAATTAAGGAAGAGCCTTTTACTTTTTTTAGCATCCAATTCAGAAAAAAAAGAACTGTTTCACAAGCAATATGAAATGTCTTTCCAACCTCAGGAGACAATTCCACTGTTTAAAATATCATATTGTATGGCTTGAATATATTTTACACTTAGTGAGTATCCATTACATAACTTTCCTCCACTGCCTTTAATTACCCCATTAAGCAAGTTGGTATTTGCATTTGCACTTACAGCAGCTGCACTAGAGCTGCAGGGCACAAGAATATAAAACCGAGAAGAAAAATTAATAAAACATTATCTTTTCCATTTAGCAAGTTCACTTTCTTTTTAAATGGAAACATTTGTATTAGTAGACTACTTCAGCACTGTAAGATAATAAATCACATAAACCTTGTATTATTCAAGCCAACTGAACTACCAGATAGAAGTATCATCACTCACTAACAGCACAACTTGCCCTTAAGCTTTTCTCATTTTATGGCATTTCTGAGGAGTCACTTTGTATCTGAAATTGTTATTCAAAACATAAAAAGTGGTCCAAATGTAGTGCAAGAGAAATCCTTCTTGTTCTAAATCTTTTACATAGAAAATAATTTAGAAATTTGTTTTAATGTGTTGCACATCTTTGCTAATCCAGACACGTTTCTAAGTAAACAAAGACGAAGGTTTCAATTAATTAATTAAAAAATTTGTAAGTCATCACCCATTCTTAGAAACAACTTCCAAGTTTCAAAACCATTTATTTTCAGCTAGTCTGTGTATTTTACAACACATGTATTAAATGTTGCAATACTAATTATTACATAATATTGTAATAATTAATATGCAACTATTAATAATTATATTACTTATTACATCCACTTATTCTCTAAATATTATGCATATAATAAACAGTAGGAAACAGAGTAGTGAGAAGTATCAATGTATTCATTAAGAGCCATTGTTCCAGAAAAGGCAATTCCAGAGTGTTGGTTGCTGCTTTACTACTTCCAGGACACATGGATGCCCTTTTCCTCAGAAAATAGTGAATTATGTTTCTACCATGCATCAGAATACTGACAACCTCTGTATACAGATGAAGGAAGCAAAGTAGCATTTGTGATTTTGCCCATGCCCTTCATTTTTGAAGTCTTAATTTTGTAGCTGCTATAAAGTATCTTAATTCTGTAAAAGTATTATCCATGAGAATCTCACTGTAATCCCTCCTTGTATCTGGTAAGAATGACCCTATATCAGGCTTTCTGCTGTAGTCAGATTTTCCTCTTAGTGAAAATTATTCCACCTGAGATCTTTTCCAACCATCTCTATTTTTCATGGTAGAGCAAAGCTAAAGCACTTACAAGAAAAAATACTATTTTAGAAACATGAGAAGCATGCTGCAGAGTGGACTGTCAATACCAGTTCTGGTGCCAAAACTCAAATATTAACACAATTTGAGCATGCTTAATATCCTAGAGGTTCCCCTCTTACACTAAGCAGGTGTGCACATAGGGAAAATGTTCTTAAGGGGTGTAAGAGTAGCATATGATTACCCACATTACAGCAGCTGTATACCTTTAATAATGTATTTTTCTCTGTGAGCTTTTCATGTCAGCACAGGATAGGCCTATGATACACTGGTTTGAGTGCTATAAACACTGTCCTAAATCAAATCCTACTAGTTTTGCATTTTTCAGAAGCTGTTTAATTGCATTGCTTATGGAGAATTATAAGGGAAATGTGATTCAGCTCATGCAGCATATTTATGCAAACCCACATAAAAGTATAGAACAAAGAATCAGCAGAGCTGTGTGTCACACCAACAAGAAAGAGACTAAATTATCATGCAACTTTTCAAGCCTTAATCTGATTCTCCATTTAGCAATATCAAGACTTTGGGCACAGCTGCCAATTCCTCCCAGTTGTATGAGAAATATTTCTTCCTTTCTTTTTGAAAAATTAGACATCTAATTCCCATGAAGCATCTCATGCCAGTGGTTAATTAGGGAACATTTTACAAGAAGAACTAAAAGTTGTCAGCAACACAGCAGGCAAATATTGACATTCTTTACAAGCACAGCCATTCCACAGCTTAATTTCTCTTTCCAGAGCTCTTGCAAGCAGGCAGCTGCTGCCCAGACAAGCTGAGAACCTGTACACTTACTGCAAATCCCAGACTTCAGATACTTATTCAAAGTGGCAAGAACCATTCCTCCTACATCATTTTCAAACATTTGACAGCCTGGCCATTCATTAAATGCATCTTGTAGCAATGTCCATGAATAACTATATAATTCTTCCTGCCAGCTGCTGAAAAATAATGTGCTTCATAGGAAGCTGGGAGGACTCCCAGGTCTCAGAGTGCTTGACAGACAGGAGGAAAGCAGGAATAAAAGCAGGGAGAAGGTGGTGAAGGCACAGAACTGCTGTGAGCAGGCCAGTGACAGATTACACTGATTAGTGGGTGGGTAGGAGACACCCTTCTGCACTGAGCAGCTGGAGAGCAGGGTTAGCTGCTGGTCAGCTGGCAGTCAGATATTTGCAGTAAGACTTGATGCAGCCTATGGCCAAAAGTCATGTCACTCAGATCTGTGCAAATGCAACACCAACTGCCACAGGCTCCCAGAGAATAAATAAGATAAACTGGGAAAAATATAAAAATAATGAAAAACAAGAAAACAGGCAAAACCAAAATAAATCAATAGAGCAATAAAACCCCTAGATGTTCTTTCTTCTTCTTTTCCATATATCCTACTAGGTTGTAGTAAAATTCTACTTTCACTCAAAATTTGGGATCCTTGTGCCAGGTGTGGCAGATGTTATTCAGTAATGCCATCTTCCTGAGATGGGGCCACAACCACTGCAGTGGGTATTGACATACACATCCAATTATAGGAGCAATTAGAGAGGATGAAAGACAGATTAGGTCCTCCCTCCAGAATACATACCCTGCCAGAGGAGCTGAGGCCAGAGAAAAAGTGGTAGGGGTTAATTACCAGCTGGAACCCAAATGCTTTCTTTTTGATGGTTAAAAATGTAAATCTGTTTAAGTACCATAATTTCAGCCAAGCACTGACATACACACATTTTAACAAAAACCATACAGCTATTTCAGTTATTTTTCCACTTTTCTTGGGTGATCTGAAAAACAGTTCTTTTACTTTCATTTACACACCACTCACAAGGTTAAAACAAATTAAAAAAACCTCTCAGTATCAAAGACCAAATATTTAGCATAGCCATATCCGAACAATTTCATAAATCTGGCACTGACCATACTCTGTTGAATACATTGTGCTTTGTAGCACAAAGAAATAAGTGAAAACATAGGAAAAGCATGTGTTTTTTTATCACTGTAACACATGCAATTAATTTTAATACAAAAGGTCACCTTCAGCAAACACTGCTTCATCTTGTAAGGGCTGAGACTAGAGTGTTTATCCATTGTCATGGCCTTAGTTCCAGCAGCCCAAAATCCCAGTGCCCACCCCTGCATGGCTGCTGGGGGCTGTGCAGGTAGCTGAGTGCACCCTGGACCTCTCTTGAGGTGCTCTCTTTGTCAAGAGAGATCAGCTGAGGTCAGATATATCAAGGAATGAGCCAGAACTTTATCTCGTTAAGGAAAAGCTGTTCCCATTCTGAGATTTTCTTAAACACATATGTACATTTGACAAATTATCAGATGATGTTTTCAAGTTCCATATGTCCATCAAGATGACATTTTTGCAAAGCTTCAGCTAACTCAGATCAGCCAGTTGGAATCAGAAAACAATCATCATTTTTATAATTTAAGGCACACACTCTGTTTGATTTTCTAACTTTACTGTCAATTCAAACTTACATCCAAGAATGTTTACTTAACATGTAGAAAATTCAATTAAAGCAAAATGAGATATTGGAGAACTTAGGAAGCAGTATCTTCTAACTATCACAACAGTTTTACATAAAACCCAAACAAAACATTCTTGAGTTGATTCAGCTGGTAAAGTATTGACTCCACACACTGTTACATTGCCAGGGACTGTGTAAAAGATCAACACTGCTTAATCAACATAGTTCTCTCAACACATTTGTCACCATGCCTTCTCTGTTAGGAAGTTGAGCTGGTTGCATGAACTAATCAAATTGCCTTTGAACATCCATTAATTCTGCTCAGTTAAATATCAGTTTAGAACAATGTGAAGCTCATTTAATTCTCTCCATGTTCTACTGGCATAAATCTTTTAAACTATTTTATTTTTTTTAACACCACTAAAAGGGCAAAGTAAATGGTTCCTCTTATTATAAAAGATTTCAGAGACAAGAGAAACAGCCAACACTCATTGCTGGAACTATTAATGATTTTCATTAATGACCAAGGAAACACTATTTGAACTGGAATAAATAATGAAGAGTTCAATGCTTCAAAATATAAACACGTAACAGAAAACGTGTTTTTCTGTTATAAAAATCCAAACTTTTATGTTCAAATTAAAAACATACACATTCCCTCATAATATTATCTTGAAAACAGCATTTTTAAAGAAGATAAATGGAAAACAAGGAGATGTAACTTTACATCCATTCCCAGTGCATGGCTGAATATGGAATTCCCAAAACAGATGGTAAAGAATATGCAGTAGAGTGAAGGTCCTCTGGGTTTGATATTCACCTGTCTCTTTTCAGCACCACCAAATTCTTATAACCTCAATTAATATCTGCCAGCTTCAGTAAAATTACATCCCTCTACTGTTACTATTATTTTGTTTGACCTTGATATCATGAACATGAATGTAATTATGATAATGAGCCAATTATTTTCTACAATACAGAAATCAAAAAGACTAGCACTCCCTCCCTTCCTCATGATAATACCTGAACATTCTGGCTTTATTTCATCTTCAATTGCTAACATGCAATCACTAACATTTTGTTCAGGTTTATTTCTTATTTCTAAAAAGAAAAAAAGCCCAAAACAAAACAAAACAAAACCAACCAGTGAAGTTTTGGCATATTCATAACAGCATGTTAGATGCATGATTTATGTAGGATAATAAACAAATACTTTAATGTTTGCAGTATTTTACTGGTTTTGCTGGCATAAATTTTGAATGACAGCACATCTGTCTGTTAGGATAATGCATCAGCTACACCATAAGCTCTGCATATTTTATATAGTTAATATAAAAAGATTGTTGATGATGTTTGAGAGGATTTAATCTTTTTTAGCACTTTTAGACAATCCAGACATATCTGCCTACCACAGGATTTTTTGCCCCATAATTTCCCTACGTTTCATAGAATTCTGTTCAAAATTTGGTGAACAAAACCAGATAATTTGGAAAAAATACAGAGGTTTGCGGATTGTGAAAGTAATGTGTACACTTTATTGTGAGGTCAGATCTGTCACAGTGGAAAAGCAAAAAAAATTAGAAGCCACTGTGTAAGTTACTTAAATAGGTTAGGACAGACTGAAATATAATTGACACAAAACTGTTGTTCTAGTCAGCCTATTGACTGTTAAAATAGTGACTCAAAAAAACACTGGCTTTGTTCCTAAAGATCATGAATTGACTAAAAATCAGGCTATTTCAGAGGAAAGATTCTTTCACATCCTGGTCAGAAATGAAACTTTGCAACTTTGTTCATTGTGGGATTTACAGTCAAACTATACAGGCAAATAAATTGCAGAAGAAAAAAACAACATTACTTTGTTGCCTACAATTATGTTTTAAGTCAATGATATGTTACCCAAGATAGGTTCACATATGATGAACTATACAATTTCACAATCAATTTTTGACTTGCAAGACAACATAAGTGCACAATAGCAAGTTAGCCATTATTTCCTAGGGACATTCCTGGCTTTTTTTACTCAGATATATTTGAAACTGGAACAAAAATATAAACCTTAAACTCTCTATATTTCATTTGGATAAACTGCAGTTCTCTGTTATCATATGTGTTTTATTATTCTATTTGTAGACTGCTTCATGCAGATTGCAGCTCTCTCTGTAAATGACATCTCAGTTAGGCAAAGATAATTGCTATTGATTCCAAAGATATTTCAAATTTTCTGTAAGAGGAATCAAGGAGGTTTTAGGAAAGAAACAAACTAATACTCCATGTGGAATATTAAACTCACCTTTCTGTCACACCAAACATAAATTCTCCACTGCCAGCCAGGGACTTCACAACCATAATGACTCCAGAGCATGTTAAATCAATACCATAAGGATGGGAAACGCCCATGTAATGAATTCAGAAGCAACCTATAAACAAGCAGATAAAAGAAGGCAAAAATTGAACGAATTACCCATATGAATTCCCCTAAGGATTCACTAAAGGAGAGGTAGGGATGATCTGAACCATGTCAAAGTAATAGTTAATTCAGCATCAATATCTCTGTATAGCCAAGAACATTTGAAGATATTTTAACAGCCCCCTACATTTCAAAGTTCACTGTGTCCCACGTGCCCCTGGATACTTTTGAATTTCCCTAAGTAGCCCAATGTTTAACTCTCAGTTGCATAATCATCTCTAGGTCATTCCACACATTTTTTGTTTCTGTGAAAAACTGCTGCCAGGCATCTGTTTGGGA
Organism: Oenanthe melanoleuca; assembly: GCF_029582105.1. Lineage (NCBI taxonomy): Eukaryota > Metazoa > Chordata > Aves > Passeriformes > Muscicapidae > Oenanthe > Oenanthe melanoleuca. The sequence continues at coordinate 122,046,428 of NC_079335.1, read as the reverse complement.
CCTTTTCTACTCCCATTTTTTTTTCTATTTATGCCATCTGAGCACATTAGTTATATCCATCTCAAAGCTCTAATTTAAAAAGACATTCCTCTGAATCATGGCTTAGTCTTGCCCATTCCTTTCCAAGTACATTGAAAGACTTTTTTTTTTCAGTCTGAATCTATTTTTAAAAAATATACACCATCTTTTGCCTGTCAGGCCTTACAGCCCCAAACAACATAGATTAAATTTTTACAGATGCTTACTAAAATCAAAAAAGTCCAATTTTCTGACAGATTAATTGGCCCAGCAATCAAGCTATACAAATGTAACCCAGTAAACTAAGTGCAGAACATTGGCAGAAAGATTCTGCATTTCTACAATCAGACCTCCAAATTTCCTTAACTATGAGAAATATGCCAGCTAAACAGGAAAAATAGCAACTGTTAGCCATTTTCTTCAGCTCCATCTGCTCTAAGTCCTTTTTTTTTGGAGTTCAGTGAAATCCTCAGCCTTACTTCTTATGTAACCCCTCTATTCTATCTTAAGGACATAGAAAAGCTGAACAAGTTGAATATAAGAAGGTGGACCACAATAAGGACCATTTCCCAAGCTGCACATATTTTCCTACATTGAGAAAATTCTGTGATTATACCTAATCTCATTCAAGACCTTCCAACCCTATTTCAGCTTGTCCTGTTAAAAATCAATAAAGATAAGTCAGGCTCAGGAAATGTATATGTAGCCAAAACTTGAGGCAAAGAAGTTTTGACATAAGGCAGATGTTATTTTAAAAAGTGTTTCTCTTCACATTTAAGCTGTAATATTATGCTTATATATTGATTACTGTAAAAGAATGGCAGCAAAGGGAGACAATTGTGTCCTTTGCACATTCCAGAAACTGTTTTCCTTTTTCTTCATGAGGAAATTTAAAAATAAGGATCTGTCTTGTTATTATCCCAAAGCAGTGCTGGTCTGTATATCAGTATGTCCCATCCTAGTTGAGGACTTGAAGCAAGAAGGTCATTGGAAAACAGAATGAAATATCCTTTGTGATTTATTTTGCATCATTTGTAGTATGAGTTAGACACCTTCATTCAGAAGCAAATCTCTTTTAGTAATCAAAGTGAAAATTCATCTTACTGGGCTTCTTTGAATTAACACAATGGTTTGGGCTGGGATAGAGCTAATTTTCTTCACAGTAGTAGTAGGGGTGAATGAATTCCTTGTTTTGCTTTGCTTCTGCACACTGCTTTTGCTTTACCTATTAAACTGTCTTTATTTTCAATCCACGAGTTTTCTTGTTCTTACCCTTCTGATTCTCTCTCATCCCACTGGAGAAGGAGTGAGTGAGTGGCCAACTGGGGCAGAGCAGCCCACCAGGTTTAAACCATAACAATTATTCTAATTCAGGGACTTTTAGACAAGCTCAATTGGAATAATTAGGAAGTCTAACTGAGCTGAGTTAGTCTGGGAGATACTTCATCAAATGTTAGTGTTTAATTTTCATCCATAAAAATGGCAGCCATATAAAGTAAATACCCCAAGAGTTTCACATAAGCAGCACAAAACAGTCAGTCACACACAAGCAGGTAATTTGAGTAATGCACACAGAAGAATGGTCAAAAGAAACAAATTTATTTTTGCTTAAACCTTCAAACTATTCAAAATGAAGCCAAGTTCAGCCAAATTTTATAAATCAAGTTTATGATGAGGTTAATATTTCACATCCAGCTTTTGGCTTAAAGGAAATTTTTATAGCCTGAAGAATGGAATTATAATAAAATGCTGACAAGCCCATACCACACAAAAGAGTTTCTGCTAGAGGGTGGTTTGCCTATTCTTGACATTTTAAAATATATGGATCTATATTTGAGAAATAAGATACAACTCACATACTGTCACTCTTGATGTTTTTCCTATTTGATACATGAGAGATAATTATCAACAAGAGAAAGTTCAGATTCTTTTCTCTTCCTAAGTTCAAAGTTGAAATTCTTCAGAGTTCATCCCTAAGGCCAATTAGGTCTATTAAATCTCACATGACAACAGTATTTAAAAATGAGATATATAATTTGCAAAAGAAGAAGGACACATGTTTCTGTGGCTCAGTTCCAACCCTTGTGACTTAAATACAGCTCCAATCACTTAGTGCAACAGACACTTGATGTAGATTTCTCCCTCCTCCTGCCACATAACTGAGTCTTAACTTTTTAAAAAAACAAATCCAGTTCTGAGCCTTCCACTAATAACGAATGGTGACACTAACAGCATTCAGAAGAAATGCATAACCAGTGAAGGGCTGTCATTTATGACAAGAATCTGCAATAGGTTGCACAATGAAGCACCATGACACCAATACAGCATCCAAAACTTATAAACATGCATATGAATCCTGTTGACTTGCAAGCAGATATATGACTATTAAAATTAGAATGCCAGAATATCCCAGTTTACTATTCTAATACACTGAAGTTTATCAGTTAATATGATTGTTTTAAGACTTAAAAAAGAGACAATTTTCTGATTACTGTGATATATAAACTCAGGAAACAGGAACATCCCAAAACTTTTTTAAAGTATTGATGTGATGACCTCCTGTTCACATGAGGATACATTCCTTTGCAAAAGGTACAGCTTTTCATAAATACTAGTTTTGTTTTAGTTATGCTTGCTAACTTTGTGATCAGTTTATGTGAAAATACCTGTAAACTACTAAGTAATTCCTTACATTATTTTGCTGACAGCTGATAGACTTTGAAACTATTTTCATCACTATTTTTACTCATTCTAGTTTGCTTTTTCTCTTTTTTTCAATCATCATTTGATAAACCTCATCTTCAATCAGAACATAGTCTTTCAATGTTTGTTTGATTCATATCTACTGATTTTCAAAAGAAATGGTCACTGCTAGATAGTTCTTTACCACATTTGTTTTTTTTTTTCCCCACCAAAGTACATTGCATTTTTTGAAAATACTTCTTTTCAAAATACCTTGTTCCATAACAATTCTTATATCAGCAATATTATGAATGGCACACTGTTGCATTCTGGAACTGTTATGTAGATCCATTAAATAGCCCTGGATTATATCTAGTGTTTTCACCTTCCATAGAGTTGAACTGTATGAATACATGCAGCTGATGCAATTCATTTTGAGTACCCCCTCTTGATAGAAATCCTAATTCTCTGAGATAAAATATGTCCAGAGAATGCCCCCCACACACACAGAGAACCTTTTCAACAGCTCCCTCTCTCCTTTTCCTCTTTGAGGTGGTTTTTTTTGTTACATTTGGGAATACTCTGTGAGAAGCTTCCAAGCCTTTGGGAATCTCATCCTAAGTCACATACAATACACCCAACCAGCTCATCAGAAGAATAATTTATGTAATTAAACCCAAGATGAAGTATGAAGACAGCTTGTCATCTCTTAATTTTGCATATGTTAATCTGTCTTGAAATTGTGTCCTAGACATGTAAGCAGTCCAAATCCACTCTGGCCCTTTCTCTTCCTTTTGTGTCTTTTCTGACATATACTATGCATATATACTATCTGTATCTAATATTCCCACCTGTAAATGTACTTTATATCATAATTCACAAACTTAGAACAGAACAGAATAAAAGTAAACTCAGAAATAGCAATTTTTACAGTAAAGCTTACATTAAACAAATAAATTTAAATCACAGAATCCCCAGGACAGCTATAAACACTTTGGCACTGGAAGGTTTTCTTCAGATTTATTAACACTGCCTGTGACTCTTTAGGTCCAAGCAGACCTAATAGGGACATTACTGGTTGCCATATCCGAGCAATTTAAATGACATCAAAATGAAAAATAATACAAATTTTAAAAAATCCATTATAGAATATTCTATTTATTAGAGAGATGTGTTCATCTGAACAGAGAGACATAACAACAGCATGGCAGATGGATGAAGGTGTTAGATGTATGAGTAAAAAGTAATATAAAGATATGTTACAAGTATTTCAAGGTCCTGATGCAACTACTGGACTAAAGGGAAAAAATGAAGTTTTATCCATGTAAGGGGATAAGGGGAGGGGATGGGGATATTTATTTCTAGCCTTCATTACTGGTATTATTTCACTCCTACTACTATGCAGAGAATTTAATTACAGTATGCTGCGCCCTTTGCCTCATTTAATGAAAATGAGCAAAATATTTTTCCATATGAAAAGGAGACCTGCCATCTTTTATTATTATTATTATTATTATTATTATTATTATTATTATTATTATTATTATTATTATTATTTATTATGTCAAGGCATTTAGAGCAGGCAGAGATGCAAACAGCGACATTTTCACACCTGTATGAAAATTCACAAACATCACCATCCCAGTTACTTTAAGGGTCAACATGAATAAAGAAAAAGGGCAATCATCCAACTCCTGCTTCAGTGTTTACACAGAGCATTTTATTGCAACTCTCCTTTTCCTCTTCCTTTCCTGTACTTAACCAGAAGAGTGCTATGAAATATTTAATTCTTGTACCTTTTGGTTTCCTCACATCATTACAATTCCAGATCACTATGTCATCTACTTTGTATCTGGCTTTGATGCCACTGAATGCCTGGCTTCAGGAAACAGCAAAACAGTTCCCATGGGATTTTACCTAATGGTTATTTCACATTTTGCTTCAGGGATTGACACAAACAGAAAAATCTTGGATATTGCCCTCTGAAAAATTCTCTCACAGTAGGGCAAGTTGAATGTAATTTGGAATTCACTAAGGACTTGGATCATAATTTATATTTGCCAAATATATGTTAATTAATTCTAATGACATTAAAATAATCTCCTATTTTAGTGCTATCATACTGCAAACAGAAATAACTAAAATGCAATTAATTCTGATTAGAATTTATTTCATAACATCTAAAAGATGATCTTACTTGACCAAATTTAGCAGTACTATTCCACGAAAAGACCACAAAAAACTCTTCAATAGACCATGAAAATCAGTCACTTGAACTCATTAAAAAAATTAATAAATCAGTTTAAAACATAAAAAGTCATATTCTCAACAGTTTCTAAAATAATTTGCTTTAGTATATGGTTATTAGTAGATAGGGTACCATATATATATGTATATTCAATTTATATTTGGATTATATTTCCATCTAGATTCAAGGGATTCAACAGATCACTAAGATTACACACAATTACTTTCACGTTACTTAATTTAACTCACAAGACAATGAAGGGTTAAATGTTGGCATATGGCTATACTTAGCATTCATTATGCAGGAATATATATGGCTTCATGAAGCAATAATAGCACTGTTACCAGACCAACTGCAATCTCTGTTATTGTACAGCCATTGGTAGACTACTGCAAATTCATAACCTCAAAGGGTGTTTAAATTTAATAACAACACATTACAGTTGTGTCCACGTCACAATAGTCCCAAACTTTGTTGTTCTCTATTTGTGATAGCACTTTAAACACAAAACAGTGTCTACAAATCATCTTCAACTGAGCAACAGCCTTACAAATGCTTTCTGTGACAAGGCCTTCATATCATCCAGAAGAAAAATTCACAAAATTTCATTGTCATTTTTCTAAAATTACTTGACTGACATCTGTGTGTAGATGGCTTAATGGTTTACTTGAGTACTGAACTGAAAGTATAAAACTTGTGTAAACCTAGAATACAAATGCTCATCCAGTTCCAAAATAAGTACTCCCATTCACTCTGAGAATAGGCTTTTTTTACATGGCACACAGGGATTTAACTGCAGAATTCATTCAGGTGAGTGGAAGGAAGAGTGCAGCTAAAATTTACTGCCACAGAAAGATTTATCTTTAGCATTCATCTAATAAAATTTAAGTATGAACTGCAGTACCTGAATATTTTAAATAGTCATAGGAGAAAAAAGTGGTTGTGAGGCTGTAATATAAAGCTGAAGGAAAAGGAACCTTATATTGTCTTGGTCCAGCATTGTGGTAAAATATTATACACCTCTTGCAAGTGTCTAATTACTGATGTCCTGATTTATTTCATTTATTCTGACTACCTAAACTGTCTCTAAAGTGCCTATCTGCATTTGCATTTTAATGAATAATAATTGATATTTATTCAGCATATTATATTTGCATCTCAGAGGTTCATTTACAGATTAATATTCTTATTACCTAAAACAAACTATGCATAGATATTTGGATTTGGGAATTACTAGCAAGCAAGCAAGACACTGTGGGTAGCATTATAATTTGGTCAACCAAATTGCTTTTGCATTATATTAGGTGTCAATGGTGGCTGGAAATGCCTGGACTCCACCAAACTGTACTGCAGATCCAGGGGGATAAAGAATTAGACTTTTCACTGAGTTCCCTAAAGGTTTTCAATTTATGCCATTCTTGAGAAAACAAGTACTGTAAATCACTCAGAAGAAATTATTAATACTCACTGCTTTCTACAATACCACTGATAGTAAAGAAAAAAATGTAATATATTGGTGTATTGTGGTCAAAAAGAAAACCAAAACATCCAAAAAAAGAGAGATGCTCAGGCTTGTAAAAGTTTATGAACCAGACTGATATATTTTTTGCCTTAACCATGCAAAACCATGTAAGAGCAATGAAAAGGTCCAGAATTTATTCCAGAAAGTGCATTCCACCTGCATTAATTTGATTCCTGATTTTGACAGTCACAGTTCAGCACTGACTATAATCATTTCCTTACTTTGACACACACACACTAAAAAAAAAAAAAAAAAATCCAAACTTTACTGCTGTAGTAAATTTGATTACATATTTTACAGCTTTGGATATTCATAACATAAGGAAACAAACCCACACAAGCACAGAAGTGACATTTGGATTTCATATCCATGACTGGTTCTCTGGCAGATCAGGTTTAAATGTCAAGCTTCTGTGAAAAGATTTACCCCCCAGCATTAATCTTTCTCACCCATACATTCTTGTCAGGACATTTATATTCCAGCATCTTAGAAAGTACTTGGTATTCTTTGCTATATATCTCCCTATTTCCTGGGATAATGCTGAACCTAATCTAAACCAAGCACTCATGCAATGGGCTGCCCTAAATTTTAAAACTGTCAAGTGAAGGCTGCACTCTCTGAACACTCCTGTCTCCAGATTAACCTTTTATCATACAAAAAAGAATATATTTAAGAATAGATATGAGGTAGAAATCTAAGCCTCCTAGGCAATGCAGCTCATGAACAAGGTCAGTCACCCTGGAAGCAGACACCTGGAATAAGGGAAAGACACCTTGAAGTGCTTCTCTGTCTCCTCCAGCTCTAAGAGGTGCTTATGCTAACCCAGTGATGCACACCAACAGTGCAGGCAACAAAACCAGATCCCTCCTTATCAAAGATACTAAGACACATTACCAATTCTGAAAGTATTAGCAATATTTACAGACAGACTTTGCAAAGGCACTCTGACTAAAGAAGGCTGCAGCTATTGGACTGAAATTTAAACCTAAATCTAAAAACGTAATCTAACCAAGAAGAGCATTAAGAATATTTTTAAGAAAATTGGAGAAGATGAGGAAGAATATTACCATATGGTGTCCAGTGGTATTACCTCTGGAAATAAGAATAATCCAAAAAGAAAGGTACAATCCAAAAAGAAAGCTACAATCATGCTATCCTTAGTTAGACAAAATAAAGGCTCTCAAACAGCCTCTTCTAGCTATTTTATTTATATATAGGAACATGGCTCTCAGAAAATTTCAGCTCACACTGACCAAACTCAAAAGCTAATGTCTACTGCAGCTGATAGGGAGGTTAATTATTGTTCAGTTAATGCTAAAAGAACTAGTAGTTCTATTACTTTTATGACACAGATATTATTATACATAGATATATATATATAGGTTTGTAAATAAGCATTCTTGTACCCAAACAGCATTTCTAGTGATGGTCCCCACCCATCAGACCAAGCAAGACTCAAGGAAGGAACACCAGTGCTCAATAACAGAGGTGGTTTGGAGGTTCCATCTAGAGATGCCTGCCTGAAATTCACCCTACTGTAGCAAAGGCAAACAAGACTTATTGTGCTGGGTCTAACTTGGTAAGTGCAAGCCTATTTTGGCAAGAAGCAAAATACAAGGAAGAGAGCCTACATCAGTCTTTTTTTTTACTTGCTTGAGGTTTCTTTTTTAATGTCTTCAAGCTGATGCATTTTGCTGGAACCTTAACTGCTACAGTTCTTGCTCTTTTCTAAGCCACAAAGAGATTGAAAACTGAAGAGTCACAGTATTCTTTTTTTTGATGATGTGTAAATATTACAGTCTTAGCAACATCTGGCTTACCTAAACATTTTTTGATGTAAGAAGCTAAGGGAAAGAACAAATTCCATTCCAGCACAGCACTGTTTTTAAAATCCCAGTCTATTAACAATATTAATGTCTTTCCCATCTAATTATTTTTAAATAAGGTTTTAAATTACTATTAAATAACAAGGACAGGCCCACCATGTTTCAAGTGTTTCAAATCATATGGTTGATAATGAAAGACAGAGGAAAGGAAATAAGATCAGACTACACAGCAGATTTAAAGAAAGCATATAATCATTGCATAGCATGAGATGGCCTCTGGGTTGCAATCAGTCAGAAACCCTCTGTAAAATTATTACAGGGATACAATGGAGTGCTTTTGGCTCAAAAAGTAGGAGTATTAATACTGAGTGAAGTCCTTGCCCCATTTGATCTTAATAAAGGATTAAGGCAGAGATACATGGCTCCCCACAGGCAGATCCCTGCAGCTTCACACAGTGGTTCTGGGACATTGGGAAACCAATGTCATTGCTGCTTCAGCATGAGCCTGCAGCAACTTTTCTATATGCTAAAATAAGAATGAAAGAACTTATGATAAAGATCATGATGTCTGGAGACTTGAAGACAAATGGAACTTGAAATCAGTAAAGATAAGTCAAATATATCCTTGTAATCTGACAAAAAATGTTCTTAAAGTATCTGACTAAACTTGATAACACTGAATACAAATGAATCTGAACAGTCAAATACAAAGGAAATTTAAGCCTAAAACCAGTGATGAATAAAAAAGTTTAAATCCCATTTTTAAATTGTCTGAGGTTGCTAACAAAGACTGATTTCAGATATGCAAGATCATTACATGGTTTATTCTTTTCTACAGAAGTGGTACACAATACTTATCTCCAGAGGAAAAATTTTAAAACTTTAACATTGAAATAACAAGGTAAATTTGCCAAGAAAGGGAATAATATAAGGCTAAAAGGAATATGTAACAGAAGATATAAATAGAGATGAAGATAGAAAAATGGGCAGAACTCAGTGGCTAAGGAAATGTCAAGGTCAATTAAGTCTATTTAAACATCCTTCCCATGTAAATTCCACTTAAGAAGTAAAAAAATCTGCAAAAGACCAAGGGCTATGACTGGAAATGCTAAAGATACTCAAGTTGTACAAAGGCATTTAAGCCACATAGGAATGGCCAAGAGCTCTAAATGCCTAAACATCTGTCAGGGGCTGGAGGAACATTTTGGTCTGCAGAAGCAAGCTAGGGATGTAGCACTGAAAAGATCAAAAAAGAAAACAAATTCTGAGAGAAACTTATGATCTGCAAATATTCCCATGAGCAGTTCCAATTAAATGCATTTGTGTCTGAAATATCAAGTACTGAAATCCATTTTAGAACAGTTCTGGGCAGAGAAGTTCTCTTCATATGCATCGAATTCCTAAGTTTTCTTGAAGGAAAAAAAATGCAGACGTTACTTTGCAATTACAGACACTGCAGAATGTTTCATGCTTTTAACTGGTAGATGCATAATCTAAAAACATTTTCCCCAACTCATCTCTTTCCCATGCACAAAATAAATAGAAACCCTCAAAGCCTTAACTATGCATAAATAATTTCTAAAATTAACCCCAACATTTAAGTAAGTGGTCAAAGCCATATATATTGCTTTACCACAAACTGTGTTTTTCCCATATTATTTAATCCTTTTTTCTACATGCTGCCAATTTTTTTTTCATTTGAAGGTCTGCATATTGCTATGCCTTATTGATTGACTATTTGTTTAATGATTATTGCTGAAAAAAAAATTATTGGCATTAAAGAACTTTAAATTAATCTCCACTTATGCATTCTTTGTTTGTGCTTCATTGTGCTGGAAATATATTACCTTTTTTCAAGCACAACTGTATTTAATCCTAAAAAAAAAAACTGGAGAGAATAGCAGAGATGACTATAATGAAACATTTTAAACGGTTTAAAGATTCTCATTCAACCAGACTATAGGGAAACACCATACAAAATAAATGAGCTGTTTCTTCAATTAGAAAAAATAAAATTAAATTTTAAAACTGCAAAGAAAAAAAATCAACATACAATCCCATTGATTGACAAGCATTTGAATCTAAGGATTTTTAATTCTATCAAATGACCACATTATTCTCCACATTTTTGGTGTATACTTTTGCATCTCACTGAATGTAAATCCAGATTCTAGCTGAGCTTGCAGAATTGCAGAAGTTCTATTTTTAAAAATCATGAAACTTCACATATTTATATATATATATATATATATATATATATATATATATATATATATATATATAATAGTGTTATATTCTATTATCCAAGAGTAAGTAAAATATTAAACCCTTTTTGAATGTGTGGCTCAGCAAAAGACCACAAGAATTTGATGCACATCTGGAAGCTGATTAGTGTGGGACCTGCAAAATAAAACGACAAGAAATTCTGGGTCAGGGGACATTCCGCTCTATTCTTATATCAAAAAAAAGTGTTGAAGTTACTAGAAATTGTGACAGCCCTGTGTAATCTGTGCAAATGCTCAGGCCAAATAATGACACAGCAGTGCATGTTTTCATTGACAAAAGCAAAATTACACAGAATGACATTGCAAGGGCACTTCTTTTTTTAAGGTCTAAAAATGGCCTTTTCTCATTTCTGGAGCTGAATGAAGCTAGGAAAAGTGCAGATAATGACAAAATCCTGCTCTGTGTCCCTGTAATAGACTACTACTGAGAAAAAGAAAAACCAGAACAGCAAAAGCAGAAGGATATATGCCAAAATGTCAGGAATTTCAGACTAAAATTTCATTACAGACTCCGAGGAACTAATGCTGGTAAATATAAACATGTACACACAGAGAAACAATTGAATGTATCACTCACATCTAATTTTTGCCTTTGCTTTGCTTATTTAAATAGGCCAAGCATTCAGCCTCTAACTGGAAATAAGAATCCCACAACTCTACACAAGACTGGCCAAAGGGTATCTCATTCTCAGGGCCCTGTTTTTATCCTCTCTGAACATGGCTCTCAATTTTATTTGAAACCAAAAGTGTCTTGTTTGCCCACTTTCTAGGGAAAGATACACCATTCCAAGGGGCCACCTTCTCCCAGTGCTATCAGGCAGGCAGCATTCAGCTACAATTCAGAAGGAATGCACACTTCCAGAGTATGGCAGATATATCAGGATGAAGGAATAATTTACACTTTCAGTGCAGACCCAACTCACAGCTCATGCTTGAATAGAATACACTACTTCAGCTGGAAGGGACCTGCAATGATAATCTGGTCCAACTGCCTGGCCACTTCAGGGCTGATCAAGTAAAATGTTATTAAGGGCACTATTCAAATGCCTTATAAACACTGTCATGCTTGGGGCATTGCCAATCTCCCTACAAAGCATAGTCCACTGTTTGACCACCATCTCAGCAAAGAATTGCTCGATTAAGTGCAAAAGTAAAAAAAAAAAAAAAAAAAAAAAATTATTATGTGCAACACCTCTGGTAATAATGAAAACATTCAGCTACTTCAAATGATAAAGCCTGAAGTAAGTTTTATGCATGACCAGTTCATCATATACCTTGGTTTTAATATTTGGTACTGCTTCCTGGCATTTGCATGAGTCTTTCCTTCTGTATCATGTAGAACAAGTTAAATATTTTAACTCAACTTCTAACCCAAGACTATCACTATCCTGGAAGAAAAACACAATTTAGGGCCCCCTACAGAAAACACATTATTTGACTCTCCTCTGTTTCCTTTTGAGGAAAGCCATCTCACAGAAGTCCATATAGCTTTTTACTAATTACTGCCAAGATGATGCTCAGTAAAACAAAGGACATCATGGAAGCTCTAGATTTGAAGCACCTACCTAATATCTCCTAAAGTAGGACCATCTTCTGCAAAAGAAATTCCTGTCACAAAATATTAATGCCTCCCTGGAAGCTTCTAGTCCATTAAGATCTTGGCAGCAACATCCAGAATCAACTGCCCAAAAGATCAGGGTGTGTTTTATGAGCTACAGTCAGAGTTGTATTCCCCTGGAGAAGTGGACATCAAAGTCCAGAGTCATTCACATGAGGCCTTCCTCGAGGAGATCTGGCCAGTTTTGTAAGACAATACAGAATATTCTCTAGAGGGAAGAGTAAGAATGACTATCCCAACTACAATTAGCCAGCCTCTTTGACTGTAGTATCTTATGCTACAGAATTCTTCCAGGAAGGCAGAAAATATTTTTCCCCTAGTCTATGCAATCAGAATTATGGATACAAGTAATCTCTGGACAAAAACAGAAGTCTTATCACTAAAAAAAAGTGTTTGAATCACTGGTAAATTTGAAAGCAAGGATGGATGTTCCTCTAATTCTAATTCTTGTTTCCTGACATCTACAAGTGCACTAAGCTGAAAGAGGATGCCCTTTATTCTTTGAACAACTCTACAAAACAAACCTCAAATTAAATATGGTTTTGGCTGTCACAAAATCCCACCTTGAAAGAAACACACTATTAGCCATAAAAAGAACTTAATGAGCTTTAAACAGGAAGCATAAATTCCATTTCTTCAAAACCGCTTCTGAATTAAGACCTGAGCATGACAAAGCTTTCAACATCTATCACCCATTTCAGGCAACAATGTGGTCTTGTTTTACTGTTATCTACAACAAAGACACACTGTCAAAACACTTGCAACACAGTTCATTCTCTTGTATGGAACTGTTGGCCAAGATCCCTGAAACCCACAGAAAATTCCACAACCATAGTGCACAGAGAAAAATTTGATACCAAATAGGTCTTGTTGACACTGGAATTATTCCTGCAGATTCTCTCCTTCAACAAATCTTCACTTTCTTTAACAGGAGTTTTTTTAAGCCTCTCAATGATGATTTCACATATGCATTCCATGTGTTCTAACAACAAAATGCCATAGTAATTACCTCTCAGAAAGCAGGGAAACCACTGCACAAACCTCTCACACAACATGCATTCAGATTAGGCTTCTGCATGCATAGTTTTAACACCCATCTTTCATATTCACATTCTTCTTATGCACAGAACAGTCATATTTTGTTTAACATTCTTATGTTAGGATCTTCTATACAAAAGCAAGGGCGTGTGGAGCACTAGTAAAGCATACAAAACCAGATGTTTACATCTAAACCAACACAGCTCAAGTATTAGCAAAAAGGAAGCCTGAGAGACTCAATGAGTACTTTTAACTTTGGGTGGGAGAATACCATATCCAGTGCCTCTGCAGTGTTTACAATTTCTTGACAAATTGCTAATTCCAAGAGCAGAGGTTACAAACAGGTGTTGGAAAAGTAACATCAGATTTAATAGGAAGAAATTAAAATGGATTTTCTCTTTCTCAGAATGTAAATTTAGGCCAAAGGTCTTCTTTTTCTTCTCCCTAGGGAAGGCTTAGAAAAGCTTATTGCCCCATTTTACCCTACATAATTTCACCCCTAGCAATTTTCTCCAATTATGGTGGGTATCTAGTATTGCTCACATCTTCAGCCTAGATTACTTTACTGGAATTCCTTTTAAAAATTAGCTGATTAGTATGAGCATACAGTCTTACTCTGGCCTCAGAATTAACATACTCACCCAAACCAATTCTCCCAGTGAGAGAGGTTTTTGTTGGGTACACAAAGGACTTCATAAACAATTCACCAGGCATGAAAAAAATCCCATAATGATCATTTTCATTATACACATCCTTGTGATTTCATGAAAGGAGTGGATAATATAATAGGCTACTATCCTTGGTGAAAGAATATGTGCTAATAGAGCATACTAAACAAATTCTGATCTCTACTGCAGCCATGCAACCCTGCTGAGTGCACTGGAGCTGACTGAATGACCATGGATATCCAGTTTGGCTCATGAAGTCTATTCACACTGCCTAGATAACACATACATAACATAAGCAAATCTCCTCCAGGGTGCAAGGCAAAAGTATCTGCATTAAAAGTTAGGTTCTTGACTTCAAACATAGTAACTGAAGTCAATATGAGATGCAAGTGGTGTGAATAACTCCCAAAATCACTGTGGAGAAATCCCCATCCTATTACTTGAAGCTGGTTCTAGTCAAAGACCGCAACAAAATTCATAAATCAACTTTCACTTAGATATGCCTGTAAAATGACTTCAATAGTTTTTTGATGAAATTGAATTACCAAATATAATACAAAATGTGACATGAATTTGTAACAGAAACTGCAGCAGCCCTAACTTATCCTGTCAAAATGCCTTGAGCTACTTAGAAAACTTGGGGCAATTTTCAAATAGCCTAGGGCAGGGCTGTATCTTTGTATTGCTTTTCCATTAAGAGAAATCATTAGTGAAGACAGTCTTAGTATGCATTTAAAAATAATTTTTAAAATAGTAACAAAAAAACTACACAATGCCATAATTTTCATTAAAATCTCAAATTATTTACTTTTTATTTTAGAGATTGCCTCTCATTACAAAGTACACAAGTTTTCCAAAAAATGCTGCATTATTTTAATTTATTCAATGAAATTATTGAAAAGTTTGATTGCTAATGAGAATCCAAGTCAACCTTCACACCATCCAACAGGCAACTGGTGATAATGAAAACAAAATGTTTTGTGTTGCTGTTACACAGCTCTATATCTTGCATTTAACCCAATTTCTTGACCAAGTAAGGAATAAATACTAAAGCTAGCTCCATAATTCAGTTTCTTGATATGACTTAGGGCTTAATATATCTTGCATGTTACCTGAAACACTTCCAGGGAAGGGAACACAGTGCAACTCATTCAGTCTTATGCTTGACAGCCCAGTAAAGAAACGATATAAAAGTTTCAACATGACACTTCAATGCTTTTACAAAGGATTCAGGATAAACCAGGATATTCAAATGCTCAGAATTCATGTCTGCCATGAGGAAGTTGGACAGACTGAAGGGAAAATAAATCTGTTTTATGTAATTATAACAATTAGGAAATCAATCTATCACAGAACAAATCTTATGCAATACTGATTTAAGTCACAGCTAGGATTCCACATGGCAGAAACCCAAGAAAGTCTTGCCATCTAAGATTTTTTCCAAGAGCTACCTCACCAGTACAGCCCAAATATAACCAAATTCTACTGAGTGACACACCAGTTGTGAATTGTTGGAATATTCTCTTTAGTCATTTTAAAGTCATGAGGAATATGAATGACACAAAATAGCCAGCTGTGATCCCTCTGAGCACTGCACATATTCAAAGGAAAAATCTTTGTCTAAAAGCTACATACACTTAATTTTAAATTACAACATGGTAGTTCATGTTGCACCTTGCTGTTATCCTCACATGATTAGGCCTGTTCAGTGAATTATTACCATATTAATCCAAGTAAGAAATTAAGCTTTGCTTTTACCCAAGTTAAGCACTCTTTAATGAAGTTAAACTCAATTGAAATAGGCCAGACTGCAATAAAATAAAAGACAAGATGTACCTTTTTATGGAGAAAAAGAGACTTTGGTAGGAATCTAATTAGATGGTTTTAACTGAATATAAGCATTTAATTGCACTAAGAGGTTAAAATAATCTATTCATATGGACACCTGGAACATATCCTTTAAAAGAGCTGTTTGAAGGAGCCCATTGAGGCTTATTCTGATTTTTGTGATTTCAGAAGCTCAATTCATAAAGTAACTGACCACTAGCACTGGAAGGAAGCACCACTTCTGAAGACAGCTATCCAGTATATGGCACACAATCTCCTGCAGCATCTTTGCCAGGGTGCTGAAGGAGATTAAAACTAGCTCAGTTTTACACTACTGCTCTGAACAGAGTCCATGAGGGCAGAAAAGTGCATTTAGGAACAAGTAGATCATCAATTCACAGAAGAGTTCTGGTATTTTTCCACCTCCAGCAATACAACCATCAAAGCTTTGTTGCCTTACCTAATCAAGAGACACTGCAAAAAGGGAGCCTCTAAAGATTTAGTTTCTCTTCAGCTCATGTAGCTTTCACTAGAGGAGCATCTCCCCAGAGAATGAGTCCCTCACAATGGCCCTGTCCTGGCAGGAGAAGCAGCAAGTCCCAGCCCCACTCTCTGGATTTATCACCCTGCCCTGCTCAGATCTCCAGCCTTCCCTTGACCTCAGCTGGCATGAAAAGGCAGGATGGACCAGAGGCTTACCCCACCACAGCAAGACTTCACCTTACAAGCCTGGGATGTCAAACAGAGTGGGAAACCTTGCCTAAGGGACAGCTACTTTAGCACTTACTAATATCTCTTTCCCCCATTAAAGATTCTGAGTTTTCAAAACACCACAGTGATCTGAATAAGGCAGGAAAAAAGCAAGATGTAACTTTCCTATTGGTGATCTATTTTGGACCTGCTCTGCCCCATTTTCCATCACTTCAAAAAAGTTTTATTCATGCTATACTATGTGCTATACTATACAACTGTGCTGTACTTTGAACTGATATATTAACATGCAGGAAAAAAATAGCAAACATTATAATTTAAATTAAAAAAGAACAAAACTCACAGCAAAAAAACCTGCTGCCTCTTCTTTCCTGTAGCTGGCTGTTGTCTAATAACACCTTCATTCCAGATCTTCAAAGTCAAGCAGGAATTTTTCTGGGACAGCATGTCCTAATTAAATTTATTCATGGTGGCCCATTTTTAAAGATACAAATTTAACATTTTTTTTTGTAGCTGAATGACAGTTTCTAAATTCATTTATTAAGCAAGGGGAGTTCTCCATGGACAATAACTAGAACTTCTGTAAAACAGCATTGACAAACACTGAAATGCAACTTATGCTTCCCAAATTTAGCTATAAATGCGGTATGCAAAATCTCCTTGCTCCAGAGAAAAATGCCTCAGTCTTACATGAGAACTCATAAAACAAGGCTCTTCCTCTAAAAACTTTCTTAGTTGCAGAATATCATAACACAGAAAATCCTACAACACTTTTTTTACCCCTTTCTGAACATAGCATGGTTTACTTGCTGACAGGAATGGAAGAGGATTGAGTAAAATCCCTCTTTGGAAGCCCTTGGGATAAAAACAGCCTGTAAGAGGACACTTATAAAAAATCAAAAATCTAAAGATTGAAATTCTGAGTCCCTTGTGGAAAGGTTTAAAAGAGTCAGGATACAGAAACAGGCTACAGTGCAATTTCTGAAGTAACTGCAGTATTCTTGTTAGTGATGTGCATTTAACAATTGCGAGCCTGAAAACAATGGGCTCAATAACCTGGTGCCAACCTGGGAACACAAAATTTAAAATGGGACATTTTATTGAGTTTTTAGGTACTAAAAATCAGTTTTGTTTTGCTTTAGGTTTTATTAAACAGCTTTCAGTAACAAGAGTCTTTCAACTTTTTGTAATCCTGGGAAACCTTAGGATAAGAAATATTAACTATGAAAATTCATGTAAGATTTCATATCAATCCAGATTGTTACACCTGTGTTTTAAAGCAACAAGAGAAGATCCAATGATAAAATGATCCAATAATAAAATCTATCTTAAACTAAAATTGAAAGTCTTTCAGTCACTAGAAAGGTATAATTTCATACTGCTAATTACTTAGGAGACAACTTGAGAGTCAAGTAGAATTTGGGTCTAAAGACAAAGTGATATCAGTAGGTATTAAATCAATACCAGTAAGATGGTAAAGTGAATTTTATACTCCAATTTATACTTCAGGAACAAACATGCATAGCTTAAATTGTTCATGGTGTATGAATGATTTACAGTGGTGGAGATGAAACCAGCTGTGAAAGGGAGACTAAAAATAAAGCCTTTAAATGACAAGGTTGTATCATTACATTCTCTCCCTGGAATATTGACAGTCAAACACAAATAATAACCACAACTGCTCTGTGGTTTCTGATCCAATTTTCAACTTACTCCTCTTATGAACAAATTACAATGCTTGTCTTAAAATGCTCTGTGGTAGCAAAGACCCTGAAGCAAGCCCACATCTCCTGGCACTCATTTGTTATAACAGACTGCTCACAGGTTCCCAGCAACCTTCATTTTCATGTTCCTTCCTGATAAACTGATAGGATTTATTTTTGTAACTTCTTTGTTGAAGGACTGTATGGAAGACAATCCCACACACAACCAGCTGTTAACAGGCCCCCATGAGACTTTCAAAGATGTTATCAAACACCATGTAAGTGCTTTTATCAGTTTTGTTACCATTTGTTAAGGGAGGAAGCCTCTGACAGCTGATGAACAAAACACACTTTTGGAGGCTCTGCCTCAATACCAACTTGTCACTTAAACATTGGAGAGAAAGGCTTTTGTTTTTCAGGTACAAAGCCCAAAGCCCTGCCAAGCAGTTCCACCAGGGATCCAAAGGCATCTCAGCAGCAAATAAGCTGAAAGCAGGCTGTGTGAGAGATGTCATTTCTGGAGCAGCAGCCCAGCCCACACTGAGCCCAGCATCTCCTCCTGGTGACCCCTCCCAGGGCCCCCTCTCTGCTCTGGAAGTTTGCCATAACACACACAGTGCCACAGCTCAGACTTGGCAAGCTTGGGGGGAATCATTTCAACAGGCACTGCTGCATGAACAGCTCACTGTGGCTTCCATAAATTAAAACCCATTACACACCAATCTGGTCAACTCAAATCTGCTTTATCTACAGGAAAAAATGTTTTCATGCCGACCCAAAATCCCACAGGTAATGACAAAATTTCTCAAAATGATGGTGATGCCTAAGCATTTAAATATTTAAGAATTTATTATATTACATTTTTCAAAGAGGTCAATATTACTTGCTTAAATAAGATTTCAAAAGGTTTACTCTTGATGGGTAAACACTCTTGATGATGATATGGTATTATCAACACCCTGCTCTGACCAACTGATGTATTGTTTTCCATCAAGTTATTGGATTTGCTTCACAATGGTTTTTCTTTACTATGATTCAGCTCAGGAAAGAAAACCATTATAAAAATAAAAGTAGACTGAGCTTGCAGTAATTGTATCAATATTCAGTTGTAGTACCCAAGCTCAGTACCCTGAGCAAAAAAATACCACCTGGGAATAACAGAGAGACATTAAGAATAGTAGTGTAGTCTTGAAACACCAGCAATAAAACAATTTCCTTAGAAGTTCATGATAGAGTACTTGAAATCATGGAACATACTTTAATTAAGAAGCTAAAATACTATAATGCTTTTTTATAAACATTAAAAAGAGACATAAAAGAATGTGGTAAAATAATCCAAAATATGTACAAGAATCCTAAATATTTCCAAATGTTTAGATAATGTAATGAAAATATCCACAGGGTCTTGACTGAAATATACATTTAAAATAAATGGTATGTTTTAAAGAAATTCACCTCTTAACTAAGAGAAGGCAATCTGTTTTCTAAGGCAAACATTTCTGTTGCTGTGATATTTCCTAGTAACCAAAATCCCTTCTGTAGTTGTGTTGATTTCAGGGCCAGGAGCTGTCTGTTCTAATCACCTCAAAGAGAATTCACAGAGCAGATCCCAAAACACTTCAACATTACTCTTTCTGTGCTCCAGTTTTGAATACAACTCAATTTACCAACGTAGCTAGACTTGAGAAAAAGGAATTGTGGCTCAATGTACACTTAAACAAACACAGATCTGTTTGGATCAAGTTTCATTACACACACACCAAAAAAAACAAAACAAAAAAAACCCAAAAAACAAAACAAAAACAAAAACAAAACAGACAAAAAAACAAACAAACAAACAAAAAAAACCCAAAAAAACAAAAAAAAACCCCACCACCAAAGTAAAAAATCAAACCAAATGAAACTGGAATTCTTAAGGCTTAATTCTTAATGGCTCCTGGCTAGTCTGGTCATGAAAGCAGCACCTTTCACAAAATCACATGCTCTGATGATGCTCACAGTGAAATAAAAGGCACACCTAAGTTATCAAGGACTGAAGTCAGAGTTAAAAGCTTTTATCTTTTGATAAAGTTTTCTTTAGGAGATGAAAGTAAGTGTTCAAAAGGTATTTGTCCTGTATATAAAGGAAGTAGAATGATGTATCAGTGTTTTACAGTGGTTATTATGTTCTAGTTATTAGAAAATAAGTTATTAAATAACAACAATTTGTACAATATTTTTAAATCTTCAGAAACAGAAAGTATGCATTCCAGAGTATTAAAATGCCAACAGAGCTCCCCAGTGTTGCCTTAACAAAGGAAAGGTCCAAACAGTTACAAAGTAAAACAGTATAAAATAACAAAGCTACTGGTAAAACAAAACCAGCCAACCAAAAAAGGATGACTCACAGATCTGTACTGAGTGTGACACTGATTCTACAAATGTCACAGAAAGGTCAACAATATAGACAATTAGATTTTTAAACAGGCAACATCTCAACAGCCAACAATTGAAATTCTATTAAGATTGTCTGATTATTTTAATAAAATATGAGCTTTACAATTAAAAACATGCTAACAAATATAAAACAGAACTTCAGACACAAAATTGCTGAGCAGTACTGCTGTACTGGTTTTGTTTTGGTGGTGAATCCTTACAGAATCCAGAATTGAATGCAAAGTAATCACTATTAACAATTCATAATATTTGCAAATGATGAAATTGCTTCACTGTAAAGATTGACAGGGTTTGGTCAGGTGGCAGCTTAACACACTCTGCCTAAGGTGCATACCATCAGTTTTATCATGGATTTGAAAAGAAGAAAATAATAATAAAGATCCCAAGCCTTAGAGATGCACTCTGTCCTGATCCTCCTATAAAACACCAATAACTGGCTATTTATGTTACTCTTTTGGTGTGATGTCCATTCAAGCAAACTAGATTTTAGTTATTAAATTTACATTGAGCATTAAATATTAGATGAAAATTCTTCAAAAAGAGAAAAGTTTCAAAACCACATATTCACCCTTTAGAACTAACTGTTATGAAGTAGCAGAAATGATTCAAGAACAAGCAATTTAAGAGGTTCCAGGGGAAAACTAAAGACTGCCTAGCTCATGTCAGCACTCAGCAAAATGCTTCTACAACGTCCAAGCAGGCAAACTTCATCTCCTGCCAGATCCAGTCAAAAGTATTAGATATGATAGCTCTATAGATCTTATAACAAGCATTATTTCAGCCTCCAGATTTGCATAACCACCACCAAGTATTAAAACTGATCATATCTCTAAAGATGACTTCAAGGGCTCAGAAGTCTTTATCAGGGTCAGTAAGTTCACCCTGGTTTATTAAATCCATCTACTCTGTGTGAAAGGTTGTCTATATGCTGAGAGTTACTTTTCTTCTTACCCTCCATTGAAATTCATGATTTTATGCAACTAAACTATCTACAGAAGAGACAAAGGTGTCAGAGACCTGAGATTTCAGGATTTAACACACCAAACAAATAGGAACAGCTTGGTTCCTAAAGAATCTGGTTTTCCTAGAAGCACATGTAATGTACAGAACAATGGAGTGAAATTTTAACAGCAACACAAACTATTTTAGTTTCATTGCTCTTTTTCTCAGCAGCACAGAGGGGTAGTGTGCAGCTAATGCTCTGTGACAGGTTTTGCCTGGTCCAAATTCCTCCCAGGAAGGAAGACCTCACAGCCTCTTTCCCCTTATGGCAAATTTTAAGCAAATTAAACTGATAACCATGTTTTGAAAAGCAATCCTGAGGACAGCACTGCTGGCAGGACCCCCAGAGGGACATGACAATCCCAGGCAGAGTGGGATGCTCTGCACTGCAGGCAAGGAGGGATGGGGGAGCAGCCACAGCCTCGGGGGGCAAGGGGATGCCAATTAAATGGCAGTGAGGTCTCTGCCAGCCACAGAGGCACAGGCAGCCCTGGAGGGCCCTGGCCCCAGCTCAGGCAGCTCAGGGAGGACAGCACAGCCACACCACGGGCCCCTGCTGTGCATCTTTGGTACACAACACTCAGAGGGCTCTCGTGAGTCTCAAGTGCTGTGGGCAGCAGCAGGTGCAAGAGCTGCCAGAGGTGTTCCTGCACTGCTCAGGTGACAGGTTTAACAGAAGGGCAGCTCTGTCTCTGCTTGGCCCCTTGAAACTGCAGCAAGCATCCCCAGCTCTGTCCTGAAGCAACAGGGGAGTGGCACTGGGGCAGATCAGGGCTTTCCACACAGGGACCATGAGCCATGTGCTGCCTCAGAAACTTCTTGTAGTGCCACAGGCAACAGGACAACAAAAATGCTAAAATCCAGGCATCAGCATTTACAGCAACCAAGAAAGGGAAACATTCTTCACAGCGGAGGACTGAAGAGGGACCAGTGGTGCAACACCAGGCATGGACAAATTTGGCAAACCTGTCACAAAATACTTAACTTGGAGTGAGCTAACCACATGAGGTAACAAAATTTTATAACAGGATTACAGTGCAGCGGGTTTTAATCCTATTTTGTACTAAAGCCAGAGGAAAACATGTAACAAGAACAATTGACTAATGGAAAGTAGTTCAGGTCTCATCCAAAGTTTAACAAGTGCACAGCACTTTCTGGTGGATGTCAATCTTATGTAGAAAGGACCACAAGGATGGGTCACCTTGTACCTTCAAGTAATGTATTCCTTTTTGTGAGGCCAAAAGAAGCAGAAGCACACAGAAAATAAAGTATATTTCAGCAGATATGCTATAGACTGCAGTGAAACAACCACCTCCTGCAGAAAAAATCCCCATCCATAGAGGAAAACAATTTCCAGCTTAAAAGAAAAAGAGGAATAAAAATGCTAGATCCTTTCTCTTCTTACTGACCCAACTCAGTATAATTTAACAAATCTTGAATTTTAATCACAGATTTGGTTTTAATTCTCTCTCACAGATAAACACTCACAGAGTCTTCCTCTGTCCTAATTATTTTGATTATTTCTAACATCAACAAACAAAAAATATTCTCACATAAATCAGATTCTTGGACAAGAGAAACTAAAGTTCATATGAATTTGTGTACTTTTCCTAGCATTTTTGCCTTTGGATGAGGATATATAGAGAAAATAGCATCATGGGAGAAGACAGGGAACATTTCCTCTTATCCTGGCTCTTTCTGAGGCCAGGAGTAAAAAATTGCACTACCTCAGGCCTCTGAGGTTTTGACTTTGCCTACAAGAGTAATTTTCCATCCTGTGCTTACCAGACAAAAGCTAATTAATAAACAGCAAACCACGAGGCACAACTCCTCATAGCTGATGGGCAAGATTAAATCAAGAAAAGATAATTCCTACATGAATTCCTACTGTTATCAAGAATCTCTGGACTAAGCCTCCCCACCACTTTTTAAACTGGAACTCAGATAAAAGCACTCCCATCCATTAAATGGGACAGTTTCAAGACACATGTAAATATTTGGTTCTTCTTCTAACAAGAAGCACATATCTTAGCATGAAAACAAAATACAATTACAAGCCTAAGCAATGCTTTCCAGCTCATTTTTTAAAAATTAAATGCAGATGCACCCTGATTCAACATTAATTATAATCAATATCACACAGGAGGTCACAGCACATAAATAGTGTTTAAGAAGCACTTCTCTGAAGAAAAGAAAAAACAAACAAAGGAAAAAAACCACAAAAGCCAAAATAAATAAAATTAAAAACAAAACAGCAAGAGAAACTCATCCAAACTCTGCTTATTGCAACATCTTTGTGCTGGAAGCACTGCAGTGCAAGGCTGACTGGGTGACATTGGCTCAATCTCACACACATCTTTCCAGGACTAATTAGATTTAAAAAGTGACATCCAGATTTCAAACACATTTTTAAAAACTCTCCAAGCTGATTTAAGCAAGGAGGTCATTGTTCTCCTTCAACTTTATTTATTTTGCTAACACAGCCTGTCAGCTGGAAAAAAAAAACACAGTATAATCTTTTCTGGTTTGTTTGGAGAGCCTGATATTCCTTAATACTGTTGTTCAGACACAGCTGAACTCTTTACTGAGTTTACTCAACAAACAGAGGCTCTTTGTTGCACTCAGCTGCAAGAAAAACAACAAACAAGGATGTCCTTACCCACCACAGGCTAAGAGCCATATTTTAAATGAGCTTATATGTCTCTAGTGTGGAAGCACATCCAAAGAAATAACCATGGGGAACACTGACAGAGCCTCTCAGTATCTGGCAGGCTCCAGGTATGGCATAAAGCAGCATTGCTATTGCATACAGACAACAAATCAGCTCTCAAATACTTCAAATCTTCACCCTTGGTAGCAGGGCACACTTCTGACCTGGGTCTGAGCTCGCCCTTCAGCCCAGCCCATGGACAGCACAAGCTGCCAGCCAGTCCCTGCTGCTCTGCAGAGAAACCTTCCCCCAGGAGAGGATTCACAGATCCCTCAGAGCACCCCCAGGGCCTCAGCAAACCCTCTGCTTGTGAGCACTGCTGCCATGGCAGTGTGATGAATGCACACATGCAGATATTGCTTGTCCTTATTCAGTTCCTGTAGGTAAAAACACCTCTGGTGTTTCTGTGACTAAACCTTCCCAAGATACAACAGCAATTGCAGAGAGAGAGCAACAAGAGCCAGGTGGAATGAAATCTCACTGATAGTGGTATCTTCCAGTTGTGGAACTTCTCTCCCAGACAGCTATTTCCAAAAACTTGCAAAATTGCAGTGAATAGTTTGTAAATCGTCATTGCTCCATCCCACTGCAGCAAAAGTTAAAACCACAGAGCCAGGGCTTTACAAAGTTTAAGCTTCATAAAAATAATTTAGTTTTATATTGGAATCTGCCCACCCCCCCCCAAAAAAATGTTTCCAGGTGAATCCATATTGCAGATGTGGGATTATTAAAAATTAGTTTTGAAGCCAGCTGCTATATTTGAGCATCTCTGTGTAAGTCTTAGATTTGGGCCACACCATGAGCTCTCATGCCACACTGATATAATTTTAACACAAGAAAAAATTGCTACAAAGTTCTCTGACAATTTTACAAAACTAGTAGAGTAAGGATTAAGCAGTACATATGAAAATTACCAGTAAAGCTAAGATTAAACATGACTGTGCTTTTATATAGATGATAAAACCAAATATGGGAGTATATGAATTCATGTATGTGCATATACACACATTTCTGTGCAAAATGGTCTTTTATTCCCTATAAACACACCATCTATGAATATCTATTGCATGTGTGTTTAACAGGAGCACAAATAATGCAATAGAAGATAGAAATTATAAAGGAATAGAGGATATAATGCATCTATAAAGAAAATGTATTTATTCATTGTAATATATGTAAATAAAAATATATAATATGGATATACGATCTCTAAAATATATTTAATTTATCTGCAGATAGAGATATTTACACTTCCACATGCAAGTGAAGAAAAATTAGCTATTCAAAAATTGATAATGAAGGAAAAGTACACCTGCTAATAATTCAAAATGATCAAAGATGCAGAAGGCTTTCACACAAGCATGGAAAGTTGAATTACAGGTGAAATCCATTGCCTATAAACATAAAGTGATGCATTGCAAAAATACACACACACAAGCCAAATCACATATAAAAAGAGATGGGCTCTATATCAGTTTATAAGAATGGCATTTTAGAGTCATCCAGAACAGCTATCTGAAAATGTCTCCTCGATATCCAGCAGCAGAGAAAAATCCATTAGTTTTGGCAATGGGTCAGAGTGGAAGGAGATTTAATTGGAAATTATTTTGATAGCGAACCAAGAATCCTCAAAATGTGACTTTCTGAAAGTAACTCAAATTCTGGTTATTGTTTGTTTTACAACACTGCAGAGAAGAACTAGAAGAGACATTAGGGCATAACAACATGGGTGCCCAAAGATTATACTGGGACTTTCATATTTTAAAAAAAGTATCTTTTATCATGAAAGAGAAATACACACAGAGTGGCTACAGCAGAGATCTATAAAATCAAAGCTATGAAAGACAAATTAAGGTTCACAAACTAGAGGCCATTTAATAAAAATACTGACAATTTTCAAATGCAAGTAACAATTTTTTTGCAGAAACTTTACAGCTTTGTACAATTCATTGTCACAACATACTTGCAAGGTCAAATGCTAAAAATGAGGTAGTGAAGCATAAATCATTAAATACTATGAATGTGTCTCATATATTGAAGAATGTCAACTTATTCCCTTCTTGTAGTCTTGTCACACATTCCTTTCCATTGGAGAACTGTTCTTCAGAAATATTTCACAGGTAACTAATAACAGTTAGCTTACAAATGGTTATTTAAATTATTTACTAACAGAGGTATGGTTATTTAAATTATTTACTAACAGATGTCCTTTTGAATTATTTATTTCTCTTGGAAGTCTATAAAGCTTTCTAATGAGACTAGTTAAATAAATGTTTTAGCTGTGACCTGAGGCAGAATTTTTTCCAAGCAGCATCCCTTAGCTGATAAAGCCTGAAACCAGAATCTAGGTTCTTTTTGGTACTGCAACTCTTTTGGAGTACATGAAGGAATTTTCTACTCATTGGCATGCATTTCCATTTCTGATTAAAAAAGAAAGTCTCCTTTGTTCATGAGGAAGAAACAAACAAAAACGATGGAAGTTAATTTTTAAAATGCCTCACAAATTGATTTTACCCAAAGCCACTCTTCCCACACCACATGCATTGAATGGCAATTGCCTGCCATGCTTAAGATGTGGTTCAGTCCATATAAAGACATTACATTAGGAAACAGCTTGTAGGCCTAACCACAGTATTACATAGAAAAAAAAAAAAAAGTTTAAAAAAAAATTAAAAATAAGAAAATCACAGAAGGTAAGCAACAAAAAATTCTAATTAGTTTAGTTGAATATCTTGATTTTACTTTTACATTATTGCAGTATGTAATGTTAGTCTTCATTGTCTGTACTTTTTATTTGGCAATTAGGAACAAAAAAAACTAGGAAAGGGTTTTTGTTTCATCAGTAGCACTTTTATGACAAGTTATGCTTTAAGCACACACAAACCCTGCAGCATTCAGATGAGAGGCACGTAATAGCAGTGCTGCCCATGAGTAAAACCTCTACTCTGATACAAAGAATTGACACTAAAAAGCTGATTGTAGAAAAAAAATGTGTAAAATACTTTCCCTTTTCCTTAATTAAGTTTGCTTCAAATGAATCTGAAAGTTCACTAAGCAGCTAGGTCACCAAATCTGCTGCCATCACCACAGAGTTAAGATGCTCTCTTCATGTCTTGACAAGCTTCTTTTGGAAAAATGAAGAAAAATGTGATAGTTCCAAGTGTTCCTAAAAACTTGAATGGAGCAGGCAAAACAATACCTGAAAAATCACTACATTTTTCTACCTCAGAACCACAGAACTTTATTTGTTACAATCTGTTGCTTGGTTTGCCTAGAAAGCAGTGTGATTTAACATACTGCAAGTGGTGTGAAGAGGACATAAAAGTGGCCCAAGAGGACCCCATCTAGATAAAGTTTCACAATGTCTTTGGTATCAGCTGATCAGATCATGCCATCATTTTCTGTGTGCTGGATGATTTCTACATCCACCTTCCTCAGTTTTCAAGTGGTCCTTGCACATACCCATGAAACTTGTAAAGCCTCACTAAGTCAGCATGTAAAATACTGAATTACAACAGAATACTAAAGGTAGGCAGTGCCAAAAACCCCAAGTGTAAATCTCCTAATTTAATACTACAAGTGTTTCCTATATAAGAAAATCAGGCCAGTTTTTATGCAGAAATCATAGCAAATAAGAGCTGCTGGGGCTCAGCAGAGATTTTTGAAAGGCCTGGAAATATGAAGACAGGACAATCAAGATCAGCAAAACTGCAGTAACTAGGGGTAAATACCTCTTTTTCTCAAACTTTTTTATATTCTGGTGGTTGACTTTACACTTGGGAAAAGTAGAGTTATGACAGTAAAAAAGCAATACACCAAGTCATACTACTAGCAGGCATCCACAATGTTGTGCTTTTACTAATTTTAAATTAAGAATAGACTGAAATTTCCATAAATGTTTCAGACTCAAAAGTCAGACAATTTGTGTCTCCTGTGATGAACAGGTAATAGCACAATAGGCAAAGGACTGTGATCTGTTTTCTGAGGAACTGTAGCACATTAATATAACTGGAGAGAGAGTTCAAGCAAAGCACTGTTGGAGACTTGTGACACCAATCAAAGCAGTAGCACTTTGCAACACAGCATCAGTCCTGTAATATTCTTAGTATTTTTAGAAGAAAAATAGTGTTTTACTTCTAAAACACTAATTTCCACTGCTGAAAAAAGCAACAAATCATTCAAAATCAGAAGGAATCACTTTTCAGACATACAATACCTTTTTTATGGACACATGCCTGGCTAAATGCAACTCCTCTGCTCTTACACAGATAAAATTATAATGAACTTCACTCAAAACTCTCAGATGAAGAAATAAAGCAGCCTCTAACTCAGGCACACATTTAATACATGAATTCTTGGAACAAGATTAAGTCAGTGTCCAAACTTCAATATTTCCATGCAGAGAAAGAAGTTTACAAGATTTTTCCTTCAGCCCAGTTTCTAAAGTCCCAGTTAAAAAATATAGGTCAAGTTACCTACTGCCTCCAAACTTTCTCAAAGTCAGCTCAAATAGTGCAAGCCTGACCCATTTTGAGTGGGCTCTTCAAAATTAATTAAATAAATTAATCAGGTGGCTGCATCACTTTTCAATATACATTTTTTCCTGCATTAAAGGTCTCACATACTAAATATGTTAGCATTTGAATTCCATACTCTGAGAAGATTGATGTGAAGAACTCACAGGCATTTGGGGCTCACTAGTCAGCTCAAGATAGATTAGTGCTTTATGTGTTTTATTTCATAATTCCTAGAATAAAGTATTAAAATAAAGGTTGCACACAGCAGAAAAATTATTTTTTTAATTTTTATCCATTAGTTTCCTTGAAGAAAAACAGAAACAGCAAAAATCAGAATAAATAAATTTCCAATTATAATTGCTATACTAATTCCTTCTTTTGAGAATCTAAACAATGATAATTCTAACTCAATTCTAGTATCTTCTTTTATGAGTACTTGAAACAGGGGAACGGGGAACAGTTGTGGAAAAACACTTTCTACTTAGTAAAATGGACCCATACACTACTCCATGTGGGAATGTCCATTGCAAATTAATCATCTTGCAAATTTCATCTAAAATATTTCAGTAAGAAGAAAGACATTTCTACACTAAACATCCCCTTTTCTGAGATATTTTTTTAAATAGCTACATTCTGACTATTAAAAATTATTCTGAAAAACACTTATGAGGGGCTTCTGGTGATTTGTTGCCTTTTTTGGGGCTGAGCCTGCCTTAAATTGAAAGCAACTGCCATTGCAGCAAAAGATGGCATATATTAGTCCTCTCTAGAAATTTCTGCTAATACATTTCAAAGTATGTTTTCAGTTACAAATAAGGTAAATTTCTTAATATACACACCACAGATTTTCTCTGAGGATAACCATTATGAGAAATTCAAGAGAAGTCCACTGATAAGAGGAGCTGCTCAGGTAAAAGGACTTTTATAGCCTGAGAACTGCCATCTATAATCTTGGCACTTTGATCTCTCAGAATATGAACTAATGTATCTGGAATGTAGCTCATTATTAATAGTTAAATATCTTTAAATGGAGCAGCTTTGAAGATCACTTCCAATATCAGCAGCTTGCATTTATGTAGGACTTTCATTTTCAAGGACAATGGTACATGGTCCCTGAATCACACACATGCACATGCATATAGGGACCTCTATTTGCATTCAAACACATCACTAGGATTAGAAATATGCATTCTTTTTAAAATAAATATAAATGCATAGTCTATCACCTTACACAGTTTTTCAGACTTCAATATATAAGGCTAGGTGACAGCCCAAAGTATAATCACAGATATCAATGCAGTTGTACCCATTAATTGTGGAGAACATCATCCAGTGCTCCCTGCAGAAAATGTTATATCAGAAGATGATTTCTGTGAAGAAAATAAACAAAACAACCTTCATTTTTTAGCAGGTTCTGAAAATAAGCAGGAAAATTGTCTTTTACAGAGGAATCTTGGACAAAATGCTGTTTGCATTATTTCACCTAATACAGGATAGACATTTCAGTCAATTTGGATCTTCACAGATTTACTTCTGTTGAAAAGTCTCTGGTAAGATCCTTAAAAATTTCCACCAGGTAATTTTTAAATGAGAGATAGAAGACAGAGACTTTATATCAGGCAAAATAAACAAAAAAAGTCTATTAACGGCAAAAATAAAAAGTTCTGTTCAAAGATTTCTGATTTAGCAAGCAGCACTAGTTTCCTTCATTAAAACTGATTATGCTTGCCATGCAATATTCCAAAGGTGCATTGCATTGTAATTTACCTCTTCCACTTGTGCATCTCCAACTGCACAAATTAAATTTCACCAAAGCATCTAAGGAAAAGAGTCAAAGCAGAAAAGAATTTACTGATTTAAAAAAAGAAAAGCAAACAAAAAACCACTTCTCTACACAAACATAGGTTAACCTTTTCCTAAACACCAGCTTATGACTTCTGAAGCAAAAACGACTTTTCATACCAACGTTAAGACTGTTGGATATCATCTCTCAAACTAAGGAAAGCTGAAAGGACCTGAATTGATTACTTCTTTAAATAACTAATCTTTTAGCAGGTTTTTTTTTTTTTTTTGTTTTGCACCTATGTAGAAGATTATTTTTCCATAATTAGTGTAAAAGCCTTCCACAACTCAACATTTGCAGTATTGTATCCTATTTCCAAGTGTAATGACCCTCAAAATTCAAGATTGATTTTGGCTTTATTCTGATCAATACTAATCTCCAAGATATATTTGACTTTGCACTGACCTAAACAAAAAGGTCACTCTCTGTGTATTAGTCAATCTCCAAAACATTTATTAAATTAATTTCAGAGACTACAAAAGGTATATTGTTACAACTGCTTCTATCTGGAATTTCTATCCATCATCCTTAGTAAGATTTCATGCCACTGATAAACCACATAATCTCATTGTCACTGTAGTGGATTTCTCAAAATGTATTGATCTGTCCTCAATTATTTTAAGATAAATCTTTTTTGTATCTGTCTAATTGGAGGAACAACACCTTATTATATAGTTACTGGACTACTGGAATTCAGTCTTACACATATTAAACTCAAGGAGAGAATACATCTCCCTTCAGTGACAAAACTGAACACTTAATGACTTGGGGGGAATATAAAATGCTGCATTTATACTTTAGTTCCCTGTGGAAGCAAAGCAGGAGAATCCTTTTCAGTCAAAGTACTTTGACCAGAACATTTTTAAATGAAAATTCACAACATTCAGAAGCATATTTCTATAGCGCTCATTTTTAAAAAATATGGATTTCTGATTAGCTTTTTTATTATACTGGCTAAATTCAAAGTAGGACTATAAAAACTATAGATGTGTTAAGGTAGTGGGTAACATAATAAAATTGTTACTGACTGATCTGGGGTAAGCTTCTCCTCACTTTTATTCTCTTTCCTCAAACAAACAAAAAACCATCAAGCTTAGAAGACCACAAAGAAAAGAGGAAGATCAATAAATATAGGATATAATTAATAGTTTCTAAAATTAGAATTTTTAATTAATTCAATGGCCTTTTTGTTCTTCTTACCAAATGTAATTTTGCCTCCCAATGAGGCAAATTTCTATTGAAATTTACAGATTACAATAGAACTATCTGCATTTCTGATAGATAACACAATTTAGTTCTAGCATAGTAGAGACCCATACAGTAAATTAATTGAGGTGAGAACCATGTGTTTATTTTCTCCTTCAGGCAATTTATCCCAAATTAAATAATTTTACAACCTAGGCAAAATTTTAAGTTAAACTAATAATAATAAAGTCTCCATGAAATTTCTGTCCAGAAGTACTATTAAAAATCAAGTATTTGTAAGTTACCCATGTATACCTCAATATAATTCTACTTGACCTTATACACCTAGAATTTTCACCCAGCAGATGGATTTGCTTAAAAATTCCAATTTAAGCTTTCCACTGCCTCTGGAGTTGCAGACACTAAAAGACATAAGAGTAGGCAGAATAAAGTGAAGAGTAAGCAAAAGGGAGAAGTTACTTAAGTTAAAATAAAAACCAAAAGAGTGGACACAATCAAGACTAAGGACGCAAAAAGCCAAGGAGGAGGCAAATAATTTCATAAACATAATGAAAAAATCATCCAAGTTTTCCTAACCACGGTATAAATATGGGTTTCACAGATATTTTTAATCTGGCCAGGGCGAACATACCCCTATTTCAAACTCAACTGTTTAATGACTTTTGGATTTCCACTTTCATACTGCTGCCACTTGGGCCAGGGAAGAGAGAAAGACTTACCTTTCTCCAGTTGGAATCTACTTAAAATTACTCATATAAACTATCTTTCTACTAAGAAAAATTACATTAGAAGTAAACCCTTCTCCACCCAAACAAACAACTGTTCTCAGAGCATATAGGTTATCTAAGTATCCTCTGAGGGACAGAGCAGCATTTGACAAACTTTGACATCTTGACTTGAAGCAGCAAGAGCACAGCACATACTCTGCTATGGCTGCTAATGGATTCATCCAAAAGACATCTCTAAGGAACAGTGGAGCTAAATAGAAGCCCATGCTATTATCTGAAATGAGTGGTTCCACCAGAGATGCTGGCATGCCACACAAAAGCAAAATTACACACAACACAAAATGAGAGACAAGAAAGCCAACAGGATTTGCCAGACTAAAACTCTTCTAAAGTTGTCTTTTATTTTAAAATTCTGTCACATTTTTAGCTGAATTTCAATTCCACAGACTACTACATTCACTTTCCTCACTGCCCTTGGTATGTGCCAGTGACAGAGTAATGTCTGAAAATGTCTACATTGCCCATTTTTTCATGTTCCTTTACAAAACATCTCTCATTTGAAAACATTTTGAATGTTATGTGTTTTCAGAAGAAACTTCATTCAGAGAAAGAGCCAGACCAAAGCACAGGCTGGGGAGTGAGAGAGCAGAAGAGATTTATATCCCACTTCAGAGAGCCCAGAGAGCTGCTGAAGCAAAGGCAAAAGAATCAAGAATAGAAAGGCAGGCTGCACATAATGCAGCTTTAGCCTGCTAAGGAGCAACAAACAGATTAAAGCTGATGTGGAACAGTCACTTAAGAGGGGCTGAACATTGGCAAGCACCAAAAAAGAATGAAGAGTTTCTGAAACTTCTTTATAAGCCTGAAAGAGAGCTGGACTGGCATGCTGCATGGCACAACATTTAGAGCTCTGACAGAAGCTAAATGCAAATTCTTCCTGGACATATATAATCCCTTATTGAAAAAAGAGACAAACTCCATGTCAAAACCTCTGCAGTACTTCCTAACTACTCTCTGCTGCCACTGGGTGTTTCATAACCCAAGTGTTCCAACAGGAGAATGTTCTCCAAATTTCTGCAAGACAATTTTTTCGAGGGTAGTACTCAGTTGTTCTGAGTCCAATGTCCTTTACCAAAAGCCTCTGCTTCCCTTCTGTTGATGCTCTCCTGAGTTTGCAGATGGAGTCCTACACAGCTTTCATTTCACTTGGTCAAACAAATCAGGACCTCTTATCTCCTTAAGACCAGACCATCCTATCAGTCCTTTACACCTGACCCAGCTTCAGTTATTTCTTCTTGATGATGAACATTTCCTCTCATCATAAATTAGTGTGAGTTTAAACTACTATTTTCATCAGATCTTTCAGATCTCTCTATGGCTCTCTACACAGGCATCATAAGGTTAGATTTTGCTTTTCCCACTGCTACTTTACATTGACCATCCAGGTGAGTATTTCCTTTATTTCTCCCCCAAGTTTCAGTCACTGAACAAATCTTACATAGGTTATATATTCATATATGAATATGAGGACTGATGAATTAATTACAGCATCTTTCAAAGACCTCAACTTCAGCAACTTGGATATGAACATCTTTGCCAAATATACAATAGAGGAGATAAGGACAACAGTGGAAAGAGAGACTTGGTTTTCATACATAAATTTCAAGAAAGCTACTGTATATCCACATACCACCAGTCAACCATATGAAAGTTAAAGTGGATACTCATATATTACAAAAGTAATTTTCTACTTATAATATGCAAATTAATTCCAAGTGGTCTAATACACACCATTAAGAAAAACTGGCCTGCTGAAACCAAAATTTAAATGGAAATTCGACTCTATTGCAAAATTGCCCATGGTCTGTGAATCAAAATAAATGTGAGAACCATATATTTTTATTATTATATTTTTGGGTACCTTCCTTGTATGTGGTAATTTGAGTTGAGGGCACAGTTCCGACAGGCATTCTGTGCTTATGATAAATTAACAGCTCAAAGAAGAGATTAAATATATTTAGTTCATGAATAGTTTTGCTTCTGAAAAGAAGAGTAACTTTTACATCAGCACAATCCATCACAGCAGACTAAAGGAGTATTAGCATTCTAGCTCATCTTTTCCTGCATCTCCTCCACATGACATTTAATCCTGGTTTCAACCTCTGTCAGGTAAAAGTCTCAAGGATAGAAGAAAGTAAATGAAGAAGCAAGAACCTTTTTCTAATTATTAAAGTAAGAACTTCTAGGATATCTTTTATATTATCTACACATTTATTTGTCAGTCTAATGAAACAGAGCTGAGGAAGGTAGACAGCTATGGATAAAAATCAATTTAAAACAGATTTGCAGCTGTTAAAAACTAAAATTCTTTCTTTTCCTGATTACATTCTGATTACTTTTGGGATACTGATTGACTATTGATTAAGGGTGATAAACCAATGCCTTACATCTCTAAAATTTAAAGCAGTCAGGAAGACATAAGTGAGAAGGCATTTTACCCTGCACACATTGACCTAAGGAATTACAAAGAATGGAACGCATGGGATTTTACTACTTTAACTGAAAATTTTTAGTATCAAGTACAATCTAGTTAATAAAGTTATCCTTTTTCTCTACTATCTATTAATGTTTCAATAGGATCCAAATAAAAACGTTGGTGTTCTCTTGTGGATTTGGATGGAGGGCCTAACTGCAGTAATCCTAGATCCCTCCCCTCAGCTCTTATGGCCAGCTCTGACAGACACACTACATATGATTGATGTAATATATGGTACACTGGTGTGATATATAGGCTATAGAAGTAATATGTCAGAGTATTATCACTTTGTCAGCCTCCCACTACTCCCCCTTGTCATAAAATGCACAATGTGGGAAGATGAATGTGGAATCCAAGTGCCTAGCCACAGCTGGAATTTCTGGTATTTTGTTCTGCCCAGAAAAATGAATTATAAACATCAGAAATAATGTGGTAGCTGCTAGAGATGCTCTAAATTCCTCAGCTTACAAAGGCAAGCCCCTGGCAATATTAAGACTTAATTTGTTCCAAGGAGACAAAGTAACAATGAATTAGATCCCATACCATCCCACCAGAAACTTGCATTACTCCAGAGTAGTGCCATGAAACTAATGAAACAGCTGATAACAAAAAGAAAGATCTCTGCAGTTGTTCTGAACTTCAAGTCAGAACAGGTCTCACAAAATTAACTAGTCATATAAATCTGGATTTTTAAAGAAAGTCTTCAATTATTGTCTATTATTATTATTAGTAGTAGTAGTAGTATTATATAAGTGTTCTTAAGAGAAAGTCAGTCATTCCAAAATAAAGCCAATAGTACAGCTGAAACAGGAACAAGTCATGGACAACTTGTACCTAAGGAAATCACCTGTTCCCAAAGCACAGCATGATGTTCTCAAGCGACTTTCATCACATTTGTCCCTGACTGTCTCCCAGATGCTCTCAAAGAGATCTAGAAAAAATGGCTTTTTCAACAGAGTCTTTGAAAAGAGAACTAAAGTCAGGAAAGGACGGGATAGGTCTTGTGACTGATACATAAACAGCAAATTAGCTTAATATGTTGTCTTACACACATTCAAGCTAAAGGATGACCTGATCAGTTTTTAGAAAGTTAAAATTTTAATGAAGTACAAGTATGTTAAGCCAAATTTCTTCTGCGCTGCTTCTTTGAACTTAGTGCTGATTTATAAATTGTTAAATGGTGCCACATCAGAAGTTTCACTCAGAATTAACCCTCCCAATCTCAGAGTTAGACATGTAATAGTTCATACAACACAGAAAGCCACATCCATAACCCAGAACCACCTTTTTCCAGTTTCCATAATAACACAGACTTTAATAACTCACTTATGCTGAGTTATTAAAAGGAAACGCCTGTGACTTGAATTCAACTTTACGCCAACAGCCTTTACTACAAGAGTTATTTTCCTTTGTAATTATGCCTTGCTCTTTACATTCCTTTAGGTTAAGAGAGCTCCAGAAGGCGCCTAACCGTGTGCGATGCCCTCTGGTCTCTTTCCAGATGCTCCTTCGCTACTCTTGCAACATCGGCTCCGCTGGTCCCGTCACCGCAGGCGGCACGGAGCGCTCCGGGCACCGAGCGGTGCTCCGTGTGTTTCAAGGGCGCAACTACACCCTGCTCCTGCAACACGCACAAACTAACCTGACAAACGAGGGGTTTTTTTCCTTCAAATTGCAATTATTTGCTTTCACAAAGCACCCTGACAGCTTCAGTGCCGGGCCAAAGGCTCGCTCACGGGGGGCTGGGCAAACTCCATCCGACGGCGTTTTTACTTTTTATAGCCATGGCCTCACACCACAGCATGCCTTTCTGCTTTGCCTCCCCACCAAGAGCGCATCCACAGCCAAGCAGCCGCTCTCAGAGTGCTAAACTCTGCGCGACACCTACGAGAACACCCGGCAAACAGTTTTCCCAGCTCCTTCGCAGCTCCCGGGCGGGAACAGTCGCACCGCAGCCAGAGCAGCCGGGGAGGAGCAGCGGGCACGGGGCGGCTGCGGCTGAGCCGAGCGAAGGGAGAGGGAGAAGAGCAGGGCGTGGGTCAGAGCCCGGCTCCGCGCCCATCCCGCACGGATATTCCGCGCCCCATCCCGCACGGGACTCCGCAGCTTATCCCGCGCCTCCCTGGGCGGCTCCGAGCCACATCCCGCACTGAATTCTGAGCCTTATCCTGCACCTCCATGGGCGGCTCCGAGCCACATCCCGCACGGAATTCCGAGCCTTATCCTGCACCTCCCTGAGCGGCTCCGAGCCCCATCCCGCACGGGACTCCGCAGTTTATCCCGCGCCTCTCTGGGCGGCTCCGAGCCACATCCCGCACGGAATTCCGAGCCTTATCCTGCACCTCCATGGGCGGCTCCGCGCCCCATCCCGCACGGGACTCCACGCCTCATCCCGCACCTCCCTGAGCGGCTCCGAGCCACATCCCGCACCTCCCTGGGCGGCTCCGCTCCCCCGCCCTTGGAGCCCGGGCAGGGCAGGGCAGACGCTGCCCAGGGCAGACGCTTCCCGGAGCGCACACTCCGCACCGCCGGCTGCCCGCAGCGCCCGCCCGCCCTCCTGCCGCACTCACCGCTCCGCTGCCCGCGCCGGGACGCGGCGGCGGCACCTCCGTCCGTCCGTCCCTCCCTCCTTCCTTCCCCGTCCGTCCCCCCCTGCCCGCCTCCCTCCGCGGCGGGCGGAGGCTCCGCGCCCCCGGTGCCCCGCGCCGCCTTCCGCGGGCCTCCTCCCGCCCCCGGCATCCCGGATCCCGCCCCTCCATCCGCAATGCAGCTGCGGCCGACCTCTCCTCCTGTCCCGCCTGTCCTGCTCCGCCCGGCCCGTGCGGGCACCTGCCCGCTGCCCCCGGTGCGGGATTGCGGGATGATTGCGGGATTGCGGGATGCGCAGCCCGGCCCGGCCCCGCTCCCACGGGCAGCGAGCTCCCGGTGTCCCGTCACGGGTGTGGGACAGGGAGGAGAGACGGGAGAGGGCGAAATAAGGGAGCAAGACAAGAGCAGCGTGCGAAAAACACACACGCACAGAAACCCAAAAAAAGGAATAATAAAGCAAAGAAGAATAAAGGAGGGCGGGATGGGGTGCGAGGAAAGGATGTTACAGGGTGTTATTTCCAAACAGACTTTTGCGGGCTGTTTCTACCCTCCACAAACCTATTACTGCGGCGGACCCCAGGGACCAGCCGAGATTAATTGCTCTGTGTTATGAAGAAAATGATAGATGACATTAATCAGGGAAGTTGTAAGTCATCCACGTTTGTAGATGGAATTTGGAGATTAGCTGGGACAGATGGCAGGCAAACAGTGCGCTCTCCAGGTCTGGCGTAAATCATCAATGTCTCGAATTATTCAACAGCCAATGACAGAACCTCATTCTCCTGAAGAGAAGTGCATCTTAGAAAGACGAATATTCACTTTGTATCATGGAAAGCTTTTCCAATCACTGTTACGTTTCTCTTTCTAAATAATGGAAATACTTGGTTTTCCTTCCTGGATATCAGAAACTTCAAGCCTGGAAAAGAAACTTGATTTTTCACACTTCTCATCCTTCAGGACGTGGATGAGAAACAAAGCCAGGCAAACGAGTACCAAACCACTGCTTCAATGCTCTTTCTGAAAGAAGCAGAAAATGTTGCAAGTTAATAGGCTTGTCCTGTTATTTCCAGTGGATTTATCTTTATTTGCAGTAACTACTGCAGCAAAATATTTTTTATTTAGGTTTTATTTTTCTTCATGCACTTAGAGCAAAGGAGTGAATCAAAGCAACTTTTATTCATAACTCCTAAAGGAACATCAGACATTCTGTGGAATCTAGATAGTCTGAGTGGAGAGGAGAATTTTTTCTATTTGTCTCCCCTAATTTTTTTTTCACAAATGAGTTATGATATGATCAACTTCAGTAAATCTTTCATGGTAAAATATTGATTGATATGTCAAATGCTTGTCTAAATATAAGCTTAGCCCCAATACCCATGACTGAGTAATTGTAAGCTTGATTGCATGTCCTGCAATAATGTGATCAATCTACAGCAGCATTCAGAATTCTACAGAAACCTGCTCTATAAATCCAATAATAGCATCTGTTCTATCACATTAGCAGGATCACTGTACAAAACAGTCTACAATAGTTGTTTAAAAAATATTCTAATGTTAACTCCTTACATGTAAACTAAATGTTCACCAGGCTTACCAGTTTAATATCCATTATTAAAAGCTTCTTTTAGAAAAATTAATGTGATTTTTATTAGATGTAGGAAGACCAATGTACAAAATATCAAATGTGCCTTCTTTTTGAAAATCAGCATTTGGATTTTTTGAGCACTCTACCCTGGATCACCTTTTAAATGCTTCAGTATGTGATGCAGAAACATGCTTGCACACAAGTATTGCCTTTCCTAACTTTGCTGCAAACTCTAGGGGAAAATCAGGTTTAAGTTGTTTAAATCACAAGGGCAAAGCTAACAGTTCAAGTGGAGAACCACATCATTGCTATAACTTAGAAATATCACTATCTACAACCAGCAATATAATTAAACAATATAATTTAGGTTGGTGAGAGATGATCTAGTTCAACTCCCTCCTCAAGGCAGTACAACTTCAAAGCTAGATCAGATTCCTTAGCACCTTGTCCAGCCTAGTTTCAAAAATCACCAAGAATGGAAATTCCAAACTTCTGGGGAAATTGTTCAATTTTGGCTATTTCTTACTGTAGAGAATGCTTTTGTTTTTTTTTAATAAGGATTTCTCTTGCTGCAGCTGGGGTCTGTTTCCTCTCATCCTTCCTCAGGGCACCAGAGAAGAGTGAGGTTCTGTGTCCCCTGTAAGCACTCCCTCAGTAGTTGAAGATGGCAATTACATCCTCCACCTTAACCTTAGCCTTCTTTTCTTCAAACCTCTCAAAAATTTTATTAACCTTTCAGGAATTCATTACTCTTTGCTTATTTATTTTTAATAAATCACACTAAATTTAATATTATAAGGCAAAACTCTTATTTTTGGATCCTTTTTTTCCCTTATCTCTCAGAGTATTAAAAATGGATGGTCAAAATGACTCATCCCTCTTCTAAATGGGTTACTCATGACAATTCCTACAAAAATCAGCATGGTCAAAGTAAAGCTTCATCTTAAGTCCCTATTTCTATTTGAAAGGGCAAAGATAAAGGTCAAAATAATTTCTATACCATTTAGCCGTACAAGTTGGTCATATAGTAACTTTTAGGATATCAGCACTACCTACAGAGCAGACTGAGCTTTACAAGTCTTACCTAAAGAAATGTTTAAT
This sequence comes from Oenanthe melanoleuca, assembly GCF_029582105.1. Classification (NCBI taxonomy): domain Eukaryota; kingdom Metazoa; phylum Chordata; class Aves; order Passeriformes; family Muscicapidae; genus Oenanthe; species Oenanthe melanoleuca. Next base: position 122,006,029 of record NC_079335.1, on the reverse strand, counting down.
ATCAAATATTAGGTTTTTGCTCTGACCATAATGACTTTTGCCTGAGATGAAGTTTCTTAGCTATATTTGAAAACTAATAATATTTTTATGCATGTGGCCTGTGCACAGCCAAAGGGGCTTGTTCTGAGATAGGCCATGAATTGAAGCTGTCTGGGGCAGTAACACAGAGAGAGGCTGAGAAAGGGAACAATGAGCAAAAAAAGTAGCCTAGGTTGAAACTCTTTTCCCTTTCATGCACAAAAGCTCTGGTTAGTCCCCCATCTCAGCAAAAGAGAAAACTAGGATTTCTATTAATTGTATTCATCTTAAACTCTTTGACATGTTTACCAGTATGCTCCTTAACACTATTTGTATTTTAACTTATTCTCTATTTTTTCACTGCATAAATTACATTCTCTATATATGCACATATACCTTATAAAAATACATATAAGGTAAATAATCTTATGTATCTCATGGATACAGACATTCTTGTTTGAAAGAATCCTCATTTCACACTAGAAACAAGCATGCAGCTATACCTGAAATGCAATATTCTATTAGGATAACAAATATATCAGCCCTGCAAGGTGTGCTCATAAATTGTTTTGTGTGGTTTTTTTTTCAAACCCCTTAGAGCAAACCAAGGATGAGAACTGAAGAGAAATTGGCTGAAGTGTTCTGTGAGACTTTAAACAACTACCTTCTTAAATCTCTTAAGAACTTCTGAAACCTTTCAAAAGTTTTATAATCATGCAAAAAGTAAATGATGAAAAAAATCATCCCTGAGAGACAACAGAAAATACATGTTCATAGTCAAGGAACAAACCATCCAGCAAATTGCAGTGCAGTAAAGAAGCTTTTGCCTCTGTTCAGCAAAGCTGTGATAAATTGACTGAGTTGTCACTATTTTACATATCCTATGCCTTATGTGACATTAATTTGTTATTCCAGTGGGCAGAAGTCTACTCAAGAAATCACCAGCACAGCAGACCCTAACTGGCATTCCTGTTCAGTCTAGAAAGCTTTAATTTTCTAGCAGCATGTGGACAACACACACAACAACACCCCTGATTATAGGAACAGCATTTAAGGCAAAGCAATGGTGAAGCACAGGCAGATTTACATTGTCCATGCCTAACATGCAGCTCAGCACTTGCCTGCTCTTTTCCAAATCATTGTCTTCTAGCTTTATTTTAAAATCAAAACCAAGTTATTACTGAATAAATTTATTTTTTCTTCCTCTATGTGAAACATTATCCCCAACATAAAATCAAATATCTGGTAATTTCTGTTTTTATTCACAGACTATTCCTCACAAGTGTAAGCAATAGGGCAGTTTGAAGGCATTCCCTTGATATTTTGGCCATGTCCTAAAGCAGAAGAAACATGAAATAGTGCTTGTTTTTCCATCTATTTATGGATGCCTCTGCTTTTGCCTCAGAAACAAAGATGTCTTTTATCATATCTGAAATATACAAACTGAGAAACATTCCATCTCTTAGTTTTCCTAACAAATTAGCATCTTTGAAAAGGCTTCTGATGGAGAATTTTCCTAGGACACCATTTGAGTGGTTAGCAGCACATTTGATCTATTAGAAATAATTATAAAAATATACTTGAATGAAAACAGGCATTGCACATTTCCATTCCAATCCATTTTTCTGGGTATTCCCTGAAAACTGAATACTTGAAAGTACTGGAATATAAATCAGTCATTGAGGAAAGTCCTGCCCTGCCATAAAGGCTTGCCTTAGGAGAACTGATATTTGAATCAGCTATTAAGAAAGATAGCATGATATTTTATATCTACCACTAACTCCAGCAACGATGATCAGAGCAATAAATATTTCCAGCTACCAAGAGTAAGAAATATGGAAAGCTTTGTAGGGACAGGAGGAAAGACTGGAGACACCAGGCACAAAAGTGAGAAAGAAGGTCCTGAAATCAGATGGCTGGGCAATATGAAAGGGCAGAACAGCAATGGGGTGCAGAAATGGGCTGCTGGGATCATTTATGTAAGTGTAGGAAGAAAATGTTTCAGAACAGAACTAGATAATATTTTTTTTAATCCCCACAGGGATTTACCTTCTGAGGTAAATTTATTTTGCCTTAGACCTGCAAGCCTTGCTGGTAAAAGCTTTATGCAACAGGCAGTGAAAATTTTAGTCATATCAATGAGGTTAATAGAACTATTCCAACACTGACACTTTAAGAAATTGGAAGAGGAAATAAAGTGAGGAACATCCACTTCAATTTGTACCTGTGATCCTCTGTGCTTGCCATGCCAAGAAGCACCTTTGGTCTCTTGAAGGAAGTTTTATTATCATACTGTCCTCCCAGTAATGCATTTTGAGTACATTCCTATAAACAGGATGGGATGGCACACAGCTCGTATGAATGTCATGAGATGGGACACCTCAAAGTCTACCCTACCTCTATTATTACAGAAATGTTATTAATTTCATGAAGAATTTAATGTATTTTTTCAAAATAAATATCCCTGATCATCTATATTTCACAAGGGGAAGAAAATAGATTATTTCATCCCAAGTTAAGGTATTTTAACTCCCCTCTCCCTTGCTTTATGCTGAAGGTAGAAGCAAGAGGAGAACATTCTGCTTCTGGACTGACACTCCCAGAACACACTCTACACTGAACTTCCTGCTCTTCTTTCACAATTATTTACATGGAAAGGTGAAGCTCTATCATTCACTGTATATTCAATATATACCAAACAAAAGAATGTCAACTTAATATTATAAAACCTGAGAAGAACCTTTATCACACTCCATTTTTAATGCCTGTATAAAACTCCAGCTGTATATCACCTTTATTTAATAATAATGAACCTTCTTAACATTAGTTAACTACTAAACAGAGAATTATTTTTTGCCAGTTTTATGTTTACACTGGCACTAAACTGGCATAGGATAATTTACTGAAACATTCTCTTTTTATTGCTCTTTTTTTCAGTATAGTTTGGAGAATAGAGAAACTCCAGGGAGCTGGAAATCTGAAAAATAAAGGTCAATTTCTGTTAGCAAAAGCAGGATATACATAGAAGGAAGAAATTTACATGAAAAGCTGGCCCTCTGTGAACTAATTGCTCATTACTCTCATCATCCCTTAGGAAAGATGTGGATAATCCTATTTCAAGACATAGAGCATAACTGAAAGTTTGACAGAATGAAGAAGGCTTGACTCTACTACAAAGGGCCAAATATCAAAGGCAGAAAGGACACAATTCATAGCTAAGTCAGGAACTGCAAAAAATCCAGTCTCATTGAAGCAGACTGAGCAAAATTTTCCCAAATTTGCCTGTAGAGAATTAAAAATGCATCTCCAACAGCACCCTTTGCCAGTGTCTTGGCAAAAAATCATGAGTTCATCAGTAAGAAGAAATGTAACATCACTCAGTGATGTTCCAATGAACTACTTTTCTTTCAAGGGAATCCACTAATTATAGCTATATGGAGTAAGATCAGGCTATTTGACCCTGGAAGTAGCTGTGGTGAGAAAAATTCATGTAGGCTGTCATTCCTTTCAATTTTTAGCCATAAAGTTAGACTGATTTTTTTTCAAGAGGAGCAAGTACCTGATGCATATGCAGATGCTATATAAGTAGCATGCTTTACATTAAAATGTATTGCAACTGGTCTGACAACATAAACGTTTATGGGTTATGGGTTAAAAGCAGGTCCCAAGTCCTATCTCTAAGACATATGAACTGATCATAACAACTGGGGAAGTAATTTTTTAATGCATTACAATATAAGCAACGTATTTTTTAAATTTTAAACTTCATATTTCCTGTGTTGGATTGCTCAAGAATGGCCAATTGTAGGCCATACCTCACTGTAATTTTGGCTAAGAAAAGTGGCTCATTATTCCAACTGACACAATCAAGAGATGGTATATCTGTCAAATAGGAATTCTTTTCCCCATTGAATTTTCCATTTGCACTTTATTATCAATTTTACTGTGATAATACTTTTTTTACAAAATATGACAATTTTCTAGTGGACTGCAATATTGCATACCATACACAAGTACTAATTTTGTAATTTTTCAACAGAACATTATTGCAATACCTCAGAAAATGTGTCACATTGTCTAAGGTGACTTGATCAGTAATACAGCATAAACTGTCATGGTGCAGAATGGTCCATAAAGGATTATTTTGGAAATGTGAATATGGAGTACTTAGCACATTCTTTAGTGGTAGTCTTCAAAGTCTTCATTTTACTGTCATACAGAGTGCTGTTATGCTTTAAGCTAGTATCACAGAGGCATTACCAGAAGAAGATAAATCATAATAAGAACTGCCCAGCAGAAATGGTTGCAGAGCTATGTTTGTGTCTTCTAAAATCCCTTGGGGGAAATAATAACTCTGCATGTCTTTTCTTACGACTGGGTCTTCTGAAACCTTAGGGAATTTTCCTTTCCTGACTATAGATATATTTGAGAGTTGGTGGTTTGGTTTTGGTTTTTTTCTTTCTTGTTTTTTTGAGGGGAGGTTATTTTCAAATTTTATTCAGATCAGAGTTAGGTTTGTTTATTTTTAAATGAGGCAATAAGGTAACAACATGCAATGAAAAGATAGGTGTAGCTAAGAGAAAAGGCAGGAATAACTCATCTGCCTTATCCCACACAAAATTCTGTTAACAAACACTGCAACTGAAATCAGTAGCATTAACTATAATGGAGTAAAAATGTCCAAAAAGGGATTTATAAAATGTAAGTAAATAATAGACAGCCTGTCCTCCCTGAGATTCAAAGCCAAGTTTCCTGTAGATTTGATGAGGGTATTATTGCTTTTCTGCCATGCCTGCCATGCCCTGAGATGGGCTCAGCAGGTCAGATCATGGTGCTAATGACACCAAGGCTCTGGGGTCAATCCCATATGGGTCATTCACTTAAGGACTCTGATCCTTGTGGGTCCTTTCTGACCCAGGATATTCTGTGATCCTTTTGTTAGCCCCACCAATTCTTGACCAAAATCTGGCAGTTCTCTCACCTGTCATCCCAGGCTTGGTTCTAGTCAGCTCATGTAAATATATTTGCATATTTGAAAGCCAGAAATATTGGCTGATAAGCCATACAGATATTTATAACCTAACTAATAATAGAAATTTAATTTCTGAACTATCAACTCTGCATTGAGAAACTTAATTATTGTCCAGACTTTAGAAGCTAGAGTTTGGGATTTGTAGCGTTGGTGAATTCTGACAATAAAAAAAAAATAAAACCAAAAACTGAACTCAAAGGTTTGTAAGACTCCTAGGCTGGATGGGGCTTGGGACAAGCCTTGCTTTCTCCATAGCTTCTAACCTACCCAAAATTGAACAGAAATCACTCACACAGGGAAACAGAGGGAAGAGGGAGAGGAAGCACAATCAAAGCAGAAAATTGTTTCAGTACCTGACAACTTCTGGGATTTAGGACTTCAGTTACAGTTTCTATTTTTCTTCCTCTGGTCACACATCACCCACTGACATGACTGATAAACTCAATCAGAAGCATCTTCATAGGCTCTGAGGTATGCAAAAAATTATATAATTATTTCTTCTAATTTTTTTAATAAAATGAAATAATTTTTGGCCATTATATGTTCTAAATAAAATAACTTAAAACTTTTATCCACCTTAAATATAGTTTAAAGGTATGAGCATGGTATTGGCTAGAAAGTAACAACAATATTAATCTATATATGTTGTTTTTTCTTATTTTTCCCTTTTTAGATTTACCTCAGAGCTTAGGAAGTGGTTTATGAATGTAGATAAAACTCACATCAACCCCACAAAGCAGGCAAAATCCTCAGGTAATAGGAAGAGAGAAACATTAAATGGGATCTCTGTAATCCTCTCCACAAAGCATAGTTTATTATACTTTAGGTTGAATGTATTTTTAAAAGCCTCCAGGACTATCAGTTTGTAGCTCTAGAGTAATTGTCCCATGGACAATACAGAGAGAGGCAAAAGAAAAAGCTCAGGAATCAAGTTTAAGTCCTATTTTCAGAAAGTACTTATGTCTGACTGAAAACACATTGAAAACCCATATGCAAACCCTTCTGAAAATGAGAACATTATTGCAGTCTGTCTAGGCAATGGTTTGAATTTCCAGAGAAGTATCTGGCTTGATCAAAAGCTGTTGTTCCCCACCCCCTTCCCTGCTCTGTGGCTGCACAGTCAAGAGTGCTTCACAAAGCCCCTAGTGGCATTAATGATGCTATCCCTCCTTTTTACAGAGCTGTCATTTCTCCTAATTATCATCTATATTGGCTTCTGCTGCTTCCTGATATTAATATTACCACATATATACTTTAATTGTTAGGCAACACTACACTGTGCTTATTCATAAGAGAATTTCATCCCCCTTGACTTCTCTGAAGCCTTGAAATGTTGATGATGTCTTTAAGATGGTCTCTGGTAATCTCATTACCAGGGGAAGAGTTAGCTGTCCTTTAATTTTATGTACACGACCGTCCATTGTTTGAGAAAAATGGATAATTGAGCATCCAATTAGTGAATACCTTCTTGCACATACAATTAACCAATTTGCAAGATTACCCAGCTTGCAAAATGGAAGTCCCTTTCATAGGTGGCTCCTTTGATCTCTTAGGTTTCAAGTTACTTTCCTTTTCCAGACAAAATGCAGGAAGGAATTATGCAGGTTTTTCTTGGTGCAGAGATAATTTTCTTCACAATATAAAGTATAAGGCTGTATTTTGGGTTTGTGTTGCACAGTGCTGGTAATACAGGGATGCTTTAGTTGTTGCTGAGCAGTGCTTACAGAGCCAAAGCCTTTTCTGCTCCTCACCCCACCAGCAAGGAGTCTGGGAGTGTACAAGGAGCTGGGAGGGGGCACAGCTGGGACAGCTGACCCCAGCTGACCCAAGGGTTATCCCTCACCATGTGGTGTCCTGCCCAGCATATACTATGGGGGAAGAAGAAGGAAGTGAGGGATGATTTCAGTGATGGCATTCATCTTGCCAAGGAAATAATTATATGTGATGGAAATGGATGTCAGCAAAATCTTCCCCTTAAAAAACCCAAAAACAAAACAAAACCCTCCCAAATAAGCAAAATATAATTAAAACAAAATCCAAACCAAACAAACATAAAAACCCCAACCAAACAAAAACTCTTCAAGACAAAACAAACAAAAAAGAAAAAGAGAGAAAAATAGAACTTGGTAGGACACAGCTGTTTTGCCTTCCTAATAGAGAGATTTAATTGCAATTAGAAAACATATTTAGCTTCAAAGAATTTCTATGAGATTCAAGAGTTCTCAAAAAAAAAAATTTTTTTCTACTTTAGATTCTCTTAAGCCTTTGTAATGACTGGGTTCCTTAGATCATTATAATTAGTTTATTATTTTCCTCTCCCAGAAGTGGGAAGCAGCTATTACATTTCATCCTTTAAAAAGTATAATGGACATTGTAAGCACATCTCTGGAACAAATTGCTGTTTAAAGTAAATTTTGTTTATGAAGAGAGGTGAGGGGACAGATGCTATGTTAATTAGCAAGAGAGTTTCCCATAACTTTAAGCCTTACTATGATTCACTCATTTTACTAATACAGACCTGATCAACTCTAATCCTGTGTTCTACAGAGATGAATTTGCTGATTATGTTTGATTCACCTGTGAAAAACTAGAGAAAAATAAGTCAGCTGATAACATTACATATTGAGGAACCTTCTGAGTTTCTAGAACTATATATTTTTTTTGTGAAGCTTAATTCTGCCTTTATTTTCTGATTTACAGAACTGCAAGTTGCCTGAAGCAATTTCCCAAATAGCTATTAGTCAGTAATACTGCTTAAAATAACAGCCTATTATATATATATATATGTATAATGACATACTGTGATTTAGTTCTATGTAGTGTGTTTGCTTAAAAAATAAATTAAAATAACATCTGCAAACTAAGCACTCAAAAGGCTATTCTGTTCCTCAAAAACAAAACCAAAGGGATTGTATTGTACTTAAGAAACAGCCTTCAGGGGGATATAAACAGTAGAAAGTGCCAAGCAGTCATTTTCACTAGAAAGTCACCCTTTAGCCAAAAGCAAATGTATTTTTTATGAAGACGACCTGCATTGCATCTGCTAAGAAGCAATAATTAAATTAGTAGTTTTAGTATATCCAAGATGCTGCTATTTATGTCCTCCATTCATATACACCTGTTGGCAAAAGCCTTTCCATAGCTTAGCAACCAGTTTAGTTACTTCATCCTCTGTTTTCATTGCCAGGCTTGGCCACTTAATTTTTGCAAATTATAACAGTGTGCTCTAAAGTCCTGGAATCTTAAAGGTGACCAAATAATGCACCAACTTTCATCTGGCTTTCCAAACTTTACCTCCAGCTGCTATTCAGCTCAACCATTTTGTAGTTACATAAAACTATAGTTTACCCAACAAACTGCAAGCAGAAAATTTTTGCTGTTGTAAACCTTGGAAAGCCCAATTCACAAAGAAAAAAAAAAAAAAAAAAAGTGGTTTGATATAAAATTTCAATGACTAAACTAATAAGTATGAAAATCTAATTCACCAGTCTTAAGAATCTCACTGGGTGCCCCTGAAGTTTGTAGTCATTTCCTCTAGTTGTCCATAAGACCATGTGTTATTTCCACGTGGGGTTCTCATAATTCCATCCCACTCTGCAGCATTAATCAGAAATAAGTTTTACTTGTGAAAAAAATTTAAAAAGGAAAAAAGATCCTGAAGACAGACTCTTTTCTAAAACCAGTCCAAAACCCCCTTTCTAAAACACTGAAATCTGTGAATTAGTCATGCTGCAAAATGCTCAAGTTATGAAGTTGATGAGACATGGCCACTACATGCCTTAAATTATTTTTTAACTATTCACATTTGCTTTTTTGGCAGACAAAAAAAAAAAAAAAAAAAAAAAAAAGGCAGTTTTCTGAACAGCCCTCCTGTATTGTTTCCCACAACATGGGGAGAATATGTCCTTATCTGCACTGTTATGGGCATTACATCATGCAATATGCTGCTCAGAAGACAGACTATTTAGAAACTTTAATCCCTGGAAGTCAGGAAAAGTCAGTACTATACGGTTTTCTCAGAACCCTAATCCTGCTGAGAGGCAACATTTAAATCATTTGTAACCTTGCTTCAGTTCCCCTGCAACTGGTTCCTCCTTTTTAAGTCAAATCTATGTTAAAAATATTGTAGATGTGCTACTGTCATTGGAATTCCTGCAATGGCTAATGCAGGTTATTCTGAGACAGCAGTGGTAAACCAGAAAAAACCAAAAAAATATTTTTTTCATTGCTGTGAAATTTTGCCTATGCTAGATCACCTTTCCTTTCAGTGTCAGCTGCAGCCTTCTAGACCCCTGAGAGTAACAACAGCAAAATGAAAAAGCAGTTTTAAATAAACCACAGAAAATTTATCCTCTCATGGTAACACTGTGATTAAAGCATGCAATTGAATTATAGAGGCTTAGATAGCATGAAATGAAAGCAGAAATACATCAAGAATCACTGTTTCATGCAGAAAAAAATCATAAAAGTGTGTAATGGTACTCAGGGTAATATTTATCTGGGAATAGATGACAGAAGACTTTATGAGACAGCTATAAGGCATGAAGGATATAAAGTTCAATAAAAAAAAAGAATAAACTCAGCAATTCTTATAAAGAATAGATATACAAATATTAACCCTCAAATAACTGACACACCTATCATTTGTTGTTTCAAAAATATTTTTATTTTAAATATTGCAAACACCTAAGATGACTCAAAAACAAATAACCTGATATTCAAATTCTTTGAACACTAAAATTAATTTCTCATCTCCAAAGCTGAATTTATTATCTCACAATCTACTTCATCTTTCAATTAATCTTTTAAGAACACATTAATAGTTTTAATAAAAGGCAAAAGGAAACATATTACCATAGATTTTACTTTTTTATTTTAAGAAACTCACCTAGTGATAACTGTTGAGACCTTATTTGTTTAAATTTCCTTCTATAGAGATAGGCATAATTACAAAATAATATCAAAAGAAAGCACCATCTCCATCTGTGGGCTATTGTATCTAACTGCATCTCCAAAGCATTCCAAACCCCTGAACTTTCTGCCAGTTCTGAGAGCTGGGATACCTATTAATAAGTTATGGCATCTAAAACTGGTCAAGATGAAAACAGGTCAAATCCTGTTAAGAGTGTTGTTTAAAAATGTGTTTTTCCAAGTTTGATTGACTAGATACTGTTCAAATGCATAAAGTATAACAGTTTGCATCAGGTCTGAGGTCAGTCAGCATACTATTTTGTAAAATGATAAAAGTCTTTTTAATTTATCCTAACAGTCTATTTTTAAGTCTTTGAGATGGAAAATTATGTCATCCTTGTTACCACATGCCTTTAGTACCTCTAAAAGATGTACCATTTATTTTTAGTCAAGATATTCGGCAATTATTTTTTTCTTGTTTTTCTTTTTGAACTACACTTAAAGATGTCTTGGATGCACGTGGTCTGTTCAAAACTAGTTTTAGTTTTCTTGAATGGTCTTTGTAAGCTGAAAACTGGGCTTTAGCTATAGCTTTCAAAGGGATTTAATTGGATGGTTGGTCATTACATACCATACATGTCTAGACAGGAAGGTGGCACTTGTTTATCCTTAAATGAGTCAGGCCCATTAGTTTGACTGCTGTTTACTGTGCAGTCAAGGAAAGAAGAATAATTGAGTCCCACAGAAATAAACTTCCATCTTTTTGAATCCCCAATAACAAGAAGTAATGGTGTCTCATTTCATCAACAGCTCATTCCTGCACTTACCTATATTAAATTATATATTCATTCATGTTACCCCTCTGCAACAGCATTGTATTGAATTATCTCCATATTTCTATATAACTGGGTCATTTTGTGGTTGTAACACTTCTGCCTCTTAAGAGATGGGAAAAGCAAATCCCATGCTGCAGGCTGCAAAGGAAAAAAGAAACAAACCAATAAACAAAACCAAAACCACCAAAACCAACCAACCAACAAATTAAAAGGGAACAGATTCTGTCTGACAGTGTATGAAAAGAGAAATGCTGGACTCAACAAAGCACATTCACTTTGTCTCTACTCTGGCACTACATGTGTGTGAACTGTGATGAGCAAACCCAAATGGACATTCTGTTTATGCTCAGGCCATGTCAGCAGTGCAAGGATGAGTTCACACTTCATATCTCTTACAAATGAATTTCAGTTCTCATTTAAATGAGCTCAGTGAACATCAAGCTAGAGGTTGGAAAAAATAAATCCAGTCCTATTGTTCTGAGAATTGTGGTCACCCTACAGTCAAGAAATGTAGTGACTACATCCCTTTCATAACCTCTTGACCACAGCAACACTTTCTAATTCCTGTTTTATCCATATGCAGAGCAGCTCCTCACTGCCAGCACCAAGTACAGCAGTGTTTACAATATATTCATCTTTGGATTGCACCAAAGCATCTGTCAAGATACTTTTGTCTTTCTGCATTTCTGTCATCATATCAGAACACTGACTTGGTTTAATAAAGCATTATTTTTAATTTCTTCTGTTTCCTGCCAGTTAGGATTCCTAATCAGACACTGTAGCTCCTTTGTGGCCATTGTAACTCTAAAAAAATGCAGAGGTAGAGACAAGAGCTTGCTGCCAAAGCAGTACTGGCTTGACTAGAAAAGGAATGAGAATTTTCCAGAGCTATGCAAACAGTTCATTGAGGAGAGTCTTGAAGCCCAGAAAATTTCAGCTCTTCAGCTTTCATAACCCAGGATTTTACTTGTTAGAGAGCTCTCTGGAGGGACAACTCTCCCCTCCATCCCCCCAGATTGTCTTATTTTCAGAAGCCATAAGCTGGAGAATGCCCTTTTGGGCTCTGTGAAGGCCTTGATTAGCTCACAAGGTTACAAGGCTCACCCATATGTTTGATCTATGGTGTCAGGAGTTAACCTGACACTACTCAGACAATTTGCATAACTTGAATTATTTAGTTTGCTAAGACCAATAATTAAAATTCCTTCTTTGTTTTGGGGCATTTGGTGACCTTTCTTTTTCAACAGGCTCTCATAAAACATGATGCCTGGAAGTGTGAACCCATCATTTGCCTTACTTAAAACTTGATGTCCCAGAAGTTGCCTAGATGTTTTGAAACTGCTGTGACTGGTGACAAGGAATTATAAAGAGATGTGGCAATGACTGAAAGAACTCAGGTTTTTATTAACATATAAATCACCACCACTGCCAAAGTTACACTGGGTTTCTAACATCTAAGAAAAACTTTAAGCTTTGTAGCAGAAGGGCTTAGGATTTGCTGCACATTGTAGCACTACAATTGGGCTTAATAATTCAACCTCACTAGACTCATTCATTCAGTTATTAATAATTATGATGTAGTAGTGCACTTAAATGACTCTTCCCACATAATTACCCTTTCCAAAACACCCTCCTGAAAAACAGGTTCTTACTCCAGCAGCTAGATCCAAACAGCAGCCTCCTGCCATTTGACAAAGCCTAGAACAGAAAACTGCTCTGCAAATTTACAAGAGTGATATAACTCTGCTTGCTTGTCTGCAGTATTTACAGCAGCTCATTTGCAAAGCAGGCCTGCAGTTGGACTTAAATCTAGAAATTCTGATTATAACACCATTATCTTCTTGTATGTAATCCAACAAGAATGTAAAGAAATACATTAGCTGGAAAATACTCAAAAGTAAGCAGAGCAAAGTTCCCCACAAAAACAAATATATATATATATATACAGTTAATATTATTAGCACCAAGACCAGTTTAACTTGTTTGCTATTTTTGAGAAAAAATTCATCAATCTCTGCCTAGTGACTGCTGTTGGTTTCTAGTGGTCAGATATCAGACCCTGAGGAAGAGGATCCTCTCCAATTCACATTCACCCCTCTGGAGAAGCTGAGGGATGCTGCAGACACAGGCTTGAGGAAGAGAGCCCTGAGAGTGCTGAGCTGCATCTGCTCCTCTACCCTTCACCACTTCTCCACCAATGGAACCACAAGCCAGAACAGCACCTCTTGTGCCCTCCTCTGCTCCTGCCTTGCTACCACCTCCCAAGTGAGAAATCCTGGGGCAGAGGCTGCCTCTCTGCTTCCTCTGCCTGCTCAGGAAAGGAGTGTACCCCAGCCTGCTCCCAGCTGTGGGTGCCAGTGTAGGAAGTCCCTTTGAAAGGAGTTCCCAGGAACTCCCTTCCTGTTGTAAGGAGCTGTGATCATAGCTATATTATTAAATTCAATACTGTTGTCCCAGCAGCTCAAAAATGCAATGAAATCATCTAGGCCATTGTATTTGGCTGGGTCAAAAAGAAAGGAGTTACATAAATAGTGCCAAGAAATTAGCATGTTAATATTTTTTTGTTAAAATGTTAACACAAATGGGGGTAGAAGTAATATAAAAAAAATAAACTAAAGTTTAGCAGCATCTTTTAAAATAGGATACCCTCACACAGTCCTGCTGCAGGCTGTCCTACTGGAAAGCAGAGCAGCAGAAACATCCCTTGAAGGATATGGGTTTATGGGTTTGAGACCAAAAAAAAAAAAAAAAAAAAAAAAAAAAAAAAAAAAAAGCTTGTTAATGATCAAAAGGCAAGTTCAGAGGCTTTGATTGTTTCATTTTGGATTTTGTGATTTTTAGATGCTTATTTATATTACAAGTGACCCAAGGAGATTTTTTTAAGATAAGCAACTGTAATGAATTAGTTTCCCACATGGCACTTATACAATATCATTTTCATTCTTAACTGTTCCCTTTTCCTTTTGTTCACTTACAACCCATTGCAGATGAAACTCAATGCTTGTTTTCTGCAGTTTAAACCTTTGTTTGTGCACTAATGAATCTAACTAGGTGTCATAGCAGGCTCTAATGAGCATCACCAGCTTTCATTTAACTCTGCAGCTTGCCATTACACACTTTAGAAGATCTGTTGGTTTATTCATAGCAATCACTAGATATTCTTTTTCATTAGATAGATACTAGTTTTCCCTGTTGTGCCTTTCATTATTACGGAAACTATGAAATGTTAATACTGGCCTCAAAACCCAGGGCAAAAAAAATGCCCCCAATCCTATTTGAAATACAATCACTTGTACTGCAAATGATCTTACAGATCTGAGCACAAACAGCTTGAATTTTTCTTCATTTATTTATGAAAGAATGAAAGAAAGAAAAATCAAGAAGGTGGCTCTGTATGACCCACTTGTCAGATTTGCCTTGTTAACTGAATTTCCTGTAGTTAATTTAAGCAGCAGGACTGCAATTATAAAAGCATCCATAAACAACTATTAAGAATTGTCATATTCCCACCCAGGTTCTTAGCCTCACATTTTAAACCCAGAAATGCTTATGCTCTTCAGTTTAACTCTGAATCAGTTTTTAGAAGGTTTTACCCTACAATCTGTTTTTGCTTGGCTCTGACAACAAGAATATTGCAAAGTAGCCCACAGCAATCACATTTTTGACAATATGTCAAATAGCTTCTATTAGACTTGATATTAAGCTTTAAAAAAAATTAAAAATATATACTATCTATGCAGCTCTAGGTTTAGTAGAACTGTTTAGCTCCTATCTTATCAAACATATAATTAGTATTTAAATAAGTATCCTTCAGACAAAAAACAGGCAAACAGACTATTTTCCAGAGTTTATGGAAAAAGTGTCATTTCTCAGACTATTTTATCTCATATCTGCACCTGATTTAGGGTACAGACCCTAAATTAAGATAAATGAAGTCATTATTTGTATTTAAATTTAATTATTCTGTCACTTCACATCATGGAGATGATTCATTTAATTTGCTTGACAGTCACATCATCTTTGAATATAATCTGCTGCAGATATTGTAACATGTCCTAGAGCACAAATGGACTTCAACCAATTTATGTTACTTCCTAAATCCTGCCAATAAACATTTGGCTAACCAGTATTTTTGGTTCATTATGGTGCTTCAGTTCTACTACATAGCCATTGTCTGAGTGCAAAAAGAATCTTACAAGCACAGGAATTTTTTTCTTGTAAGATTACTGAATCCAAAGGGTAATAATGGAGATAATAGTCAATCATGTTTAAAAATTCCTAAAATAAAGAATATAACAAATTCCTTATGTCTCTGAGTAGTAAGAGATGCAGTCTCTGAGTGCATTTCCCTTCCAGCCATATAGCCTTACTGGTTTAGACAACCACAGTTCTTCCTGAAACTTTTTCCTCTTCTGTGCTTGCCTGGTTGAATATGAACATAAAGCACACTGAGTATCAGAGCCCTTTAAATAACTAAGCATATTAAATAAAACATGTCTTCTGCTCATTGGAACACACATAAGGATTCTGCTCCAGCAAGATGAATTGCTTAAAGAGGAGGTGGTAATTCCTGAAGGAGGTTCAATTCCTAGTGAAGAATCTGTTGGTATACTGAATAAACACAGATGATAGGTATGTCACTATTTTCTCCCAGTGGAAATGAGCAATAGGAAAGGACACACTTATTGAAGAATTCTGTTCACAACACTTCGAATATGAAATGCAAGAATTTGTCTCTATAAAATATACAGAAATATTTCTCAAAACTTACTTCACAAACTTCATCTGTGCATGCATGTGCTCTACAGAACTACAGATAGGTAGAACTTGGTAGAAGGCATTCCCCAGAAATTTCACACTCCAAGCAGGTTTAAAAAAATATCAGCTGGCTTCTCAGGTAGGTTAAAGATTTGAAAAGACAATAAGAAAAACCTTTCCAACTTGAGTTGGACACAATGTTTTTTTCTAATTTTTTTTACATCACTATCTGATCTAAGACTACCTTTCATTCAGACCAGAGTTGAGTTCTTTAAAGTTCATAAGATTTCTTTTTTTTCCCATAAATAAAAACCATTCAGGTGGAAAAAAGCCCCAAATCATAAAAGCACCTGCTAACATGAGGTTTGATTGGCCTTCTGCCAACACTAGACAAAGTCAAATCTTCCCTTTACAGCCTCAGTTCCATTTCCTCTTCCCCTTTTTAAGCATGTTTTCCTTGCTGTTCAGAAACTGTTAGCCTTTAAATTTAATATGTAATCAAAAATCCAATTTCAACTCAGAGTAACACACACAAAAAAAAGAGTAAATTTGTTACATACTAGGGAGAAATAGAAAGGAAAACGCACTTCACTGGTGAAGGCCTGGGTATTTATATAACCTTGCACAAGTTCAAGCTGTGACATACCCAAGGCTCAAGAACCTAAGAATTCTCTCAGTTGGCTTTTTTTATTTTACCTGAGAAACAATTGAAAATTAGAAGGCAACTTGGCAATTTCTGTAGTTCCTTCTTGTTTACCACCATAGAAAAGGAACTTGTTTCTTTGATATAAAATTGCTGTTAGAAGAAATCATTAATTCACAGGGTTTTCTTTTAACTCCATATTGCTTTCTCTGTATTTTCTTTTTTCCTCCCTATAATAGTAGTTGCACCAATTTTTTTTTCCTAATAAGATGGTAAAAAGTTTGGCATCTTTTCAATTAAAAAAAAAAAAAAAACCCTAAAGTTTCATTCATATTGTCTCTGTATGTATTTTATTAGTAAAGCATATACCAACAGGGTACTATAGATGCAAGCAGATTGTTTTCAGGGTAGCTTACCTTTAAAGAGAGTAGGAGAATGATTACATCTTTACTGTGATCAGTTACAAAGTAAAACTAGAAGAATTATAAAGAAAATTAAAGAACAAATACTAAAAGTCATTCTCATGGTGTCACCTTGCTGAGAGCACAAGTGGTTTTTAAAAACTTGGCAGCGTAATTTCAAATATTGAATAAAGCTGTAAATATTAAATCATTTTAACTATTCTAGAAATCCATTCATTTCTAATTCACATTAGCATGCAAAAATGCAAAGAGGTTTTTCCCCCCAGTAACCTTTTTCGCATGTTCATTACTACTTTGCCCTTGGGCTCCTTTGTCTTTGGAATGATTGGAGTTTTACATTTTAGGTTAAATAAGAATGCCAACATTGAAGTATCTTATCCATCCAACTGGAGTGTACTTAAAGCTACAGACAGACAGGAGAAATACTCCTTATTATATGCAGGAAGGAGCATTTTGCAAGAAAGTATTGTAGAAAGTCTTGTGAACAACAAATTCTGAAAATACTTTACATAGATAATTTTATGATATATTTCCTACTTCCTTTCATTATGCTTTTGTCCCCACCACATCTTATTTACATTCTATTACTCTATTTCCCCTGCACAAAGAGGTAAAAGATTATCCTGCTCTAGAGGATAAAAGATTACCCATTGATAGAGGATCAATGGAGAATAGTGGAAATGTGCTCTTAGCAAAGATAGTTATGTTATAAACATTCTTATTTTAAAGAGATGCCAAAATTTTGCTATTCTCTCTTCTGGGTGCAGAAGTCTAATATAACTACAAAACTACCAAATTCTTGCATGTCTAAATTGGTGCCATTAAAAGAAAGAGCCCCTACAGACAGAATCACACAAGCACCAACAAACCAGCCTTTGTTCTCACACAGCTGCTTCTCTATCACCCAGCCTGGCACACAGAATCCATCACAGCTCAGGAGCTGGCAATCCATCAGCATTTAAAGGTAAAATAACAAGTCTGGGAAGGGAAGGGGTGGGAGGGGAGAGATAAATCACCCCCAGGCTTACACCTGAGATCTAAGCCTGCTTCTGCAGGTGCTGGTGTACCCCAGGAGGCTGACATCTAATTAGGCTCCCTGCTCATTTAGTGAGGGGCTTCTAATGAAACAAGATTTGCTAATTTAGCTGAATTATACATTGAGATTATTACATTTTCTCAAAGGAATAAACTGGAGACCAAAAGTCACTTACTGGGCCTTCAGGAAGGAAAGGCCACACACATGCAAAAAATAGCTTTGTAGTCCTAATATAAATTATATTCTACCTCTGAGGAAGGAGGAAGATTTGTGCAACATAGGAGAACTTGAAAACCACTTTCAAAAAAGTGAGATTAAACAAAACAAACAAACAAAAAAAAATAGCCCAAACAAAAAATACCAAAATAAAACTTAAACCCAAACCATGCTAGCTCAGGCCAAAGGAAAACTACAGTGAATTAGACCATGAACATATCCAAATAATCATTTAGTTCAATTATCCTTACTATATGTTTCATGAGAATGTATAATGAAAGGAATAATAGCCTGAGCATGACTTTCAAGTTAATTTCAAAGAAGTCTATAAAAAAATAATATATTAGCATTTCAAATTTTTGGAAAGAGAAATGGGCCCATTAAGAGGCCAAATCCCATTTCACCATTTCCAGTTCAGTTCAGACCAGAAGCAAACTACAGCTGATATGAAATGTTACTCAGTGCCCAATGTAAAATGGGTTGTTGGTCTCAGGCCAGGCCCTAACAGACAGTTATGTACCACACAAAACCATCTGTGCTAATTGCTCCCCTGAGCCTGGATCTTGCAGATGTTGGCACAATTTTATGCACATGAACATCGTTGACTCAAAGCCTTTCAGGTTTTGGCCTCATATGCACAGTAACATCTCACATGTATGCAGGTCAGTACCAGTGTAAGCATTTCAGAGTCAGAACACAGGCTGAGAGCCTGGGCAGAGCTGTCTGAAAGGGAAAGAAGGTAAAAATTTAACTGTACATTCTCCTATTTGTGTGGGACTTCTAACTCTTAATAAGGGAGCTCTGATGAGTCTGAATCTGGCTGCATGTCAGCAGGCTACCACTGCACTGTCCCTGTTCTGTGGATAAAATGTGGAGGGCATTTTTTTGCTTTGAAATCAGATTATGTAAATTCTTATTTCTACCAAAAAAAAAAAAAAATTAAAAAAAAAAAATCACGAAAACCCAAACAATGAAAAAGCCCCAAAACCAACCAAGCAAAATATATAAAAATATAAATAATTACATTACTAGAAAGGCTTCATTAAAAAAAAGAAACCAACAGTAAATGGCTCAATGCAAGTTTCAATTCTTTGGTCTTCCTTTCCAAAACATGTGACAGAAGCATTTACCACTTCATTAACTCATGGAGACTGTAATAATGATGCCTCTTATCAAAGTCAGCTTGGCCAGTAAATGAGAACTCCACACATATGTGTGAATAATGATTAATGTCCAATGCAACGACAGATTGCATTGCTCTGTGCAAACCACAGGAACAAAAAGAGCATTTTGTTACTCTGCCTGTAGTACATGTGCAGATAAAAGCCCATGTAAGTGATCCTCTGGAGACTACAGCGTGTTCTGCTGCAACTGCTCTGTTTTGTAGCTTACAGAAAGTTAGCTAGATTACACCTGCTGCAATCTATTGTAGTAGATCTTGTATCTCCTTCTCTCCCTGTGCATACAGGCATCTCCTACTCAAATTACAGCAATGTACCAAACAAAGAGAGAGTCCTAGCACAGGGCAGGTGAAGGGTGAGGCCCCAGACAACTTGGTGCTGTGAGCTGATGTCAGTCTGGGGCACCAGAACTGGCAGTCGCCTCCTGAGCTTGAAAACCTGACAAGAGTACCTTATAATTGTATTTTAAAATTAAAGCATTGAAGATGGTTGAGTGATTGAGTGTTTATGTAAATAAATGACTGGACTTCTTTTTCCATCAGGCAGATGAGATTTCATATACACTGGCCATTAAATGAATGAGGAAAATCTTATTCACACATCTTAGGAGCATAAGTGGAAAGAGCCCCCCTAGTGTATGAATCAAAGTTCCCATCACACATTTTAACTTGGCCATAATGTCACACAGGTAGTACCTTCCTGTAACTATGCAAATGTCTAGAGGATTTTCCGAAAAGGAGAAAAATCTTAAAATAACCACATTAATGTTGACAAATGGATGCTGAGTTAGTCACTTTTTAAGAATAACAATTTATACAAGCAACGCAGATGCACCAGCAGGTAATGAGTTCAGGCAGTATTGATTCCCCATTTGTTCCTAAGGGGGAATAGTGCTGTACTTGACAGCTCTCTATATTCACTATTCACTGTAGGATCACAGGTAGGACTGAAATCAAGCCACAGAAAATCTGGCCATGCAAATGGTAAAGGAAAAGAAAGAAGAGGCTGTATTTGTATGGCTGAGGAAAACCACAGATGTAAATTATTTTTAGTATTTTGAAGTGAAACTAGCTTGTGTTCTCATTCTGTGGTATTTCTGAACTTTCTGAGCTTTGGAGGCCACTGTGATGAACCTTAATGTTCCCAGAAGCAGAGCTGTGGTACAGCTGCTGATAAGAATTGACTATTATCTAGATATTCTCAGGAGGAGAATACCATGATGTCCATTCTGTAAGAGTTTCTGTTGATATTTAGTTCATCTAAGTCCATTACCTAAGTATCTTCTCTTTCAGTACCTGCAGTCAATCTCTCTCAAGTAACCAATCTCTGACCCAGTCAATAGGATCATTATATTTGCATCATTCTTCATTGTTAGCTTTATGCTGCTTGTACTTGATAAAAGGTGAAATAACTGGTAGCAGCCAAACTGAGTAAATAAATATAGAACAAATTTGATCTGGCAGCCACATGTACATTTAATTGACATATATTGATTTTCAATTGTTAGTAGGCTTTAAAGTGGTGTCCAAAGTCATAATCAGATTGCAGAGAAAACTCTTACCTTTACACATGTTACACAGCTTTCTTTAAGGGAGCTTTTTGTTACCCGAAAACAAACAAAATCAAGCTTAAACAATTTATGGCTAGAAAGTTAAAAAATAAATTGTTTATTTAATCTTAACAGCTTGAAGAAACAAACAAAAGAAAGATAAATTCACCCAGTACATTCAATCTGAGGTATCAGTAACTATAAAACCACCAAAATGCTGAGTTGGAAGAGGATTCCCAAGGGCTAACTGGTGCCACTGATGGCACTGATGGGATTCTCAGAATATAAAAGTTTGGTATAGTAACTCAGGGTGTAGCAACTTCAGTTTTTATTTCCTGGTTAAAAATGCTGATAAATTCTGCTTTCATTTTAACTATTCTTTTCCAAGCAAATACAGAAAACAAAGTCTGTAGTTTAGTTGTCTCCTAACGCAGCACTGAAAAATCCAGATACCTGCTGGGAAAGACTTTGACCCTTCCCTTCCCTTCCCTTCCCTTCCCTTCCCTTCCCTTCCCTTCCCTTCCCTTCCCTTCCCTTCCCTTCCCTTCCCTTCCCTTCCCTTCCCTTCCCTTCCCTTCCCTTCCCTTCCCTTCCCTTCCCTTCCCTTCCCTTCCCTTCCCTTCCCTTCCCTTCCCTTCCCTTCCCTTCCCTTCCCTTCCCTTCCCTTCCCTTCCCTTCCCTTCCCTTCCCTTCCCTTCCCTTCCCTTCCCTTCCCTTCCCTTCCCTTCCCTTCCCTTCCCTCATCAACAAGGACATGTGAGTGGATTTGAAATACAGGAATAAATTTTTTATTACTATATCCTTGGAAAGAAAGAGAAGGGGATGAAAATATATATACCAGGCAGTTTAATAGTGTAACATTCTCTAAGTCAAAACTCTAGTAATTTTCTGCTTAATTTTAGTATTTTTTCGATATGACACTATTCACAAGCTGATGATTTTCACACTCAGTGTCAGAGAGTATTGTATGTTTGAGAGATTATAGCTAGCTCATTCTGTCTGGCCCTGTGCTGCTTAACTCTTGAGCCATATATAAGCTTTGAGGTGTCAGCTGTCACAAATCAAGTGTCAAAAGTGTACATTTGGGAATAAAAATGGAGACAGAAAAACAACTTTTCAGTCTGATCATATTGATGGCAAATGCTATGTCATTCCCAGAGATCCACAAGGTGGACTTGAAATAAGACATTAAATCAATGTGCTACTGTAATATATGAATAGGGCTCCTATAAACACACCTACATTTCAGACTTCTCTGCTGCACTTCAGATAACTTCAGTTATCTCCAGAAAGTTTTCAAATTCTGGGACATATGTATGTTTATAAAATCATTATCACTACCTCTGAGAATGAGCTAAAAAGCAAGGCTACAATTACCAACACACTGACTTCTCCATACAGACAAGTGCATCTGGCAGCATGCAGCTCTGTGCTGTGCACAGCCAGGCCATGGTGTATTCTCACAGATATGGATCTGGCTGTGAAGGTAAGCTGAGTCAGGTGGGCTGTGAGACCCCAGGGCTCTTTCCTGCTGAGTATGCTGCTGTGGCCTTACTTTGGCTAGGCAGGTATCCCAAATGTGCACAGACACATCTGGCAGCACAGAGCAACCCAAGGAGACGGCAGTGGCTTCACTGTTGCCTGCACACCCACAGGGTTACACCAAAAGCACTAACATGGACATGAGCAAAACTGGTGACCTGGCCATGCCTTACTCACCAGCTAACCAGGCACAATACTTGCTAGCATGCACACACAAGGCTTGCTGGGGCTGGTCCAGGTCCCTTCAGCCACCAACTATCAGACCCCCAGCCCCCTCCAGTGCCAAGCCCACATCTTCTTACTCAACTCACCAGCTACTCCAGCTGTGCTCTTCAGACACACACACAGTGGGCCCCTCTGCCAGCTGACCCCTCTCTCCAGTCACTGTCCCCTGGAACTATGGGCCCCTTGAACCTCTGGCTTCAGTGTTCATGTGTCAGCATCCTGAGTGCTCATCCCAGACACCAGCTAGCCTGTTGTAAAGCTCACATCCACATGGGAACAATATTTTAACTGCATGATAAGCTACACCGAGGTAATCAAGCCCAAAGGTTTAGCCAGGGAACTGTCCTGGCCAGCAGCTTGTTTAACTCATGATTGATTCATTTTATTCTCCTCTCCTTTTTTCCACCCATTTCTCTCTGGTTCTTCACACCCCTTCCTTTCCCTGCATTTGGCCCTTTTTCTATATGTGATATAATAAATTCTGTTCATTCCCTCAATCCACCTTAGTAAGATTTACAGAACTTGTAAAGTCCCTTCAAGCATTCCATTAGAAGCTTGGCCTTCCTGTGGGCTCTATGATAATCTTTTTTCTTGCTTCCTTTGTTCTTTCAGGAACAAATTTCTGGTTGAAGGCCATGTTTCAGATGTTCCTTCAGTGTCCATCAGTCAATGTCCAAAGGACCCCTGTATTTCTTAGTCTTGCTATCTCCTCTTCCTCAGTGTTGCTATGCCAGTGTTTAATGCTGTTCTTGCTTATTGTCTTTGTTTTTCAGAATTACTGATTGTTGTCCTGCCCACCAGAGTCCACTTATCCTCATACTGTGTGCTCCCTGAAGAACAGGATTCTTCTCACAGAGCATGAAATTGCATGAAAGAAAACAAAATCAGCAGACTGGAAAAATGTAAGCCAACTTTTTCCATATGTTTAAATTAAATTGAGAGATAAAATTTTCTTGCTCTTCACGCTTGCTAACAGAAATGTCCAAACACTCTACTTTGCACATAAACATTCTCAGAAACACAGATTTCAGTGACTGTGTTACATCAGTGAAATCTTCACACCTCCAAAATAAGCTGTGAACTTCTCAATTCATAAAATCTGTCCCTCAAGCATTTAGTTTTCCCCCATTTTCCAAACAACCTAATCAGTAATTATATATGGTTTCAAACATGTTCACCTCTAAGTTTTATTTTCTCATGGTCTAATTTAGGCCAATTCATGTCATCCACTCTGCTGTTTGCCTTATGAACAAACATAAATGTACATTTTCCTTTGAATGTTCAGGCTACTTGTATTACAACTCTGGTTCTAATTTCAAACAATTATCTATTAATTGCATTACTTGTAATTAGTCAAAAGGGTGTTTTTACCACTGCTAAAACCTTCCTCAGACTTCATACAAATGTCATAGAGCTGTTTTTCCATTCACAACTGGAATAAAATTATTTCTGCTTATTTTAGATTATTTCCCAGTTATTGTGACACTATTTAGGATATGTATACACATGAGAAACTGATTGTTAAAAGTTTATAGGACACACAACATACTAAACTTCTAGAAAGGAAATGCACAGTTAGATCTACTTATTCTTAATGACTGTTGCTTTATCTGAGACACCAAACCTTTACCTTTGCAGGTTTATAATTCTGTTACTGGATCCTTTGCTAAGACAACACTTAACCAAAGCTCTGTGAGGCTCATAGCTGCAAGATAAAATGAAAATTCTCTAACCTGTTTAGCAACAAATTCATACCATTTGTGGAATCCTCCACTCAAAATAGGAAGGAAAATGTAGAGGTTAAATTTTGAAATCAAAAGCCATAGCAACAGAGAAGCAATCAATTATGAATGAATAACACTCTGTCTAGAATCAGAGATCTGTGAGCACTATGTACATATTGAAATAAGCATGATTCATTGGGAAAAAAAAGAGAAAAGTTTAATCTTTAAGAAACTACAGTCTGTATTCTTCAAATCTCCACTGTGCCAAACAACTAAAAAAAACAACTGAAGCTCTCTCCTGTATTACAGAACAAAAAATACATGGATTGTTTTATATGGTATTATCATGTTTAGAAATGGCATTGCTCTTCGTTGGAATGGAATTCTCTGCTTCCATTAAAAATAATTAAAATAAGTTGGGTATTACAGGAATGAATACATTGTCCTTGTGTGCTGACTAAAGACACTATTCTGTAGGAACATATACTTTGTAAAAATCTAGGTTGTATTGGGTTAGTATGGCAAGGTTATGGTAGTGGGGGAGGCTACAGGGGAGGCTTCTGTGAGAGGCTGACAAAGTTTTCCCCATGTTAGCCAGAACCAGTGCCAGGCAGCTCCAGTACAACATGCTGTTGGACAAGGCCAAACCGATCAGTAATGACAGTATTGCTTCTATGATAAAGAAAAAAGTTATTGTGCAGATGTAATTGCCACCAGGGAAGAGAGGAGTGAGAATATGTGAGAAGAACAGCTCTGCAGACACCAGGACCAGAGGAGAAGGGGGAGCAGGAGGTGCTGCAGGTGCTAGAGCTGGATTCCCCAGCAGCTCATGTTACAGGTCATGGTGAGGCAGCTGTGTCTCACTGCCCAGGGAGGGTCACAGGGATGCAGAGATCCACCCACAGCCCATGGAGGAACACAGGGATGCAGAGATCCACCCACAGCCCATTGAGGATCACAGGGATGCAGAGATCCACCCACAGCCCATGGAGGAACACAGGGATGCAGAGATCCAGCCACAGCCCATGGAGGAACACAGGGATGCAGAGATCCACCCACAGCCCAGGGAGGATCACAGGGATGCAGAGATCCACCCACAGCCCATTGAGGATCACAGGGATGCAGAGATCCACCCTCAGCCCATGGAGGATCACAGGGATGCAGAGATCCACCCACAGCCCAGGGAGGATAACAGGGATGCAGAGATCCACCCACAGCCCAGGGAGGATCACAGGGATGCAGAGATCCAGCCACAGCCCAGGGAGGGTCACAGGGATGCAGAGATCCACCAGCAGCCCATGGAGGAACACAGGGATGCAGAGATCCACCAGCAGCCCAGGGAGGATCACAGGGATGCAGAGATCCACCAGCAGCCCAGGGAGGAACACAGGGATGCAGAGATCCACCCACAGCCCAGGGAGGAGCCCCTGCTGGAGCAGGTGGATGCCTGAGGTGAACCCAAGGGAGACCCATGCTGGAACAGGCTCCTGATGGGACAAGTGACCCTGTGGGGGATCCATCCTGGAGCAGGCAGTGCCTGGAGGACTGCACCCCTGGAAGAGTGACCCCATGGGATGGACCCACACTGGAGAAGTCCATGGAGGACTGTCTCCTGAGGGAAGGAACCCATGGTGGAGCAGAGGAAGAGCCCCTTTCCCTGAGCAGTGGCACAACATGTGATCACTGACTGTAACCCTCAATCCTGTCTCCTTTCACTGCTGGGGGGTAGGAGGTGAAGCTGGGAAGGAGGGAGGGGTGGGAGGAAGGTGTTTATAAAATTTATTTTATTTCTCATAATCCTGCTCTCATTTTGTTAGCAATAAATTCAATTAACATCCCCAAGTTTCATTTTTGCCTGTGATGGTAATTGGTGAGAGAACTCTCCCTCTCCTTATCTCAACTCACAAACCTTTTGCTGTATTTTCACTCCCCTGTCCAATTGTGGAGGGGACTGATAGAAAGGCTTTGGCATCCAGCCAGAGTCAACCCACCACACAGACTGAACTACTTTTGCAGTAAGATATTATAAGCAACAATAGCTTGATTAAATTATCAATAAAATAAAATATTTCAATGCAGTTCTCATGACAGTAATGAAAAACATTTTAATAGGATCCTATTTTGAAGAAGTGCAAAAGTGGACAAAAATCAAACATAACAAATTATACTTATTAAGATAATCACAATGCAATTATATGATCATCTTTTCCATGACAAATTATTTTGATGGTCATGATAGTTACAATATTAATTTCTAGTTCCATCTCCTCTATATGTATTCCACTAAAATACTGCAGAGCATATTACAACAGAAACATGAACTGTCTCTGATAGCACTTTGGCACAGCAAATATCCCAAACAAAAATTATTATCACAGTATTTTTCTAAAGAAAAAAAATTAATTTTAGAGTATAAACTTTAGCTGAACAGTTGCTTAAACAGATTTATTTTCATTTGTCTTCACAAATTATGATGCAGTTTTTTTTAATTAAAAAATGTTTTCTAATATAAAAGCTGTAAGAGATAGACATAGAAAAAAAAAGCTTTTGTTTACTAAATGAATTATTAAAGCTGAAGACCTGATGCTCACCTGAGTGAGCAAGAATAAAAAATTGCCATTGCAATTGTGTGGAAAACCCTGTTAAGACGTAAGGGAATTCAGAGTGTTCCATTTCTAAGACATAAATTTCTAAATCCCTTACAAAACTTTACAAAACTAGACTCTGGTCCAGTCAGTAATAAGTAAAAATTGAAATTGCTAGAAAGCTAAACCTCTAGAAACATAAGTAACCTCCGTGAACTGGTTGCCTCTATCTATTTTCCAAGAAATAAAAACTTGCATTTTCTGGCACCTTCACCTTGCAAACTTGCAGAAGAGACTGTATGGGGCTAGACATGACCACAATGACAAAACCATTAATTACATTGGGAGTGTTTTGAACAGCACTCCCAAAACACCTGTGTTTGCAGGTTGGTTATCTGGCAGGCTAGCACAAGGTGGTTTTAACAGCTGACCAAACAGTCTATCATTTTGCTGCAATAGGCAGGCTATCAAAGATGTCTTGACATATGCTCTTGATAAACATCATATTTACTGCTGCAGTGCATACAATAAAGAACACTTAAGCTAAAATGCCAGGAGCAGGCTTTAGGCTGTATGTGAAATATTTTCCTCTGTGTTATCTGTTCGGAATTTTGCTCCTGATGCTGCACCTTCTGTTATCTCTTACTTAGCTGTAGTGGGTACCATTTCTCATATTTTTTGGCTCAGAAAAGTACTTCATGTATCTGTAAGACTGATGCCATAATCAATATCTTTATATAAATAATGGAAGAAACTGTGCATAGAAGGTTGCACAGATTGACTCTTGAGTGGGAGAGTCCTAAATGAAAGATGGAGAGCTCAATGCCAGAGTTCTCCCAAGGTGTGTTAGAAGAACAATATGAGAACTTTTTAAGTAAAAGCAGATTTTCTTGGTGCTAATAAAAAGGTTTTTAAAAATAGCAAAACCCATTTATTTATTGCATTGTCACATACTGATTTTGTTAGTGAAGTGAGAGGCAGTCATCATCACTCACACAACTTTCCAAACACATGAAACCAGATCTTCTCAGAAGTTTATGTAACTCATATATATGCCATTACTTTTTACAAATATGTGTTAAAAACATATTCTTTTAAAAGTTAAATAACTTTGAATGCTTAAAGGCCAAATATTCTATTGGTAGCTGAAGTCTTCCTCTGAGGAACTACAGAATTTTAAAACCTCTCAGTAACAGATTTAGCTCTGCAGAAAGCCAATTTGAACAAAGCTAGACAAGTCATGCATTAGAAATAATAAAGACAGAATATCCATGTTTGTACTTTCCTCCATCAGAAACTGCAGCACAGATCACATGTAAATTAGATGAGCCTCAGATCAGTGGGACTGCTCACAATAGTATTATTCTATGTCCATATGCATGGCTGAAGGTGGCCACATCTGCCATGCAATGCCACTCCTCTAAGGTAATGACAAATGGTTCTGCATGTAATTTATAGAAACCTGGCTCTGAAAGAAGCTGTTCAAAAGCATTAAAAGTATAATCACAAGGACATTCACCCAGTCAATCCAAACATTTATTCTTTGTCTAGTTCTGTGGATTGTTGTCTTAGTTTTAGTTTTTCCTCATCAATATTCAGCTAATGCTTTTTCAAAAAATGAAGGTGAGAATATGCAAACAGGAGAAATAGGGGCCATTTTCCTGAGAAGGAAGCATGTATTGCAGCAAGTGTGACACAGGTATAGGCAAAACCCATGTTCTTGCAGACTATAATCATCTCATTCATTTGTCAACTAATGCAGAATTTAAGGTTTGTGCACTCGTGATGAACAAAGAGCTACTATAAAGTATACACAGCAGAAGATCATGGAGTGTTGCAACAATGACAGCTGCTTGTAGCTGTGCAATATATCAGAAACACATCAGTTATAAAAAAATGCTTATGTTTTATTCATGCTAAATAACTCAGGGCCCAGGCCACACCATCAGAAATTACAGAGCATTGAAAGTATCTGTAACGTATTACATTCAAGTATTGTGTCTAAAATATTTGCCATAGAATACCATTAAAAGCAGCAATTCTCAAGTACAGATAACATTCTAGGAGGGGAAAAAAGGATGTTTCAAAATTAAACTTTTAAAAGTCCAAAACAAGACAGTAGAATTTGTTTTTAATACCCATTAGTATAATATCTAATATTTTTTAATATTTAATATACATTAATATTAGGGTTTTTTTTCCTTTTGCCTGAGTGTGAGTTTGCCTTCAATGATGAAACAGCATATTTTGCAAAACTGCAATTAAGTCACTGTTGCAAACTCTTATAAATCAGTCTAGTGTATCCTGGGACTAGGGCGACTCACAAAAAAACAGTAAAAAAGGGTAAATTCACTAAAAATTATGTTTTTTATATATCTATTTTCGAAAGTTTCTTGATAAGAAAACTGTAGTATAGGGAATGAAAATTTTCTTTCAGGTGTCCCCATAAACTAGAGAGAAATTTAGAAAAAAACACGGTTTTTACAACATGGCAGCATAAATATTCCCTGGACTACTTAAGGTGGAGGAGGAACCCAATCCACATAAACAACTATAATAGTTCTGCAAAGCCTGGTTTTCCATAAGGGTTTCCAAAACTCCTGGTTTTCCAAAACTCCCAGTGAAGTAATTATGAACTTAAAGTAATTACAGGAAATTGTAAGTATCTTCTTTACCAACAGCAACAGAGAAATGATCCCCCATTCTTTATACTTTAGATGATTGGGGATTACAGTTTTCACATTCTTTTGTTTGTTTGTTTGTTTTTCTGGACTTGGAGATTGCTTGCAGATAAAAAAGGGTTCTGTTCCCAGCTCAGCTTTCAGGTAGGATGCCATCCAATTATAGCCTGGTAGGCTATATGAAAACAAGGTTTATGCAATCTCTGTCTCTCTCTGTCCCAAGTTCCAATAACCTTGAAAGCGTTATCCAGCTTCAGTGGAGTTTGAGAGATGATATCGTTCACAGAAATTTCATAGGAATAGATAACCAGGCAGGAGACACAAGGAACTGAACATTTAGGAGCCAACATTAAAAAACTTTCTATCCAGACAGCAAATTTCTCCAGATTTCCACTTCTGAGCATGGCAGTCTGCTTGTTGCTGTAAAAATGCTCGGCAGTAGATGTTTGGTATATGCAGTCATAACAGAAAATATAATTCAGGTAAATAATATCCAACCAAGAAGAAACTGTAAAAAAACAGGCTTCATTACCTTCAATATTCAGAATTAGTGGCTTATGTTCCTTAAGGATGAAATAAATGTGGACAGCCTGAAGTTTTTTCAGATAACTAACGTTAATGGATTGCTATCCATCTTAGGAGAAAATTAGAAGTAAATATAATTTTTCACTGGTACTTCTAGTCTCTTGCTTGCAGGACCTGGGAGGCTGCACGCTGGTGCAATCAGCTCCTTTATGGATTGCTAACTCCAGACCTTTCAAGGCCTTGACTCACTTATCATATCCCAGCCACAAAACTCAACTTGAAAGCAGATTCATTGCTTGGATTTCTTTACTGATGTACTATCAGAAGTATAAACTGCACTCCTTTAGTGATCTATGAGAACTAAGAGATCATATTACTTGCAGCTGTCCCATAACTCAGTCCAAAGGTGATGATTTCAGCTTCTCTCCTTCTGCCATCTGAGTATTTCTGCTTCATATCCCTCCTACTAGCACTAGTATTGCATACCACCCCTCTACTATGTATTTCTGAACTGATTAATTTCTGTGTCTCTGTTTTAGTATGCAATTCTCATCTAGTCATAATCTATTCAGTTCATGCAATATTGGATGCTGTTCATTCCGTATCTCTTGACTGCAAAATACTCTTTCATAATCACAGGAACCCTGTCTTGATTATCCCAATCTCAGTGTCTCATTTCAGTAACATTTTAAGTACATATTTAAGCACTGCTTCTAAGTTTTACATCTTCTTGCCACATATTTTATCTTTTATTTTTCCAAGGCGATACAGTTGGTGCGACACTTTATATTATTGTTTATTCTGTTTTCCTTGAATTATTTTAGCTTATGGCAAATAAATTATATTTAAAGTGACCTTGAGGATTTATGGCTGAGCTTGATCCTCACAGTGTTTCCATTTCTCTTTATACAATGCTATCTTTAACATGTACTTTCAAAGTGAAAATAACACAAAGCAAACAGATAGTCAGAGATATGTTCCCTTTCATTATGACAGCTGTAAAGTGATAAAAACCCCAAACCATTCTGTTTGTGTCAATGCTATGGAGAAAGGGCTCTGCCAAGTAGTAAGTCTTTAACTAGAAACATGTCTATTTACTGCAGTAATGGAGAACTGTCTCTAAAGCCCTTACTGATTTCTTTACTTTTTGCTTCTATCATGGCAGGGGAAAAACTCTGTTCTGCAGTTTTATAATATTCTTGCCTGCAGGGGGCCTTTTATATACCTGTGTATATCAGTAATATTTCTCTTTAAAAAATTTGTATTGAGGGAATTTAATTGCCAGAACTCAGTGAGATCTCCCAAAGCTACTCCAAAACCCCTTTTTTCTTGACCTTTTCTGGCACATGTCCTGTTGTGTGATGATTCAGCTCAATGTAACTGGCTGCCACTATTGTTTAAAACAATGTGAAAGGCAAACACTTGGTGTTCTTTTAGTACAGCTGAAAGCTGTACTTTTTATAGTGCATTTTGTGCTCCCTGGATCAATGCAAAGTTGAGCCAGACCCAAAAGCCAGTGAAATTACTAGTTAGACCTGAGCCTTCCAAATTTGGGATTTAGTGATGTTTTAAAGTGAGATAGAAACTCCATAATGATCCTGAGCATACCAGGCACCTGTTCAAGGTATCATATACCATTTTGGAGTTAAGAACTCACAAAATAACATGGTCAATCTTGCTGTAGAGAGCTTTACACAGGTACCTCAGGAATCTTAACAGTGATGGGCCAAAGATTCAGGTGGAGATCTACCAGAAGGACATGGAACATGCCAGCTTTTGCCAATACTGCCAGGAGTTTGACCATGCCTGGCTGGATAAGTAGAGTCATGCCAGCCATGATGCAGGACTCACAATGAGTTGAACTGGATGATGAATGCTGAAGACTACTGCAAGCCAATTCTTCCTAAACTCCCAGAAAACACCAAGAAGTTCCAAGCATAAAAAGAATAAATGGGCTGGTGTTGGCCAGATAAAAGACAAATGAAGATTTTTTTTTTTTTTCCTCTAAGCACATGCTTGGTTGGGAAAAGGTTCTTTTCCGTGCTGACCATCTGCTGGCTCTGGGCACACTGCAGGCATGGCTGTACTGCAGATGGCCTCAGAGCTGCTCTGGGTGGCTGCTGGAGCAGCCTGTCTGCTCCCAGCCCCTGGAACAGCCTGGCACCCTGCCCCAGCCTCCTGATCACCCCAGCAGTCATAAGAACCTCCCTTCCTCATTCTCCCTCTTGAACCCTGACCCTATGCTTGTCCTTGCACTGCAACACATGGTGTGAATCACAGAATTACTCCCAGCCTGATTCATTCCGGCAGCTGGGTCAAGGTTCCCAAAGCAGGCAGAGCTTCTTCCTGCTTTCCTTCTGAGCTGTGTCCCCCCCTACACACATCTCATCCCTTCGGTGCTCACGTATCCCCACTGAGTCGCCTCGAGCATTTCCAAAGAATGTAATGTAATGTAAATGAAGGTAATGGTTTTCGTGAACAAGAGGCAGAACCGTGAAGAGAAGCCATCACAATTTACTCTGTTCCAACACACTTCACCTTGCTCTGGCAAATCTCATGCCCATGCCCTGGGCAAAAAACATCCCCTGTAAAGCAACACGCGAGTGATGAAAAGGCGCTGCGCTCGTGTCTGGCACCTCTTTTTGCTGCCGCCGCTTTGCTCTCATGAGGATCTCCTTCCCCCGGAGCACAAGGGGGA
Source organism: Oenanthe melanoleuca (assembly GCF_029582105.1). NCBI lineage: Eukaryota > Metazoa > Chordata > Aves > Passeriformes > Muscicapidae > Oenanthe > Oenanthe melanoleuca. The sequence continues at coordinate 121,973,447 of NC_079335.1, read as the reverse complement.
GAGGGGCTCCCACCAGAGCTGCCAAGGAGGGCACAGAAAACAGCGATGGTGCCTCGCAAGGCACCTCGAAACTGAGAACCGGAGCGGGCAGCACGGCAGCACGGCAAACCAGCAACAGGACGGGAGGACGCGGGTTTAACCTGCACCGGGAGACGTTAGGTTGGACATTAGGAAGAATTTCTTCACAGAACAGGTGATTAGAGACTGGAATGGACTGGCCCGGGAGGTGCTGTGCCTGGAGCTGTTTGAGGAAAGCCTGAACGTGGCCCTTGCTGCCGTGGTCTAGTCGACGTGGTGGTTCGGTATAGGTAGGACCAGACGATCTTAGATGATTCTGTTAATAGGATTCTGAACCACGGCTGTTCCAAACTCCTGATGGAATCCCGCTCCGTCCCCCTTAGTCCCGCCCGGTACAGGCCCCGCTCCGCCCCGCAGCGGCTCAGCTCCGCCCCGCACGGGCCCGCTCTGCGCCGCTCCGCCCCGCAGGGTCTCCGCTCCGCCTCGCTCCGCCCCGCACGGACCCGCTCTGCCCCGCTCCGCCCCGCAGGGTGTCCGCACGGACCCGCTCCGCCCCGCAAGGTCTCCGCTCCGCTCCGCCCCGCTCCGCCCCGCGGCTGCGCACACGCTCGATCCGGGGCTCAGCGCCCGCAGCTGCGTCGCTCCGGAGGCTCCGGTCCTGCCCCGTGCCGAGCCCGGCCCGGCCCGCGCCGCAGGTGGGACGGGGGGCGCTCGGCGGCGGGCGGGGGCTGCGGGGCGCTGGCGGGGCTGCGCGCCGGGCGGGGGTCGCTGCGGCCCCCCGGGCCTCGGCGGGGCCTGGGCAGGCCGGCGGGGCGGGGGGCTGGCCTGGCCCTGGCCTAGCCCTGGCCTAGCCGGTCCGCTGTCTGGCCCTGCCCCGGGACGGCTCCCACGCCGAGACCGCCCCAGGCCGAGCGGGGCCTGAGGCCAGCCCAGCAGCAGCCGAGCTCGCCGGGCCCTGGTCCAAGCCTTCTGTAAACTTCGCCATGTTTGTGAGAGCAGCTGGCGCTGATGGACGAGAGAATCCCTAAACCCCAGGGTTTTTGGCTCCTTATTTTGGCAGCGCCCGCCTTGGCGCTCAGGCGGTGTCCGAGACGCGGGGCTGTAAAGCGGCCGTGGAAGGCGCTGGTCGTGCCCAGCCGGGCTGGACCAGCCTGTGGCTGCCAAGTCACTGCCGTGCCCTGCTTTGAGGAGCTGGTGATGATCGCCGTGAAGGCGCAGATGGTGGGGCAGACGGTGCTTGCGATTCGGAAGCTTTTGCTGTATTGAAAAAGAAGTAGGTTTGTAATCTCAAGTTTCCATGTTTGCATATAAAGGGTAAGAACATCAGCCTGACTTGGTGGAGAAGTATAACAAGTTTGACTCTATGAAGTTTCACTGAGTTTATAAACAAAGTTTTTTCCCCCTAGTCTTGCTAGTAGCTCAGGATGTGGTGGTTCAGTCTGTCTTGTTTGGGTTTTGTCCATGTACCATTGTGCTGCAGTGCATAGCAAGTTGAAGGGTGTGGTTGTAAACAAAAGCTACTCGTCACAATATTTTTAGTTTACCGAACTCATTTTAACGAACTGTGAATTCACAGAAACCTCACTTAAGTCCAAGGGGAATTGAGTGTAACATCAGTTGCAAGGGAGACTGGACCAAAGCAGAGCTGTTCATGAAGCAGTATTTCTGACTTTGGTGACAATATAGAAACTGTGGCACACAGTTGTTATATTGTCAGAGTTACTACTGTTTAGCCTATAAGTGCTGGATAAAAGATCAACATGTTCTTGATTTGTGGTTAGCTGTAATAAGGTTCAGGCTTGGCTAGGAGAAAAAGCACGTTGGTGAATCCAGTTTTGCTTGAAAGTGGTTCTGTGTTTTCCTATTTCTGAATGAGGTGTTTCTCCATCTGGCACCATTAAATTCAATTATTGAAGCTCAGGTACAGTTGGCATTGAAGGATGCACCTGCATTAGTATTTTAATTCAAATTAAGGACGTGCTCTTGAAAGGAGTTCCCAGTCATCCTTGCCTGCTGCACTTTGGCTCATGTCACAGTGTGATCAGGGAGTGTGTGAACCTTTCCTTCTGGAAAAAGCTAAAACTAGAAGGTGCACTTCAGTTGTCAGTGGGATGTAGTCAGTTGGATGAAGTGGTGGCAGAGCAGCACGATCCCTAAGCTGTCAGATCTGTAATTGTGACAGCTATTGCCTAAGCTGCAAGACTCAAGTTCCGTAGCTTGAAGGCTGTAGGTCAGCTGCAAGGAGAAGAGTAAACAAAAACCCCATGTGAAACATTTGTCAACAATGTCAGCAGCTTTTTCAGGTTTTTTTTTTTCAATAGCTCAGTAGTTTTAATTTTCAATTCAACTATTTCCATTATTGAATGGCTCCCAAAATTAGAATGTTTAAAAAGTGCTGTAGCACTTTTTAAAGTGAAGGGTAAATAGCTTTCCTGTTTGTAAGGGTTTAATGACATAAATGAAAAAAATAATCCTGCATATTTGCTATAACTGGGACCAGTTGGCATTTGTTTACTTACTTTCCTTCTCCCACATTCACCTAGCCCTTGTGGCAATGTATTGAACTAATGTTGTGTTTGCATTGCCATCACTATATTTGAGATATTTCTGTTCTGGCTTGAGTAGTGAGTTTAAAATATTCTGACTTCTTTTCCTCTTTTAATCTTCCTCATAGGGCTTCCATTTAGTGATCCAGCATAATTCCTAGCTGCCATTCTAAAAATGCCTCTCAGTGGAAAAAAAAAAAAAAAAACCAGTGAAGTTTTGCATATTCTTTTTAAATCGTGCAGTTGCTTAAAACACTGATGAATTGAGTGACTGCTGTTTCTGTGTGTTAAGTAACTAAAATGGGTTATATAGGTAAGCTGGACAACTAATTGCCATTGCTGTAGAAGTTTATTTTTTTTATCTTGGAGGTGTTTTTTCCAATGTTCCAATGTTTCCAAAGTTGCACTGGGGAGGTTTCTGCTTACTGCATTTTTTTTACAGACTTTAGTTTTAACTGTTCTATGTTTCAAGGTATTTTCAGTGTCATTGCTGAAAAGCTACAGTAATGAGAAAAAATTAAAATACACATAGATAACAAAAAAGCTTTTGTGAGTAATACTCTTTTTTAAACAAGTCTTTATAAATGCTGTTTATTAGCAGCTGCTGTGTTTAAGTAACTCCCTTTCTTTACTTGACTCCCATGAGAATTATTCCTCATTTGAATTAAAGGGAATGATCAATTTAAATACCAGCTGATGTATATTTCTAGCTTAGAAATTAATAGCCAATCCTATGTTCTCAAAAATAGTCCAGGTTAAAAAATATACTAAAATGGGGTCTGTCATGTATGTAGAATTTACTCAAAATTGCAAACTTGCTTTCTATGGCCCAGTCTTGATTTTTTTTTTTTTTTTAATACCAAGATTAGCATATTGTGTTAAAGCCTGTACAATAACAATACTTTGAAAAGCTGTTGCAACTTTTGCCAGCAGTTGTACTGTTCTAACTTTAAAGCCTCTCATTGATCCCCTTTCAACCTGTGCATATTGGAGAATCTGAACAAAACTCCCAGTTAATTCAGCTTCTTTACAGTTTGGGATTGACTCCAGCTTGACAGGGCCTTAGTGCTTTGCAGGTCTTAAGGGATCTGAACAAAGGAGAGCTGAGTCTTGTCAGACTTGCTGCAGACTAATGGTTACCTGTGGCAGAGGAATAAATGCAAGCCATGTTTGAATCATTCTCCCTGAAAACTTCTTCTGACTTTTTTTAGACATGGGAAAATCGCTTTCTCACCTGCCTATACATACATGCAAGGAAGATGGCTGTGATGGAAGCTCAGTGTCTGATAACGTGAGGAATGGTTTAGTTCACTCAGAAGTGCACAATGAAGACAGCAGATGTGGAGATGTGTCACAGTTTCCCTATGTGGAATTTACAGGAAGAGACAGTGTCACCTGCCCAACCTGCCAGGGAACAGGAAGGATTCCACGAGGTAAATTTCTGTTTTTATTTTTATTTCTAAATTTTTTGAATTTTAATGCTTCTTTTATTTTTATTTCTTTTTTTAACCTATAAATTTACATAATAACTATATGCAGTTGTAATAGTTAATGACAAATAGCTTTTCAAGTCAAGATGAAGTCTTTTCATATTTTTGACTTTTTTTAGCACTAAGCATTTTGTTACACTAAATAAGTGTAGCAAATTGAGTCAGCTGTTACACCTTGGCTGTTACAACTTGGGTTTCCTCTTATCTGTGCAATGCAACTGTTTCTTCCTCCTCAGCCTTGAAAACACACATAACCATAATCTTTAGTTTCATGACATTTTATTGTATCTTTTTTTAACTACCTATTTTAAACTATTTGAATCCATACATAACTGCAAAAATGGCTGCAAATACAGAGATCAAAAAGTAGGCCTGGGCTGCAACACCTCTTCCCAGATTTATAGTGAATTCTTTTGCCCTCACTGCTACCAGTGTCCTTGGTTTTCCTTTATCCTCCTTTTGTCCCACTGATGCTTGCTGGGTGGATAACTCCAGCTTGGAATTGAAAATATATATGTTCTTTGGCTGCCTTGGGAAGGGGTAGGCTACACAGCATTGGTCTTCATACCTAACTGTTTTGTTTACTATGCTTTTCTTCATGGTAAAACATGCTGCTTTGCTCTGCTTCTGTCCTAAATGATAAGCTGCCTAAATATTTATGAAGGGACCTGTGAAAGGAAACTGTGGGATATCTGAAACCAGGCAGAAGGAGAGAGTGACAAATGCAGTCAGTGGGCCAAGGTATAGCCTTGAGCTTCTGCTGTGAGATTTTCCCTTTGACTGAGGAAGAGCTGATGAGATGATTTCATCTTTAAGTTTGCTTATTCCAGACCTTTTATACAAAATTGATTATTGGGTGTAAAAGCTCTTAGAACTGATTTTGACCAGCAGCTCAGGAAACTTGAATGATGTCTGTGCTATGTTGTCCTTCTACATGTTCTTTGGTGAGATTAGGTTATGACAGTTCACAAACCCTTGCATCTCACCTTTGTACAAGGACCAGGGAGCATAGAATATTTCAATGGTTGCAAATACCATAGGAGATTTGTATTTTAGCTGTTCAACTTTCTACTACAATGTATATTCTTGGACTACCTCTGAATTCAGCAAATTTGACACCTGGAAACGCTCTGAAACTAAAAATTACCTTAGCCAGAAAGGGTAAAGAAGTTTGTTCTGTTAACTTGAAATACTTGTTAATGTCAATAACGTGTTTTACTCAAAGTGCAGAAATAGCAGGATTTCTATGTTCAAAAGTATCCTATTTTCACTGTAGAATCCTAAGATGTAATGATTAAATAAACGTAGGTTAACTATTTTATTAAAGATTCTGCAGTAACTATAAAGCATACATGTTGTCTATACATTCTAATGAAATAATGTGGTTAAACATAGAACTTAAAATGAGTTATTAGAGCTAAGAGGATTGGTTGTCTTTCTAATTATTCTTTAGTATTTTAGAGAAGAAAAAATGTCAAGTTTGGAGGTCATTTGAGGGGAGAGGGGAAAAATTAAGAATGACAGCATGACTAGTAAGACTATAATTAATATGTGATATGATGGCTAAACTATAATAAATCCATGAAATTATGTTTTTTTGCTTGGACAGCTTTAGTTTTTTAGTGTGATGTATGACAGCAGGACTGTGCTATTTTCTTCAAAGGTTGAAGGTGCTTCACTGAAGTAGAGATGAAAATGTGTTTTAAATTGGTAGAGGCTTTTTAGAAGGTTGATATTTTGTATGCTACTGTGTACTTGGTTAGCATGTTTTGCTTAGCATAGTGATTCAGCATGGAATCATTGCCAAGTGCTTGATTAGCTAAGTGATGATTTGATCAAATTCTGCATTTGGCTTAAAAATTGCAGATCTGACTTGGCCTTGAGGCCTCTGTTCTCATACAGTTCCACAACAAACAGCAAAAGCTCTGTTGGCAGATGTATTTTCAACTACTCGTCTGTGCATGTGCTCCTTACTTCTGCTGTTAGGATACCCCCTTTCAAAATGCTGTCTAGTGATATAACTTTCATGGGGAAATTCCAGTAGATACTTATTTTGACTTCCAAGGTGCTGCAGCTCAGCAGCACCATGGTAAATACGGTTTTATATACTCCTGGTTTCCAGAATGCAGTGTATGCATAGCTTGTGTTGCCCAGACCACCTGTATTGATATCTTTGGTTGTTTTGGTTTGGGCTTGTTGTTTGTTGGGGTTTTTTAACAAAACCTGACTTCTGCTTTTCAGAAGACTACATTCAGAATGCATGTACTGGATCAGTTCTTACTGCCCAAGCTTCTGCATGTTTTGTCCTATGAGTTTATGTAGTCTGGCATAGAGAACTCAGAGCTGTTCTACATCTCTTTTTCTTCAGGAAGTGGTGCCAGAAGCAGTGCTGTCTCTGATCATGTGTTCAGCACAGAGGCAGAATTTATTGCTGTTTTGATCCTTGTGGACTTGGTGTTTTTTCATCTTGCGAAAGCCATGCTCTATTTCAGAAAATGACATCAACTACAGTAGCATTCGACCTGGGTCCTTATCTGGAATTTAAATGTTTATCTTTAGTGTTTATTCTTTGGTACCACTAAGTTGTAACGGGTACTCTTTGTTTAAAAGAGCTGCAACAACACTTATTCTTTATATAAATTCTGAAAGGGTGTTTTTGTTTCCAGGGCAGGAAAATCAGTTGGTAGCCTTAATTCCATACAGTGATCAAAGACTGAGGCCAAGAAGAACGTAAGTCAATACCTGAATCTACAGTTAATTATTCTCTTCTAGTTAAAATTCAACAGTTCAAAGGAGATAGCAATAAGAAGAATCAAGCAAAAATCACTGGAATGCTTTCTTGCATTCATTATTGGAAGAACAGGGCTTGTGGGTAATACCAGCCTTAACCTCTAACTCTTGGAGAGTTATTTATTAACAGGTGTGCATACTTCCAGCACAGTAGAACTTAGCTAAGTACAAGGCTAAGGAATACAGTATGACCTATTCATCTATATGTTTACAGTATTGATGTTAATATATCTCAATCTGTGTAGCATCCTAATTGATCTAAGTGGACACATCTTCACTGTTAGTCTGATTTAGTTGGTAGCATCTTTGAGCCACTACTACAAAATAAGTCACCTAAAATTAACTTGTAACATTCTGATTTTTGTAGCTAGAAAAATCAACAATTTATGATACAGCATATTTAATTTTTTTTCTAGGATCTACAATGTTTAGGGCTTTTTGTTCTGACGTGTCTTGGTTTTTACTTCATTTTTTTAAATGTTTTGATACTTTTGTAGCAAACAGAAATGAGTGCCAGGAAAAATAAATATATTAGCTTCACATAATACTATTTCTGGATAATATATCTGATGTAATGGTAGTACAAATTTGAAACATATTACTCTAGTGTTCAAATCTTGACGAAACTGGAGCTGAAGTAGATCTTTTTATTTGTGGAGGGTTTTTTTATTATCTCTCACACCACTACTACCACCCCACCCTCCTGTGCACAGAGCCACACCCACACAAACACACACTTTTGTATTAGCTTGATTGTGCATCTCCTGCTCCTTAGCTGAAGTTCTGACACTTTCCCTGGAAGTGGGGATTCTCTGTCATGAGAGCTTTATTTTGTGTTCTGGGTGTTTTTGAGAGACTTCCACAAAATAACGGAAGTTGTGCTATAAATAAATGTTAAGAGGAAGTGGATTTGTTTCAAAGCACATAAATATTTACCTTTTCCATTTTCTTTTGCAAGTTAACAAATATTGGGATAACCACATGATTTGAAATATGATTTCTGATGTATATGCAAGAGTAAGAGCTGATTAAGACATAGCTGTAAAGTGCAGCATAGGGTTTTTTCCCTTTTTAGAAGCTAATAAAAGCTAGAAATAGACTGAATTAGTTGCATTGACTAGTCCTGCTCCATATCACTTAAAAGAAAACAGCATGTCACTATTTTTTAATGTGCTTTTGACTCTGAAATGTGTTTTTTTTCCTGCAGAAAGCTGTATGTGACTGCTTCTGTAACTGTGTGTTTACTGCTTTCTGGGCTGGCTGTATTTTTCCTGTTTCCTCGCTCGATTGACGTTCAGTACATTGGTGTGAAGTCAGTGTATGTCACTTACGAGCCGGACAGGCGGATAATCTACCTGAATATTACAGTAAGTCTGACTGGTTGGGTGTTTGTAATGCATAAATGCACCAGGAGATACTGCTTTGACAGTTTAATGTACATAGAAACTGTGGTCTGGCTGGAAAACTTACTTGGTGCCTTAAGAACTAGAATCGGTGACCAGTTTGAAAAATGTAACTAAGCCTGCTGTGGCTGGTTCTTGTAGCTGTAGCTAATAGAGGTGTAGTTGCAAGCTGGCTCTGGGTCTTCTGTTTTCAAGGGAACAGTAACTTTGGAGCTCTGTGTTACTTTTGGAATATGTCTGGGATTTAGTGTGAAGGAATGCTGTTTGCTACTGCCCTGGTATTATGGCTCTGTCAAAATTGGTGTTGAGAAAAAATACTTTCTTATCCACCTTAAAACTTAAAGGAACTCTTCCCACATAGTTCTTGATTTCTTCATAATGACCTTGATAAAGGATTGCCTGAAGATTCTTGGTAAAGTTCTTCATTTTAAATAAAGCAAAGCTGCCATGGGAGAAAGACGTCCTTTGACAGCTAAATTTCCTGGAAGGAATAATTGAGTATAGGAAGAAATGCAGTATTTGAAGTGGAGGGTTGTTACCAGGAAAGTCGTGCAGAAGTTTGTGTCACTCAATATATTCACTAAACAAACTCAAAGGAGTTCAAGTGGTGGTCCCCCCACTCCTCTCTGCAGTCCTTACAGGCAGGAAAATTTACTTGCACAATTTCTGATATTACTGTCTCATGCATGAGATTCAAAATGTTTGCTCATCAAGATCCACAGAATGGATAGCTCTTACTGTTTTGTGTTTGTTTTTTCAGAACACGCTTAATATAACGAATAACAACTATTACTCTGTTGAAGTGGCAAATATCACAGCCCAGGTTCAGTTTTCAAAAACAGTTATTGGCAAAGCACGGTTAAACAACATCACCAACATTGGTCCACTTGATATGAAACAGGTAAGTAGCTTAGGCTTTCACAGTTAAACATATTTTCATATATAAATCTACTTATTTGTGTTTTCATTGCTTTATAACTGTGTTGTTTTTGTTTTTTTTAGATTGATTATATGGTGCCCACAGTCATACAAGATGAAATGAGCTACATGTAGTAAGTGTACTCACCTATAACTATCACATGGATCTTATTAAAAGTTGCAGTGGTGTTAAAAACAACTTCTTTCAAAGTTAGCAGGAATCTGTTTGGAAAGTTGCTGGGACATTTTCTTTTAAGTTTAATAGTACTGAAAGATAGGTAATTGTTTGATTAGTTTCATATAGCCAGGTTTGCTGTACCTGGCTATAAACCCTTTAAATGGTTTATCTGTTACAGTATTTCAGGCCTTGGCACTAGTAAGGACTGCTGCTTTAGGGGTGAATATGCAGGTGTGTTCCCCTAACAAGTTCTTTAGTAACTTTTCCACAACTTTCTCTGCAGTAGAAGGAAATTTGTATTTAGTGGTATGCAAATTAGAGACTTGCTTTCACATATTGTGTATACAATGGTAAGCAGCCTGCCCTTTGAGTGGTTTTATTCATAGCTTCTGAAAGTTCATTGGTCCAACAGACTTGGTCACAAACCCCAATTTTAGTTCTCCTAGTGAAATCCAGACTGAACAGAAAGAGTCAACTATTGAGGCTTCAGGTCTGTGTGCAATTCTAGTGGATGCTAGCCCCTTTGAGGTGGAAGAAAACCTTATTGCTTTGAAGTGTTGAAATAAAATGAAATAGGTGTGAAATGCCAAGAGAGGCACAAACTTCAACAGAAGATGCTGAACCTCTGTCATCTTTTAAAAGTATGTGGGTTAGCTTTATGTAAACATTGAATCTTGTGAATCTGCTCACTCTTTGGATGCATGAGGAATAAATAAATATATAAATAGCCTTCATAGAACTCATGATAATGCTGTATTTTTTTACAATTTGGGTGAGCTGAGTTCACTGACTTTTTATACTTTAAATTTGTTGGTGCAGCGGGAAAGAATGACAAAGGCATGCAAATACTATAGGTGGCTGCCAAGCAATCTTACTGCACTGATCACATGTTTTTCATTCTAGAGCTGATAAATTTGTGACCAAGAGCAATGATCTAAGAAGCAGGGGTTAAAAGTATGCACTTACATGGTGCTCTTTATGACTGGTATGTAGGCGTGTGTCAGAAAACGTAAGTCTGAAAAGGTGATCTTGCAAGAGGGCAATAACCTTGACTTTGGAATCTCTCTATGTTGGTTAAAGGCAAGTTTGCATAATATAGAAGTGGATGAGTACAGAAATAAGAGGTGGCAAAAGTGATCCTGACAGGCTTTATATGTAGTGACTCAGGTTAAGCTTGGTTAGCTTCCAGAAATGGAGTGAACACTTTGAGGACACTTCTGTTGGCATTACATGAAAGCAAACACATGTGAAGACAGTACCTGTGAAAGTAAGACTATGTATGTAAAAGTGGGTCCAGGTGAGCATACAATCACTGGCAAATGATTCTGTTGCTATTGCCAGCAACTCTGTAGTCTCTATATATACAGACAGCAGAATTTCCAGTTGAAGCCAGAAATTATTTTAGATAATTACCCTGGAAAAGTTTGGTGTAAATCTAACAATTGTTGTTCTTTTTTGCAGTGACTTCTGTACTTTACCATCTATCAAAGTACATAACATAGTAGTGATGATGCAGTAAGTATGGTAGTCTTTTTATGTGTGAGAAACAACTTCAGAAGCCATGTAATTCTCATTAAAATAATACTCAAATACTTAATCCTGGAGTCTTTGCATCATAGATAAAATGAACTCGACTCGCTTTCTACTGTAGCAGCTTTATAGTTATAGAAAGTGATCTGTCTTTTGACAGGTTCTGGTGGTGTAAAGACTGGATTGAGAATCATTGTTACTGTATCTGCTCTGCAGCTGGGGCTGTAGCCATGGAGCTACTGATATCTCAAAAACTTTAAAATGACTTTGTGTATCACCCACTGTCCAAATTTGCTGAGATCTTTGATCTTGAAGGAGTTCCTGGCTTTAGTACTCTGTCAGAGACTGCTTTCTGTGACATGGCATAAATTTCAGCATGGTGGGGTCTTTAGACTAGATATATCATGGCTTGTAGCTTGTTTAATCATTTGCTTTCTTGTCACAAACAAGAAATATTACTTGTAGTGGTAAATATTACAAGTAAACCTCAGCTTTAGCATCTTTAGGAAAAGGAACTAGATGTCTCTCATGGAAAAAATCTGTAGTGGTAAATCTGTAATGTTCTTAAATTTATTTAAAATGTATTTTGTTCCAAAACTTTTTCCTTAGTAATGCTGGTAATATAAACACAGTGATTTTTAGAATAGAATAGTAAAAATCTTTTCTGTCTTTTTAAGAGTGACAGTGACCACCTCGTACTTAGGCCACCCTGAGCAAATATCCCAGGAGAGATACCAGTATGTGGACTGTGGAGGAAACACGACCTACCTGCTGGGCCAGTCAGAATATTTAAATGTCCTTCAGCCTCCACAGTAGAAGCACCTGTTGGCTGGTGTGGAATGACTGCTGTTGGTGCTTGCAGAGATCCTTTGGATAGAGCTGGTGTTACATGGAGGGGAGAGTACATGCCATGTACAGCATAGCAAACGTGGAGATCTGTACACTTTAGATGCAAGGAGGGAAAGGTGCAAATTGTAAATAGGTGCACTTGTTAAATGTTGTGTTTTCCCCTTCTGTTTGCTTTCTGTTACTGTAAGCACTTCTGTCAAGTTGTGTGGTGGGGGGGAGAGGGGGAATATCAGATTCTTGAACAGAACTGGGACTTTTCCTTACAGTGTGGTACATCAACTTAGAGTAACTGTGTGTATGTCTGTGTTTAGGTGAAATGTGTCACTAATGAGCATTTTTAAAAAATAATACTCATAAATTTATAAGTTTATACTTCAGTTCTTGATATTTGACTGTTGAAAACGCAGTGTTACTACTTAAATAACAAGATTACTTTGAGGTGTCTGGGTATGAAATTTCTATTAGTAACCCAGTGGCAATAGTTCTTTATTTTGGGATTCTACACTTTATTTGCTATCCGTGATTAGAGGTGACATGCAGTCTATGAAAGCCAGAAAAGCTCTCTTGGATGACACTATAGTAGAATGTGCAGTTTCTAGAATCTGGCATCTTTTCATTCATATTCCCTCTTGCTACCTCTGAGATGTTATAAGGAGAATATATATTGTTAGATTTAAAGATCTAAAGAAACAACCCCCATAACAATTACTGACAAAGGAAAAATACAATACTCTAGAAAATGAACAAGACTTTACCAGTCTGTTTTTAGTAAGCTTTTTGGGATAGGTATTAAAATCAAGATTGTGCAGTTGGAACTAGGTGGGAAACTTTGATCATGGGTTTGGAGAGCTTGGTGTAAATTTTTGTGATTTTTTTACTGTTTTAATGTATTATGTACCTAAGAAACTTTTAAGTGTTAGTACATAGGGTTGTGTTTATTTCTTGCTTATTTCTTGTTTATTTCTTTGCTTTTTTCAATAAGTAAATGCAGTAGTTATCTGTACCTCCAAAGCACTCAAAGGTCATATCAAAATTATGTAAGGGAAGATGAAGCAATTCTTTCTGTAGGAGTAAATGCTGATGTAATTGTGAGGTTACTGACTGACAGCATGAAATAGTTTCTGTAGCACAGTTTGCACATGCGAATTTCTGGGGTAACTGTCAATCATGATGATTTTAAACTTTGGGTCCAAAGTTGTTTGACTTCTGAAGGCTGACTATTCTGAGGGTTAACTTTTTAGTTAGCTAGGTCAGTATTGTTTTATTTCTGTGTTAGGTGAGATCCAGCTGATAGAAGCTACTATTAGGACTGTTGCATTATAATGAATAATGGGTTTTTTTTTAAATAGATATTACTGGTTTTGTGCTGCCTATCTCCTGGAAATAAGCTACACAAAATGCATTGGCAATAAACACAATAGAAAAAGGATTCTGAGTAACTTGCCACTAACAATCTCTGATGCTCCAGTACTTAGTGAAGATACATGTCTACATTATTCTTTTCTTTGCTGGCCTCTCTTAAATGGACCTAAGGGGATGGGTGGGGGAAAAAATATGGGTGATGTAAGATTGATTTAAAAGGCATTAAGTAACCATAATAAACACCCCACCCTCCTCTATTTGAATTGTTATGAGCACTTACTCCAAGAGTCTATGAAAACTTCTGGAACCTCAACTATCAAGTTCATAGAAGTGTTGGTAAGATGAAGACTCCATCTTTTGCCTTTAGAGAACTTCTGTAACTGGAGTAATCAATTGAGATGACTTATTGTGATTATATTCTGAAGATTATTCTTGATTTTGGGCCCTTAAAAGTAAGCATCCTTTATTACAGCTTACAGTCATGAGGGAAGCTAGTTCACAACTGACTCACCTTTCTAGAGTTTAGATGAGGTTCATAGCTGCTAAAGTACATTCATAAGCTTGACTGATAACTGAGAAGATACAGGTGATAACTAAAGACCAGGAGAGTGGGGAGCTGGCTAGAAGCAGAGAGGTGAACTCATGATACCTGTTGAAGAAAGATATGCTGATAATGGAGAGTAGAGAGAGAGCATTCTGGTTTAAACAATATCAGAACTGAAGTCTGCCAGCAAGTGACACAGGATCTTTTCTTCTAGGCTTAAATACTTATACACTAGAGTGTTGTTTTTGTTTTGGGGGTTGTTGTTTATGGTTTTTTGAAATAGAAGAAGGCAGCTGTAGGCAGATAGTTATATTGATTTAAAACAAATTTTTCTTCCAAGGATGAAAAGTAATCTAAAATAACTGGAATGGCACAATGATCAAATTATTTGGTGACAGTAGTGAATCCTGCTTTTGAACAAGCATGGCAGGGGGAGAAGTTGCACTTTATGCAACATTGAGACTCAGACTGGCTTTTGAAATTTTGGTGGACATGCTGAGCAAAACCAATACTTAAATCTGTGGTTCTTAACCTTGCATGAAGTGCTTGGAATTCACCGATTTAAATTAAAGAATTGAGTGGAGTTATTCTTTCCATGTATGTGTCAGAAGGGAGAAGATAAAACTCCATTTTTTTCATCTAGAATATCTAAATATCAATTTGTGATAGAATTACTGAATGATGAAGAGTTTTCATCGTAAAAAACAAACTGTGGGTTAAAGATCCTACTGAATTCTCAAATTAAGTCTGTAACAGGAGAATAAAAGGCTTAAGGTTCCAAGTGCTAGTATTCCCTTGCACAACTGTCAGCATATTACTAACCAAATAAGGCAAGTATTTCAATTTATGTACTGATTTAATATAACATCTCATCAGATAAGCAGGTAAACATCTGTGTGAATATTTAACTTGTGCTTGCTTTATGTGACCAAGCTTGGAAACATGCTAAGGGAGCAAGGGAACTCACTATTAACTTGTATAACTTTGTAAACAAGGTAACAGTATACATCCAAGTGCCATACCTTTCATTTTTCACATTCATTTTATCTTGATCTTAAAATAAAAAAGACAAGCCTTTCAGTTCAGTTGTAAATCAATAAATACAATTCTCTCCAGAGACTTGGCTTGAAAAATTACAATTTTTTTCCTGGTTTATTTTACGTGTGTCTTCTGAAGTGTTTCGTATTTCACTTGTGACTTCCTCTAGTCTTCAAACACTATCAAATACATTTATGTGGTAATGCAGTGTGTTTATTTCTAGTAGAATTATTTTTACTTGAAAAGGCTGTAGCAATTCCTTTACCAAAACCTGTTGCACTTTAAAATGGAAACTCTGTTAGTTATTTCTTAAAACAGTAAGAAATATAATCCAGATGTTGCACTATAATGGCACTATTAAAAATCAGCTTAATGTATTCTGTTTAAAATAACTGTAAAATTGCAAAATTTTAACCTAATTTTTAACCTAAGCATGGAACACTTAAATGCATAAGAATATTGAAATATTGACTATTTGGCCATTGGAGAACAATGTTATTGTACATTTCCAATACATTGCTTTAAAAATAAAAGAATGAATAAAAAACCATCCAAGGTCCAAACCATCGAAGAACTAACCATCAAATATCTATTTAGAGAGATTTAAAGGGAAGCACTCTTACTAAAAGAGGAAATACCTGACATTCTTGAATTCCTGGTTTGGGAAAAAGCCTGTAGAAGTTCATTCATAATTTCTTTACTCATCTCAATGTCATAGAGATGGTTGCTTAATTCCTAATCTTTTGTGAAGACAAACCATAAATATATTTTTCCTCTGTGGTATAACTTTGAAGTTCTTAATGCACTTCTGATGTGTGCATGACCTTGATATTAACACTGTAGTGTTTATATTTTGTAGCTTAGTGTTGGCAGATTTGAGTATATGTTTTTGTTGATTTTGCTTCAAATTGTCCTTGAAGTTCTGCAAGTGAATATATTTTTTCATAGTAGTGCATTGCAAACATGCCTGGGCTTTTCAGCATGTGGTTTATAAAGGGAACCATTTAAGCACTGAAGCTCTAAGTGGTTGGATTGAACCATGAGGGTCTTTAACCTGACTGAAGTGTTGTGCCCTCATGATGGAAAGGATGGTGCTTGGAGTGCTATGAGAGAAATTTCTATATTTCTATATTCAGAAAATGTTAAAAGATAAATACTGTTATTTCTTATTCAGCATTAGAGATTTTCTCTTTTTTTCCTCCTTTTTTTGAGGGGTGGTAGTTGTGGTTTTGTTTTTCTTCCCACCCTCTAATCTATAGCAAAACATCTGTCTGATCCCAGACAGCTCCTTCTAAAATGGGTGACTTGTTCCAGAGTTGGGCAGCTGCAGGAAGCTTTGTGTCAGCTGAACTGCACTTGTAGAATTAAGAGATGGGAAAGACTAACAAGAACTAAGAACTAAATTTTTTACTTTCCTGTCTAACAAAATGCCACAACCCTAGTAATGCTTCAAGGCTTTCCACAACTGAAAGGGAAGGTTAAATAATGCAAGTGCAACCAATATGCTTCAGCAATGGACTACTTGCAACCAGCAAAATATTTGTTAGTGATGGCCCTGGTCATGCCAAGAAGTCTCATTTTTTTTATTTTGGCAGTGGGAAGGAGAAATAGATCCCAGGCCAAAAGATGTTGAGAACAATTATTTGGCTGTGACAAATACCCAGTGTTTGTTCCACTTCAGAAGTCATCTTGCTATTTTATATTTAGATTGGGAATTCTGATCATTACCAGAGGGGTATTTTGGTGTAGTTCTACTACCTACAGCTTTTGCCATGTAAATCTACTTTTCCATGGGTAGGTAAGCCTGTTGGCCAGGAAAAACAGTCTGCATGGGATCTGCACACTTCATATGGAGAGCCTTGCTGTCCAGTGGGAGTAACATCCTGATCCTGATACTCTTCTCCTCCAACCATCACAGGGATCCTACAACTTGGATGCATGTGTTTCCTGGGTACTGGAACTGCTTTTGCTTTGCATGGGCAGGGATGTTTAGTACCACACATGTAAGTGTATTATGGTGCCTGAGTATTTTGGGTCTGACTGACTGTGATTTAGTTCTTTTGTTTGATTTAAGGAAGCAAATTTAACTGCTGTTAACATCCACTGTACAGAGTGTGCATATAATAGCTTGAGAGATGTATAGAAATACTAATGAGTGATAACTATTTTTGTAACTTAAGATGTTCCTGTAACTGTGTAGCAAACAATCTATCCAGTAAAGCATGAAAAACACTCTAGAAGTCAAAGAGTATTTTGGAATGACTTGTAGGACACAGAAGCTATGTTAGTGTAAGGTAACTGGGGGGCAAGGAATCTTGTTATTCAGTGGTTCAAAATCTGGAGGACTAACTTTATTATTAATATGTTTCTAGACAGGATTGTTTGACTCAAAGAATGATATTAAATTTTCTATTTAGAAAGCTTGGATCACGTATATTTTTTTTAACTGACCTAGTATTTTTCTCCCCTTCTTCCCTGTCTCCCACAAGTTTTCCCTCTATCTCACCATATTTTCCCACTAGCTTTCAAGTATTTTCAAGGATATGACTTCAGTTTTTGTAATTTGGCATTCCATGATGTGAAGACTTTGCAATCTACTTTTTTTATACTGTTTTATTGTGTTAAGTCTATAATAAACTTGAGTATCTGAAAGCTGAACACCATATGTGAATGAATTAGTGTTGTCTGACTGAACTACTGAAGTAGCTGAGTTCAAACTTGGGCTGCTGTGGTGGTTTGGCCCATGCCACCAGGTGAGCTCTCATTCCATTGCCCATACACTCTTCCCTTCCAGTAGGATGGTGGAGAGAACTGGAACAAAAGCAAGGAAACTTGGGTCAGGATGAAGACATTTTAATATGAGAAGCAAAGCTGCATGCTCAAGCAAAACAAAATAAGAAATGTATTTCCTAGCAGCAGGCAGCTGTTTACAACAGGAAGATAACCCCTGTAACCCTGATTAACCTTCCTTTCTCTTTTTCCTGAACTTTTATTGCCAGGCAT
This sequence comes from Oenanthe melanoleuca, assembly GCF_029582105.1. Lineage (NCBI taxonomy): Eukaryota > Metazoa > Chordata > Aves > Passeriformes > Muscicapidae > Oenanthe > Oenanthe melanoleuca. The sequence continues at coordinate 121,955,778 of NC_079335.1, read as the reverse complement.
GACCCCCATCCGGAGTATCATCTGTCCTGGCTGTTCACTCACAGCTTCTTGACCACTCACAGCCTAGGCCCCAAAGGTTTGGGTGGACACAAAGGGGCAAGAGGCAATGAAAATTGAAAACCTCTGGTGCTGTGTGAGCACTACTCAGCATTAGCCAAAACAAGCCCAAAGAATAGAGCTGTATAACTGGGATGCTGTAAGGAAAATTAACTCCATCCCAGACAGACAAAATTCTGCAAAGTTACTTTAAAGAGCCATTGTTGCTGAAAAAACCAAATCTTTAAAAACCGGGCACAAAAACCATGACTTTGATCATTAGCACATTCTTAGTATTCAAATGTTACAAATAGCTTTACTCAGATGTTTTGGAAAAACTTAGTGAGATACTTTTAATGTTTGTCCTGGAGAAACCTGTTGTCTATTCATGAGTGCTACACCAGTTTTCTGGTTTGGATAACAAGTGGGAGTCTTTGTGTCTAGAGCATTTTTGTTTCAGCTTGTCAATCTCTTTAGAAAGACTGATTTTTTTTTTTTAAACTAATTTTAGATGGGAGAACAACTACTGTCATGCTTGCTATTTTCTATTTCATAGAGTCATTTTCCAATCCCAGAGTTGTCATAACCCTGGTTACAGCTGTCCCAGCTGTATGGGACACTGCAAATGGAAGAACAACAACCTTTAAGCACAGCTTTCCTTTGTTTAGATAAGAGCTTGAAGAGATGGGAAGATCTGCTTCTATTTTGTTCTACTGATCTGGAGATGGATCAACAGAAATATGTCTTTAATGATGAACATTTTTATTTAATCCAAAAGCTTCAAACTACATTATTTGGATTCCTCTCCTGTCTTGTTTTTTTTCCCATTCAAAGCAGGTAGGGAACTACAAAGGTGAAATTCTACAAGGTAAATTTCAAATGCCACTTTACCTTTCTGTAGAGTATAAAGAGCATTAAAAGAATAAATGCACTGACAGATGAGAATACATAATCAAATATGAATTTGGACAAATTTAGAGACCCAGAAATTATTCTGGAACACCCAAAGCAGATGTTTTTGAGATCCAACTACTGAAAGGTCTGACATCTTGAAATAGGCTAGTTTCAAAGGCCTAATTTACAGAAACTTCTGAAAGATTTTGAAATTTTTCTGGCTGTCTGTACATTGCTTTCCTTTTACTTTTCAAAATTTCATACAGATCTCAGTATAACTGTGTAACTGAGTGCTACTTGGGATGTGGTTTTGGGATATGTTCACCTGAAGGTACTCTGAGTACCCTGATTATGAATGACACTGATTGCCTGCCACTGTAAAGGTGATGTCTATCTGGCAGTTTAAGGAATACCAAATCACACATTTAATCTTGCTAGAAATCCCTTGATGTCAGATTAGGTAAAGATCCTGCTACATTTCTGTTGTGATTTTTTTTATCTTTTTGTTTTTCTTCAGGAATGCTTCAGCCTCAGAGCTGAAATGGTTTTCCTGTGGATGGGTAGCAGGTGCCACACAGTTTAATGAGCTGTCATGGGCACTGTGGAGCTGACCTTGCTCCATAATGGAGCTGCTTTTTCATGAACCAGTGAATCATCTAATGCAGGAAAAGTAGAACTTGATTAGGGAGCTTTGGCATCACTGTAATGTAACATTTCACTGACTGCAGTTATGGATACCTGGAAGATTATGATGTATGTCATACTTGAGAGGTTTTTTGGGAAGTAATGCTTCTAGTAGCCCTAGAAATATAGTTGAGGTTGAGAAATGAATGTAATTTGCCTCAGTCTGTCTTTTCTCATGCCAATTATCCCATAAGACTCTTGTTCTGGTACTAGTCAGAAAAGTGATATAACAGCTACCTATACAGATGGTAATATCTAAAAAAGCAGGTAAAGACCAACTATGTTTTTCATTAGTTTTGGAGGCTTATGTCCTACTAATAGATATTATTTCTTAATTATGAAGTGTATCTCAAATCATTTATGTTTGTGGAATGTTAGTGGCTGTCCACATTGAGATCCATACCCACATTAAACTTGTGACCAGATTTTACATTCAGTGTGTTTAAACATATTGAGATAATCAATGCAACTACTTCACTTTCCACACTGACACTGAATTTGTGAGCTTTTCATCAAATGTGCAACAAAACGTTAAAATAAGACTTAAAAGCACAAAATATTGTAGAACATAGATTCTAAAACTCATACTGTCTGCAACCATTTTTGGTTGCTGCCAATCCAGAGATGAAGCAGAGTTGCTATTTCCATGTCCCTTTTAACATACTATGTGACCTGGCATGTTCCCTGAACAATTTATTGTCAGGAGAGGACCCTGTCTTCTTTAACATTTCCAACATCCTCTGTGTCATTCTGGGGTCCAGCTCTTCAGTGCTGGTAAATATTTTCAGGGGTCAGGGCTGAAATGTTGTTGCCTTGTAGACTCCCAAGGGGCAGCAGTGTTCACGGGGGACCCAGCAGATTAAAGCCAGGCTTTGAGTCCTGAAAGCAAATTAGTCTGTTGTGTAAATATACCTGGTGTGTTGCTCCTGCAGATGGCTACCAAGCTTGCCTTTGGTTTGCTCCCACTAAAAATGCAAAATAGGAAGAAGCTAAGACTTAGAAAAAATAAAATGTGCTAATCTTATGTTGCATGCTGTCAACTATACTGTTTGATATGCTAATACTTGAAAAATCCTATTTAAACTAAAAGCTAGGCTTCTCAAACATGGGAGGGATTCAATTTCCTTCTCAAAAGAACAGTAGAAACGCTGAATACAACTCAAGGTTACTAAGTAACCTTGATGAGACCAGCTAAGCCCAGGGGAAGGTGTGTGCAGGGTCCTTGATTTAAAAAAACAGAAAGAAGCCCCCTGGCATCTAAGACACCCCTTAAAAGACCCTAATAAACTAACAATCCCTACCTCTATTATGAACACTTTTTTTTTTTGTATATATAAATATATAAATATACCTATATGTATAATTTATAGTGCAATCTGAGGCACCCTAGTTTTTATTGCAGGGGGAGGAATGGGTTGTAGGGTTTTTTTAATGTGGAGAGCTATGTGCCAAGGTATTTCTGCTGCCTGGCCTCCATCAGTGATGCCAGTAGCCTCCTTAGTGAGGTGAGTGTAGTTCAGGTAGTGCTTGAGGAGCTGAAAAGTGCTCTCTGAAGAAGAAAAAAAGGGTGTTTCTGCTTCCCAGCCCTTCACTGCCCACCCCACTCCAGTACTGAAGTGCAGCCAGAAGCAAAAACAACCTCCCAGAAATGAGCAGGGTAGTCCTGGTTGAACTGTTCAGATAGAACGGACTTTCAATCTAATAAATCCAGTATATGACTTTCATTCTGAATGTGTGAAATACTCCCACTCAGAGGTCTACTTCAGATTTTAAAATGTAAGAGGTCTGAGTGGAGAGAATTATGTTGATGCTGAGACATTTAATTTAGTGAAAGATCATGAGCAACTCCTGTTTGTGTCTGTAGCTGGATTTCCACAGACTCAGAAATGGCAGATTGGCCTTGCAAGGGCATCAGCTGCTTCTCCCAGTGCCCCTGATGCAGAATTGCAGGAGGTGAGTCCACAGCTCCGGAATGGCAATGAGGGCCCAGCATGTGAAGAGTGAAGCAGTGGATTTAAGACTCCAGGCAGAAGGAAAGATTTTGGAGAAGCTTTTCTACTACTGAGAAACGTTTTTTAGTTACACAGTTATGAATTTCAAGATTACTCCAAAAGAGAGTAATTTAATTTCCTGTAAATGAGCAATACTTTATATTCTACTGAAGTTGCCTCTGATTTCAGTTATTTGAATTGTTCCTAAATCCAGACCTCTGCAAGGTCACTATAAATGTATGGGAGTCAATGGTGCTGGCACAGCAGTTGATACCATTATACCAACATGAATGTAGGTAGAGTTGGATAAATGTATGTTGGACACAGAGCTACTCTGTGAGACACTCTGTTCATCCTCTGGACTAGGAAAACACCATTAGGAGATGATCTTGGTCAAAAGCTATAGCTGTGGACTCTGTCCTAGGGGCACATATTGCTCCATCACCTTACCCCTCCGCATGCTTCCCCAGCAGTCAGAGATGGCTTTAAATACATATTGTGTTAGTACTAATATGTAAATAATCTCTTTTTCATTGTGCAAATGTGCCTTCTTGGTGTAAATGTCTGATCCTGTTCTTAATTAGATGTATTCATCAGTTATTTAAAGTACATAAAATCAATATTTAACATCAAAATGTACTTTTTGCTGCTACCTAGGGAAGGAGGTACAATTGTACCTGCTCAGACTGTTAGTTTTGCCACATAATCACCCTTAGATAGTGAGTTGATAAAAGTACATTGAAAAACCTATTCCAAATTCAGTCTCTTTTCTCTGGGAAAATCTTATTTCTCAGACATGCGTTCCTGTGTCATTTTTAGCACACTCACATAGTAGACTTGAATTTTGTATGTAGTAATTTATTTTAAGTCAGTCATATCATATTGCTTAGTGGCTTGACCCAGCCTTCACAACTAAGAAATTCCTTAATTCATTCCCAGGCTCTTGAATTGTGACCTTTAAAAAGCAAACTGCCTTATTGTGAAGATTTGGATATTCTTATTCCTTCATTACAGAGACTGATTAGGATGCAATATTATCAACACCTTTATGTTAATCATCATTATTAATGCAAATCAGAATATAAAAAGCAATTTTCCTACTGTATGAACAAGACCATATTTGAGAGTTACATGTACCAGGGCATCTGGAGTGGCTTCTATTTTCTGTAGACACTTAATTTTGTAAAAAATTTCCACCATGTGACCATGCAACAGACAAACTGGTTTTGGATTTTAGGCTGACAAGAATAGCATTTTGTTTAATTTTATTTCTTTCCTTAGTCTCCTGAACTATTTGAATAATAAATATTAGCAGTATTACCTTAGAGGGTAATCAGTGGAGCTTTCATCTGACAATTTAATACATTTAAGATTAGCTTCACTGAATACATTCCTGGCATTCCTGTTTTATTCTGGGAAAGTCTTATGGAGAGTTTTTCTGTGCTACTGATGATGTGATACTGAAACTGAATCAAAAGTGGGTGGAATCTCATGCATTACTGCTTCTGGATAATTGTTCAACACCAATAGTCCATGTATGTATGATTAACTACATCCAGCAGTCCAGACTCCAACTCTTTGCCATTATATCTTCAGGAAAGTTTGGATCTGGGTTGGCAGCTTCCATTGTGAGGCTCCAGCAGACGTGATCATGTTGCCATGAGCTCTGGTGAATTGGAGCCTGCATGCCTATGTGCCTGTGCCACAGGTACACTTTCCCATGAGGGCTTCTGATCCACTGCATCTGCAGCTTTCCCTTCATGTTTGTGAATTCTATGCTGAAAACTCCTTGTAAAACATTCTGTCATTAGCATAAGACTGTTTGCAAAAAGATGGTTTCAGGCCTGTAATTTGAAGGTTAGACAATGCTTTGTGTTTTCTCTGTGATTATCCTTTAGCTCATGTATACAAGTCCTGCTCTGAAAAACATGACTATTCCACAAATGTTAAATAGTGATGCCATCAGGGTAGTATCGAGCTGATTTGCAACTGGTGACATCACAGAAAATCTTTATTTCTGCTCATCACCACTAGTCATGTATTGTTAGCTTGAGATTAGTGAGCACTTTCACCAAATAACATTGAGTGTCCCTGTGAAAAAAAAGCATAAAAAACGACAAATATTGAATCCTTGTGTAACTAGCAAAGCATTGTCATAATCAGGAAGGATCTGGACATATAAGTATGAGCAAATGTTAAGTTTATATAAACAAAATTCTCTTAAATGGCAAATTAACTTCTTTGGGGTTGATGTGATACATTGTGTAATAAGTATGTTGATGAATCCTATTGGAAAACAAAAAGTTTAAAAAGTGAATTATATATATAATAAATATACTATAAAATGTGTGCTATATAACATATAAATAATGTTCACATACTTTGTGTGTGATACCACTGCTGTTCTGACAGCCTCCACCCATGAGGTTTGTTTCCCTTCTGTGCATAAAGGTGCACTGTAATTTTCACCTCCAGCACAGGAAGAGGTGCATGTGTGTATGGATACACAAATATGAGTGAACATTTTAGTTAATCAGCTCTGAAGGCCCAGGATAGAGAACGTAAACATTGATGGGGTCATTGAGTCTAAGGATTGTTCTGGTTTTTTTGCTGATGAATAGGCTATTAGGCTTTAATATCACATTGTTTAAACTACATTTTTGTGGAAGAATTATTATATAATGACTATCTCTGCCATCTTTGTAATATACTGATGGTCTTGACAGGTTTTCAGGATCCATTTGTCAACAGTCCCAGGAGGGGTGTCATGATGATAAATAATGACTGTATCACCCAGAGTTGTCTCTAGAGAGATGTTCCCTCCAGAGCAGGGTGGCTGGGGAAAAATGGCTAATGGCTCACACAGAATTGACATACAGACTGAAGGTTTCATACAACAATATTTCACACTAAAGGCAGATTCTGTGTATATCACCTCTCCTCAGTGTGTTGTTACCCAAATAATTTCCTGGCATAGTTTACTCAGCTAGCCTTTCCTGCTTACCTCTGGCCTAATTTCTGCCTTCAAATGGTGCAGCATCCATTCATAAGGTGTGGTGGAAGTGTCTGCCTTGTAGGCTGTATCTCAAAGCATGCTAAGCAAAAACACAGTGGTGCCTGCAAGCCATAAGCCTGGACATGTCAGGTGGATGATGCTGGAAATACAGTTTCTGGTTTAACTGTAATTTGAGATGCATTGAAAGTGAATGGGAAAGTTAATGTTCATGCAAGCAACCCAAGTGTGTTTTCCTGGGATATCCAGGACAGTACTTTCCATCTGTTCATGTATAAAATGAGTCTTACAGCCTCACAGCCCTTACACTGTCCTATCTAGGTACAATTTTTGTTCTTAGCTCAAAGGTAAATCAGCTGATAGTAGATGTCCAATGGCTGGCAAGGCCAGCAGCTGGAGTGGGACTGTGGAGGAGGGAAGAACAAACATTAAAACTGTCTATATTCTGTGAGTGAAATACTTGATATCCACAAAACACATTCACAGACCTGAAGGAAGGAAATTAGAACACAAACCTGTTCCTCCTTACAGGTTTCTAACCTCCCATTTCTCCTCTCTGCTGGGATGTTTTCCAAAAAAGCCATCTCAAGGTTAATTTTCTTACATTAAATTTTTGCCATTCCCAGCAAAAGTAATTGCACCTTTTTACTGGCTGGAGATTGCTTAACACATTGTTTTCCATATTGTCTGTTTCTATTTATTCTCATATATGCATATGCCTGTGAATGCATCCAGAATACATGACTTATACATCAGATTGTAGTGGAATCTGCAGCAAGAAACATGAACAGTATGAGACCAATAATATTAATTTAAAAAACTGTTAGCAAAACTTATTTCTACATCTCTGGCAAACATAAAGTGTTCAGTTGGAAACATCTTTTTCTGTACCAAGGCAAACAGTCAATGCAGAATAAAATGCTCATTGCTCTAGAAACTAGCTGTGTACTAAGTGTAAGCCCTGATACAATCAGCAGAAGACTCACTGAGCTGGGATTTTGGAGCACAATTTAGCTGAATCAAGGAAATTATTTTTCTCTAAATTTTGCTCATGTACTTGGTTATATATTTAAGGATAGCTTTTATTAGGTATCTGATTTTTTAAAACTTTTATTGAGAGTTTTGTGAAGTTTATGAAATTTTGTTGAGATCTTTGGTCAAACGTTATGCTATGTTGTGTTGTGTTATGTTATGTTATGTTACTGAAACTTTTAATAAAATTTAAATAAGACAATAAGGTGCTTTTTTCTTCTAAAGCCAAGAAGAATGTTGTAGATTAGATAATGAGCTTATTTAAATTTTTGGTTTGGGCAGTTTTCACTCTGCCAAGGAGTTTAATGTGATCTGGAAAGGCTGGCACCTCTAGAGCCAGGATAACATTTGCTTCCTGCAGAAGCAGCATGGAGCTGGAACTGGGGAGGAGTTGAACAGGAGAGGCTGCTGGATCCAAATGCTATGCAGAGGTTGTAATGTGGTGTGAAGTGCTGTCTGGACACTCTGACCCACTCCATTGCTGGTGCACTGGATGTGACATCCCTGCTGGACAGCTGGAAAACAGCCCTCAGCTCTGTGGTCATTCAGTGTCCCTTCAAGCTGCTCCTCTGGTGACCTTGCCAGTCACATTCCCCACTGGCAAAGCAGGGACAGGACAGGGTGGCAGTGTCCTCTCAGTTTCAGGTGCAGACACAGTGAGCAGGGTGCTCTGGCCCATCTTACACACTTGTGCCTTCTGCCTGGGTCCCCAGGGCTTTCCCAGCAGGTGCTCTGCAGGTTCTCCATGGACATGGGGTGGCACATCTGGTGTGCATCCTGCAGCAAAGTCCCTTGAGCCTTTCCTCAGGAAACCTCCACACCCAGTGTGACAAACCCTGCTTGCCAGACCCCACCAGTGTGGGGATTTCATGTCCACAGACAGAAGTCTTTTGTTTATTTAATCCTAATTTCATGCCTGCATTCAAGGCAATGGCTTTGTGCAGATGTTTACTCCCTCAAATATGCACGCTCACATTCTTGCACCCTTGGGTCATTGTACATTTAGCTGGAAAAAACACATGTATGGCTAATACACTGCCAATATTTAATCAAACCCTATTGAGATTTCCACCAAACTAATGTTCAGAAAACTGAACAGATTAGAAAAAAAAAGGCAACCATCATTATCTTTTAAAGTCTCGGGTGAACTAGATTTATGTAATATTATATATGATAGATAAAATACCCTACAGAAGATAATCTTTACCATGTATCTACATTTTCAGAAATGACAAATGAAAGAGCTGTGGGGACTTTATACTGCTGATATGGTTCCCATGCTGTTTTATAATGTTAAACATGTGCTTGGATGAGTTAGTGTCCCATCATAAATTCAAGCCTTCAAGCAAGTTCTGACAAATCCTACACAGAATTTAATTACATTAGGAGGAAGAAACAAAGTTATTTCTTAGACTAAGAGTTTGCAGAGAAATGTAATTTCCATCCCTCCTGGAGCTAGCTTGGTGGAATGTACTGACTGCAGCCAGCTTGAACCAAGCCCTAGAATTGTCAATGGGCATTCTATCCCAGGTTCTCTTGCTGAAAAAGTTACTTTTTCCTGCAGCTATGATTGAACTGTGAATTAACATTGCAAAAGACCGTCTATAGTCTCTGGCTCCTGACTGTACAGCTCCTGTTTGCACAAAGTCTCCTCTGAACTGTGGAAGAGCAGGTTGAATCTATCCTACACTTGGACAAAAAAATTGCTATTTTTAATTTGTGTCAACAAACACTTTAAAGTACTTTATTACAGCTGATAGAAATGAAAGGAGATTTTCTCATGTAGATGAGTTTACATGTCATGTGACATGTGACATGACATTGACAGAACTTAAAGTTTCCACTTTCTTAGCCTCATCTTCAGTCTCTCAGGCTACAGATTTCTTCAGCCTGCCAAGCCTCAGCCACGGAATTGAGCTCAATGCCCAAGTTAATCCTCTGCATTTGTCACTGGCATCTGGAGAGAGATGAGTTTGTTCTGTCTGCACCTTGCTGGAGCTGGGTGGTTTCTGTGGGTTCACACCACTGGTCCTGTTCTCAGCCTGCTGCTTGGCTCACAGCTCTGCACAGAGCATCCTTTTCCTGAAAAAGGTCTGGCAGAGAGATGAGTCCATCCCTGGCACATCTTCAGGGCACCCAAAGCCTCTGAAGTGCTAACAGCAAGGGGGGCTGTGCCTGAGCTCCTGCTGATGGGAAGCTGCCTGGGCAGGCACATTTATCCTTGCACAGAAAGACATTTTCCATCCAGCTCCTCTGCACCCTAGTGACCATACTTCCTTCATACTCCCTTCTGCTGTGCCCCAGAACACTCTAATGGTTAAACCAGATCATTGCAGTGCTGGTCTTGGTGTGTTTGCACTTCAGATTAAAGGATGTGGTTTTGACAAGACATCTGCTGAGCAAACCACTTTTTCCTTAATCAGCATGCTCTGCCCCTATCTGCTTAATCTCTTCTAAGCCTCATGACAAAAATAATTGAGCCCACAATCTCAGAAGCATGGGCTCTTAGGGGATTATTTATGGCACTGACTAATTTGGGATTTATTTCTTGGAGGGATGCTATGTTTGGAAATCTAGGCACCCTTAATTTTCCTGCCTTTAAAACTTTTATTACACTGTCAGGAACTTCTTCTTTCCCATTTTTTAACAGTAATTATGCTGTCAGATAAATCAGTAAGTCCTTTAGATTAGATATTTTGCCACTGGACCATTTCTATGTGGAGTTTTCTGTGGTCCATAAAAAGTGGATTTTCCTGCAATGGAAATACTTTTGACAGCTGTCTTTTACATGACCATCAATTTTTGCAGCAGTTGCAAAGGCCTGATATCTCACTTGTCTTCACTTCTGTATTTGGTGGGTGGTGTGGAGCAGGTTCAAAGACAACAGGCAAGCTGGAGTCAGGCAGACTGTGTGCATGCTTATTTGGTTTTCTAGAACCAAGCTAAAATCTTATCATCCCAGTTCCATTATGACTGTACTTGTTAGCTACTTCACCCACAGATTAGTTTCATGTGGTTTTGGTTTGGAGATGCCTTGCAAAGCTCCTTATGCAAATGAAACTCTGCATAATGTAGGAGTCAAACAACTGAGTGCCAGTGAATGTGAAAAACCTGAAAATCTCCCTGCACCATGCCTTGCAGGTGAGGGACATGGTCACGAGGGGAGCATGAATAAACAAGCTTAGCCATGAGGTACACAGGCATCTCTCATCAGCCCATGTGGCTTTAAAGCACTAGATTTGGAGCTGGTTTCTGAAACTCGCTTCACTGCTGAGTCTCTGTGTGTTGGTGGCAGGGGATGGTATAAATGAAACCCAGCTCCTGTGTCCTGCTCCACAGGTGACAGACCTCAGTGCAGTTATTTGCTCTCTCAGTGTTGCAGTCTTCCCACGTCTGAAAAAGGAGGAGTGAAAATGAACCCACCTTTTCTGGTGCCTGGACACTAAGGAAGAGCCCAGTGTAAAGTTATGAATAATTTTTCTTCCCTAATGTCCTGATCATCCTGTCTCTTATAGGAAGTGCTGAAAATTTTTATTCTCTTGGTGATTTTTTTTTGGAGCTACGGATCTGGGATCTGTTTTCCTGGCTCTGAAGAAAGTCTAAGTCATGTTCCTTGCCACTTTCTATCCTCCATAGAAGAATTATTTCTTGTGAAAGGGAGGAAAAAAATGTTTCTCAGCTTCTGAAGTGCTTTTACCTGTTAGAAATATGTTCATGAAATCCTCCAAATGAAAAGCTTTTCTCTACATATTTTATCATTTAGCCAGAAGTGCCACTGTTGTGGAGAGGCTTCATTTATTATTTTGCTTAAGTGTCAAGTCCTCATTTCTGGTTTAATCTGAAGGCTATTTCAGACTGGAGCTCTTTGGGAAAAGGAAATGAAAGTGGGCTCAAGAGTCCTTTGTTTCTGAGCCCCTGGTTACCAGTCAGGAAAATGCTTTTATGCTACAAATGGGTAAAAACTACAAGGGTTCATTCAGGAATGTAACATCCATTTAATTGATCCATTCACAATCCTAAAATTAGAGACAGGATTTATTAGGCTTTGATATATGGGTTGAGTATGCTCCTTTTGTTCTAGATGACGTTTTCCTCCTCTCAAATTTAGCTAAAAATGTAATAACCCCTCAGTTCAACAGATTCACAAACCTCCTTTGTCTCTTTTTGGTCAACCATTGACTCTTTGTACAGCCCAACAAGGAATCACAGTCCCAATGGACAGTCCCACTATGCTGTGGAGTAAGAAAACCAAAAAGGACTGCCATGAATTACTTATAGATTTCACTGAGATGCAGCCACTGACAAGAAGAGTAATGACTAACTTCTAGGTTTAGCCCTTCTAGGCTTTTCTTTTTCCTTCACAAAGACTTTCCTTTCTGAGCCACAAAGGTGTAAATGGGCTGAAAGTGTTTCCTGCCTTCATGGAGTGATGGAAAATCTAACAAGTACTGTGGAACTTGGACATCTTTCATGGTATCATGTTTTATTTCTAAGCTCAGAAATACCAGCCTGTTCAGATAAACATACAGTCCCCCCCAAACATGAAAGATAATTCCTTCTTCTTGAATGTGCAAGTCACAGCTGCTGGGCCTGTTTTGAGCCCATCAGGAGCAGGTTAATCAGATCCCATCACAATTTCAGTATTAAGAGGAGAAGCATTAACTGGATAGCTTGGAATGTGGGACTGAAGGAAATGTGGGCTGAGGTGGGTTTAGGGCACAGCAATGCTTTTCCAGTCTGTGCTGTGCCAGAGGCTGAAGCAGTGAGCAGCCTGAGCAGAGCTAGGTTTCTGAAATACATCATACATTCTGAATGCTGTGACCTCTGTCACTGCTAGAGTCACAAGGACTGTTTCTGCAATGCCATGAGCTGCTGACAGCCAGAAACTACATCAGCCAAACTGTGCAACACAAACAAAAACATAATTCATTGATTTAAGTTCAACCAGACACAAAAAATCCCACTGTTTCACCACCTTACATATGTTGGATTTTATTGCACATCCTTCAAGCTAGCTGAGTCTTCTCAAACTGCTTATGTGGGTTAGGTTAAAGTCCAGACCTCTGGGTTATGATGCTGATGAAAACCATCCTCCCTCTCTGCCCAAGAGCTCTTGGAAAGGGCTTGGGGTGTTTCTCACCAGTTCTGCCCTCACCCCACAGCAGCTCCAGCTCCTCTAGCAGGTTTCCCTCACCTCACAGTGACACTGTCACACATAACTACATCAAAATCTCAACAAAGCTGCAGGGGCAGTAAGTGCCCGTAGTGGGCAATATAAATCCTTTTGCAGTCAAAACTGGAAAACTCATTTCCTAATCTCCCTTTCATGTTTGCATGACCCTTCCATTGTTTTGTGCCCCAGAGCATTGATAAGGACAAATGCATTTTGTGGACAGTACAAAATCAATTTCATCCTATGACCTGCTGGGTACCAGAGCCTCTGCTCCACAGGGGAGGAGCTGTGGCCATTTCACAGGCATGCTGATCCCCAAAGTCACCATCTCAACTTCTGCTGGCCTCCTAGACAGCAGAGAAGTGCTTTGCTCACCAGGCAGGGACAGCTCTCAGCCTCCTCCCTATTACCTGTCCCTCTTGCCGTTGTACCTGCACCAAGATGGAACATTCTGAAACCTCACAGCTTTGAAAGCTGTTTGCAGCAGAGCTACACCAGGGAGCTTCTACTTCCTGCTTTATTTAACACCCAGCCCAACGTTTTGTTTAATTAGACTTGTATCTTTTAGAAGCAGGTGTAATTATTGTGGGCAGACACCCCGATTTCAAAGACTACATCTATGTCACCTGGTTATTAAGAAGGGTTTTGCCTAGGATAGCTGAAATAATTTGCAAGAGAAAACCAGATTTTCCATCCCTTGTGGCATTATAGGTAGCAACTTTTAATGAAATTGGCAAACTTGCCATTGTAGCTTTAAAGTTATTTAACGTCTCCCCACTTTGCCACCTGATTCTCTTAATTTAATATGGCTTGCAATTAGCTTCTGCAGCCTTCATTCAGAGGAGCTTGTTCAAAATCACTTACCAAAACCAATCCTTTGGCACCATTACAGTGAAATGCTTGAAGGTCTGCAAACCCCTCACATACAGATAAGAGGGTGAATTTTTTTTTGCAGTGAGTGCTCATTTCTTGTGCTAAAAATGAAGCCAAATTTTGCTGCATTTACTTCAGTGGAGACAAATAGCCTTATCCTAGAGCAAGTAAGGTAAGTGTGGTGGATGTGAGGTTTCCTTTGGATTGTGGTTCTTTAATCTGTGCCTGAGGTGACACCAGGATTTCTTTCTTAGCACTTTGCAGGACTGAACTCAAACTGAAGTCTACAACCCTTTCTTTTCAGATGTTGTTGGAACAAATATAAAACATTTTAAAATATATCCATTTTCTTTACAGTTTGTGTTAAATGCTGGGTGCCAAGCTAAAAGTATCACCCTCTCTTTGTCTTCTGTGGGACTCATGCTGAGTCTCTCTGAGCTGTTGAGCGATAGAAAGTTTAGCTAGAGCTTTACATTTATTTCTATGTGAATTGCATATGCATGTGTACCCTCTATGCAGGCAATTTAGAGGGACATTTGCTGCCTCCAGAATGTGTTCAAATTGCTTGTTTTACCCAGCTATCTTGGTTATAAAGAGTTTTCACAATGTTCAGTTTTGTTTTCTCATTTCTTTGCTTTTTAGCAATATTGAACCTGATGGAGAAACAGATTTGTTTTCTTTTTTAATGATTATTGTCTATGCTGATGACTTTTCCCCAGTAAAATGTAGGACAATTGATTAATGTTGTGAAAAGTAATTTGTGTTGCTTTGTAAAGCTTGCAACTATTTCTGTGTTGCTTTTATGTAAGGCTGCAGACTGTAAGCCTGATTTTAGGAGCAAATCATAAGTGGAATGAATATGTGTTACTGTGAGAAAGGAATTGCAAAGCTGTGATAGACAGGCCAATGGTGATTTCCTGCTGCCTCTCTTTTCAGGTTAATAGCTGGTCTCTCTAAATGACAGGTCTCTAATTCTTCCACAAGCTTTCTTGTAAATGTCTTCTTCCCAAATCATGTCAAGCTGTGGAGTCCCTCTAAAAACAGTCATAGCAATAAAGCAATGTACTCTGAACATTTTTACTACTATCTAGTCTGAAATGCTGAATTTTTGCTACCGAAACAAAAAGTGTGAGAAGAATATTGTAGCAAATAAACAATATGAATAATAACTAAACAAATATCTATTTAGATGATACACCATACAAATTGGTCTCTATTAATCTGTTTATATTACTTTCTCTTACACTTCTCATCCTAAACCTCTTGAATCAGATATTATGCAGAATATCAAATGAGTGCTGAGCAATTCTTACTTGACAACATAATGTGGAGATAATACTTTACCCATCTAACCCAGTATATACAAATATAATAGCACATGGCACAAAATTAAGCTATTGCCTGCTGTTCCACTGAGCTAAAAGGCTCTTTTGGTCAGAAATGGAACACAATTGTGTCCAAATCTCAATACAGTGACATATTAGATAGTAGTGAATCTAGGGTGGATACCCCTATGGTTCATTAGGGGATGCTAGGGGCTGTGAAGCTACATCTAGACTAGGGTATTAAAAATATTAATTTTTAAAAATTTTTGCTGGTTTGTTTACTGGTAAAGAGACCAAGAGGCATGATCTCCCCTGCCAATATAAGCAGGCTGTAAAACAGCATGGTGGGGCACACACAGCCTGCTGGAATGGTCCTCAAGGACCATCCCTGAAAGTGTCCTGGGGGTGGCCTGGGAGAACACTGGCTTATATGGCCAGGGACCAGCCTGAGCATGTGAACAGTGTCCTGCAACACAGAATTTATCATTTTCCCAGTAATAGTCCTTGGCACTGTTTAATGCAAACCTACATGTTCAGCATGATCTTTGTCCTGGTTTGATATCTGTTCTTGCTGCTCACCTATAGACATGTTCACCACATCCCAAATTCATCCTGCCAGACCCATTTGTGGCTGGAAGGATTGGATTGCCACTTTGCCAAGCAGAGAATGGAGGGATGACTGCACAGGGAGGGGATTCAAGGCTGAACACTGAGAGGCCTGGGCACACTTTGTCAATTAAACAGATCTGGAAATACTAGAATGCTGAAGTACCGCTTGTGATATGTACAGTCAACAAACAATCATCCAGTTGCACAGTCTGCAAATACAATGCACAGAAAACAGTAAAGGGGATAATGAAGTAGGCCAGAGTTTGGGATTATGTGGGATAGACATGCTTCTGTTGCCCCCATGCTTTGACTGCCTTTTATCCTGACTTCAGCTGTTTGTGTCTTGGGATTTTTTTCACTATTTGGATTTTCTTTATTTTCAGTTTGTTGTTAGACATTCACAGTCCCCCACCAGTTTCATCAGAAAATCCAGGATAGCTACATGTGATGCCCAGAAATTGACAAAACATTTTTTCTGTAACCAGTGTTTAATGGAGATTGAATTTTAAAAATCTCCAAAATTGTTATTTTCTTCTGACAAATGGAAATAACACAGACAGGAATGATTTTCAGTGGGCTTTATTTCTGGCTGATTCTAAGCTGATTAAATTAAACACTCATTCTTCTTCACAAAACCAAACTAAAAACCTCTGCCAAGGCAGGTTGTAGCATTACTGTGCATATGTTAATATGGAATTGTATTTTGGACTCAAAAACTACAATCCAAGGTGACCAACAAAAACAACAACAAAAAAAATCATAATCATAAATTCCAAGTAATTTTTCTATGGCTCTTTTTTTTGACCATGTCAGATAGCATATTGTATGCTGTTTGGATTTGGTACTCTGAAGTTTATTTTTTACTAAGTAAGTGTAGCACCTATATGCTGGATGTGAACAGAACCTAAACAGAACAGAAACTTAGGGATTTACTGACAGTGCAGAATAATTGTGCTTCTGGCCAGCAAAAAATCTAGTATGTTTTGGAAGGGGAACAAAACCTCAGGGGGGAAGGCAAGGCAGCTTGTTGCCATCAGCAATAAGTGGCAGGAAGTCATACTTCACATTGAGCTAGAATAACACAAATGACTCAGGGAAGCACAATAATAACTGCAGCCATTTTGCTGGGGGCAAGTAATTGAGAGACATGGGAAGCAGTTTTAGGAATGCCAAAAAAGACATCATTATTGGCTATTTGATGGGACATGTCAAAAAGGCACAGACAGCTGAATATTACGACACATTTGAACAGACATGTCTGTAGCAGCTCAGACAATATTCCACAGATGGGGAGCTAATGCTCAGGAGTGACATAAGCAAGGAAGACATGAAGGTATTCACACTCCACTTCAGCTCTGCTGTATCCATGATGTGTGAGCAGCTCACCAGTCCCAGTGAGACAATGGGATGCACTATGTGGGCTGTGCAGATTGCTGGGTCATCTCCTTCTCTTGCAAATCCATAATGGCCAGTAGCTAGTGTGAGGATTGCAAAGAAGACAGAAGTTCTTAGAGTCTCATAATAACTCCATTCACTGCACTAGACTGTATTGTGTGTTGACTTCCATGTCAGCTTACAGATAATGGCTGTAGAGGAGAAACAGCTATGAATATGGAATTATTCCATGTAAGTGTTCTTAGCACTGAAAATAGGAAATGAAACCTTTTTTCAGACTAACATTTTTGTTCTTATTATGAAACATGCTTCTACAATTTTAATTTTTGCAACTCCTCTTGTTTGATACTACTTTAAAATCAGTCTTGCTTGCCTTTGGCTATATACTGCTTATTTTATTTCTGTGATTATCCTACAGTAGCTAATGAAAGCTATATCCACAAGCATAGCCAGGAATAGTATAATTGGCCTGGGCCATAGCAGTGGCTTTGCACTGGGGAGACTCCAGTGGGGTGATTTTTGAGTAGGCAGAATGCCTGCTAGCTGGATTTGATGGTGCTGCTCTGGAGGAGCTTCCTTCTCACAGACTCAGCTGGCAGGGAGCCACTGGTGGGATATTTCTTTATGATGGAAAACATTCCCTTCTTAGGGTTATTTGGCTTCTTTAATTTTTCACTAAGATAATTCCATGCAGGTTTAAGCTAAGAGAGCTTTAACCATGTCTTTCATATGTTTTGTTTTCTTTCTGAGGAAAACCACAATTTTCTCGAGAAGTTGATTTTATGTGCTGGGAGTTTTTATTTGTGTAGGATCCCATTAGCCTTATCTGTCAAAAACACTTCTAATGGTGAGTCACACATTAGTGATGTTTCATATTGATTACTAAATGTAAAGAGCAGCTTGAACTGCATCTGGGACACTTGAATGCCACCCTTGAGCAGTTTGGGGAGGGAGGTGATGGCCTCCCATTTGTGATCTGCAGCCTGTGTGCTCCTCTGAGTGCCATTAAAAAGAAAGGGAATTGGAGGATGTGTGATTTATAGAAAAGAGCATCCCTGTTTTGTCACTTTCTTCCTTGCAAATATGTGTTGATTTGCACATGCAGGGCCATTTTAATTTAAAATGCCAGAGCAGCAGGACACCAAGTTTCTCAAAGCAAGTGACCAACTCTAGAAATTCTACTAGACAGCAAAAAACCAAGTTTCATCTTTACTTCATCATCCACATGGTTTATTTCAGCTCATAAGCTAATACAGTATAAAGCATGAAAATATCAACCCCATAAAAATTAAGTCCAGCACCCTCTAATAATGAGACCCTTGTCTTAAAACAGGGTCCTGCAACCTACATTAATCCTACAATCTACCTTTACAAGCCCTTAAAATAACTTCACAGGGCAACATTTGGCATCCTTTACTGTAGTATTTTTGTCAGCCTCTGTGGTCACCAATATAGGTTCTTAAGACAGAACTGCATGTCTTCAAAAATGAGCAAATATGTATGAGAGTGTTACACAAATTTTTAATGCAGATATGCTACCTTGTGAAAGATTTTGCTGGCAAATACTATTGGTGGCATGTTTGTTACTTGTTTTAATTGTGGCAAAATAAAAATATAGGTACAAAACTATTTTTAGAAATGAAAACTGCTGCCACTGGGCAACATTCTCAAGAGAAGATGGAGATATAATCAAACAGTAATAAATAAATGGTATTTATGCTGTTTTATTCTGTTTTGCCTTAGAAAGACTCTTAATGAAAATATGTAAAAAAATTTTAAAAGTATTTGGTATTGTCTGGTTGTCTGGTTTAATGCACAGAAGAGGTTAAATAGTGCAGGACTGGACTTTTTCATCACTGAAATCAGTAAAAATGAAAGATTTTGACATTAATATTAATCATTGCAGAGAGGAGGAGGCTGCCTTAAGGTCTGTTTGCTTTATTGAGGCTGGTTTTCAGACTTCATATTTTAAACTTAACTTATTCTTTTCTCCTAAAACAAGACAGCAAGCATATGCTCAGCCTACCTATTAATCTCCAGCCAGCAACATTCAGTTTGGAACCAAAATCATCTTGCATACAAGCAGTGTGAGCTGAAAGTCAAAAGTGCTAAGCAGCTGGGATTTTATTAGTCTCATCTTTATCAAGTGTACTCAGTTAAATTTGTACAGTCAGTGCTTTGGGTTAAATTGCCTGAAACATTTTTGCTGAGCTTTTTTCTACCGTGTTTGCCACAGCTCTGTGCTCTTCTGTTCAGCATCTCAGTTTTATACACGTGGTGCAGCTTCCATGATGCAGCCCTGGGCAGGATCAGCACAGAGATGTGTGATCCTTTCGTGCCCATGGGGCACATTTCACCCAAGGATTCTAAGTCTCCCAATGGATGGCAATTAGGTGCAGAAATATATCTCTTTCATTTACATTGAATTGCCAGTTTTGGGGACCAGGATCCCAGACTTTGGTATCTCCCAGCTATGTCAGTGCTGGATTTAAACCACTTAAGAATAATCATGGACAAAATGAGAAGCTGTGAAATGATCAGGTGATAAAATGAGGATTATCCTCTCTCCACGCTGGAGATTCACATATAACTTGCAATTGTAATTTTGATACACACACAAAAATAAATAAATAAAAGTGACAAATAGAATTCGTAGTGTAAAAATTGGTTTAAAGTTTATCTGCTTGAGTTTTCTAGGATTACGTTCTGAACTCTTTGTCACAAGTTCTAAAATTCAATCAGTGCAGACAAAAGTGTCCATCAGAGTTGGTGTCCATCAAGGGGTTGAGTTTAAATGGAGCACAGTGTTGTATAAATGGCAGAGAGAGCTGAGCTGAGATCACCTATGTAGTGTGACCTTCAAAGGGGGACAGTCACAAAGATGGAGATTTTTTCTACAAGTGTTAAAATTTTCTGGATAAATTAATTTCCTCCACCTATTACCTACATATATTGAATCAGAGTAGATAATTTGTAATAATAAAAATAAAAATAAAAATAAAAATAAAAATAAAAATAAAAATAAAAATAAAAATAAAAATAAAAATAAAAATAATACTAATACTACTACTACTACTACTACTACTACTAATAATAATAATAATAATTTCCTGGCCAGACAACCCCAGGTCACATGAAGACATACTTGCATTAGTCATCTGTTATGTTTCAGTTGTGGACCAAACAACACCATGTATACTTCAGCTTTGCTATTAGCTCTAAACATGAGCTGCCAAAACACTTTTTGTTGTCTCACCATTTGTAAAGTGGTTCTGCTATTTAATTTTTTCTCAGAAGTGCTGGGAAAATTAATACAAGCTGGAAACATTTACCATGAATTTTAAACTTGTAAAGGGCTTCTAAACTTCTAAGTATTGTTTAATTGAGCTACCACTTTCTTTGTTCACAATAATGACAGGAAAAACAGAGAAATATGTTTTGAACCAATTTTTTAACAATCAGCTGCCAAACCTAAGTCTTCTCTGTTGGTGGACAGTAAAGAACTGATTGTACATTTTTCTCTTTTCTTTTTTCAAATAAGGGAGCATTCAGAGTGATGCTTTGAATGAATTCCAGCATGAGTAATTACATCCTACCATATTTAAATATCAATTATATGTGGGGTTTTTTTAAATTCATTTCCTGTTTCACACTGCTGGATAAGGTTGCTGTGCCCTGTTGAACAGTAGCCACATTCACCCTGAAGCTGGCAGGGATTCTGTGGCAGACAAAGTGATATCTTTATGAATTACGGATGATTTTCTGAATGCTTCCACTCACACTAGTTTTACTCTGGGACAATTTCAGTAGTGTCTGCTCTGACTTACAGCAGCATAAGTGTGTGTGGGAATTATGATACAATAACAACTATATAGATATTAAATCATCAATAGCACTTGATACTGCAGGAAGCTGATTGATATAAAGCTGAATTCTGTAAAATTCACTATTCAATATTAAAAAAAACCTATCTTAGAATTAGTATTTATCCTCTTGCTTTTTTTTTCTCTGTTTAATCAGGATGAATTGTGAATATGGACTTTCCACTTTAACTAATTTACAGAACATTAATTAGGCCCCTGGTATTTATAGTGTGTACAGTAGTGTGGCATTTGAGTTATACTCAGTAGTTACACCAAGTACTATTCAATAACTCTTTCCATTGAATATTATACCAGATTTCTTTGAGGGGAAAATAAAAGACTCCATGACCCAAAAACCCCCATATTTATTTCTGAGGAACATGGGTAAGAGCTCATGACTGGTGAGAAAATCGAATTATTTTCATTTATTCACAAGCCAACTTCATGCAATGAAGAAAGAAAAGCAGATGAGGACTATTTCAGTTTGGCTTTGATGGTATTGTGAGATACTGAGTCCTCTAAACCCCAGGCTGAATAGAAACTCAAGATAACCTTGCAGTATCTTGATCTTTATTTGCCAGAATATAGGGTCTGCTACTGTAGTACTGACAAAAGTAAGGAGGTGTCCAGATGTCTCTAAAAGAAGCTGGATGTGATACTTAAGTGTCTTGCAGACTTGCTTTATCTGGACTTTGGTCCTTAAGAGCCATTTTTTGGATATTAATCATAGGTTTGGGGTTCCACTGATGGGTACCTGCTCAGCATGTTCCAAATGATGAATCTACAGAATGGGGCTGACCTCAACACCTTTAGCATGAGCAGAAAATCCCTTAATTAAGGTGATACTGGCCTTATTTTTCAAGTTAAATTGGGTGGTATATTTGTGAGGACATTTGGTCTCTCCTGGTTGCAGGGACTAACCAAGGTGGCCTGCAGTGGAATATTAGGGCCTTGTTTTATAAAATTGAAATTTTGAAGTAATGCTTTATGCTTGTGAAATCAGATAAAGAGTTAATGCCTAAAGAGGAACAGAGGCTAGACAGTGTTAAAGGAATAAAGCAGGTATTTATTAAAAAGCCTACTAAGATACACCTTGGGCACTAGAAGAGCCTGGCTGTGGCTACACCCAAGATGAACCCAAGATGGACAGCTGGTCATGAATTTTCACACTTTTTAAAGTTTTGATCCATTTCCATATTGGGTTAATTGTCCAATTGCAGCTTTGGGTAGTGAAGTCCCATCCTCCCAAATTGCTCTCCTCAGTTTGCTGTGTTTGCACTTTTTGGGCCTGAAGCTGCAACAGTGTCCTTGGTTCTCAGGCTGGAAAAGGATTGTTTTGTCAAACTACCCTGTGAGGAGAACTTAGTAGCACTGTATGTGAAGTTCAGAGTCACACACTAAGGCAGTACAGAATCTGAAAAATATGAAAGCTAAAACTTAAGGCATCAGAGTCACTGGTCTAGGGGCTGTGTAGAAACTGAATGTTTCTTAGCTCAGACATCACCAAACTATCCCAAAAGATAGAACCAGCTCCAACAACAAATTAAGGTTACTGCTGACAGCTGTGCTGTTTGCCAAGCAGCAAGACAAGCCTTGATCTTTTTTCTGTTCTCTTCTAATGGGCAGAAAAAATGTTGTTTCTTTTCCCATCAGGCAATTTACATCCAAGATTCAAAAGAGGGAGTAGTGACTGGGTGACCTTGACTTGCACAGAACAAAGCTTCAAATAGAATTAAACTGTTCCTAGTGAGCCTGGCTGGTCTTTTGACAACACTCTTGTATTGCTTTGGGTTACAGAGTCCACAGGCACAGATTTATTCTGCACTCTAATTGCAAATACCTATATTAGATGGCAGTCTGAGAGATTTATAATGATTGAAGTGTTAATTCTGAAGTATCTCACTGACATATACCTTGTTCATGTTTCTATCTAGTAAGCAAGATAAATCTGTGAACAGGAACTTCTGTGCACATCAGTCTTGTTGACTAAAGATCATGTATTGAGAGTTTGTTATTATGTGAAGAAAATTACTTATTAGAATAATGGTTTTGCAGTTGCATACAGGGCTGGCATCATTTGGATTAATGTATTCATTTCATATAAATTAAAATAAGATTTCATATAATGGAACCAGGGCTAGGTGCACTAACGGGGACAATCTGTACGTGCAACCCACAGAGGCCCCTAATTTTGGACACCAAGAAGAGCTGTGGATGAATGTTTGTACATAGCCTGTCCATGTATAATATTTCTGCTCACCTAATTCACACACGGGCATGTTCGAAAATAAACCCATATATCATTTTCCTTCTTTCAGCAGAACTAGAGTGACTTTCATTCAAATGCCACTGAAGCCCAATTGCACTGGAAGACAGATCAGTATTCAAGCTGTCTGCAAAGAAGACTGATGTTGGTCATAAGTCCCATTATCTGACAGCCCTGATGTGGGCTTGAGGTGAGATACAGCTGTGATCAATGCTGCTTAACTCTACCATTGATGGCTCATCTACACGTGGTAGAGCAGAGACCAAATTATGCTGAAAAGCACTTTTAATGGGGTTGCTACCTGTGGTGTGACACTGACAAACAAAGCATGGTCTCTGCATGACACATTTTTTAGATGTACTTTAGTACAGCACCCAGTGCAGCTGTAACAGTGCAGGGTGGATCTCATCCCAGCAATTCTACTTGATTATTGAGATACTGACATTTTATCACATGGTTGTGCATCACCTTTGCACAAGCATCCTCTAAGGTTTTGTATCCCAATTCCTAAGCTTATTGTTTTCTTATATTTCTTTACAATTGAGAGGAGATTGTGCTGTATTACAGCTGGCTGGCTCATAAATCCCCATGGCAGGTGAAGATCTGAGCTTGTACTTCCTGAATATTTTTCACACTGTAATAAAATAATACATATTTGAAATAGGCAAGAGACACATGCTCTAAGCTGGCCAGAAGTGGTGTCTTCCCACAGGGTTGTTGGGGACCCCAGTTTTGTGCCTGCTTTGCCTTACATGGAGCAGAATCCCAGACTCCAGGTAAGCATCCTTATTCTCACAATATAATATACAGAGTACCTTACTCTGATGGTAAAGGAGAGTTCATTTCTTCCCTGTCTTCTTCTTTGGACTGGACAGCAATGTCCCCCAAGAGGCTATTACATATTCCTATGATACAGTATATCAGGAGGATGTTGCCAAAGGAATATCAGCCTGTGAATTTCCTACTGCTAAAACTGCCTTATTTTGGTTTTATTTTGAAAATAAGTGTTAAATATGGCCATTATGACAAGAATGAATTAATCTAAATTCTCTTTGTCTAACTTTCTACTTAAAAACTTCATTACCTGCTGGGTTGTTTGGTTGGTTGTTTTTTTTTAATCAGATTGTACTTCTAAGGCTAAAGCATGTTGGATTCCTGGAAGCATTTCTGTTTTCAGTGAGAACCTCTGTTAATATGATTCAATCATTTCTAAATGCAGACATGTGCTCAGCAAATTTGATAAGCCCTGAGATGAATTTAGATGCACAAAAATGGTGAAGCAGCCTAATCCTTCCTACAGAAGATAATGTTTAAACAAATTTACTTCATTCAATGAAACACCTGGGCAAGCTTATTTAATATAGTCTTTGCATTTAATTATCCCCTAGGATGGGGTACTTGCCATATTTAAAAATATGATTATTTTCTTTAGTATTAATTATTTTAAGATCCTCAAAGGAAACTAGGAGAGAAATAAAAAAAGGGGTCTTAATTAACCTGAGGCACCAAGAGTCATCTTTCTGGAATAGAGAAGATGGGATACGAAACAGAAAATAAATAGTGCTTTAAAAATCATGAATAATGACGAATAGGTTTTTAAAATCTGAAAAGAATTCCATATGAAGGAATTGTTGCTAGGCATTAATATCAGAAAGGCACACTTCCACATAAAACTGTCTTAGAGAGGAAAGACAGTAATGGAAAAAATATTTCTGTGAAGAAATCAATATGCACAAAATTATTGGCAGAAATCAAGGAGGTGCAAAATTTATGATATACCCAGAGAACAATACAGCCCAGAGTCAGTCTCCTCAGTTCTTCTCTCTTGCTCTTGTGGGGATGGCATAAAGGAAGCTATTCCTTTTGGGAAGAATTTATTCCACAGTATATTTCTGGCAAGTAGTTTTACTAAAAGTGGTATCACTGCATAATCCTGTTAGTCCTGTCCTTGCAAGAAGGAATACTGCATGTGAAAACAGGAGACCCTGTTCTCACCACAACTGGAACTGCAGTAGGGATGGGGTTTGGATGTTCTAATTCTAGACAGCAAATCAACCCACTATGGCAGCTTGTGCATGAGTAATTAAATCACTGGGGCTTTTTGCTTCATCATTACAGCTTGAAAGGATATTTACTATGTGGGTTTGCACAGGACACGTGTAGTTGTGTGTAATTGTATGTATGCATCCTCTAAATGGTTATTTGGTTGCCTGGGCACAAGCAAGAAGGAATTGTGCATATTTTAGGCAGTTTTTCAGTGTTGTGCTTCCAGTTTACTCCTGTTTAATCATTTGATGGTATTTTGCTACTTGAAAGTTTAAATGCAGTCTTGCAAATATAATGATATATGTGCCTTAACCTTTACAAGGAGCCAGACAGCACCTCGTGCTATTGGCAGCAGATTTGCCTTGTATTCTGCTCCTGCTATGAACTGTATGTTCCATGCTCTGTAGGTGGAAAAAGGGATTAAAAACAGTTTCTCAACAGAAGTACCTTTGACTTTTATTCTGTCAATTAAAAGGCAATTGCACAAATTTTAATTTCCAGTCAAAGTTAAAGCAGTTACCAAATCATACTCCTGCTTTAATCTGGAAAAAAAAATTTAAGCTGTTTTTTGCCACTTGCAAAAGTAATTCAAAGTCAGCTCTCACAGTTGAAATCAAGACTTGGTTTTCCTTTAGTTTTTCAAAAGGCATGGGGTTTATTTCAGTTTTTTGTGGACACTTTGTGTAGGTGCTTATAATCTCTCTTTTTTCACTACTGGTCATTCCAATTCATCTGAAAATGTTTTGTTGGGCTGAGTCTTGGTGTTGAAAGCATGTGTTTTCTCTGGGATACTTCTGAAATTATAGGAAGGGCTTGTGAATATTGGAAATGAGAGAAAAAAAAAATTGGCCATCTATATGTTTATTCCTTGCAACAGAAATATTCATGATCAAATTGAAATATACTGCTATTTTGTCACTCAAGCCATTCCCAGAGATAACATAGCATGGAGCAAGTCTGGAGAAGAGCAGTCAATATGCTCAGAGGGCTGGAATATCTATTCTATAAAGCCAGGCTGAGAGCTGTGGCTATGTATCCTGAAGAAAAGAATGTTTTGGGAATTATTTAGAGCACCTTCCAGTACCTAAAGGCCCATCCACAGGCAAGCTGGAGAGGACCTTTTGACAAGGGCGTGGAGTGACAGTACATGGGCAAATGTCTTCAAACTGAAAAAGAGTAAATTTAGATCAGATATAAAGAAGAAATTCTTTACTGTGAGGGTGGTGAGGCACTAGCACAAGTTGCCCAGAGAAGATGTGGATGTCACATCCCTGGAAGTGCTCAAGGACAGGTTGGATGAGGCTTTGAAGTGGAATTTGTGCTTGTTTTCGACGGTGATGTTTGAACCAGATTATTTTTAAGGTCCCTTCCAAACAAAGGGCCCTTAAAAGGGCCCTTTGATTCCGTGAGACCCATATTCCTCTCCTCTGTCAGTGGCAATCCATCAGCCCTCTCTCTGAAATGATCCTGTGAACATCCTGCCATGATATTCACGGATGGCACCCTTAAAGGTGGAAGTGTGTGTTGATCAGGTCTGTGGGTCTCGGACGGGGCGGGAGTTCCGAGCCGCGCTGTCCGGGAGGCGGTGGCAGCGCCAGCAGATCTCGGGTGTGCTAAGCTGGGGTGGCTGTCCTCTGCTGCCAGAGGAAAAGACTTCTGAGGAGGTTTTCTAAGGCTGGAAAAGACCTCTGAGAAGATTGAGTCCAATCTGTGACCGAACCACCACTAAATCACTATGTGCCACATCCAGTCTTTCCTTAAACACCGCGAGGGATGACAACTCCATCACCTCCCTGGGCAGCCCGTTCCAATGTCCAGAAACCCGTTCTGTGGAGAAATTCCTGCTAATGTCCACCCTAAGCCTCCCCTGGTGCAGCTTGAGAGCGCATCCTCCGGGAGAAGAGGCCAGCCCCCAGCTGGCTCCAGCTCCTTCCAGGAGCTGCAGAGGGTGATAAGGTCACCCCGAGCCGCCTTCTCCGCGCCCGGTGACCGCGGGGTCAGGGCGCTCGGGGGAGGAGCGGGAGCGGGAGCGGGAGCGGGAGTGGGAGCGGACCGAGGGGGTAAAAGCAGCGGAGCGGGGCTGAGAGGGAGCGGCGGGACAGCGGAGCAGAGCGGACGCGCTGCCGAGCCCGGGGCTGCCGTGCCGAGCCGTGCCGAGCCCTGCCGTGCCTTGCCGTGCCGAGCCGTGCCGTGCCGTGCCGTGCCGAGCCGAGCCTTGCCGTGCCGTGCCTTGCCGGGTCGGGCCGTGCCGTGCCGTGCTGTGCCGAGCCCGGGGCTGCCGTGCCGTGCCGTGCCGTGCCGGGCCATGGCGGGGCTGCGGCTGCTGCTGGGGCTGTGGCTGGGGCTGTGCCTGTGCCCGTGCCCCGGCCCGGCCGCATCCTGCAGCCCCCGCTGCCGGCACGGAGGGCTGTGCCTCGCCGACGGCTCCTGCCTCTGCTCCAAGGGCTACGAGGGCGAGCGCTGCCAGCACGGTACCGAGCGGGGAGCGGGGATGGGCGCCCACGCCGCAGCATCCTCGGGATCCGACCTGCTGGGCGTGTGCGTGAGGGAGGGGCGGTGCTGCAGAAGGCGAGGTGGAGGAAGAGAGTTAAGACAGCCTTTGGGGAGGTGAGGCAGGGATGGCAAAGTGGTGGAGCTCAGCCGGAGCCAGCGGGAGTTCCTCACGGTGGTAAGCAGACCCCGCTGTCGGAAAGGGCCGTGGGTCCATAAAGAGCTTTTTGCCGCTTGGATGTTGGGTAAGAGGCGGCTCCCCGGACAGGCTTTGGTGTTTTATTCCTCCTAATGCTTTAACTGTGTGCTTAAATACTTGCCTGGAAGTATTTAAAGAATCACAGTCAGCTTTGAAAGGACCAGAAGGTCACCGGTCCAACCTCCCTGCCCAAGCAGGGTCATCCTAGAGCACAATGCACAGGATTGCATCCAAATGGTTCTTGAATGCTTTTAGAGTCATGACAACATTCTAAGCCACAGCAACACCTAACATCTCTAGGTACAATTAGTCGGGATTAGTCACTAACAAAAACACCAAAAGGGTGTGTAGAAAGTAGGTTGCTTTCTGGATTTCATTTTATTTAGAACAGCTTGTGCTTGTAGAAGTACTGTCGTTTATTCCCTGGATGTCACCTAATGCACAGAGTCATTTGGACATCCCATTTCCATGGTAGGAGGCATAAAGCTAGAGTGGAGTCTGTTGCTGCTGGTTTCCATGGAAAGAAGAAGTATTTTTGGAAATGGCACCTAATATGCAAAAGAAAACATTGTGAAGAAGAGTTTTAGTTTAAACTCTGTTCAATGTAACATGTTAGATTTCTACTTTTCTAATTTTCTTTAAAAGTTTAACCACAGAACTTCTGGCTATTAAATGCTAAAAAATCACTCAGTGTCAGGAGCTCCTTTGCTTTGCCTGGTTGTCCTATGTGAAGAGGTGATAAAATTGTACAATATTTGTTCTAATTTTCCACGTCCTTCATTTAAAACGTGGAGTTTTTTTAACACTGAAATGAGATGCTGAATATTTCATTCAGCTCTGTAATCATTCATGGAGTGTTGTTTCATTTTGAGGCTGAGGCTAGCAGGTGGTGACAAAAGATCTGTAGCTAATGTGCTGTGTAGTGGAGATTAACAGCTATGCTGTATGAACTAAGCTGTAGGAACTTTTGGTTCCTAGATATTTTGGGGTTTAGGGGAGAGGTGAAATATTGGTGGAGAGGCAGATCAGTTCTTGAACTGGTGAGGTGAACTGTCTGGAATTGTTAAAGAAACCACTGAATCCTTGTGCTCCTAAGCTCATCAGTGTAGAAAAGAAATTGTCTGAATGAAGTTTCTTCCCTTGTTCTGAACACTGTGTGAAATAACACAGAAACAGAATATTTCTTAAATTGGGAGCTCTTGTAGGGCACTTCCAAAGAAATGAGAGCATCTGGTAAAAGTTACAGAGAGCTGAGCACTGGCTGGTTTTTCATACATCTCTGTCCTTTCTTTGCCTGCCCATACTCATTCTGCAGGTACAAAAGTCCTCCATTCTTCAGTTGGGTTTTTTGAGAGTGAAATAAGTCTATAAGGACAAAATCAGGATGGTGTTACTCATTGTTCATCTTTTCCATACTTTTCACCCATCCAGTCAAAGAATAAGTAGAGAGCTCATTTCACACCACCAGCTAACTCAGATGAGACTCCCTGAGATGGATAGGTTTCTAAAACCTGTGTGTGAGTGACAGCAGACAGCAGGACTGATTCAGGGATGATTATGACTAGCAAAGAGTCTATGGGATAGGTAATTTATTTTCAATCTGACTGGATTTATCCAGAATTAAGATTTTTATTTGTACCTTATCGAACCTGTCCAAGCTGTCAGATGCTTTTCTTCCAACAGATGATTTAGAGTTATGAGAAAAGTTACATTTATCTTGATTCTAGCTAAACAATCACTGTACATTTCAGAAAGATTTCTGCAAAGCCAGCTGAAGCAAAAAGGAGGGAGAAAAGTGTGTGGGGGAGAAAGAAATCCTGGCTTACTTCTGGAGACATTTTAGAGAAGAGATATAAGGAATAGAGTATGTAACTTTCCTGAAGAGGAATGTAGGAATCCAGTAAAGAGTAAAAAGTTCAATATTTCATCTTAAAAATCATGATGCCTCTCAAGCTGCAACATCTTTTTATTGAATAATTTCTTCTTATCACCTATTTTCTTACCTGTTATTTCTCCACTTCAGTTATCAAAAGCTTTTTTGGCAGTCCAGCTATGGTCCTTTTAATATGAGTCTTTCTTGTGCCTGTTCTGTCCAGGCCCAAAACATCCCTTAATTTTGAGTGCTTAAAAGCTTAGTATGGTGAAGTGCTCTCTGTGCAGAGAAATTATTTCATCTTATGTAAGATGACATGGCAGACATATCTTAGAAAATATGAAGACAAACTGATGAAAATATTAAAATGTGCAAATTTCTTATGTATTTAAGTGGTAACTTTAATAAGATTCACCAGTATCTATCCAACCTTTCTTTGTTGTCTGTTTTTCAGCTACATGTTATCCAAAATGCAAAAATGGGGGAGAGTGCCTCCGACCTGGAAAATGCAGATGCCCACCTGGGTATGGGGGTAGATACTGTCATAAAGGTAAGACCCAAGGAAGAGGCAGCTTGGAAACACAAGGAGTTTGAAAACAGACTAAATTAACTTAGGATGTCTCAAGTCCTGGATCAAATGCACTTGAAATAATGACCTTAATTCTGTAAATCTCTGACCTTACTATCAAGACATGCATGGCCTAGAGGATCTGCCTGCTTGCAGGAGGATGGGATGGAGTACACAAACTGAAATGTGTTGTGAGAATCTGAGCAAACGTTTTGCCTTTGAAAATATTCTTTTTATGTGCTATGTAAATATTCCATTTAGCTCCATAACAGATTCTTTTTAAATAATTTATTGAGATGGCTTGTATAGATACATACTTCTGCACTAAGTGGTTGAAACTTTTATGCAGTAGCTGCATAACATTGAGGGCCAGTCACTGAGGATATGTATGGCAAAGTATTGTTAAGAGGTAATTGGAGAGACAGAGAAGGATAGAACAAGCAGCTGATGCCAGATGAGCTGTTTAAAGACAATAATTTGAAGTCCTGTGCTGCTTCTGAAATGCCTGGTGTATGCTGTCTTCCACAGTAAGCTGTGAAGGAGGCTGTCAGAATGGTGGGGAATGCATCTCTGTCAATGGAGTTGTGAAGTGCCTTTGTGCCTCTGGCTGGACAGGATCAAGATGCCAGGAAGGTGTGTGTCTACATTCATGCAAATATTTGTATTAATTTTAAAACTGCAATAACAGAAACATTTAAAAAGTATTAAGGGCCTAATAAGTATGGAAATGTCATTGCATTACTATAGAAATGAGTGACCTACATTATGGGTACTTATACAGATAAAATAGTGTGAAAACATTTTGCATTATGGTGTACAACTGTTCACATTTAAACCAAGATGGATAACTCAGTACCTGTATTTTTTTTCCATTTCCATGGTCCTGGAAATGCTTTTGGAGTTACACCAGCTGAATATCTGGCCTAGAAGAAAATGTGTTTTGCCATTTTGACTTGTATCATCCTGAATCTTTCATTCTGTCAGGATTCTTTTACATCAGTTTTATAAATCCTGCTGACTTACCCATTCTTTCTGTTGCAGCAATTTGTCCTCAAGGTTGTCGCAATAATGGAGCTTGTGTGGCTCCTGGGATTTGTAGCTGTCCAGCTGGATGGGTCGGTAGAGCGTGTCACTTAGGTAAATGACTTCTGACATTTCTCATTTATCCTTTCCTCTGCTTGTTTGATTTACTAATCAAAGTGTTCAAGTCTTCAGGGCCGAACAAAGCTTCCAGGGAAAGTATCTTAGGAGAGTAACTGAGAGCTGCTTCCAAATACTGGGGCTCTTAAAAATATGCATAGGGAGTGGATGACTGTTCAATTTGGTCAGAAACACAGAACTTTTCCACTTTGGAAGAGATTCAGATTTTGGTTGTCACAAATTAATTACTTGGTATATTTTGTTGGTATTTCTGAAATATTGTCTGTAAACTGAGACCCATTATAAGGAACTGAAAATTACAGAAGTACTATTAGTACTGGTGTGGGTTAGAAGCTTAATTAAATTTTATAGATGTGAATTGAAACCTGCTTCTCACTTTGAGGATAATTTGATAGAATCAACTCCATGTATTCTTAGAACTCTGAAAGCTGCCTGTAATCAGGATAAGTACTGACACACTTGCTGAACAATCAGTTCCATTTTCACAAACTTTGCTTCACAAAAGCAAGTGATTATAAAGTCTTAAATCTACACTTCTTGGGCCTTGTATCCTTGTAACAGCACTTCCCTGATGCTAAAGACAATAATCCTGGGACTACAAAAGGAAAGGGTTTTTTTATTTTCTCTCTGGGAGACTGAAAAAGCCCTTACACAAACACTGGTTTTGAACTGGATATTGTGGGTGCAGGGTCTCTTGATTAAGTTTTCTGAATCTGATATATTCACATGGCTGTGGGCATGGCTGTGGCTAAATCAGCTAGTGTTAGTTCTTCTACAATACATATGGTCAAGTAAACAGGGGGAAGAGGAGGGCAGTATGTGAGATACTGCTAGGATGAGGTGGCTCTTTCCTCATGGGTGTGGATCCAGCGCTGGCTTGAATAAGTTTCAGCAGGAATTTTTATGGTTCTCTCACTTTTATGGGAGCATCCATCTCAAAAAGAGCCTGTGCCTTAAAGAACAGAAATGATAGTATTTTAAAAGGGAAATGGAGCATAATAAGACTAGACGTACTGTGCCTGTATTCCAGTGAAGGCCACAATGCCATAAATTGAGAGACATTTCTTTTCAGTTCCTCCATTACGCTTTTATTTATACTGTCCCAGTGCAGTCACCAGGGAACAATTCTGCTGCTGCAGTGAGACAAAAAGAAAAATGATCCTGTGTTGTGCTGAAGCCATGCTGTGTATCTGGTGTCTCATTTCAGCTGTATGTAAACTGCCCTGCCAGCATGGAGGGAAATGCATCGCTCCAAATGTGTGTAGGTGTCGACTGCCGTACT
The DNA here is from genome assembly GCF_029582105.1 of Oenanthe melanoleuca. NCBI lineage: Eukaryota > Metazoa > Chordata > Aves > Passeriformes > Muscicapidae > Oenanthe > Oenanthe melanoleuca. Next base: position 121,923,005 of record NC_079335.1, on the reverse strand, counting down.
CTGGGCCACAGTGCACAAAGAAAAGGAAGGAATGAAGCAACCTCAGCCAAAATAAATTGCATTTTTTTTAATGTAACTATACAGAGAAGAAGTCTGCAGCAGTGGGGGACCTTAAAATAAACATGGTAATTTGATTTCAGACAGCTTTTTGTCCTCACTATATTAAGTACATGCTTTTCCATATAAAAGGAAGGTATTGCTAATTGTAGGAAAGTTGTTACAAATATCCAACTATGTGTAGTGTATCACACACTTTCTCCTCTTCTCATCTTTCATAAGCAGAAGTATTATGCCTTGGTTAATACAGCTGACCTTGAAATAAAATTTTCTTCAAATCAAGTACTTCAGAATACATCTGTGCTCTTTTTTTATTTTTCTCCCCTTTGACTAGACATTGTGCTATGTAATTACATTTTTAAAAAGCACATGAAACAAAGAGCCCTCAATTCAAATCATCAGAAGTAAATGTTAGTTCAAATATAATTTGCCTTATTTGAGATTAGTTTGCAAGAGGAAACTTGCAGAGTTTGCATCTTTCTGGAATATTACCAAACTGCAAAGCATCTTAATTAAATCATGGTTATCACTTTATGTCTGCTTCCTGTCCATCCCCCTCCAATCTGATCTGGATCTCAATCAGCTGAACAGTATTTCTAAGAAAACCCCAACAACTAACAATACTTGCCCTGCCAATACTTGTTCTGACAATTCTGCTGTTACTTTCTAAAAGCTTAATCCATGATGATACTCTGAGTCCTTATCTTGACTACTTCTATGCTCATATTATTTGATCATCTCTTGACTTCCAATTATTTATTTTCCTTATCCCAGTGAGACAGGGAAATGTATTTTTCTTCTGCAGACACTGATAATTCTGTGCTATTCAAGACTGTATTGTAACAGGAGCAGTATAATGGGAGGCTGCAGAGTTGCAGTGAGAAAAAGCTGTGCCTGTCACAAATCACACATGTGCAGGATGTTGACACTTGTCTTCTGGAGATGTTCCTGTTTGCCTTCATTTAGGTTTTGGAGCCTTTTGAAAGGGCTGCAGAACAGACTGAGTCTCCTATATTCATTGTTCCTTGTCTCATTTGTGCTGTTTCTTGAATGAACCTTCTTGTTGAGGAAGGTTTTGCCAAAATATGCAAACTGAATCAGTCAACTTTCCGAATGATGCTCAGATCAATTTTTACTTTTTTTGAGAGATTGATTTTCATTGTCATCTAGATAAAACTGGATTTTTTTTTTAATTTTTTTTTTTGTGGGAGAATTTTATCTATGCATTACTTTAGTTCATTTGTTGGAACAACATTTTAACTGTGTTTAACTAGCAGAACATGTAGCTCTCATGGGCAGTGACTTAAGGACCTGTTTCTCCTGGAATTACAAGCCACTGAGCAAAGAGGCAAAGGTAATGGAGCCTTCTCAGCTACCAATCTTCTCTATAAGAGAGTGCCCAAGCGTGCAGAGGGCAATTGAAAGGCAGAGGTTTAGTTCCTGAGACCTCTGTTTCCTGTTATGAGCAATTGCTGTGTGGTGTAGTTGAGCTTTCTCCTGTGCTTGTGTTGGAGGCTGCTGCCTTTGGCTCAGAGGAAACCTGCTGCAGAGATGCTGTGAAGGATTTCCTGCAGGGACAGGGCACAGCATAAGAGGAATGCACTTTTTTTGTGCTGCTTTTGCTGGGATGCACTGGCTAGTTCACACCTGCTGGTGAAAATGTGATTCTCATGTGTAGAACAAGACGATTTCATCAATGATACTGAAGTTTTATAGTGATGATGATGATGATGTAATTCTGTCTCACAGTCCACTACATCATGCCATAATTTAGAAATTCACGAGTTAGGTTGAATACCTTAGGTGACATACTGTTTGCAGGGGAATGAATAGGAAAAAAATTAGTTGCACCAGACCCAACATTTAGAATAAACCATCAGTACTATGTAAATACAAAGAGGCATAATATCTCAGTATTATTCCCAAAAAGATTGCCTTCTACTAATAAAGACAAAAGCAATAGTGACTAGAAGCTGGAAGAGATATTGGCATTGTCAGGAACAAGAGACCAGAAACAGTCATTGAGAGACCTGTAATTGGTGTTTCTGAACAGGCCAACACAAATGCTAATTTAGTTTCCTGTTCAGAAACGATTGAAGTAAGCAGTAATTTGATGCCACACAGAATGCAATGGCATATTTCAGAAATACTGCTTGAACATAGCACCATCTACTGGCAACAGTGTTCTTAGTGGGGCTTGTTTTTTTTTTGTTTTGATTTTAATAAAGATTTCTTCTTCTCATTCAATTAAAGTAAGTTTAAAAGTGATTTTTCTAGTAAGAGTTGAACAATCTCAGAATGCATTATTGACTGCCTGTGTCCCCATATTATTGTTTCCACAGTTAAACATACTAAAAAGAGTAAAAGATGTGTCAGTAATTCTTGTCTTTTGTTTGTTTTCTGCTCGCTGGAGGATTGAACATACTAGTTACAGCATGTAATTTTTGGCTATAGCTATGCCTTCCTGTGGGGAGATAAGTCACATATGCAGCTCAAAAGTGAGGAAAAGCAACACAGAACATCCTAGCTGTCTTACTCATTAGAGCTAACTGTAACACTTCATACAGGTACTCTGGTTTTCACTAAAACAACTCTAAATGTTAGGGGTATTGCAGTGGTTGCATTTTTGATACTCTGTCTTTTTAGCATCTGCATGGAAAGGTGCAGTCTACTTACTTGCACATTTTTATTTATGTTTTCTTTTCTGCTCTAAGTGCTTCTGGCAAGAATGGATTTATTTGGTTCAGCTGTAAAATATCATTTGCTAGCTAAACTGAGCTGTGGTTAGAAGCTGGATAAAATGACCTGATACCAGCATGTGACACCTTTAAATGAAAAAAACTGTATAAACAACTTTAGTTATTAGCAAAAGTTTCTAGCCTCTACATTTGCCTCAATGTTATATTTTGAGAATTTAAACTTTGAAGTTTTCCATTTGGACAAATAATGGAGTGGGTGTAGCCAATTTGTCAAGAAGCTTCAGTTTTTATACCTATTTACTTTAGGACTTCTTCATGAGTTTGCTTTTGGTAAATGGAAACATTAACTTGCTTTCTCAGCTATGAAAATATAGAATTAACTTTTGCAAAAAGAAAACGCCTTTCCCATAGGGTCCACTTGTGATTTTATTTTTAAATCACAGCCAACATGACTATCTGTGGTATCTTCTGTGATACAAGCCCTTCCTTCAGAGAACATTCACTGTACTGCATTTTAAAAGTTTTTTCAAGATCAGAGGCAAAAATCAATGTGCACTTGGGAGAATTTCTGTTGGCCTGCAGAACAACTGTAGAACAACCAGGTAACAAATGGATGATGTACATAGGTACCTTCCAGCACTCTTTAGTGTCTAAAAAATCATGCAAGAAAATTCAACAAACATATCAGTGTTGTACATAATGTGGTAAGAATCACTGCAAAATCTTCAGTTTGATACAAGTTGTCCTTCATTACTTCAACCCCTCTTCCCACTTCCACATCCCCTGACTCTTTTAGGCCTAATTTCAGGTTACAATTTTAGCAGCTCTGTACACAAGCCCTGTATATAAATCCACATCTTGTTACACTGAGCAATTTTACTGTATTGTTGCCATGTGCTTTCTAATTACAGTGAATTCTGTTTCATGTGTATGATGGACAATGTAGTAACAAAACAGTTTCAACTAATCACATAATTACTGGGCAGTTTTGAAGTAGATGTCTGGCATTTTGCAAGTACTAATAATTTTTCTGCACCATGTGCTTGCTGGAAAATAGCAAAAACAGCACAGCTTAGCACTGAGCATTTTTAGCCACTGTAGCAGAACTCTGGATTGCTTTTGTTCGCACAGCTTGCATTTGGAAAATGTAAAAGAAATAATTTCTGCCTTTAAAACCATTGAAAATAAACAGCAAACACTAACAATTATAATAAAGAAATCCTTTATTGTGCCTGAAATCCTAGAAATTCACATATATGCCGTGATTAAGTTTTGTGAGTGAAGGATTGCACAAACTCATTAGCCAAATTACTATTAGCAGTGCTCCAGGCAGATGTTATCTTTCTTCTTTGCACAGCACCTCTGTAACTGACACGTGGAATAAGAGATTGTGATATTGGTGGTTTATACTCTAAAAACTTTTTCAGTACCTTGTGTATCCAAAACAGTTCCAAGAGCTACTCAGATTTTGTTCACTGACATTTGTGAGATGGAGGAAAGGAAATGGTTCAAGATGCGTAGGTTTTAAATAATGTAATGGTTCCCAGGACATCAGGCTATCAGCCACGTGGATGCTTGATTGAAAGAAACTATGGAAACACTGAAATTTAAAATGCAAGTGGGAAATTGAACATTTTTAAAATACACCAGCTAGGCACTTGGAAATCCATGAGGTATCATTCTGGAATGATGCTAAGCTCTCAAAATGCCAGCTTACTTTGCAAGATGACTTAAGAAGACTGACAAAACGTGAAGAGAAATCTAGGCACAGAGCTGCTAACAGCTATAATTTGATAATCAGCATCCCAGAATGGAAGTAAATGGCAAAATTACCTCTATTTTCTTCCTATTCAAAATTAGGGTATATAAACTGAATATTGCTCAGGAAAACAGGAAGTCATGATGTTTATTTTCATCTTGAAAAACCAAAGCAGTAAACATCAATGGCTTAGCTACTGGGATGCTTGTGTCTATTACCAGAGCTCACTTTGTTATGGCAGGAACTGAAATGCCTTTCACAGCTCTAGGAGAAGATAGCAGTCCTTTGTAGGAAACTTCAGAAAAACTGGAATTTTATTTTTTAAAAAACTATCTGGCAGCTGGTAGGTGCTCACAGTTCATTGGAGCAATTGGCAACAGGAAAAAATTCCTCTGCTAAGTCTTTACAAATACTTTCTGACATGATGAGCATGGATGGCATAATGTGCAACAAATTTCTCCTCTTATTAGTTCCTACTTTAAGATTCAGCATTACTGAAAGCATTGTAAAATTTGTCAAGGAGTCTTGGGAACAAAATTTCCTCATATTACTGACTGCCATCTAAGATGGGCATAAAAGTCTTACAGACACGGGAATAATTCAGTAGCTGGCTCTTCAAATTCGTGACTGTAAGTAATGAAGTCAAAACAGGAAAGTTGGGATCTGGCTTCTGACTGCAAAGGCTTGTCATAGATAAATCAGAATGATTCTGCATCTGTCTGACTGTTAACAGGACAGGAGGCCTTGCCTTCATTAGTAGCACAATCTCAGTTATGGTTTCCCCTCCTTCCTTGTTATTGGCTTCTCATTACAACATGACCAATGTAAATACAAAACAAGAAAAAACAATTCTGCTTTTCCTTCTGTCTGCAGCCATATAGCATGTAAATAAGCAGTGTTTATAAACACAGGAGGTACCATTCACAAGTGCAGAAGTGCTGCCTTCCTTGCTAGAGACACCCAACAGCTACTACAGTGTTGTTCCCTCAACTGAAATTTCATAGTCCAGTTGACTACATGAATAAACTGCAGAATTTTGAGCTCAGTCATCAGATCTGGGAATTCAATGAAGACATCAGAGGCTGTGGGGTTTATACATGAGGTAGCAAAAAATTACAGGAATATACATATGTTTTAATGGCTACAAGACTGTTGTTTTGAAGCTCACCAACATTTGTGATTAATATGCATCTTTTAAAATAAGCTTCTGAATGTTCTTTTCCTTTAAATGAACCCTGTAATTGCCTTCAACCCTTTTGCTATTTTCAAGTCTCATACTTCCATGTAGCATTGCAATTGAATTGCCACACTTCTTCAACCATGATGTCTCTGTACCTTGGAGAGAGAAAACAAATATTAAAACCAGACTTTAATGAAGCAACCAATTTTTATAATAAAGTGTATGAAACAATGTTAATGAATCTCTAGTTCTCTGATATGCAGAATCACAATATTAAGTTAAACTTGTGCTTATAGTTTTTTTCATTAAGAAAATGTGCCATTTTGATCAATGTATGATACAGCACTATCTAACTGACCAACAATATATATATTTTCTAGACTAAATAGACTAGCTCTATGCAAGACATATTTATGAAATTCTTTAAATCAAAATTATTTCTCTCTTTGGGTCACATTTTGGAAACCCATATTACAAACATTACAGTCTTATTGATATAGGATGTGTGGTTGCATACTTTCAAAATATGTATGAGCATTTCTTTGTTTCAACTTCTGAAACACATCTACCTCATCTCTCAATTCTGCTGGCAGCTCCAAAGTGTCTAAATACACTGAAATTAAAAGAAGAGCATCACCATAGATGATGCAAGAAGAGCAGAATGCTTTTACTTCAGACATCACAAAACATTTAGTTGCAGCAAAATTTTAAATCAAATTACTTCAGTGAATATCAGCACTCAAGCAAGGGAATCCAACAGAAAATTGCATGATGAAACATAGAAATGGTCATCATCCCCTCTGATACAAAAAAGTAAAGTTATCCTTGATGAACTGACTGGCAGTGTAGTTAGCTGGGAAAAGATCAGGGCTTGACTTGCTGCAAGTTAAGAAAGTCATCAGTAGGACAATCTTCCCTAAAATGAGGCCAGATGCTGGAAAAGATAGTAGTGGTTGTTGTGAAGAGGATAGTTATCAATTCCTATTGCATGACAAGAGACAATCAGCTTAATTTGAAACAAAGGAATTTACATTTGGTGCTGAGAACAATTCTTTAAGTATTAGAGTCTAAAAATTACTAGAAAAGGTCTTAGGAATTCCATTAATTTTCCCTCACTGCAGAGTGAAAGGAAGAAATCAGCCAAAATACACATTTGGTGTATATCATGATGCTTCACTGGACATAGGTGGATTAGTTAATTAACTCCCAAATAATTGTGATGGTGTCTTGGCTCTACATTTACCTGAATTTTCTTCCCACAGAGGACTCCAGTATAACCTGGACGACAAGAGCACACATTGGGCAATACACACTTCCCTCCAAACAGACACTTCTGGTTGCACACAGCTAAGACAAGAGAGGGACACATGAGGCTTTATTCATGCACACATCCTGGTGAAGGAAAAGTGGATGCTATCTCTATATATTCTATTTGTTATAGGAACCAAGACCTTGGAAGGCATTTTCACAGGGTAACATCCCTCAGCATAGGGAGACTTAAAGGTCATGTGGAGCCAAGAGTATTCTTGTATCTTATCCCATCCCCCTTTTACTTTGATGCAGATTTAATGTGAGAACATGCTGAGGGCATGAATGAGACAGCAAAGAACATGAGTAAGGTGTTTTTTAGCACATCTTGCTATTTCAAGCTGTCATAATGGTCTCACAGGGCTTGTGCAGCAGCACATAGCACTGGAGCAAACCAACACATGCTTCCATGGTCCCAGAGTGCCATCAGAACCTAGAGGGCTTCAGAAGGGGCAGAGCTATCTCTACTCTTTATCCTGCCTTTGACACATGTGAATGACTACAGATGTGGATAAACTACATCCAGGGTATATGAGGACTTCTCTGCACTGTGCATGGCTGAAGCATTCTGAGCTGTGCAGAGGCAAGAGGTTTCAGGTTGCATCATTCTTACGTGTTTGACACTGGATTCCTTCCCACTGTGCAGGACAATGACAGGTACTCGGTCCAATACACTCCCCACCATTTTTACATTCCTGAAGACAGATTGCTGCACAAATATCATCACAAACTATGGTTATATCCCAAGTGGTTACATTGGTTACATTATTATTCAGATTTCTGGACGTTCACAAGAGGTGGAGTGCTTTTCATACACAAGAGTCACATCATCTTCACTCAAATACGTGTCTAAGACCAACAGGATATTAAAGAAGAGAGGCAACCAGAAACAAAAAGCCCTACAACCAAAACCCACATTCAGAGGTTCTGCTGTGTCAGAGATTGGTACAAAAGCCTGAAATATTGAATTAAGAGAGCACCATTAACTACATTTTTTCCAAGTTTGCCTTTCTAAAGCACACATCTTGGCAACAGATCGTTTGTCTGTCATTCAGCTGAACACCCAACTCAAGCCTACTTGATCCAAAGTTATTTTCTATGGCCCATTTATCTGCACATTTGTCCCTGCTTGTTGAGCCATGATCTAACCCATCATTATTTCCATCCATTCATAGCTGACTATTTGATAATCAAATCTCTCCTACGTGTCCAAGAATATCTCACTCTTGTAAATACTGGTAATATTTATTTTTCAAAATACAATCCCTTTCCAATAATTACAGAAAATAATACAGGAAAATTTATTTTTCCTCCATGCCATTAGAGAGGTTTTTTTACCCACATCAGTTCTCAAGCCTCGGGTGGGTACTCTGACACACACTAACACTTCACACATCCTTATGCTGATTTTCCTGCAGAATATGCTTTTATCCATGCTGGCACAATTTATTTATGCACCATCAATACCTTTATTAAGATACAATGTGACCCAAAGATGTGCTACCATCACAGTCCTATTTCTACCTATCCTAAAAATCTTGTGCCTACTGCATCATTTTTTCACATTACATCCAACTGTTTCCACAGTTTTCCAATATTTCACTGAACTTCTTTTTCTATTTATAACTGGTTTTATGTGCTACAGCACAAATCGGATTTCTTTCACTTTTTTATTCACGTCTTTTCCAAAATGCAGACGGTTTTATTTAGACAAGAATCCAGAAAGAAACAAAAAATATTCGCTCGAAAAGAATTTCACAGATATTTCAGTCCCATGATTTAGCCTAAGAACTAAGAGCATAGTATTAGTTCTCCATCCTAAATTTTGCTGCCAAGTTATAGATAACTGTTTTTTCAATGTGTTTATATTCTTAAGTTCTTTGGCACTAACTTTGTATTACTTGTATGGGCAGAGTTGCCCTGAATCTCATATTACTTTTAAGGTGTGGTTCTCCTGGAAACTACAAGGTACTTACGAGTGTTACATCTTCTTCCTCTCCATCCTGAAGGACAAGAGCAAGTGTTTGGGCCTACACATCTTCCTCCATTCATACACCTTGGCTCACAGACACCTTAAAATTAAAAATATCTGCTGTTTAATACATTGAACTGATTACACAATAATTTATGGGCTATTTTTGGATCACAGGAAGATTTCAACACTGGCTTACTTTTTTCACATCTTCTGCCTGTGTACCCATCAGGACAACTACAGACATTATTTCTCATGCAGTGACCACCATTCTTACAAGGAGGACTGCAGACAGCTAAAAGATACAAATAGGAGGAAAAGGTTGTCATTTGCATTTTGACTTAGTGAAATACTTTTGGAAAACAAGAGTGCAACACTAAGATTTTGACAGCTTGTATGGACATTCCCTATCAGGCCTGTCTTGTAAAAATCATTTTAATGTGGTTTGGTGTAAAAACCAATAGTAAAGACAAACTCAGATAAAAAGGAGTCAAGGTTGGCTACTGTACAAAAGTAACCAGACTACACATAACATACAATGGAGCTGGAAAATTCCTTAAATGTTGAGTGGAATACAAGACTAATTTTGAATCTTCATTCGCCTTGGACAGTTGTTGAATCAGCCATAAAAATCTAAAAAATAATGCAATCTCTGTTTCACATCACTCATCAGGTACATGATTTGATTGTTAATTTTGTATCCTAATGTTTTCTCACAGATTTTCTCATAACTGCAACTAAGGAGTGGGGAGAAGAAAAAAAGAAAATATTACCATTCTGACAGTGGGCACCAAAGAATCCATGTGGACACAGGCAAACATCTGGCTTAGTACAGGAACCACCATTGAGACACACAGGGTTACACATTGCTGCAGAAACAGGGTCAGGAAGAGTAGGTAGCACAACATCCAAATAAGTCTATAAAACATGGGTGTCTGTTTCAAGAACAGGAGTTAAACACTTAAGACAACTGCAGGTAATAACATTCCCAAAGAATCTTTACCCCAAATTAAAGGATCAGCATAAGACTTCCCAGAGGTGCTGCTGGTAGCAGAACAAACATGCAGACTCAGGGGAGTGTGGGGGCTCTGCAGCACAGAGCAGCTGCCCACTGCTGCCACCTGAGCCCTGCAGTTCCAAATCTCAAACAATGGGAGGACCTATGGATGCTCTCCCAGGAACATGGAAGTTGCAGGGGTATTACCTGTGCTGCAGGTAGGTCCGTACCAGCCAGGTTTACACTGGCAGATGTCTGGAGTGAGACATTTGCCACCATTTTCACAGTGTCTGTTGCAAACCACTGCCATCCAAGAAGGTGGGCAAAAACATAAAACAAGGCAGGGGAAGAGACAGGGGGTGGGAGGACAAGAAACAGATACATTACAAATTATTCTTGAGTTGTTTTTCAGTTCTTCCCCAAAAATTAACATTGGAAGTAACATTCAATTCCTAGCTGAAGAGGAATTGCTAAACAGAATAATCTAATCTCAAACCCGTAATAGCAAGCACAGATGACAAAGGTAAAAAAAATCTTTCCATGCAAACATCCATGGTCTGGTTATATTTAGTGTTAAAAATGTAGAAGTTTAAACAAAAATCCTAAACCAAATGAGAAATGCTAAGAGACAAATGGACTGTGCTATGTGATGCAAATGCAGCTGCAGGAGCACAGGAACATGAGACTGACAAGCAAAGATATTTAAATGTCATGGCTGGGGAAAACCATGAATCACATCATCAGGAAAACATGTCATTCTCTTTAGCACTCCTTCACAAAGAGCAGGATTTTTATTTTTTTTTTGTCCGAATTAGAAATTAGAACAAGAAAAACTGAAAACTAATAGTCCTGGGATTTGAGGAGGAGACAAAGGATTTTCTGAACTTAGGGTCAATGGTACATTCAGGTGAGCAATATATAAACAGCATGTCTAAATTTGGATTCTCTGAAGGATACATAATACCCTTAAAAAATCTACCCAAAATTTGAAGTTTCCAAATTGCAGCATGTATGATTTGATAGGTAACCGACAATTTATGTGAGGCAAAGTAATTCCAATTTCTCATCTATCATCACAGCAAATTTTTCAATTTTTAGACCAGATAAAAGGAAAAAAGACACAAAGTGGTTCTGAATTCAATTCCCCTGTATCCCAGTCTTTCTGGCACACCATTCACCGACAGCAGCTTCAGAACTTAACCCAGGTTTCTAATCAATCTGAACTGATAGAAGTTTAAAAGCTTTCAGGACATATGAGACATCTGTGTATTTTTCTAAAGGTAATACCACATACAAAATGTACTACATTTTCCCATGTTTATGAATCACAAAATATAAATTATTTGCAGTTTTTATAGTGCATTAGGTTTTCACAGTTATGTGGAAATACTACCTGATGTTCAAAAAGCCCAGGTATGGGAATCTTCAAAGAGGCACAGGTATTATGTCATTTGCTACCATTGGACAGAAGGCATAAAAAACTTAAACCAAAATTTTCCTTCTTGCTCCTGAAGAACAGGGAAAATGCTGTGCATTTTTCTCTTATTCTCTTTTGCTTACTTGTATCACATCTTGGTCCCACAAAACCATATGGGCAGGTGCAGAGATTTCCGGCCAAGCATGTGCCTCCATTTTGACACGGTGGTCTACAATGTGCTGTAGATATAGAATCATGTTCAAGAAATCACCTCTAGAAAGATGCATTATATGCTTTATAAAAAATGCTATGTTAATAACTGTCACTGAGCAAAAAATTGGAAATAAAATAAGGAGATATACGCAATGCCTTTTGACAAGAGTAAGTAAAAAGAACAACTTCACTCCAGTAGTACAGAGTCCCAACAGTGGTGGTCACCCTGAAGAAAAGAAAGCTGACTCAATTTCCAGACAGTGCTTCCCACTCTTCAGGAGTGTTAAGCTTGGAGGCAACAAAATTCACTAGTGAACTGCTCTATTTAATGCAAAAGCTAAATTTAGGAATATCCAATCATAAGGAATGTTTACAGTGTATACCAAGAAAATCAGGACATATAACAAAATGTAACTCAAGAGTTCTGTTAAAGTGACAGTAAAATGAAGGTGCCTTCATGCTGTCAGAATGAACAGTCATGGGAGTTGTTCACAGCATCCTTTGGGTAGTTATGGATTTAAAAGGAAAAGCTGCTACATTTACCTTCCTCACAGGTGGAGCCACTGTATCCAGGTAAACACTCACAGATGTTGGGCTTAATGCACTTCCCATGGTTTTTGCAATCAGGTCTGCATAGAGCTGTAAAAAAAGAAAAAATCAACAGCACTCTGCAAATCATTAATTTGTGCATATGAGTTACCACAGGCAAAATTAACATGCCATACTCACCAGCCTGACAGTTATAACCAGCATAACCAGGCCTGCATTTACAAATATTGGGTGCCACACACTCCATATTTTTGCCACAGGGTTGTCTACATCTTGCTGAAAGGCACGAAGAAAACAAAGACAGGAATAAGGAAAATGAAAGTGGCATTTCAGCACATTGTGTCTTGCCTAATGTAGTGAACAGATCACAGAGAATCCATTATGTCACTGCCCATAAATGAGGAGTCTAAGACATCAGAAAAGTATTTTTAAGTGCATCCATACAACTAAAAGCCTGTAGGCTATGCCAATATTAATAATGAAAATGAGAAAATTCAATATACCACACTTTCCACTGATAATACAGTAACAATATACTTGCAAGTTATAAAGACATCTCAAGATTCTTTTCTTCAAAGCAATCAAAAAAGTTTCTAATACCTCTGCAAGTGAAGCCATCTCCGTAATAACCATAAGGGCAACGACCACACTTGACACTTCCATCCTGACTTGGTTCACAGGGTACCCCAGGAAAACAGGGTAAATCAGAACAGGTCACTGCTTTAGGAAACACTGTCTCACTCAATTCTTCAGAAAGCATTTTTGGTGGGACAGTGACTTCCATAAGGGTGAAAGGCAAATTACTTGCTTTATGCTTAGCTAATAGGTGCAGAACTCTCTGAGCACTTCCACCTTTGAACGCTTTGTCTGGCAGAGAATGTCCTTTGCTTATACTTGCTCTGCTGCTAGGGGAAGTCTTCCTGCTGCTCTCAGAATAGCTGAAGGCCTCAACTTGTGCCCTTGTTTTCTTCTCAGGTGATACAGCGTGGCTCCTTGAAGATGCAGCCTTTACAGCAGGTACTGAAGAACTGTTTTCCACGTCAGCAAGGTGACCACTGATGGTGCCTACAGCATGAACAATGTTTCCAGGAACCACAGGTTGTACAGAAGAACTTCTCTGAGAATCAGATGTCTTCCAGGCAGTGAATGTTTTTGCTGTGGAGGCTGGTGGCATGCTGCTACTGACCATTTCTGTAGAAAGAAATCTCTTTGGGACATCTGTAGAACTGGGAATATAACTTGACATGTTTAAAACCTTCTCAAAGGATGATGGTTGAAAACCTACAGTATGTTAGAAAGAAAGGGGGGACAAGCATATGAATATCATCAGACATTTTTCCCTTTGAAGGTGGGGAATGTTTTCTGAACAGATAAACAAACAGCCCATTCATTCTGTGTTTCAGGAAATCTTTCCTTGTGCTATGTCAGAACCTAAGTATGCAGTAAAACCTAACTGGGAGAATTAGAGAAGATCAAGGTATTCTGATTATAACCTCTCTCGCCCTCACCACGGCCTTTTCTCAGCTGGAAGATAAGGACAAAGCATGATTTATAGGAGGCATGATTTAGAGGAGCAGATATTTTCTCATATTAAGTCAATAAACAGATTTACTGTCAGCAGATTATCAGCTCCATATATTGCTTTCAATTAGGTAACTGAAAGAATTTAAGGGAAAGTTATTGCATATGGTTCATCAGTGTGTCTAAGCACGAGAAGCAGAGATAAAACCACAACGAATGCAGATGCTTATACATGCTGATGCACCATGGACAGTATTCTAGGGGAGTAAGCCACCAACTTGTAGCATAAGTATTACCACATTTTATTCTTCAAACTTCTTAATCAACTTTCTTAAACTTTCTGCATGGGTTTTAGCAGTGAGATGTTTCAGCTGTTTAATAAACATCAGAGACTAACTCAGTCTCTGCATTCAAGAGAGTGCAAAATGAATGATAAGTTGTTCATATTCTGCCTAGGGAAAGTGTGTGGCTTGTGGAAAGAGTACAGCACTGTAATCCCAGCCTGGTAGAATACTTCATATGGGGTGCACTACAGGGCAGTGGAGGAATGAAACCCTAACCTATTTGTAACTAGAAAATGGTTTACAAAAGGTTAAACTTTATTGAATTGTGATAAAGTATGGTCTCCCACTGCTGAAAAGCAAACCATTTTGCAGCTGATGAAAAATAATCCAGCTCTGGCAGTGAAGTGAGAGTCTTCCCTTTCCCCAGCAACAATTCAGAGATAAAGGGAAAAGACATACAAGATTTTCCCACAAAGAAACCCCCAGAAGGCACAGACCTGGAAATGCCAGCAACAGCATTTACAGAGTTTTGGAATAAAGACATTCACTTGCCATATCCTTCACCTCTCCTCCGAGTTAAAGTAGGAAAATGGCATTCAACATAATGCCATAAACTTTTGTTTATCTCATATAACAGATGTCCCTATCCCCATGTTACCTATTTTATGTCAGTGGTTGGTCACTAAAACAAAAGGCAACTGTAAGAGTGTCATACATCACACTGTTAATAAAATCGCTTG